>NC_136931.1:22568970-23768970 GCF_949752795.1 Hyperoodon ampullatus | reverse complement strand
GGCTCCGGACCCGCAGGCCCAGCGGCCATGGCTCACGGGCCCAGCCGCTCCCCGACATGTGGGATCTTCCCGGACCGGGGCACGAACCCGCGCCCCCTGCATTGGCAGGCAGATTCTTAACCACTGCGCCACCAGGGAAGCCCCTCATCTAATAATTTTAAACAGTTAGCTTTGCATTTTGAAGTCACCATTTTTCTTTATGGCAAGGAAAAGCAATTAGAGAGGATGAGAATGGATGTGAGAGGCCATCTAGGAAGTCCAAGCCAGAGATGTCAAGAGCTTAAAATGGACAGAGCAGATGGACTAGACAGTTAAAAGGGTCAACACTGAAGAACTAGGATATTTCATGCCAGGCATGAAATATGACACATGAAAGTTATCAGTATGCCACTGGATGATTTTAGTGACACTTGTGTTGAACAGAGCAAAATTTCCACTGCAGTACAAAAACAACATCAGAAGGAAGAAGAAAGCTAAGCTAATAAAGCTGAAGACCCACAAAGTGTAAAAAACAGAAGACAGTGGATCAGACAAAGAATCTGCCTTGGAGAGGTGGTAATACCCATACTTCTTCTTGTTGGTCCACAGTAAAAATATTCTCATACCTTCTCACAGTAGGTGGATTCCTTAAAGTTTCCTTCTATTTTAGAGCCACAGTTGTAAGATTTGTAATGGGTCCTCTAATTTATAAATATGAAGTCTTCTCTTGACACTCTTCCCCATCTTTGGCTACTAACTTAGGAGAAGCCTTGATCCATAGTATTGCACAGATAACTTTGCCTTGTTGCTAAATTATATTAGGTCTCCCACACAGATCAATCCTTAAAGTGTGAAACAGCATGCTTGTGAAACTCATCTATGGATAATAATTTTTGTTTCCTGTACGAAAATTATGTTTATGATTTCATCCATCAGGCTCATCAAAATGCTTGCAAGTTCAAGTATTTTAAGGATTGTTTGTTCTTATAAATTAGGTTTTATTTCATTAAGACACCTAACAAGCTACCTAAAAGCTGTTCATTTTCAAAGCAGTACTCACATTTAAACTAACATGAGGCGTGTTGAGAGCTGTAAGGGCTCAAAGAGATAAATCAATATTTCACCCAATAAATATGGCACTTTGCTCTCAAGAGGAGAACTTGATTATTTTTCTCTTCCTTCTTGTCTCTTTTTATTCTGGTCTTTCCTCCACACAGAGACAGATTTATCTTCTCAAATCAATCTAATCATGGCATCTCATACTTGAAACCCTAGGATGGTTGTCTACGTCCTACAGAATGAAGTGCAAACATTTTAGCCTGGCATTTAAAGGCTCTTCAAAATCTGATTCCAAGCTGAGTTTTCAGCTTTATCTCCTAATACTTCCCTCCAGGCACATGATGCTCTCCTTCCAGAATTTCTCATGTGTTCCTCAGCAAAATATGCCAACACATACCTCCTTGATTTTATACACGCTGTTCCTTCTGAAAAGGAGCAGAATATGCAAGATATGCTGCTTTCGCATGTAGATTGTTCTGAACTGAAGGCAATTAAGGCCCCGCAGACTAGAAAAACTTTTACCTCTCCTTTAACTACTTAAAATAATTTAGATAGGGGCCCTGGCTCAGAGAGAGAGCTATCACCAGAGGTAACTTTTATCTGAATGACCTACCTGCATGACAGGACAAACTTCTAATTACCAAACATCTGCTCTTCTTATTGTCCTGTGAATTGTCCCCTTCCCATTTGAAGCCCCAGGTCCCTATCCCATTCCTTAGCTCATGATGGTATATAAGTCTCAATTGCCCCACTTGTCCTTGGGTTCCATATTTTTATGGGACACCCATATGTACGTAATTAATTTTCCCCTGTTAATCTGTCTTATGTCAATTATTAATCATTTGACCAGTCAAAAGAAGAAGTTTAGAGGAAAAAAATCTTCCTCCCTTACACTTCCATCTGGAATCCCCTCTCTTTTCTTCTCTTCTGGTAAATACCTGCTACAACTTAAGACCTGTTTCAGATGGCACCTCCTCTGAAGAGCCTTCATGCATATCCACTCATTTTTTCCCTATTTCAACAAAGCTTTTAAATATTTCTATTATCTCCATCACAGTATTTTGTGATGGCCCCTTTACTTACATGTCTTTCTAATGTGCTTTTCGTGGGTTACAGAATTTGAGGAAGATACATCAGAGACACATTAAGGTTCTATGTTTTGGTTGCTGTTTGATTGTTTTTAACATGGATATAGAATCTTAATGCAAGCAAAGCAGCTACACAGAGCTGGGAATATGCAGCATTATCTCATCGTAGCTTTTGTTGCCCCTCACATCACCGAAGGCACCATAAACACTTGGGATTTAGAGAGAGAAAGGCTTAAAATATAAACTCACTTGTATGAACAAACATACTCAACAGTTAACACTTCAATTTAAGGGAATGGATAAGTATACTGAGCTTTCCAGGTGTTTCAAATATATGCACTGTCACATAGGGAAAAGCAGAGAGTTCTGGAAAGGAGAGTTTGAACAGTGCAGAGATTCTTAGCAATGACCTTAAGATGTGAAAGATCTGGTTTGGAATGCCATGTCTCCCACATATTAGCCTTTTGATTTGGGGTGTAACCTACATAAACTTTCTGTCCTTGCAAAATAGGGATTAAAATAACTGCCTCACTGGGTAGCAGAAGATCTTGTACATAAAATATATCACAAAAAGTCTTATTGTGAAATGAATATTATGCTCTAGAGAACAAGGAACAATATAATAATCTGTGTAACAGTTTCTCACTTCTTGTGAACAGGTATTGAAACTAAAAGAATATTCCTAGTCTAATTCTTTTTTTTTTTTTCTCCTCAGAAGCTTTGCAAAAACAACTCAGTACCATTTCCAGACTGGTTAAGTGGTAACAGGGAGAAATCAATGGAAGCCACTGTTTGACTGAATTTTCACAAAGGTTTGCTTTGTGTTGACCACCAGGGTCTAAACTAGGACACAGAATTTACCTAAAAACAAGACATTTAAAAGCTGAGAGTTGCATTCTTCCTTCAGAAAAGTCATAAAGTAGCCCAGACTATGAAACTGTAGAAGGTCTTCTATCCTTTTTAATTTGAGAACCTTGACACTATTCAACAACTCATTGATAAATTGTCAAAATGGTTAAATTGAACTCTGGATTATTATGATGGGAGATGAAAAAGTACTTTGTGTGTACAGCTTATTCTGAATGTTTCCAAAATCATACTGTTATTATTATTCTTAGCAGCAGAGTGCTTTTCATAGGAAATCTTACATAGGAACCAAATTTACATAACAGAGAAAATAAAAGTTTCAAATAAATGAAACAAAAGTCTCATTCTCACAATTCTTTTGAATTCTCCCACTTACCTCCTCTTGAATCCCACATACAAAGGACCCTTACAGTTCATTCTCTGACAAACAGGGAATCTCAGAACACAGTTTGGAATCTTCCAGTGTATTGGAAAAAGCATGGATTTCAGAGTCAGAGAGATTAGGAGTCTAATCATGCCACGATCGCACCTTACCTGAGTATCTTTTTCTTCCAATTTTCTTCTCTATAGAATGTTGAACAGTGAGATAATTTTTATGGAATTGTTACAATAATTGAATAATCATAACAATGAGAGCCAACATATATTGACTGTTTACTACGTGTCAAAAACTATTTTAAGTATTTTCCATGCATCATGTGCATTAATCCTTGCAAAACCTCTGTGAGGAAAATACTTCATCATCGCTTGCTCCCTTTCTATTTGTTCTACCAGACTTTCCTTTTCTCGCCATTCTTTAGAGAACATCCCAAGGTAACACAGTGTTTGGTAAATTCAGGGTTCACACCAGGGCAGTCCATCTCCAGATCCCTCACTGTTAGCCATTAGTCTCTATGCTTGTACTGAGTGGTGCCTATACAAAGCCCACCATCTGGGGCATTCTTAGTAAGTAGAAATTCTCTCAATATCAATTTTATGCCAAATAAAATATGGCAATTAGTCATAATTGTCATATCATTGTTATTAACGACATAACACCAAAAAGGCACACATTTAAACACCCTAGTTCAATGTCATGTGTCAAAAAACCTTTTGAGTACTGATGAAATTATATGTTGTGTTAACTGCACTCAAGTTCTACATTTTTATTCACTTTTATGAATTTCTCCATTTTGAAAAGAGTCCATTTCTCTTTTTACAGAGATAAAGTCCAAAACAAGAAATCCATAATGATACCCTGTGATAAAATACACTTAATATCTGTCAGTCCTCCATGTATTTAACCTCTCCATAGTCTCAGTATTGAGTTGACTATTAATTTCTGCCCTTTGTACACCCCCTTTCTGGTTTTTCTCCTGCATCCCCGCCTTCTCCATCTCTGACTCCTTTCCAGGTCATCTCCTCACACACATCCTTTAAATCTTTGCCTTTCACAGAGTTCAACGTGATTCCTCCTTTCAATTTCACCCTATTAAATTCTTACTCAAACTGGGGTCATCAAATTGCATCCGTACACCTACTGATGACTATAGTCCAGACCTCACCTCTGAGTTCTAAAGACAGTCAAAATTGACTAGTTCTCCCTGGAATGTGGTGAATGGAACACATTGTGCAGGGTGCATGGTGGCCAAAGTAGCATCATTCAAATGCATGGGGCTGGAGATAGTGAAAAAACGTTAAATGGGAGAGTGCATGTGGGGAGCTATTCTATTTCAGGTTAAGCTGCGGAACTTTTTGTTGTTTTTTATTCCTCTCCTTTCTTTTTCAGTCTCTTCTCTAATTCCAATGACTCCACTTGATACTCACTTTCTTACATTACTTCAGACAAGCAGAAACTAGTCATCTATAGGCTACCTGCTATTTCCTTCATGTCTAATTCCTCTCCTTCCTTTTAAGGATGAAGGTAGGCAGTGATTCTTAAAACCACTTCTGCAGGCTTAGAAACTCAGCACAGTCATGCATTCCTACCTCCTTTTCTGACGTATCATTGTTCACACTACTTACCACTAAACCTCACCCCAAGTTTCCAGCCAACCTAACTTGTCCCTTTAGAAAGAGTGTCTACTTCTCATCATGACCCAAACCGAGTTACTAGAATAGAAAGCTTTTCTTTTTCCATTTTTAGGACTCGAGCATTTAAAGACAATATTCAAAATCATCTACTTTTATGTATGTCCCTTCATGGACAAAATCTTTCTTGACATCTTTTTCCCTCCAGACCAATGGATCTTTAAGTCCTTCCTCCCACCTGCTTCCTCCCTCCCACCTCCCACCCCAGAACCTACTCATTTCATTGCTGTGACTTCAAGCTGAGTTCAGAACTGGATGTGATATTTGTTTTCATTTTTATAACCCAAACTAGATGATTCAACACAAAAGCATTTTACAGAGAGCTCATCACAATCCACCCTAAGTTGGTCCATGGGAAATGGATTTTACCCGAGAGCCATGGCACATCCCTGTATTTAGGAGCTTGTATCATGCATTGTTGTCATCAGAAAGACCACTTACTTCAAATCTGCTAAATCACAGGCTTGCAGGACAATGCTTCAAAGCAGCTGATAGCTCATCTCTGCCATTGGTATTAAGGGTGAAGGTGAGTGGCAGGGATAGGTACAGTTGGAAGAGAAAGGCTTAGAAATCTCTCACAAAAGCTTTGGGGGGTGAATTGTGAGTGGGGGAGACTCATATTCATGACAACCTCAAATGCCAAGAGAAAACCAGCGCATGATCACCAGCAAGAGGAAAAGGTACAAGTCACTATGATTTGAATCGTGCTAATCGCAGGTGTCCTTCTGCAAAAGGCATGATCCTAAACTAATTATATTCAAATGACTATTTAACAATACCAGATGGAGTTCTAGTAATTTTTCCAGCCCTTTGAAGGAACATAACCACATAAAAAAACAATATGCTCCTTTCCATGAAGTTACACAGTGATTTGGGTATCATAGGTGCCTCTTAATGTTATACAGTTAATGAGAAAATTAGCCCTGGCTGCAGTGTCACACATTCCTTTGTTCCTAATCAATACTGACATTAGTGATCAATTAACAATGACACATATAATCATATGAGCCTTTGCTCTGATTCCAACCCAGTATGGCTGGACCATAAGGAGACCTCCCTGTGTGATCAGATCAAAGCCCCTATGCAGTGTGCTTTTTTCAGAGAAGGGCAGAGACAAATTAATCATATCTATCTAATTTTAAGTAGCACGGTTGAAGAACCACTGGGGAAAAGTCACGGCAGGGGCATGAAGAAACTGAGCATCTAAACAGGTTCATGTCACAAAAGAGACAAGGTCTCATGCCTGGCAATTATCTGTTTGCAGTTTTTTGTTTTTGTTTTTGTTTTTGTTTTTTGTATGCGGGCCTCTCACTTTTGTGGCCTCTCCCATCACGGAGCACAGGCTCCGGACGGACAGGCTCAGCGGCCATGGCTCACGGGCCTAGCCGCTCCACGTCATGTGGGATCTTCCCGGACTGGGGCACGAACCCGTGTCCCCTGCATCGGCAGGTGGACTCTCAACCACTGCGCCACCAGGGAAGCCCTGTTTGCAGTTTTTGCTTTAGAGTTTTTCTCACAGATATTTAAAATTAAATTAGTGCTTTTCTTTCTTTCTTTTTTAATAAGAGATATAAAAAGCACTCTTTGGTCATGATGCATAGCACATTAAATACAATTACATCAATATATCTTTCTCTGCTTCTTTATGCAATTTTTTATTTATTTATTTTTCTTTCCAACCTCCTTTGGGGAGCTCTTAGGGAGCAACTTTTGCTAATAATTAATAATGGGAGGTTTCTCCTGAGGAAATCATTTGGAATCGTTATGCTGTTCTAATAAATCGTCATTTCAGAATTCTCGTCGGCAAAATTTGGATTCCAAATGTGCAGTAATTACAGTGTCCCACTGCATCAGGATTGACTAATATGTAAATGTAATTGATTCTGTCTTCAGAAGTCAATATAAAGCAATGCCTATACATTCATGTAGAACAGGATTCATGCGCTTGGGAACTTTGAGGAAGAACCTGATATTGAGATAATAAAAGCATACCTTTCGACGTCTGCATAAATTGGTTTCAAAATTCAATTGCACTTTATTTTCTCATTAGTCTCTGCCATAGCTGCTTTAAACACGTAGGCTCTTTCAACAATGTTACATAACTCTCATTCAAATCATATCCATGTTTATCTGCCTGAAATATGTTAGAGCACAACGCCACTGTCATCCAAGGACCTCTTCTATTGTACCATTGCTTAGTAAGAGAACTCCTAACAATCCTTAGAGAAAGAAGGAAACAGAATAAACAGTACCTAGATCATAGGACGAAGGCCACCTGCAAAAGACCTAGCGGTTTAATGAATGGTGCAAACAAAATCAAGGACAGCATATCTAAAGTGGACAATCTAATCCAACTGAGGTGAGACTTCAGACTCCCTTTATTGAAAATTGCTCTCTTTCTTTAGTTAAGAATAGTGTCTTTTCCAGACTATACTTCTTTGTAGATTCCCAGGTAATACAAATTGCAAACTTTAAAATTTTATTTCCAAATATCATTTCATAGAATCTAAAAGCAGATTACAGTTCCCCTGGGGATGAGTAAGGTATGCCAGTAGTTGTCAAATCTAGCTGTTCATCAGAAACACCCAGGGAGCTTATTGTGTTTGCTGATTTTGTTTGTTTGTACCAATGCTCAAGCCCCACCCACAGAGATTTTTATTTAATTGGTGGATGGAGCACTGGCATCTGTGTTTTAAAAGCTCCACAAATAATGTTATTTTGCAGACAAGTGCAAAAAACCACTTTTAAGGAAACAGACTCATTTACTTTCTGTTTCCCAGATGTGGCTAAGTGGGACAAAGACTAGGCTGAAGAGGAATGAGTTTCTCACCTCTGAAATAAAACAGCATAGTGCTGAAGTAAACCTCTATCCATCCATCCATCAATCCATCCATCCACGTATTTATTCAGCAAATATTAATTGAATACATACCACGTGCCAAGCAGCGTTCTAGACATGCCTGTTATGGCAGTGAACCAAATAAAGACAGGTTCCGGTCTTCAGAGAGTTCGCCATCTGGTGGGAAAGACAGAAAGTACACTAGTCAGGGAACAAGCCAATGAATCAATCAGTCAAATAGACTTCAAAAAATGGAAAGTGCTGTGAATTAAACACAACAGGTTCATGAACATAGAGAATGTCCTGAATGTGCAAGTGCTTTAGAGAAGAGAGCCAGGGAAGGCATCTCAGCAGAACAGCACTTGAGCTGCAAGTTGAATGATGAGCAGGAATCTATCAAGTGGAGGTCTGAGGTAAGTCTTCCAGGCTGGAGGTACAACAAGCACCCTGAGATAAGATCTGGCTTAGCATATTAGAGGAAGAGCTTCAGAGATCGGTGAGGCTCAAGTGGGGTAGCAAAGAGAAACATGATAGAGACGGGACCAAGAAGAAACCAGAGGCACATTAGGCAAAGCCTTTCCAGTTATGGGGAGGAATTTGAATTTTATTCTAATTTGTAAGAGGAGATGGTTCGGGGTTAATTAAGTAGGGAAGGTCACCAGAATAACTTTGAATAGAGATGGAAGAAAGAGACCATAAGAGGTGACTCCACACTTCTTTATCGATAATAACAAAGAAATGTATGGTTATAATTTTGAGTTTGTTTTTGTTTTTTCCCCAGCATCATCAGAAAGTCATCTTTTTTTGCCCTGTCTGTTCCCTCTTGCAGCTCTTTGATAGATAAAAGCATATGAGGGAATACCAAAACTTGCATCAAGGAATCAGCCCCATCTGTTACGTTCCTAGTATAACAGCTTCCAAACAGACTCTGTGTTCCCCACCCCACATGTTTTGCAATATTTTCCTTCCATATTTTAGGATTAAAAGTAGATATTGTTCCATCCTAGAAACTATCAGGAGATGATTAGGGAGAAGCAGGATGAGAGAAGAGTGTTCATCTCAGGGGAGAATAAGTGGTATTATCGACCCATTCCACCCTCAGACAGCCCTGAGAGGTAGATTTTTTTTTTTTAATCCTCACTTTACAGACGATTTGACATCTTCGAAGGTGGCTGCAGTATTTGAGCCCAGAGCCTAGATTCTTTGTAGTCCAAAATCAATGCTGTTAACCAGTTAACCATACTTTCACCTGCCAATCGTTTCTACCCACAGTTTGATACATGAAAGTGCCTCCAAGAGAAGGTAGATGAGGCATCCATCTCCTGCGTTTCTGCTTCCCTTTGTTCCCACGACAGTAGGAAGCCCCTTAGTTCACAGAGTCATAGAGCAATTTACAATATAGCTACAAGGGACTGTGGGACCTGCCACCTCCCGCTCTACAAACAAGGAAACAGTCACGCAGCTTGCTGGGGCAGAATCAAATCTAGAAGTCAAATCTCCTCACTCTTAATCTAGTGCTCTTTGTAACACACCAGGATGCCCTTGGCTCTCCTGGAAATGCTCTTTGCTTCAACTCAGACTTGTCTTGACTTAAGGACCATCACTTTCATGATGGAGACTTTGAAATCTGTTTGTTTCCTGATGCCATTAATAACCATAGGTCCTGATCTGCTAAACAGATTAGGATTCTCTACAACCTGCACTATACAAGAATCTGAGATATTCCACAGCTCCAAAATATTCCGTGTTTTACCCATATAGAGTCAGGGGAACTATGCTATCTAGTACTTCTTTAAGCCACAATATTTATACCAGGCTTTGTCAGAGCCATGCCTTCTTCACGTCATTATCCTCACCTGGAATGTCCCTCTCTCATTTCTTTTTGAGAGAGGACTACCAAGCAGGTGCCTTACCCAGGCCTCTGTATTATTGATATCATATTTTGCGTGGTCTTGGATGAAGGCAATTAGTTATTGCTATAATATGATCCACCTTCTCCTGCCTGCATAAAAGACAGTCATTCATTCATTCATTTATGAAACCATCTATTTAGGGCCTTTTAGATGCCAAGTACAATGTTTGGAATCTGGACATTAAGAGATATTAAGATACAATCCCTGTCCCCAAGGAGACAAAATAGAAAGATTTCCAGTGGAAAGATGAATAAATTAACAGATAATTACAAAGAATGTGATAATCCTCTAGAAACCTCTTGAGCACAGGTTTGCAGTCAGTTTAAGCCTATAAATATTTAAATCTATATCATGTCAGGGCAATTTACAATGAATTTCTCTTCTGGGTTCAGATGATGTCCTTCTGTGTGACATTATTTTGTATGTCACTTGTTTTTGCAAGCTATCTAGTAAATGTTTGTGTTATCTTTGCATTGCTTAAGTATTTTTATTTAACATGTCATATATTTATACTTCCTGTCCCAAACTCATCTTTGAGGAGTATTGTGCCGTGCATGCATGCATGTGTATGCATATCCTCTAAAAGCAACTTCTAAAATAAAAACTGTAAGTGCTCAATATTTTTTTAATGTTTTTATTTGAAAGTACATACTATAATTCATCAAACTATAAACTTTAAAAAACCTTTCAGTAATTATCTCAACCACTTACAGTTCACAAAATTGATTTCCATCATGCAGTAACTTCAATCTAGCTGGTATTAATAGCTACAGATTTTATTTTCTCTCTTTAAAAAGTGTATCTACAGTACACGATAAATCCATTACTTAAACTGCGTTATCTTAGGATCCTCTCTCTATTATATCTCATCACCAGCTTAAAATGTAATCCCCAACCCCCTGCCAAAAGTGTCAATCACAATTTAGCAACCAAACCCCAGTTTGAATATAGGGATAACAATAACTTTGTTGGAAAAGGCTTGCATGCAAAAGCAATGTTACAAGAGAAAAAAAAAATCTGCCTTCTTTTGCTTATTCTAAAAAACTTAAAAACTCTTGATCTTGAATCCTCCCCTTTCCCATACCAAGCTCTTCTGATCTTTTGTTTTATTTGCCATACTTGTATGCCGTGAATGTCTGAAGTGATAGTTCACGTGGGTCTACCAAGACAACCTTCCATAATTACTTTAGAAATAACCTATAGTCCCACTCGTTGAGAATACAGTATCTGTCCTTTATCCCCTGATCATGAAATCTATCTCCTCCCTCTGGATGGTTGAGGCTCTTTCTGGAAATATCAAGGAACAGAGAGATCCAATGAGGGTTTAAGCTTCCACGGCTAGTGACTCTAGCCCTATGTTAATTCATCAAGACCATGACTGTTGCTGACATTATTCAGTGATACTAATACAGAGGATATACAAAATAGCATATTCATACATTCTCTTGCCACAAAAAGGTCATTCCAAAAGAAAAACAACAGACAGGTACTCTGTGCCCAAGAAGTTCTCAAAATCATGGACTAAATACATCCCTTTTTAACCAAAACCTTGACAGAGTATGTCTTTTGCTAAATTAATGTAATGTTTTCAAGCCTTCTTTGCACCACTCACTATGTCATTATCCATTAACTGCTCGTGGACTATTTCCACTACTTTCACCACACACACACACACACAAACTTCAGCCTCAATAACATTCTCAATTATTACTTTATTAATGAAAAATCAACATGAGCTCCTTCAACAATGCAGACTGAAATGGGGGCAGGGCAAAAATAAGAACTCTTCGCTTACCTGAAGATAATTTACCTAGCTGATTACCTTATGATAACAACAAAGTTTTAACTGTATTCTACAAGCTCCTTCAGTATATAAATCTGGTTTATGTACCCAGTTTACTTTCAGGCCATTACCAAAATGACCTTTTCTTGCACTGTGCCCTCTACTCACCTTAAACAGCTTGTTGTACAGGAAGAACTGTGCTTCTCCCTTGTTCCCTCCACCTAAGAGGACTTTCCTCTTTCTCCTTTAGATTAATCCCTTCTCTTCCATCAGATATCAGCTTAGATATTGCTTCAACCAAATCACTCTCGGTAACATCTCTAGGTGTTAAATGTCCCTGGTCTGAGGACCCAGAGCCTTGAGCACTTACTCTGCTGTAGTCCTTATTAACTAAATGTAATTGTCTTTCTCCCTTACTGGACTGTGAACTTTTGGAGATAAGAACTATGTCTTATGCATATTCATAATCTCAGTTATTCAATTCTACTGGCCAATTTTAGATGCTGAAGGAGCAAAAAAAATCCAAAATCAAGATCTATGATTTGCCCAAATAGCTACAGATACAGAAAAGTTCATCAGTTGCTAATAAGAAACACATTCCGGATTTTACCTAGGAGCTAATTAGTCCTATTTGATAAACATCTAAAAAAATATCTGAATTTTCAATAAGCAGGACATTAAAAGAAGGGGAAAAGACTTTTAAAAACAGAAACAATGGACTCAGCAACAAGACACCAGGCAACATGGACATAAAGAAGGAGGCAGAACAAAACCAATCCTAAATAAATAAATAAAGAAGCAAACAATGACAACCCCCCCCCCCAAAAAAAAACACAAGAAAACTCAAAGAAGAGGCCATGATATTTGCAGTTAAACAACACCTGGAAAAAAACTGACAATTATGCCTCAGTAGATTCTCAGTCCATGAATTTACTAAAGAATAGTGTAACAAATAATTGTCATAATTTGACAAAAATATAAACACAATATCTTTATTAATGGTATTTATTTTTATCAATGGAAGGAAAATTCTGGGAAAATAGTCACTTCTGCTCTACACATTTTTATGATGAAATTGATGGAAACTAATAATTTGCCCAAGGCCACTAAACTTGTCAAATGGAAATCGGGACTTACACAAAGTTTTCTAATCCCAAATCTAGATTCTTTCTTCTGCTCTTATAAAACATAAGAAAGCATGGAATCCTGATATAAATTTTAGATATTTCTTCCACCGAAAATAACAAAGCATATAATTTTAATGCTAATAAACAAATTAAGAACTAGGTAGAACAAAGAGTCACTTTAAATGCAGCCAATTCATTAGTGTGCATTTCTTATGAAATATATCATAAGACTAGCACAGTCTTCATTTAATATTGACCTCAACTGACATTACTTGTGTTAAAATTATCTAATTGTGAAGGGAAAGAATGCTAGACTTTGATTCAGTCCTATTTGGTATGTCCCTAACTTTAGGAGGGATTAAGTGTCCATGTTCCATGACTCATAGCCTCCATCTTCTCCCCACTTTCAAGATGATCACCTTCTGAAAATGACAGGATAGTGCAGAATACAGTACTGGCTTTATAGAGGTACCATATCAACATTTTTTGTGATTAAAATGAGGAGGTGAAACTAGAACACTCCCCAAAGCTCAGGATTCAAAATGGGAAGAGCCATGTTGTATCTAATTGGCTACACTTGTGTGAGCAGACCTCTGTTCTAAGTCATCGCCATGAACCTGTAAAAATTCACTCACTTAAGAGGAATATTCTGAAAGTTAGTTGCAATATTCAATGGAATATAATTTGGAGCTTCAAACACAACTTTTCATTGAAATGTCACTAAAGGGTTAAGGAGGAAGTGGTATAAAACAAAAGTTCCAGCCATTTCAACTTCATTTTTGACGTTCCCTTCTAAACCTTGCACATTGTATTTCTTTCCTATATTGAGTGACTTTTCAAGCGGTTCTGCTGTGAGCCAGTAGAATTACTAAGAGGTTTCTGATTTCATAGCTATTTTTTATTATATTTGGAAGCTGGTTTTAAGTAGAGCTAAAACTCCGGGGCCACTATTTTAGAGTAGTAAAGATTGACATCTAAATTATGACCGAAGGAAAGTACCAGGCCACAGCTTTCACTGAATGTAGAAAGAAGTAAAAAAATGGATTTGTCTCTGGAAATGTTGGCTATCTGATGTCTTTGAGAAATTTTTGTGCATATTAAATTCCAAATCTCAGCAATGAAATTATTATAGACATTTGGCTTATATCTATTACTCTTAGTTAATTCCCAGTTACAGTTCCTTAAATCTAGCTTTAAATGTCTCTCTCTTGTCCTGGAGAAAATATGCTGGCATATGATTTAAGAGTCTAAAGTAGATAATAATATAGAAATTAGCAATGGTCAATGATAAGATATAAGGCAAAAAACAATTTGTTGCAAAATTAAGGGAGAAAAGGCATGGGACATTTTTGATTCAATCCCAGACTTCATTCACAGAAACAGAAACTTTATATTCCATTCAAATCTAAGTAAAATAGTATGAATTAGTTCTACTTTCTGTGTGAATAAAGCCCAGGTAAGTTAGGAAACATGCCTAAGGTCATTCAAGCAGGAAGTATCATGCTATGTGTCTAGAATGAGTTTCTTCCCACTCTTCCTCCTTGTAGGTTTTTTTTATTTATCCTTCAAAATGGAATTTAAATAATACCTCTTAAGATAGCCATCTATAACCAACACCATCCAATATGACACAGATATCCAAACTATATTTCCATAACACCTTGCATGCTCATCTTAGAATTTATAAAACATAATAATAAAACATAATAATAACAGTTCATTTCTCAATTTAACCTACTAGACACTAATCCCATTGAAGTAATAAAATGATGATGAGTTGGGTGGCATTGTTAGGGGTTTTTTGGGCCATGTTAGAAGTTCTATGTGGCTAACTGAGTTGCCAAACAGCTATTCATCCTAAGACAATACCCATATTTAGAGAAAAGAGTTAAAAGCCTAAGATATCATGCTAGTTTCACTGAGCATTGGGTGAAGGGGAAAAAAGGACAGAGAGACTGACTCCCAACTGGCTGAATTTGGGTTGAGAAAGTGAAAAGGCAAGAAAGCAAAGCCTTCCACCATTGTGACCCAAAGTAGGTGTTTAGACTAGCACTTCCCACTTGATTCTCCTATTTTTTTGAAGACAGGTAGTGATAGAACACTGCCTTGAAATCTACATATATCAAAATTGATTCAAAACACATGATATAAACACTATAGGACCCTGTATTATATTCTGGTTATTTCCATATAGAATATCAGCCCTTGATTTGCTGCTGTTATGACCTACACCATTTATGAGGGAGGAATGGAGAGAAAGAATTCCAAGGATATACCATCAAGGTATAAACATAAATGCATTTTGAGAGTATCCCAGAGTGTATAAGAATGAGGTCATGAATAAGTCTGTACTGCCTAGAGTTGGTTCTGATTAGGTGCTGGCTGTGGGTGTCTGAGAAGGCTAGAATGAGAATAGGCAGATTGCCATACATCATAAGGACACCTAGCAAAGGCAGGTCTTCCTCCACATTGCCATGCTAACTGTACCTTGAAGTGCTGTTGTGGGTGTGTGTGAATAGAGGGAGGGAATAGTGCGGGAGAGTGCGGGAGAGTAGAGAATGACCAATGACTTGCCTGGCCATAAATCCCACCAGCAAAATAATATTTATACTATCTAAAGTGTATGGAAACTCACCAGGCCTAACATACTATAACCTACATACTTTATCTCATGTCATCCTTTAGATAGTCTGGTGAGATTGGTTATTATCATCTCCATTTTATAAGGACTTCTATATCCCAAGTAGATTAAATGGATTTCCCAACTTCAGCAGAACTAACATGGAATAAAGACAGGACTGAAGACCAGGTTTCCACCTTTGAAGCCAAATCTTATGTGATACCAGCCCTGATGCCATACCTCCTGGTCTCTGCTTGTCACTTTCAGCATGATCGTCCTATGACAGGATTCTGAGGGACACAGAATTCTCTTGATTAACATGCATAAACACAGTGTGGCACAAATAGTTTTTGTTGGAGATGGTGGTGGCGGCGGCTATGCTGATACCAGGTTTAAATTAGTCTGTTTAGAAAGTCTAATGTCTTCAAGGCTGGTGCTATTTTGGCAATAGGAAAAATGGCTATGTGTTTCTCTGTTTCTCAATTTACTGTTGAATTAGATGTGGAGAAATAGTGTTCTTCCATTTTCTCCCAACTCAGGGACACACACACACACAACTCACCATTCGTGTTCAGCGTCATGTTTTGTGTATATTCTTTTGTTAGGGCCAATCTTCAGCTAATGATAATATCGTCCAGGTGTTTTGCCTAATGTTAGGTGTTGGGACAAATAACTAAAATTGTGTCCATTAAAGAAGCATCACTTGCATATTGCTTCATAGTTCCCGATAATGTTAATTTATTACCAATTTTGGAGATACCTTTTACTTCTACTAGCTATTGCAGGAGCCTAGCATGACCATTCATCCTTGCCTTGAATATTACAGATTTTTGTTTTTCTCCCTACGTAATTGTTAATGCTCATCAATCCTAAAACTTTTCACTTTAAAAGTATCCTGGGGCTTCCCTGGTGGCACAGTGGTTGAGAGTCCGCCTGCTGATGCAGGGGACATGGGTTTGTGCCCCGGTCCGGGAGGATCCCACGTGCCGCGGAGTGGCTGGGCCCGTGAGCCATGGCCGCTGAGCCTGCGCTTCCAGGGCCTGTGCTCCGCAACGGGAGAGGCCACAACAGTGAGAGGCCCGTGTACCGCAAAAAAAAAAAAAAAAAAAAAAAGTATCCTGGTTTTGTCTTCCCTAATTCTAAATACCCAGTACTCAAACTTTTGTTAAGTACAACATTGTATTCTTACCATGTTACTTAATGTTGTTAAGTAAAACTATTGTCAAGTAAACCCAATATTCACCTTGATTAGAGACAATGCAGAGATGAGAATGGTTTCAGAGACAAAGATATTCCTTCTAAGTATTTCTCTGCTTCCTGAAGGACAAAATAAAATCCTTCAGGTTGTGAGTTCTCTTTCTTCATAATCAACCTGTTAGTATCTCCCTACGCTTCCATTATCTCAATTGTAATATATATTCTTAGACATTAATATCCTAATGTATAATATAGATTATAGCTCTATCCTCTAAGCCTATCATTTGGCAATGTGACTTGTTATGCACTCAGAAATATTTGGAGTGTAGAATTAAACAAAAGAAGCATGTAGCTATCGAATGACTACGTGTAAAAATGTCTTTGGCACTTTTTTTGCAATTAAAATATTTCTAAATATACCTAGCACACCTCTGCATACAATTTCTTTAAAAAAAGGAATGTAATTGGTAAAATTTTATTTTATTTTCTATAAATAGGTATTCATTTAGTTTTTACCCCCTAGAGTCTTCAATTACAGTTAGTTTCTATATATTGTCACAGTTCATAAAATATGTCCTTTAATTTAATATATTAGAGCTTTGACAAAACAGAGTCTAAAAATAAACTGATCCATTTTTGTCACCTGTTTTTTTTTTTAACTATTTTTTCTTAAACAATATTGCTCCAACCATACACAGACTTTTTTGGGGGGATCAGTATGGAACTTCCATTTTAACCAAGAGTTAATCTCTTTGTGTTGATTAAAATGTCCTTTTATTCTTGAAACCTCAGCAAAATGAACTGAAAGCAAAGATGTGGAAATGGGTTTAAAAACTGTAAAATCTCTGGCTCAATCTATCAGTTAAACAGTTTATTATTTTATAATGAAAAGACACTATCACTAATAGGTCAAACATTCTCTCATTCTCCTGTTATTTTCTCTTTTTTTGTGATGGTAAATACAGTGTTGTTATCTTTGGACAGGATGACAGCTTCAGGCAAGAGGTACAACCCCAGGGACTAGCACTTTAATTTAAAAAGCCAAGAGGAGAAAACACAAGAGGAAATCAGACAAGGCAAGACTGGAAACAAAAGCTGCATTTATTTCACAATCAAAAGGTGGACAAGGAGCCCCTGCTAATCTCAAGCAGACTCCAGAGGTTGCATTTTTAATAGCAAAAACAGAGGAAATAGAAACAAATGGCGAAAACCTCTTCGTTGCGAAGTTGAAGACATTCACTGTAAGAGGATACCCAGGATGTTACTTTCTGGAATAGATGTATAAGGGAGAGGCATAGTTTTCTGACACTCTGGGTATAAGAAATTACTTTCTCTTAACTTCTTTAAAGGAAGGTATTTATAAAGGAAAGATAGTAGTACATCTTCCATTCCTTTGTCAATAAACAAGCATTTGTGAGGACCTACTAAATAGTAAATACAGGAGGAAGACAGTGAGATACAGAAACAAAACGTAATGTTCTAATTCCAGTTTCTAGAACAGAACATTTGGAGTTAACAAAGTACTCGCGTGGATGAGATATTAATATTGGACCACAAACTCTTGAAAGTCTATATATATTATAACGATATATATGGTGATATATATACCCTGCTGTCTCAGCGACTAGCATAACCTTGACAGTTAGTACTCGCATGTATTTCTTGAACTAAAACCATTGAAAGGTATGTGAAATAAAATTCATATTTTATGTCAAGACAAGAAAAATGTAAACATAAAAATTCTTCTCTGCCCTTTGGCCTCCCCCTTCCCCCACTCTGCATTGTGTATCCTCATTATGCATGGACCAGACCTCCCCCATCGGCAGGAATATCTGTTCAACCATAAAGAGCAACATCCTCCTAGCATCAACAAGACAATGCCTTAAAAGATAACATTCCCTCTTGATCTTATAAGGGGTCACATGACCCACCACAATGACGCTTAGATCTGGATTATGCAAACTGTCAATAATATGTCATTTGACGTCTCAAAAAACTTATATAACTGTGTTTTGACTTCTAATAGGCAGAAAAGTTCTCAGAGTTTCTAAGATGCTCTTCCCGAATTATATCCTCAAATTTAGCTCAAATAAAATTTTTCATTTCTTTCTTAGATTGACTAATTTTTCATCAACAGATATGAGAAAGAAAAACTTGGAGTGCTCTGGGAGTATTTAGGAGGGGCAGGACAACATTATTCAAAGGTGGTGACTTTTTTTTTTGTGGTACACGGGCCTCTCACTGTTGTGGCCTCTCCCGTTGCGGAGCACAGGCTCTGGATGCGCAGGCTCAGCGGCCATGGCTCACGGACCCAGCCACTCCGCGGCACATGGGATCTTCCCAGACCGGGGCACGAACCTGCATCCCCTGCAACGGCAGGCGGACTCTCAACCACTGCGCCACCAGGGAAGCCCCCAAAGGTGGTGACTTTTTAAGCTTAGTCTTAAAGAAGTAAACATTAAGTGTAGAAAAACGGTGATCTGGTTTTATCAGAGACAAAGCAGTATGTGTAGTTATGTGAAACTTTCTCTTTGTTTAACTGTTCATGAAACAGAATGAGAGAAAAATAATACATGATGGTGATGAGGAGGAGGAGGAGAATGACTATGGTGGTGGTGGCGATAGTAATGATAATGATGATGATAACAGAATTCTCAATATTTAAAATTCCTGTTGGCTTCAGTGACTGGTTAAACTGTTTGCAAAGTTAGCAACTGTTCATTAATCTTTATAAAAATCCAATAAAGTAAATGCAATTCCCAGGATAAATTGTCAGTATTTTTTAAAGCCTAGGGGAGAATCACAATATAGTTACATGGGTTAAATAAAATAGCATCTTTCAAATTTGGGGGAAGAAATTATATCAATTCAATATGGAAACTCTGGTTATCTATCTCATGGTAATTAAATGTTCTGAATGATATATGTGCATGCTTTTAAAAAATAAGAATGGAGAAAAATAGACATTGATTTAAAATACAGTTCACTAGCTAGGAAAAACTAAAACATGAGTTGGTAAAAAGGTAATAAAAACATCTTTATGGTGAAACATTTGCAAAATATAAATTCTATATCAACCTTTTATTTTATAGTCCCAAAACTTTAAATGACTTAAGATCTCATAGATGAACATGATGCTAGACCCTAAATCTGCTGACTAGCATCCAAGTCTTCTAGCCTCTAAATTGCACCACCAGCATATATGGTCTTTCTTCTCCTAGTTCTTAAATCAATTGCTTATATGTAGTCATTGTTTATGAGCTAGTCAGAGAAGTTAATTTTTAGTTAATATCTAAAATAAGGAGGTCTTCTACACTTGCATTATCATTTGTTACAAGTTATCAAAGTAACAGAGAGCCCCTGACAAGTATGTAATATCTTTAGTTCAAAATCCACTCCTTCTTCTCCTCCCTTGCCTAGTATTGATTCTTTCTTACTGCAGCCTAGTTCTTACTATGGGGAAGATTTACCCTGCAATTCTCTATTACCTTTCATGCACTGCTTCTTAGGAAGGCAAAGCTGACTAATGTGACTTGCATTTTATTTCAATTAATAATATTTAATATTTAGAGGAGTTTACAGAACAATTGAGCAGATAGGACAAAGTTCTCACATACCTCCTCCCCCATACAGTTTCCCCTGTGACTAAAATGTTGCATTAGTGTGATATATTTGTTAAAATTGATGAGCCAATTTCAATACATTAAGTACATAGTTTACATTAGGGTTCACTCTTTGTGTTATACATTCTATAGGTTTAAACAAACATATAATGGCTTGTATCCACCAGCACAGGATCATACAGAGTTTCACGGTCCCCCAACAAATCCCCTGTGCTCCAATTATTCATCCCTCACTTCCACCAAACTCTGGCAACCATTGATATTTTTTACTGTTTTGCCTTTTCTAGAATGTCATACAGTGGTATCATACATTATACAGTGTTTTTAGACTGGTTTCTTTTACTTAGCAATATTTATTTTAGGTTCCTCCATGTGTTTTCATAGCTTGAGAGCTCATTTCTTTTTTTTTCGTTTTGTTTTTTTGCGGTATGCGGGCCTCTCACTGTTGTGGCCTCTCCCGTTGCGGAGCACAGGCTCCGGACGCGCAGGCTCAGCGGCCATGGCTCACGAGCCCAGCCGCTCCATGGCACATGGGATCTTCCCGGACTGGGGCACAAACCCGTGTCCCCTGCATCGGCAGGTGAACTCTCAACCACTGCGCCACCAGGGAAGCCCATCATTTCTTTTTATTACTGAATAATATTCCACTGGTTGGATGTTCCACAGTTCCACAGTTTATCTGTTCACCTATTGAAGAATATCTTGATTGTTTTTTCCAGTTTAGGGTACTTATGAATAAAACAACTATAAACATTTGTGTTCAATTTTTGTGTGGACATAAGTTTTCAACTAATTCCGGTAAATACCAGTAAGCATGGTTGCTGGGTCATATGCTAAGACTATGTTTAGCTTTTTAAGAAATGGCCAAACTGTCTTCCAAAGTGGCAGCATCCCACCAGCAATGAATGTGGATTCCTTCTGCTTAATACCCCCCACCAGCACTTGCTGTTGTCAGTTCTTTGGGTAACAGCCATGCTAATAGGTGTATAGTGGCATCTCGTTGTTTTAATTTGAAATTCTCCAAGGACACATGATGTTGAACATTTTTTATATGCTTATTTGCCATCTGTATATCTTCCTTAATGAAATATATGTTCATATTGTTTTCCCAGTTTTTAATTTGGGTTGTTTGCTCTCTTATTGCTGAGTTTTAAGAGTTCTTTTTATATTTTGGATATAAGACCTTTAGGAGACATGGACTAAAATCTTTGCCTAGCCCTAGATACTTAAGACTTTGTCCTACTTTTCAAAATAGAGTTAATATTTTTACAGTAAGAACATAATAATTCTGAGTTAATTTTAGTACAAGTTGTGAGATTTACACTGAGGTTCATTATTTTGCCTATGGGTGGCCCAGTTGCTTCAGCATCATTTTGTTGAGAGTCTATCTTTCCTCCACTGAATTGCTTTTGCAAAAATCTGATGGGCAAATCTGGGTACGTCTACTTCTTGTTTCTCTATTCCATTCCATTGATCTATGTATCTTTCCTTCTAATGATACCACATATTCTTTACTACTATAATTATCTAACAGGCATTTAAATCAGGTAGACTGATTCCTCCCACTTTTTCTTTTTCAAAATTATTTTATCCATTTGAGTTCCTTTGCTTGTTCATATAAATTTTAAATAATAAAGTTATGTCTACAAACATTTTGCTGGAATGTTGGTAGGAACTGCACTTAACCTGTGTATCAGTTTGGGGAGAAATGACATCTTTACTGCATTGTGTCTTCCAACTCATTAATATAGTATACCTATTTAATTAAATCTTCTCTAATTTCCTTCATTAGCATTTTATAGTTTTCAACAACAAAGTCCCATACACATTTCGCTATATTTACATCTCAATTATTTCATTTTTTGAGTGATTATAAATAGTACTGTATTTTTAATTCTGGTATATACATCTTCATTGTTATAGAAATACAATTGACATATGTATATTTATCTTATATCCTGTTACCTTACTGACATTACTTATTATTCCTAAAAAAAATTTTTATTTGATTTTCTTTCCTTTTTTTTTTTGTATCGTAAGGTGAGGGTTAGATTATTTATTTGAAACTTTTCCTCTTTCCTAATGTATGAATATAATACTATAAAATTCTTTGTCAGCAATGCTTTAGCTATGCTTTAATGTTGTATTTTCAATTTCATTCAGTCCAACGTACTTTTTAAGTTTCCTTTAAGATTACTACTTTCATAAAGGAATCATTTAAAATTTAGTTTCCAAATGTTTGAATATTCTCCTGTTATCTTTATTGTGATTCAAGAACATACACTGCATGATTCAATTCTTTTAAATTTGTTGTGATTTATTTTATGATTCATAATATGTTCTGTTGGAACTTGAAAAGAATCCATTGAGTGGAGTGTTTTACAAATGTCAATTAGATCCTGTTGGCTGGTGACATCATTCTTTACAACTGTGCAGCTTTTCTGTCTAGTTGTTTTGTTAATTGAGTTAGGGCTATTTAAATCTCAAATTATAATTGTAGGTTTGTCTATTTCTCCTTCCAGTTCTATCAGTTTTTCCTTCACCTATGCTCTGTTGTTTGCTGCATACACATTTAGAATTGCTAGGCCTTTATTTATTTATTTGGTTGGTTGGTTGGTTGGTTGTGTTGGGTCTTAGTTGTGGCAGGCAGACTCCTTAGTTGTGGCTTGCCAGCTGGTTAGTTGTGGCATGTGAACTCTTAGTTGCAGCATGCATGTGGGATCTAGTTCCTGGATCAGGGATCAAACCCAGGCCCCCTGCATTGGGAGCACAGTCTTAACCACTGCACTACTATGGAAGTCCCAGAATTGCTCTCTTTGATGGACTGACCCATTTATCATTATATAATGTCATTCTCTGTTCCTGGTAACTTTTTTGGCTCCGAAGTCTACTTTATTAGATATTAATATACCTACTCCTGTTTTGATCAGATTAATGTTTGGATGATATGTCTCCTTTCATCCATTAAGTTTCAGACTGCCTATCATGTTATATATGAAGTAAGTTTTTTGAACATAGCAGATAGTTGTGTTTTGTGTTTTAATCCACTTGTGCCAATCTTTGTCTTTTAATTGGTGTATTTAGACCATTTTCATTTAATTATTGCTATGGAGGGTCATTTTATTTTTAGACTCTATTGGCTCTTCTAATTTTTCTCTTTTCTTTTTCCTGTTTTCTTATGGGTTACTGGAAAATTTTTAGAAGTCCATTTTGATTTCTCTATAGTATTTGAGTTTTCTCTCTTTGTACAGATTTTTTAGTGGTTGCTGAATGTAAATATTACATTATATACACATATATACACACACATACTTTATCACAGTCTATGGTATCATCATTTTACCAATTCTCACAAAGCATATAAGCCTTACCTTCCTTTAAAGTCTCTTTACCCTCCATTTTTAATATAATTTTTCTTAAATATTTACTCCACGTACATTTAGAACCACATCAGGGAAGTTTATAAATTTTGCTTCAGTTGCCAAAAATAAGCCATAAATATTTATCAACTTGTTAAAATGCAAAATTAGTCACTTATTTTTCTAAAAAAATAACCACTTCAAGCTAATAAGGACCTACTGAATAGCACAGGAAACGCTACTCAATACTCTGTAATAACCTATATGGGGAAAGAATCTAAAAAAGAGTGGACATATGTATATGTATAACTGATTCACTCTGCTGTACACCTGAAACTAACATGACATTGTAAATCAACTATACTCCAATAAAAATTTTAAAAATAATAATAAAATAGAAAATAACCACTTCAGAAATAATGTTAAATTTTATGAAGCTTGATGGCATCCCTGCATATCTTTTCAGTCATTCTTCTGTAAGTTAAAATTAACATGATGAATATAGGCCTATTATACCAAGTCATACTTTAAAAAAGTTGTCACTGGATTATGTACCCAGAGATCACTATATATTTTAAGCTTTCTTCCATTCCCTACTTTGCCTTTTATATTATCAGAAATAATTTAATAGCAGATCTCATGTACTTCATTCTACCATTGAAGACTCTGAGTACTAACAGTCTGTGAATGATGGATGTGGAACACATAACCCAGGTTCCTGGGAGGGAGAGTTTAATATCCATCACATTCTAATGTCCCCATGTGGACAGAAATTCTCTAACAGAAAATGGAAAAAGAAGTGTCAGCTATAACTTGAAATCAATGGGCAGCCCTGTCAGCCATGGAGGTTAAGTGTCTCTGTGGTATCACTTCTAGATCTTTTGCTTTGTTTAAGACACATTTGCCACACAATAGGTAGGTCAGGAAATAGTGAATCAATAAAGATTTAAAGTTTAAAAAAAATGATAGTTGTGTCATGAACAGAGGCAAAAAAAGAGAACTTGCTGAATAGTTACCTAGCCAAGTACAGACACTGCCACTTCACAGAGCTTGCCCTCTTTTTCCATCCTTGTGCATAGGCTTAGAGCTGTCTAGTATCCCCTTCTCACAGAAAAGGAAACTGAGACCAGAGATATTAGTTAATTTTCCCAAATATATATGTATATATATACATATATATAATTTACATAAAAAATTTTAATCCCCAGTAATTCCTCTCTATGACACGTGAAGCAACACAAAGCTTTGTTAAAGAAAAGTAAACCACCTCCTTAAGAGCTGCTGCTACACAAGCATATTTGGGAACTAACAGCATGAACAAAATTTTAGAAAAAAATTCAGAGAATGAATCAGAGCATTAATACTGGGACATTCTTCTTTGACGGGAAAGAACCAGATCCGAGTCTTAAACAGAGTATAAAATTGTGGCAGGAAGGAATATAGGGTGATATTGAAACTGGATAAAACACCATGAATAGAAGTCTGCAGATAAAAATGCTTGAATGATAACAGAAACATTTATTGGACGCTTACCACGTTTGTCTCCCTTAATCTTCACAACAATAAAAACAGGAATTCTATACATTTTATGAAATGGGGATTGTTGAAAGGATCAAAAAGCAACTAAGAGGCAGGCTTAGGGTTTCAACACAATACTGGACAGTCTTACCACAGGTGTTTGGCCTTGACTGAAGCTTTGCTAAGCTGACTGTAAGA
This sequence comes from Hyperoodon ampullatus, assembly GCF_949752795.1. NCBI lineage: Eukaryota > Metazoa > Chordata > Mammalia > Artiodactyla > Ziphiidae > Hyperoodon > Hyperoodon ampullatus. The sequence continues at coordinate 23,743,730 of NC_136931.1, read as the reverse complement.
ACTTTATATTCTTGACTGCATTCTAACGGGATTAGATACCATTCTCCAGGTGGTGAGATGTCTTTTATAGTATTTGAATATGTAGTGACATTGCCAAAGATAAATCTGGTGACCATATGAAGCCTGGATTTTAGTACCAAGTTCCTGAACACAGGAAATGAAATTAGGGGATTACTGAAGTACTTTGGATGACTGAAAGAAAGAATCTGCCCCAAAGTGGGCTTAGTGGTCAAGGAAAAGAAAAATGACTATGGGGAATGCTTTGCAAGTAAATGAGTTGCATAGAATACAGTCATCAAAAGGACAGGATAGGGCTTCCCTGGTGGCGCAGTGGTTGAGAGTTCGCCTGCCGATGCAGGGAACACGGGTTCGTGCCCCGGTCCGGGAAGATCCCACATGCCACGGAGCTGCTGGGCCCGTGAGCCATGGCCGCTGAGCCTGCGTGTCCGGAGCCTGTGCTCCGCAACGGGAGAGGCCACAACAGTGAGAGGCCCACGTACCGCAAAAAAGAAAAAAAAAAAAAAAGGACAGCATAAACTGTTTCACTTTTCATGTCCTAAGATTTTTTTTCCAATGAATTAACAAATTAAATCAGAAAGTTGACATTTCAAAAGTGGTAGAAAATGTGGCAAAGCTTTCAGCCTCACAAAGGTGATGGATTTACTCACATAAATGTAGTTTGGATATAGTTGGTAATTATTTCAAATTATATGAAAGGGATGTAATATTAACATGATGGAGTACTTCATAAAATTCATGAAATCTCTGATATTTTATTAAACACAGTGCACTAAAATTCCAAATAAATGCATAGTAGTTATTAGGATTAGTAATAAAATCTGATTATTCTTATAATATATGCTGATTTCAGCAATATCGATTTTGCCTTATTTATATTAGGTTACTGAAGCTATACATTACTTACACTGGTTACTGTTCAAGTTGGCATATTTATACCTTTTCTTCTAGTTATGTAATTGGCTTTCTTGTTATTCTACCACATTACCATGGTGAATTTTTTCTTGACTGTTGGCTTTATTTTATCATGTATTGCCTGCCAAGGGGCATTAAATTAGTTCTTGAAATCTAGATGGAAAGGGGAACAGCTGTTGGCAAAAGCAAAAACATGTATTTTTCTTATTTTCTATGTAGTTTCTTGTATAGTCCTTTTTCAGATTCAGAGTCAACTAACATTAGCTGAGTGCCTACTTCGTGCTTTTGTAATGGGATATACTCAGAAATGCTAAAATTTGCCCAGCAACAAGAAACTTAAAATCAACAGTTTTAGAAGGAACAGAATTGGGGGCAGTAAATCCAGGCCAGATTTTTTGAGCCAGAGATAGAAAAGCTGAGAATAATTACACTTACACACCAGTGTGAGAACTAGGGAAACCTCTCTCTTCAAGTTCTATACCTCAACATTACAATGTAGCACAAGCTACCCAATATTACTGAGTGTGGTTTTGAAATGAACTTATAATTTCCTCATAGAATGAGGAATGTGTCAATCACACTTGGTTAAAAGAAAGAAATGGGGCTTCCCTGGTGGCGCAGTGGTTGAGAGTCCGCCTGCCGATGCAGGGGACACGGGTTCGTGCCCCGATCCGGGAAGATCCCACATGCCGCGGAGCAGCTGGGCCCGTGAGCCATGGCCGCTGAGCCTGTGCGTCCGGAGCCTGTGCTCCCCAACGGGAGGGGCCACGACGGTGAGGGGCCCGCGTAAAGCAAAAAAAAAAAAAAAAAAGAAAGAAATGTGTCTGTGTTTGATACGTGTTATTTTCTTCCTGTGGTGTTTAGGTCCCGTTGATCTTTAATTTCCCTGACTCTGTTCCTGTCTTTTCTGAGAGAGAGACAGAGACAGAGACAGAGAGAGAGAGAGAGAGAGAGTGTGTGTGTGTGTGTGTGTGTGTGTCTGTGTGTGTGTGTGCATTATAGTTCTGGGCCAGGACCATCGACCCTGGATGTCATGTTGAAGCAACCTGTGTAGGCAGTGTTACAGATTCTTAAATCTACAGACCTATGCACAAATCTTCATAATTCTCTGAATTCCTCTTTTATGGCACTGACAATAATTTTTTTTTTTTTTTTTTTTTTTTTTGCGGTACGCGGGCCTCTCACTGTTGTGGCCTCTCCCGTTGCGGAGCACAGGCTCCGGACGCGCAGGCTCAGCGGCCATGGCTCTCGGGCCCAGCCGCTCCGCGGCACGTGGGATCCTCCCAGACCGGGGCACGAATCCGTGTCCCCTGCATCGGCAGGCGGACTCCCAACCACTGCGCCACCAGGGAAGCCCACTGACAATAATTTTAATTAATTGTTGGTATAATTATTTGTCTAGTGGCCATTTCTCTCTAGAATATAACTTTCATGGTGACAAAGGCCTTGATCTTCTGGTTTACCTTTGCATTTCAGCACCCAAAGCAGTGGCTCACATACAGTTTGTCTTAAAACACATAATTTAAGGAAAGCAATGTGTAAAATACTGAAACAATGCTAAAGTATTCAAGGGTTTTGTTTGTTTATTTATTTTTGGAGGGTATTATTGATAACGTTGTTCCATTTAGGAGCCATCTACTTTTCATACTCTTAATCTTACTTTCTCCAGACCCTTTTCCATCCTTCTCCACCCTTATTTGGGATCTGGGAGGCTGACCTGTTAGTCTACATTAACCAGATATCCTTGTTCCCAGCCTCCTATTAGATTCAGCCAATGCAAGGCATGGACTGGACATGAGAAAATGATGAAGAGATGGGTCCGAATATTTATTATCCCTCCTCCTGCCCCGCTTGACCATGTGTTCCTCTATCAAAGACCACTGTTCCTATCAGAAGCCTCTCTATCTCCCAGAGGTACACCGTAACTGAGTTACAGTAACCAAACTATATTAGTTTCCTAGGGCTGCCATAACAAAATACCATAATTTGGGCTACTTAAAACAAAAATGTATTGTCTTGCAGTTCTGGAGGCTAGAAGTCTGAAATCATGGTATCAGCAGGACCATGGTCCCTCTGAAAACTGAAGGAAAGAATCCTTTCTTCATACCCCCTGTCATTCCACGCTATCCCTTAGCTTATGGATGCATCACTCCAATCTCTGCCTTCCTCATCATATTATGTTCTCCCTGTAGCCTGCCCCCTTATGTCTCTCTGTCTCCACATGGCCATCTTTTTATAAGGACAGCGCTCACAGTGGATTAGGGGCTCACCCTACCTCCAACCTGACCTCAACTTAACTAATTACATCTGCCAGGACACTACTTCCAAATTAGGTCATGTTCTGTGGTATTGGAGGTTAGGACTTCAATTTATACTTTTTGGAGGGACACAGTTCAGTCTATGACACAATCCCTCCCCTACACCTTTAGGTCTAGAAGCGCTAAGAAACACCTCCTGCTGCTTGCCTATATGTGTTTGATCATCTTGTTGGTTTCCATTAACTCTGTCTTTGCCTTTGCATATACTCCTTTCATTCAGCTCCCTTGGTTATTTCTCTTGAGTGTGCCTCTGTTTCCTGCCAGGCCCCTCATCGTGTTAAACTGCTGTCCCTACTTTCCCAAAACTCAGTGCAGTATTTATGAAATTTGGCTGGAATTGGATGTGTTCAAATTTTAGAAGTTTGGGAAGAAGGAAAAAAAAGCTAAAAAAAAAAGTATGGATTAAGAGCTAATTAAGGTTTTAAAATAAAGGCATCATTCATATCCAACTGCAAGACATAGAGCTCTATGATTTGACCTTTAGAAGCAAGAAGGTCCACATTTGTCTGATAAGCTGGGGACATCATCAAAGGTGGATGTAGCAAACTGTTATTTTTTACTGAGGTACCCAATTTGCCCTTTAGACATCAGCTGTACTGGAAACTGACAGGAACTAGTAGAAAGGGTAAAGTCAAATTTTCAAAGCCATTTGTGAATTATAATAAAATATAACACCGTATATTGAATTGTCACTCCAAACCCCTTGCTCACTGATGATAAGGAGATCTGTGCCTGCTTTAAAGTTTAACATGACCATCATTCACCAAAAAGACATGTTAAGTCACTTTAGAAAGTGATTACTGGAATGGACGTGCTAACATGCATCTATATTTGCAAACTCTCCTTAGCACTTTTCACATACCTTTACTTCTCTTGTCTTCACCCTATACAAACACCAGTTTAATGATTTGAGAAATGCACATCGAGTATCACTTTCAAGTGGTGGAAATTACCCATTTGGATATGACATCTTTGTTATGAACAAAATAATTTAGAATAGTGGTGATTTTAGCTACCCCGAAAGTGTGTGCATGTGTGTGTCTGTATGTAGGCGTGCTTTGTTACAGATTTATCAATGGTCCTCATGAAGAAATCTTCTGGTTTAAGCAGTAAAATATTGAAGTCTGTGAGACAGTAACCTTGAGAATGTGTACCTTACTTTCCTTATGCATAGACCAAATTAGCTCATTATTCCAGTTTAAGGGTCCACAAATTTCCATTTTACTTTAATGCATTTCTCAGAATAAATAATGTGAATGTATTCTGACTGAAAGTAAATTCTATCAAAAATATCAGAATAACATTAGCAAATAAAACAGTTTGTTTATTCACATAATTTTAAGTCACATATTTGCCTTTCCTTTCCTCAGTCTGTACCCAGAAAAAAATGAATACTGTGGGATTTCTGTATCCATTTTGGTCTTTAAAGCACAACAAAGTGTTGTAATATCATAGAGAAAGAAAACCACTGCAATTTAAAGAGACCTGGGTTCTAGTACTAGTTCTGCCTCAAATTTGAAAATTCTAGACAATGGGAAATTTGACTTCTCTGGGGATACCTATGTGTTTTTCTCATCTATATAATGTGAATATTCAAATTATGTCTTGTTTCTTGTTCAGATCTGTTACTACGTGACCCTATGAAAAATTTACCAACTCATGTGCCATGGCTTATTATTTATATAATATAAACCTCTTGAAATTTGGATAGAGATGGCAAAGACATTTCTCATTAGCCTTGTAGGGTGGCTGTACATGTGGTCAACACAAATAAAATACTAGTTCATGATATTCTTAATGGTATCTGTAATTTCAAAGTCCTTCTAACTTGTTTCAATTTATTTTAAAGGAAACTGGGGCAGATGTCTAATACTAGAAGTATGCGAGAAACTTTCTATGATAAACATCTTCTAAAATGGCTCCCAGTGATTTCCACCTTCTGGTATTCATGTTTTTATGTAATCCCTTCTTTTTGCATGTAGGAACAATCTAGTGACTTGCTTCTGATAAACTGAATATGGTAAAAGTGATGAGATGTCACTTCCAAAATTAGGCTATGAAAGATTTTGTCTTCCATCTTGGTTCACCCATTCTGCCTGGCTAGTTCTTCTCACTGACTTTCTCTGATGAAGCATGCTGCCATGATGCAAGCTGCCCTATGGAGAAGCCCATGTATCAAAGAACTGTAAGTAACATTTAATCAGTAAAATGCAAGAAACCAGAGCACTCTTTTTAGCAGTTCCTGAGAAACGGAATCCTTCCAAAAACCATGTGAATGATCAAGGGAGGAGACCCTTCCCCAGTCAAGCAAACACCTTGATTGCAACCTGTGAGGAACCTAATGCACTGGGGCCAGCTATGCCACAAGAGAATTACTAAACTACAGAAACTGAGAAAAGAAAATATATTTTTTTAAGTTACTAAGTTTTAGGATAATCCATTACATGGCAATAGATAAGCAATATGCTTTCTCTTTAGCATAGAGAGTGAATGCCAGAGGGCAGACAGCAAAAGCAAGAAGAACTACAATTTTGCAGCCTGTGGAAGGAAAACCACACTCAAAGAAAGACAGACAAAATGAAAAGGCAGAAGACTTTGTACCAGATGAAGGAACAAGATAAAATCCCAGAAAAACAACTAAATGAAGTGGAGATAGGCAACCTTCCAGAAAAAGAATTCAGAATAATGATAGTGAGGATGATCCAGGACCTCGGAGAAAGAATGGAGGCAAAGATCAAGAAGATGCAAGAAATGTTTAACAAAGACCTAGAAGAATTAAAGAACAAACAAACAGAGATAAACAATACAATAACTGAAGTGAAAACTACACTAGAAGGAATCAATAGCAGAATAACTGAGGAAGAAGAATGGATAAGTGACCTGGAAGACAGAATGGTGGAATTCACTGCCACGGAACAGAATAAAGAAAAAAGAATGAAAAGAAATTAAGACGGACTAAGAGGCCTCTCGGACAACATTAAATGCAACAACATTCACATTATAGAGGTCCCAGAAGGAGAAGAGAGAGAGAAAGGACCCAAGATAATATTTGAAGAGATTATAGTCAAAAATTTCCCTAACATGGGAAAGGAAATAGCCACCCAAGTCCAGGAAGCGCAGAGAGTCCCAGGCAGGATATACCCAAGGAAAAACACGCCAAGACACACAGTAATCAAACTGACAAAAATCAAAGACAAAGAAAAATTACTGAAAGCAACAAGGGAAAAACAAATAACATACAAAGGAACTCCCATAAGGTTAACAGCTGATTTCTACAAGCCAGAAAGGAGTGGTGTGATATATTTAAAGTGATGAAAGGGAAGAACCTTAGAGAAAGAAGAACAAACAAAACACAAAGTTAGTAAAAGGAAAGAAATCATAAAGATCAGAGCAGAAATAAATGAAATAGAAACAAAGTAAACAATAGCAAAGATCAATAAAACTAAAAGCTGGTTCTTTGAGAAGATAAACAAAATTGATAAACCATTAGCCAGACTCATCAAGAAAAAAAAGGGAGAAGACTCAAATCAATAGAATTAGAAATGAAAAAGGAGAAGTAACAACTGACACTGCAGAAATACAAAAGATCATGAGAGATTACTACAAGCAACTCTATGCCAATAAAATGGACAACCTGGAAGAAATGGACAAATTCTTAGAAATGCACAACCTGCCAAGACTGAACCAGGAAGAAACAGAAAATATGAACAGAACAATCACAAGTAATGAAATTCAAACTGTGATTCAAAATCTTCCAACAGGGCTTCCCTGGTGGCGCAGTGGTTGAGAGTCCGCCTGCCGATGCAGGGAACACGGGTTCGTGCTCCGATCTGGGAAGATCCCATATGCCGCGGAGCGGCTGGGCCCGTGAGCCCTGGCCGCTGAGCCTGAGCGTCCGGAGCCCATGCTCCGCAACAGGAGAGGCCACAACAGTGAGAGGCCCGCGTACCACGAAAAAAAAAAAAAAAAAAAAAAAAAATCTTCCAACAAACAAAAGTCCAGGACCAGATGGCTTCACAGGTTATTCTACCAAACATTTAGAGAAGAGCTAACACCCATCCTTCTCAAACTCTTCCAAAAAATTGCAGAGGAAGGAACACTCCCAAACTCATTCTATGAGGCCACCATCACCCTGATACCAAAAACAGACAAAGATAATACCAAAAAAGAAAATTACAGACCAATCGATGAATATAGATGCAAAAATCCTCAACAAAATACTAGCAAACAGAATCCAACAGCACATCAAAAGGATCACACACCATGATCAAGTGGGATTTAACCCAGGGATGCAAGGATTCTTCAATATATGCAAATCAATCAATGTGATATACCATATTAACAAATTGAAGAATAAAAACCGTATGATCATCTCAATAGATGCAGGAAAAGCTTTTGACAAAATTCAACACCCATTTATGATAAAAACTCTCCAGAAAGTGGGCATAGAGGGAACCTACCTCAACATAATAAAGGCCATATACGACAAACCCACAGCAAACATCATTCTCAATGGTGAAAAACTGAAAGCATTTCCACTAAGATCAGGAACAAGACAAGGATGTCCACTCTTGCCACTATTATTCAACATAGTTTTAGAAGTCCTAGCCATGGCAATCAGAGAAGAAAAAGAAATAAAAGGAATACAAATAGGAAAAGTGAAGTAAAACTGTCACTGATTGCAGATGATATGATACTATACATAGAGAATCCTAAAAATGCCACCAGGAAACTACTAGAGCTAATCAATGAATTTGGTGAAGTTGCAAGTACAAAAGCAATGCACAGAAGTCTCTTGCATTCCTACACACTAACAATGGAAGATCAGAAAGAGAAATTAAGGAAACACTCTCATTTACCACTGCAACAAGATAAAATACCTAGGAATAAACGTGCCTAAGGAGGTGAAAGACTTATACTCAGAAAACTATGACACTGATGAAAGAAATCAAAGATGACACAAACAGATGGAGAGATATACCATGTTTCTGGATTGGAAGAATCAATATTGTGAAAATGACTATACTACCCAAAGCAATCTACAGATTCAATGAAATCCCTATCAAATTACCAGTGGCATTTTTTTTACAGAACTAGAACAAAAAATCTTAAAATTTGTATGGAGACACGAAAGACCCCAAATAGCCAAAGCAGTCTTGAGGGAAAAAAATGGAGCTGGAGGAATCAGAGTCCCCAACTTCAGACTATACTACAAAGCTACTGTAATCAAGATAATATGGCACAGGCACAAAAACAGAAATATAGATCAATGGAACAGGATAGAAAGCCCAGAGATAAACCCAGGCACCTATGGTCAACTAATCTATGACAAAGGAGGCAAGGATATACAATGGAGAAAAGAGTCTCTTCAATAAGTGGTGCTGGGAAAACTGAACAGCTACACGTAAAAGAATGAAATCAGAACACTCCCTAACACCATACACAAAAATAAACTCAAAATGGATTAGAGACGTAAATGTAAGACTGGGCACTATAAAACTCTTAGAAGAAAACATAGGAAGAACACTCTTTGACATAAATTACAGCAAGATCTTTTTTGATCCACCTCCTAGAGAAATGGAAATAAAAACAAAAATAAACAAATGGGACCTAATGAAACTTAAAAGCATTTGCAAAGCAAAGGAAACTACAATCAAGACGAAAAGACAACCCTCAGAATGGGAGAAAATATTTGCAAACGAATCAATGGACAAAGGATTAATCTCCAAAATATATAAACAGCTCATGCAGCTCAATATTAAAAAAACAAACAACCCAATCCAAAAATGGGCAGAAGACCTAAATAGACATTCCTCCAAAGAAGATATACAGATAGCCTAGAAGCACATGAAAAGCTGCTCAACATCACTAATTATTAAAGAAATGCAAATCAAAACTACAGTGAGGTATCACCTCACACCAGTTAGAATGGGCATCATCAGAAAATCTACAAACAACAAATGCTGGAGAGGGTGTGGAGAAAAGGGAACCCTCTTGCACTGTTGGTGGGAATGTAAATTGATAGAGCCTTTATGGAGAACAGTATAGAGGTTCCTTAAAAAAGTAAAAATAGAATTATCATATGACCCAGAAATTCCACTACTGGGCATATACCCAGAGAAAACCATAATTCAAAAAGACACATGCACCCCAATGTTCATTGCAGCAGTATTTACAATAGCCAGGTCATGGAAGCAACCTAAATGCCCATCGACAGATGAATGGATAAAGAGGATGTGGTACATATATACAATGGAGTATTAATCAGCCGTAAAAAGGAATGAAATTGGGTCATTTGTAGAGACCCAATGGTTCTAGAGACTGTCCTACAGAATGAAGTAAGTCAGAAAGAGAAAAACAAATACCATATATTAACGCATATATGTGGAAGCTAGAAAAATGGTATATATGAACCAGTTTGCAGGGCAGAAATAGAGACAAAGATGTAGAGAACAAACGTATGGACACCAAGGGGGGAAAGTGGTGGTGGGGGTGGGTGGGGGGGGATGAAGTGGGAGATTGGGATTGACATGTATACACTAATATGTATAAAATAGATAATTAATAAGAACCTGCTGTATAAAAAATAAATAAAATAAAATTCAAGGGCTTCCATGGTGGCACAGTGGTTGGGAGTCCGCCTGCCGATGCAGGGGACACGGGTTCATGCCCTGGTCTGGGAGGATCCCACATGCTGCAGAGCAGTAGGCCTGTGAGCCACGGCCGCTGAGCCTGTGCTCCGCAACGGGAAGAGGCCACAGTGGTGAGAGGCCCGCGTACCGCAAAAAATAAAAAATAAAATAAAATAAAATTCAAAAAAAAAAGGAGTGTCTGCTAATGTAGGGGATGGGACTAATAGCCTACTTTTGGGGGTAACAAACTAGTAAAGTAAACCTAAGTAATGATTGCAAAAGAGACAAGCGGGTTCTTTTCTCCTGGTAGTCTCGGATTCTCAGACAGAAAGAAAAAAAAATTTTCAGAAGCCTTGGAATTAGGAAGAAATAAATGAATACATTTTGCCTTGCTTGCTCACCAAAGTCATGTTGTATCACTTACATGCTCTGGATCTACACCAGCTTACTCATCACAGTCCGGTCATGTTTACTCAAACAAATCAGGTCCTTTCTTTCATAGGGTCTTTTTCCTTGACATTCCTCTTTCCTAGAACGTTCCTTCTACTTCACATTATTGGCATTCTCCTTTTGTCGGTTTCTCAGATTAATATTCACCTTCTAAGAGTAACCTTTCAAAGTATTTCTCTCTCTTTTTTCTCCATCCAAGCTACTTATTTTTCCTGTGTACATTAGTTACAATTTACAATTATTTATTCACTGTTTGTTTGGGTTTTTTTTCCTACCCACTGGAATGTGAACGCCAACGAGTAGGTTCCATGTCCTTTTTATTCACTCTTTATTCCTTAGCATCTTAGCTGAGTGTCTTGAACAGCCAGGGGATGCAATGAAGCCTTTTATGGGAGGAATGTGAAAATGGGTATGGGGGACAAGCCAGTTAGCATAAATACAGGACCAATTTCAATATCAATGTAAGTATCAAAAGCAATTAGTCAGATACATCAATATATAGCAGATATGAAAATTTTCTTTGAATGTATCTAAGAATTCATAACTCTTTAATAATTCACTGAGCTGTTAGTCACATTTGAAAAGTTGTTTTTGCTGTCATTTGTTTGTTTTTGCTCTTTATGGAAGTGGAATTAGAAAGCTCTAACCCTGGTGCTTAGACAAAAGTATACAATTGTAGTTAAAATAAAAAAAGAATGAGTAGATGTATAATTCATTATACTTTAATTTGGAGACACACTTTTACTTTTGGACTGCCCATCATTCTATAATACTTGGCAATTCACACCCTCGATGGGTAAGTTACCTATAAAATAAGAAGATAGATGTGTAAATAATATGAGACCCTCCTAAATCTAAAATACTTTACTATTTTATTTCAGTCTCAATTTTATTATTTTATTTAATTTTATATTTTATAAGTTATACTGTATTGTTACGTCAGGACTGTGGTCACCTGAAACCATCTGTCAGTGAGCTTATTACGAAAAAAAATGTGGCAGATTTTTTAAATATCCCAGTTATTCAGTACTTCACATATGCAGTCATGTTGATATATCACTTTGCAGCCCAGTTTGGCTCTGGGCCAGATCATGTGACATGCTCTGGCCACTGAGATGTTAACAGATGTGACATAAGCAGAGACTTGAAATGGCTTTCACTTTGGGTCTTGCTCTTACCCTTACTGTTAGGACACTGACACCATAAGATGAACATCCCAAGGCTGACCTACTAGTCTAAAAAAGAAAATGAGAGATGTGTGATGCATAGCAACTAGTCAGTCCACAGATACATGTGCAGCTCAACAGATGTCCAGAAATTTAAGTGAGACTAGTAAATGTCAGATGTCCCTTGGCTATCTCAGCTGAACCTCAAAGATGCATGAGAAATAAATCCTTAGTGGCCCATGCCACTGAAGATTTGGAGAGCCTTGTTACATAGCAATTCCTAATTGTTATTAACAGGGAACATGTATTACAAAGAGAAATGTTATACTATGTTTTTTAATGCAACACAGAATTGTAATGTCAGTTAGTAAGCAGTCAGCTTCTGACTCCATGAAATCATTCTGTAACATCAGAATTTTGATCTTTGATGTTTGATTATGTTGAAATAAAGACAAATTCCCTAAGACCTATATTTTTAAAAGCACCTATGTTTGAAAACCCATTAGGAACAAATGATACTTCCCATCTACTTTCTGAAGTGGCTTAACATGCTATGAAAATTTGAAGGTGGCATGGTTAAAATAAAAAGAAAGAAAATAAGTGAAAATGGTAACTTTGAAAGGGACTGATTTTTGGACTTTAAAACTTCCTCATATATGAATAATTTTGCTTTACTAATTTGTAAGTTTGCTATTATCTTTTGATTATATCTTTAAAATATTTGTGGTAGCTTACAACTCATGAGAAGAAAAAATAACATATGTGCTAGTGTTCTCTTGTTTGATATATCTATTAGACAGCATAGATCAGCTCAGATAATTTATTTATTTTTGCCTGTATTTATCTCCACTGTTGTGTTGTAAATTCCTTCAGGGCAAGAACTGTGTCCCTTTCATTTCACTATTTCACAATAACTGTTTGGCAAACTGAGCTAAATTAAATTTAAGGTCTATTGAAGCAAACAGCTGTATGTAGAAGGGCACAAAATCATGACCTGAGAGCATGATAGCTGAGGTACAACAAGAACAACTCTTCTCAAAAGGCAGTCATTGTCCAGGACTTCCCTGGTGGTGCAGTGGATAAGACTCCGCGCCCCCAATGCAGGGGGCCTGGGTTTGATCCCTGGTCAGGGAACTAGATCCCACATGCATGCTGCAACTAAGAGTTCGCATGCCACAACTAAGGAGCCGCTGAGCCACAACTAAGGAGCCCACCTGCCACAACTAAGACCCGGCACAACCAGATAAATAAAAGTTCCTAAAAAAAACCAACAAAAACAAAAACGGCAGTCATTGTCCGTCATGTTTCCTCAGAGAACATGAAGACACAGGAAAAAGTATTCCGGTATCTAAGAACACTTTGTTGATGATAAGTTAATTAAAAACATATTTTACACTAAAATGCATATTGCTATTTTACCAAGGAGAATGGAATCAGATTATCACAGTTTTAAGCTAAGATTCAAGAATTTAAAAAATAATTAAATAGCAAGTAATCATGGAGGAATTATTTCATTCACCTCTACCACTCATCGTACTTCAGTGAAGAGTCTGGGACATTCTAATATATTGTGATCATTCATTCTATGTTTCTCAGTAGCTCAAAAGCTCATCCCAGTGCCAGGCCCATTTAAAGGAGTTAAAGCTTTCTTAGATAGATAAATGGATGGATGAATCAACCAACTAATACCTGTTGGTGAAGGTAAAGATGAGATTGTCTTCAATTTTAATAACATATCACACACATAATGACTAAATTATGTAGTAGAGAAAGTAATAATTTCCCTAAGAAACAGGGCCATTGAATCTTTCAAAGTCTCATGTCTATATTTTTCATTGTATTAAGTGTTACCTGTTTTTAAGTCCTAATTATTTTATCAACAGATACCTCTTTTTGACTATTTGTTTTTCAACTTTATGGAGGTATAACTGACAAATAAAATTGTAAGATAAAATATTTTACACAGTGATTTGGACTATTTCTTTCTTTATATTTATGTATCCAAACAATAAACTACATTTTGTCTGTATAAACCAGGCACTATCCTAGGCACTGAGGCTGTTGTGAGACAACAATTGGACATAAAATCGCTCCACTGCAAGTTACAAACAAGTAACTCAATGTGAGACAGGGAAATACAGAGTGCTGCAATGCTTCTGCAAGTTTTCAGACAACACTTCCTAAAATTTTAGTTATTTTTCAGCTAAAATTTGAAGAATTAGGAAGGATTAAGTAGGCAAAGTGTGGAATTACGAGGGTTCCAAATGAAAGAACACGTGCTGACAAACTACCTTCAAGCAAAAGGTTGCACAACAGAACAAGTACAAAGATTCTTTAAATAGAGGGAAGGATGGCATCATGAGTAGTGAAAATTTACTCACTTCTAAGCACAGTGATAAGCATTTCAAATGAAATCTCTCATTTAATTAATTCAGCTATCCAATGAAAAATGTTGCATTAATCGTTCCTGTTCTTAAATGAAAAGAAACTAAGCCTTTGAAGAGTTAACTTACAAAATTTGAACTCAAGTCATCTGATTCAAAGGCTGCTTTCAAAAACCACTTTGCAAGATGATACTTTGTAAAGTGGCTGAAAATCTTTAAGGGCTTGCTTGGTTCTAGATACGATGCTGAGCATTTAAAACTCACATAAACCCTGAGCATTTAAAACTCACATAAACTGTAGCAGGTAGATACAAAAATAATGATTCAAAATTGAAAAAAGCTTAATGGGGTAAGTAACTTGCTTAAGTCTATAAACTATTTGTGGTGAATTGAATCTATGTATTCCAACTTCAGAGTTAATGTTATTAACCACTGAGTTATAAAGAAACATTTGTATCACACCATACTTGTTAGTAATGGTAAGAGGGGTTAACCTTACTGTCTTCAATCTACAGAGATGGCATAAGTAACTATATGTGTTTGGTTTTGATAATACCATTCCAGTAGGATAATACCTTCTCTAATTCGTAAGGTCATTGTGAAGATTAATAATACTTTATTACATATAAAATCTAAATCTTAATATGACACACAAAGCTCTTCAGTCTTACCTCTACTTATCATTTTAGCCTCATTACTCACCAAACTGCCTCTTGAACCTAAGACTTTTGTCACACAGAACTTCTCAAATCATACTATTTTCCCTGGTGCAAGCCTCTAAGTTGCTGAAATTAGCCAAGTTAACTAGGATTTCAAATCAGTCTATTAATACTTGCTATTTGCTGGTTGATTTGATTAGCAACAAGCTTTCAAACAAAAGGGTACCAAGTATTAATAAATGCCAATTATATGCCAGGTTCATGTTTATGTATTCACATACATGCCTGCTCATAAAATTTTCATAACTCTAAGAAATATATTATTTCTCCTACTATAAAGGTAAGGGATTTTCCCATGGTTAAACAATTAGTAAAGTAGAATGAATTGAGGCCAGGTCAGTTGGATTCCAAAGTTCATTACATTTTATTAAACCAGATTGCCTTAGTTACTTTTAATGCAAAGCAAATGTTCAGAACTAGTTTTAAATTAGTTTGAAACTTAACTTAAAACTTGCATACAGTCATGATTGCCAAAGCATTTCCATCTTTATGTAAAAAGGATGTAATAATGCATATAAATTATCTTGCACTCAATAGAGCTAGTTCCTCTCCCATTTTTTTTTTTCTAGCATCTGTGATATAGTTGATGATGGATGTTTGCAGGGTCGGATGACAGATGGGGGCCAACATGTCTAGTTTCAGATTAAGGAATTAAAATTGGAGATTAAAATCGAGTATCTCAAAGCGGGGTGTGGATTAGAAATCTTAGAGCCTGGTGATGCTCTGATTCTCATCAAGATTCAAGTTTTTTTTAAAATGTCTTTTCATTTTAATTTACACCTCTTTGGAGTAGATAGAAATACTACTGCACCATTCATCTAAATGAAGAGTGGAAGATGCTTTTCACAATAGTAATGTGATAAGTTCTTGGCCATCAGTGTGGTCTCCGAGAGCCATCTGTTCCCAGAGTCGGTGAGCAGTAGGATTTATGAGCTATTCCCAACAAACTGTGTGTGTGGCAGGGAAGGGCAAATCCAGCTGCTGTTTATTTTCATCAAACATCTTGATCTGTTCTTCAAACATTGCAAATTTGATGAAACCTCAAATAGAATTTGTCAAACACTTTTCTTTTCTAATTGGGAAAATGATTTGAATGTTATGAGCAATTGCAAAAGATGGTTCTTATTCATCCGTAGTTACATAAAGTCACCAATGTTGTAGATACTATCAATGCCCCAGATTCCCAGGGTCTGCCAAAACAAACAGATATGAACGTGCACAAACTCTTACACTAACACAAACACACAAACTACCTTTCCTCTTAATCTGTCCAAAATCATGCAGAGGTCTGAACTTTGGGAAGTGTGTTTTGTTCCCTTTAATAAATACATTAATTTCAAAACTGTTGAATGAATACCAACATGATTGCTAATAATTATCCTTAATATGTATTCAGCATTTTTTAAACTCTTTAAGGGCTTTCTCACACATTATTGCTGTGTGTAATAGAACCAAAATGATAGAGTTGAAAGCTTTTAAAGATCATAGGCCCAACCCTTTCATTTAAAAAAAAATCAATTCTATTGAGGTAATTTGCATATAATAAAATGCATCCAATTTAAGTACAGTATGAGTTCTAAGCGTTTTGACCATGTATTCACAGTGTAACCACCAACATTGTGCTTTAGGACATTTTCATCACTGCAGAAGTTTCCTTTGTGCCCCTTCCCAGTCAACCCCACCCACTCCTGGCCCAACTGTTTATGTTTTTTATCACTTTAGAATTGTTTGGTCTTTTCTAAAGTTTCACGTAAACAGCACCTTGCAGTATATTTTCTTCTATATTTGACTTATTTTGTTTGGCATAATATTTTTGAGAATCATTCATGTTCTTTAATATATTAAAAGCTCATTGCCGGGGGCTTCCCTGGTGGCGCAGTGGTTGAGGGTCCGCCTGCCGATGCAGGGGACACGGCTTCGTGCCCCGGTCTGGGAGGGTCCCACGTGCCGCAGAGTGGCTGGGCCCATGAGCCATGGCCGCTGGGCCTGCGCGTCCGGAGCCTGTGCTCCACGGTGGGAGAGGCCACGGCGGTGAGAGGCGCATGTACCGCAAAAAAAAAAAAAAAGCTCATTGCCTCTTTATTACTGAGTAGCATTTCACTGTATGGATATTTCACAGTTTGTTTATTCCTTAATCTGTTGATGGTCACCTTTTTTTTCTTTCCCAATTTTTGGCTATTATGAATAAAGTCGCTATGAACTTTTCTGTGCAATTCTTTATGTGGACATAAGATATTATTTCTCTTACAACTATCTCAGTGTAAAAGGAGATAAGGACTGAAAATTTGGTCATCCGAACCTCAGTTTAATTTTTCCCAATTTACACAGTAAGGGTCTACATCCAACCTCATCACCAAGAAGTCTAAAATATCGTGCAGGATGACTTGTCTGCCCGTGACTTCGAGTGAGTTACTCAATGTCCATGAGCTTCAGTTCTCTTAGCTCTCAAGGCTCATTTGAATCTTTCTGAGGTGACAGGCACTGCACAAGTAGTTGTTTTATGATGAAGAACAAAACAGATATGGTTACTGTAGAACTCAATTGAAAAGTAAGACTTGTGTGTGTGTGTGTGTGTGTGTGTGTGTATAATTTCAAAATATGATGAATCCACTGAATAATTCATACAGAATTCTATAATTCAGCTTTTGTCTGGATGATTGGAGAATGCTCTGAAGTAGTGAAAATTAATCTGAAGTTCAGAGAATGTGAAGAGCCAGGAATGTGCAGAATTGCCCTGAGAGCATCAAAAAGAGAGAACAGTGTGCATAAATGTCCCGAAACATTAGAAGATGGAGAATAGTAATTGAGTGGGGGAGTGGACTGAGATAAGGCTATGAGTCAAAGCAAACTTTCTTTTGTTTTTAAACTTGTTTTTTAAATCTATGGAATTATAATTTATATACAGTAAAAATGCACACCTCTTAAGATTACAGTTAGATAAGTATTTGGAATGTATTTTGATAAGTATTTGATAAATGTATATACCCATTAATCAAACCCCAAATCAGGATGTAAAGATATAGAACATTTCCATCATCTCAGAAAATTCCACCAGATCCATTTCCTTTCAACAGAGACTCATTCTCCTACAGCTACTCCCACCAAAAGGCAACTACTCTTCTGGTTTCTATGGTGGACATAAATTAGCCTAGATTAATTTTGCCTGTGGTTAAAACACACAGAAATCACATCATATGTAGACTTTTGTGTCTGGTTTCTCTTGCTCAAAGTGATGTTTCAAGATTTATCCATGTATTGTGTTTATTTTTATTGTTGAACAGTATTCAAGTAAATGAAAATATCACAACTTTTTAAAAACTCATTAATCTATTGATGAGCATTTGGTATTGTTCTTGTTTTGAGCTAAGGCTTTTATGAATGTTCATGTATAAGTCTTTTGGGCAACTATGTTCGATTCTGGGAGTCAGGATGCTAGGCCATAGTACAGCAGTGTGTTTAACTTTGTAAAAAACTGGCAAACAGTTTTCCAAGTCATAGTATCACTCTATATTCCCAGCAGAAATGTATAAGAGCCCCTATTCTTGATGAAATCACCAACATTTGGCATTTTTAATTTTTCCATTTTTTTATTTTGACTTTTTAGCTATATTTCTTCTTTTCCTTAAATTTGTTTGCTTTATTTATAGTTTTTAGTACTTGCTCTTAGGGTTTACAAAATTCACCCATAAGTTACCACAGTAAAATGTGAATTAAACTATTTATATTATTACATGTGTTAAATAAGAAACTTATGATGGTATTCTTATATCTACTTTCTCCCATCCTTTATGCTATTATTACTCATATGTATTTCTTTCATATGTGTTATAAACTTTAAAAGATATTGCATTTATTTTTGCATCAAATCAGTAATTGTCTTTAAAAACAAATAACAAAAGGAAAAAGAATTTTTATATTTATTCACATATTTAAAATGTCCACTGTACTTCATTCCTTCTTGCAGAAATTGAGATTATATCTAGTATCAATTCCCTTTCAAGTAAGGAACTTGCATTTCTTGTTGCAAAGGTCTATGAAGGGGCTCATCCCTCTCTGGAATTTATTCCATTGAGAGTTCTTTGAATCCACTCTCCTTAGATAGCTTTGTAGAAATGTATGACTCTTATCTTATTTTCCCCTTGACGAAATCAAGGGAATGTTGGTCTTTTGTGATTTTCCATGAACTAACTGAAAAGTTAACTCTCCTCAACGAATGAGATTTCAAAGATCTTGTATGTGCTTCTGTTAAGTGAACTGTGGTGTTAGCTATAGTGGGGAAAAGGAAAAACTTTGATACAAATAAGTTTTCCAAGTAGACTCAACAGTTTTTGTTAATGGTTTGGATAAAAGGGGTGAATAAGAAACTAAATAGGAGGGCACTATACATAGCTTGAAAGATACTGGGATGTGACAATGATGTTTCTATGTGAAAGTGGTGTGTTGTACTTGGAAGGCCCTTTTAGAAGATGAGTTAAATATGAATTGGCTTTAGCTGGTCTTGGAGAAGACTGCACTTCTGAAACTTAATTATCAATACATAAAAAATATATTGAAATAAGCTATTATCAAATAATGAAAATAAAAGGCACATGCAGTTAAACTTTTAGGTAGATGGAATGAGAAGAGATATATCTAGTTTATTAATTAAATTGTCCTGGAATAATTGCAATCTGATCTAAATTATGAAGGGGGTTGTGAATTGGGAAGGTGACTGTATGGGCCATTGTGGGGATGGCGGCTAGATTTGTTTAAAAGTAGCCAATCTGGTTCTAAACTATGTGCAGTAAAAGATATGTAGAAAATTAGACAGGTATATATTTGACATAATATATGCTCACCGGATGTCAGCTTACTTCACTTCTCTTAACCATGCTTACCACGCACATGTACATAAATGCATGTGTGTGTGTATACACACACACACATTCACATATACACTCCTCTTCTTTTGACATTTCCTCTAAGTGCGCAGAAAAGATGATAAATGCAGTAAGTGAGAAGCATGGGTTAAAACAAACAACCCATAGCTTTGAGAGAAAGATGAACTGGAAAGATTTTTGCTGGCTATTACAAGACTCATCTGACCACAAAAAAGGAATAATCATACCCTGTATCCTTTACCATGCAAAATCCTATTTTCTGGGGGATATTAGGAATTTTTAAAGTTTGATGACACCAGAGAATAGTGTGTTTGTATTTGCAGGATCTCTTCCATGGGAAAACCACCTCTCCCAAATTCCATGTTTTCTATTTGGAGTTGCTAGTTATCCAGTCATAGTGTTGTGCACATGACTTAAGTGAGGTCAAAAGTTTTGGCTGAGATGACACAAGTACATGGTATCAACTCCTCCTGATGGAGGAGGTTGAGTAGGGAACCTGGAGTTCTACTTCCACCTTGTAGGAACTAGGAACTAGGAGGCACCTACTCCCATGCCATGCCAGAGTGGCATCAGAGGAAGCCAACTAAAAGATAAGGTTTAAATAAGATCCAGAGTTCCATAATATAATACCCCAAAAGTGAGTGTTTCAACAGAAAATCACGAATTGTTCCAAGAACCAGGAATTATCTCAAACTAAATAAAAAAAAAAAAATCTCTAAAGGCCAACACTAAGATGAACAAAATATTAGAAACAGTCATCATAAAAATACTTCAATAAGTAATTAAGAACACATTTGAAAAGTGAAAAAAAATTAGAAAACCTCAGCAGAAAAATAGAATATCTCAGAAAAAATAAGTAAATATATAGAAGAACTAAATGGAAATTATAGAACTGGAAAACAATGAATACAATTAAAAGCACAATAAATGAGCTCAACTGCTGAAGGAAGGGGGCAGAGAAAGAGAATTGGCAAATTGGAAGATAAAATAACTAAAATTACAAAATCTGAAGAACAAAAAGAAAAAAATGAAAAGAAAAAGAAAAGAGGCTCAGGGATTAGTGAAAATGTAACAAGAAATCTGACACTTGTGTTCCCAAAGTTTCAGAAAGAGAGAAGAAAGAGGGTAGAGCTAAAAAAAGTATTCAAAGAATTAATGTCTAAAAACTTCTGAAACATTTTGAAGAATATAAACCTACAAATACAAGAAGCTGAGCAAACTCCAAACTGCATACACCTCAAAAACTCCACACTAAGAATACAGTAATCAAACTTCTGAAAAATAAAGACAAAGAAAAAAACTTTGAAATCAGAAAGATATGACAGTTTAGGAGAAAAACCATTTGAATTACAGCAGATTTATCATTAGAAACAATGGAAGCCAGGAGGAAGTGGCACAACATTTTTCTAATGCTGAAAGAAAAGACCTGTTAATTCAGTATTCTATCTCTAGCAAAATTATCCTCCTCTTGAGTTTTCTAAACTATGTTTGGTGGTTGAAACAAGAGATAATACTCTCTGCTGTGCTTCAAAATGTATTTTTAAAAAATATTTAAGATAATTTTTTCTAAGAAACCTAAACAGAGGTAAGGTTTATAAGTTTTACTTGAAGTGGTAAAATGATGACACCAGGAAACTTGAGATGATATGTATTAACTTTAGCAACCACTGAAAAAGCTATACAAAGATATAAACTCATGAGCACTATAGAAAAATAAAAATGCATTTCTAAAAGATGTTCAAGTATCGACAGTAAGGCAGGAAAAAGAAAAAGAAAAACAGAAAAACAAAAAAACCAGAGACCACCGCAACAAAAAAGGCATATTTAAGCCCTAAAATACCAATAGTTTAATTAACTGTAAATGGTCTAAATATGCTGGGAGAGAAGGAGATTTCTGGCTTCCACTGGAAGTGAAACTGGCACTATAAACCATCAGAGGGGAAAAGAAAATAAAGATTTATACCATCTTCCTTTATTCTGTCTGCTTATTGATTAGTAAGCATTTGGCTTTGTGTGGTGAAGGTCTGAGCCTATATGCCCTTTCCAGAAATTGCAGAATTCACCAAGAGTTGCAGTATTAACAACCACAATGCAAAATATTATCCAAGATTATACATTTCTAAGACTAAACATGTCACTGCAGAACCAGAATGTAAACCTAGGACAAGAGACCCCTTCTTAACCCCTCCATAGAGTTTGCCATAAGGAGTTTATTGTCTAGTCAGGAAGAGTGTTAAAAAATATATATATTCATGACACTTGTTGAAGATGGTAAGAAAGACTTTATTCAAAAAGTGTCATGGCAACAGGTGTGGAGTCCACTGCAATGTGGTTTTACAGTGGGAGAGAGAAGTTGGACACAATTCTGAATACAGTATGGGCAAGTACGAACTTACAGTGAAGGAGTAGGGTGGGAGCCAGGAGATGGGAATTTATTAAGAGGATATATCAGGATAAGGAGGGATTCTTAACTAAACGGGTCTAATAGGATTCTTGCTAAAGATAGGCCAGGGTGATCAGACATCACTTGGGGGTGGTGAAGGGCGAGGAACCTGATCAGATATTGAGAGTGATCAGACTGAAATTGCAGGGGGTGGGGTGGGGGCAGTTCTGGTTAAACTGACTTAGCAGGATTTGTGTTAAAATTGGACAACACGGACACAAACAGGGAAGTTCAAAAGTCAGGGCTAGTTGAGAAAGAGGTCAGGGATGCCTCAATAGAGTTTAGTCAATGAGAGAATCTTTGTTAAAAGAAATGTGTAAGTATAATTCAGGGAGATAGAATACTTAACTAGAGATAACTAGATGATTAGAGAAGTAGTTAAGCCATGCACAGGGAATTAGAGATGCAAAGTACAGATGATGCTGACTCTGCCAGGGAATATCAGGGAAGGTTTTACTCGATTTTGTTAGCACAAGTTCGTGTGCCTGATGCACAGTGAGGCCAAACACACCAAAACATCAGAGTTTGGAGTAGAGAAAGGTTTATTGCAAGGTCATGCAAGGAGACGGGTGGCTCATGCCCTAAAAGCCCCAATCTCCTCAAAGGGTTTCTGCAAAGCATTTTTAAAAGCCAGGTGAGGGAGAGGGGGTCACAGGGTATGTGACCACCTCATGCACAAGCCTCTGCTTGTCTGATGGTGAGGGAACCAGGTAGTGTCCGGGGGTTAACACTATCAGTCCTTAGGCTCCTATGTGCTCAGGATCATCCAGTAGTTAACATCTTCCATTTGGTGGGGGGTTTTCACATCTGTAAACAACTCTGGAAATGTGCATCAAATACTGTTTATAGGTACTTCAGAGAGGAGCTAAAGCAGAGGATATGGGGGAAGGCCTGTCCCAGGAAGGCCCCATAGGGTCCTGCTCGGTTACAATTTTAGTTTTGATAAATTTAGGTATTTTCCAGACAACAATGAGGAGGAACAGGAGTGAAGTATTTACAAAGGCTTAGATATATTAATAATAAAAATCCCCAGTGACACTAATTTAATTCACTTGATATTTCAAGAACACTGGTTGCATACAGGCATATGTGTTGGTAAATTTTTTAATTTGGAGGTGAAAAAATATCCTTAATAGCTATAAATTCTAAGGTAAGCAGAAATTAAAAACTAACTTCAAGTTTGACTTTCTTCAATGTCAATATATCTGAAATTTACATCCTCAAAAATAACTTTTCTGCTAAGTATATGATTTGAAGCTGATAGTTTTACATATCTTTCACTAAAGTTTTATAGATTTAGTTCTGAAAAGTTGAATTATTTTCTCTTTATATTTTAAAGAAGAGCGTAGTTTTCTAGTCCTTCGCTATTCAAAGTGTGGTTTGTAAATCAGCACTATTAACCTCACTTAGGTGCTTCTTAGAAATGTAGTGACTCACATCCTACCCCAGGCCTGATGAATAAGAATCCGTCTTAACAAGATTCTTGTGTAATCCTATGCACATTAAAATTTGAGAAACACTTTTCTAGTTGATTAAAATAGAAAGACAATTAATTAATTCAACTCGGGGTTTTTGTTATTTTGTCTCTGATAGAATGAATCTGACCCTTCCCTCAGAACACCAATTCAGAAATTAATACCTAAATGTTTGTAGTTAATGGGACTTTACTCTCAGTACTCGTATCAATTGGAAAATACATTTCATTTTTGTTTGTTACCTGGTATTTAAATTCAGGTTGTCTCAGCCTAATCATTCTCTCATTTAATGAAAATAAATACCAGTTGTATTATTTCTGAATCCATATCTTGTCATATCTTTTCTTCATTAATTACTTGTTTTTTCTTCCTGTGTGGCTATGTTTTATTCTTGTTTTGTGCTATGTGTTGAATCTAGTTTCTATTATGTCATAAACACAAACAGATACACACCATATGGGATTAAATCTACTTAAGAACCCATAATTTAATCAAAATGATGAAGCCACTGATTTTTGTATATAAATACATAAATTTATGAAAAATGATAATTCTCCAATTTTTTTCATAGCAAATTGCCAGCAGGAATTTTTTTATTTCCTTGGGTGTTAACAGGATGCTTCTGTAATTCATGTGAAAATGAACTGTGCCTTAATGCATGTTCTCCTCAATGCCTTAGGGTAAATTCCTGGCCATTTGGCCTGGATTTTAACAAAATACAAGATGTATTTGTTTGTCCCATAGAACACCTTACTTCTGGCCTTCCTTTTTCCAGAAAGACTCCATTCTTCTTAAGAGGACCCCAGCTGTAGCTTTGATTGAGGCATTCATTCTACAGCTGGGGCAAGCTTTCTCTGAAATGCAGCTGGAATAGGCATTTCAAAGGCCCACACTGTTATACAAATGCTTCTATTTTCCATGTTACAGGCAGACACCCAGTAAAGTGCCCAGACACACAGGCTGTCAGAATAGAAGCGACATGAATTTCTTAAGACTATCATCATTTTTTGGTTCATCTTTCATCTGGAAAAATTCCGTAAAAACACATAGAACAACCTAATCATTGGATGTTATGGCTAAATTATCAAATTGAAGGTATCATTCACATTTCTTTGACTGACACCATGATTACACTGAGAGATACACAAGGAATTGCCTCAGGGAGATGGTGACTGAATGAGATAGAAGAAAAGCAATCACAATCACAACTGCTGGTTTGCCCAGTAAAACTATGACTGTTTTAGAGAATAAAACCTTCAGGTCATCATAACCTGTTCTCCTTAAACATCAAAATCATATAGCCATTTTTCATATGCAAATTTTATGCTTACCAAGCAGCTTTGATAATTTTGCTTCTCACATATTTTTCCTATAAGGAAAGAATTACATGATTAACACATACACCACATACTAAGAGAATGTCTTATGTTTCATTATAATGGGTAGGGAGGGTGTTCAGTAATTATTATTTTATTTTTTTCTTAAGTTCAGTGATTTGTTTTCTTTAAGTATAGTTGCCCTACAATATTATATTAGTTTCAGGTGTACAACACAGTAATTCAATATTTTTTTAGATTACACATACAAAATTTCAATAACTATTACTTGAACAAAAATTGAATGGATTTATTTGCATTCCAGTTTGTTTAGGTCAATCTCTAGTGACCTTTTTGAAGGGGAAATAACCTCCTCAGATCCAGCCAATTCTAGAGCAATGAGAAGATTTTTAGCTACAAGATCAAAGGCCAGTCATTTTGTTAGGGGAACCACTGACTGAAACCGCCCACACTGGCTAGGCACCACAGTAACCATTTGCAGGAGTTATCTTTTGACACAAGGTCCTGGTAAGGAACACGGGATTAACAAGCCACCACCAACTGCAAGAATTCGGGAAAGGTCAAAAGGAGACGCCAGTCCATATGTCCTACCAACCTCCCAGAATCCTCCTCGCTGGAATCCATCTTGCCTAAGTGATGCGTGTGCTACCAGGAAGGACCCTGAGTCAGAATGATTGGCCAGAGACAACCTGGAAACTAATCCCATCACCATAAAACCCAAGACTGCAAGCCACGTGGCAGAGCAGTTCTCCTGGGTTCCCTTACCCTCCTGCTCTCCACCCGGGCGCCCCTTCCCGATAAAGTCTCTTGCTTTGTCAACATGTGTGTCTCCTTGGACAATTCGCTTCTGAGTGTTAGACAAGAGCCCACTCTCAGGCCTTGGAAAGGGTCCCCTTTCCTGCAACAATTTGACCTCCAAAGTAAGGTCATCTAACATGGACTCCTGGCCTAAATCCATATTATAATATTATAAAATAACCTACAAAAGTCAGATTTCACTCTAACATATTACAAATCACATATTCATTAGCCAAGAGGATTTGAATAAATTGAGAAAACATGAATTATGTTTAACTGTTACAGAAACAAAATTATTATCAATTGATATCCTTAAATGCCATTGACCAGTATATTTATCACTTGTATATACAAGATGTATCTGTCTTATCTGTCTTAATTTAAGTTAGCTTAGAAGACTTTTCTGTCTTATCTCCTAATCAGCATAGCATTGACAGGACTTTATTACTTCTCAAATCACAGTTCTAAACTTCTGTGAGCATTATATTTTGCTTACTGATTGTTCCCCTGGTGATCCCCTGAATAAAAGAATAATGTCCTTGATCAAAGGATCCTGGTTTTCATTTTTATAAGTCAGGTTAATGGTGTTGTATACTACATTTGAAGCCATTTCATTTTAGAGATGCAGCTTGACTTTCAGCCACAAAACTTGAAAATAAGAAGATTTGGAGGGTTATATTTGGTCATTCCTACCTGAATAGTATGCCTGTTTCTTCCTATTTAAGGAGTCTGACATCACACTTTTTGGATAGTTTCACGGACTTCTCTTTTTCTAGTCAACCTTGTTTACTGGCGGGGCCAAATACTGCTAAGCACAGATTTTAACTTCTAGATGTCACTCAAAGAAGCAGTAAGATATAGAGGAGAGAGGCTGGGCTGGGAGTCAGGAGGTCTTTAAAATGCCAGGATTGGAAGGGACATAGATGTCATTTGTTCCAGTAGTTCATGATGTGGGTGTTGTCCTAAGCATCATCCCTATCAATAAATCATCTATTTTTTAGACTTTTAAAAATTATGTTAATTAAAAATATTAAAAAGTTGAAACAAATGAAAAAGAAAAGAAAGAAGAGAGGGAGGAAGGGAAATAGAGGGAAAGGAAAAAGAGAAAAAAAAAAAAAAGGAAGGGGGACTTCCCTGGTGGCACAGTGGTTAAGAATCCGCCTGCCAATGCAGGGTACACGGCTTCGATTCCTGGTCCGGGAAGATCCCACATGCCGCAGAGCAACTAAGCCCATGTGCCACAACTACTGAGCCATGTGCTTCAACTACTGAAGCCCACACGCCTAGAGCCTGCACTCCACAACAAGAGAAGCTACCGCAATGAGAAGCCTTCATACTGCAATGAAGAGTAGCCCTGCTCGCCGCAACTAGAGAAAGCCTGCACAGCAATGAAGACCCAACGCAGCCAAAAAAAAAAAAAAAAAGGAAGGAAGTTGGGAAATAGTTACTCTTATCTCCCATCACCCAGAAATAACCGTTTAACTGTAGACCTTCTTGAAACATTACAGAAATAAGGAATTCAGTTTTGAAATATCCCATTCTATATTTTGGGCTCTGATTATGTCTTGAAAGGCTCACCTTTGGCATTTTGTAGCTTTCACCATTGTAGCATGTCTAATTTTGATTTCTTCTGATATTTCAAGAAGATATTATGTCCCTTCTGAGTCTACTTTCCTCCCAAGAGCTAAGACAGCATTTTTTTGAAACTTTCTGGAGTATTCAAGTTTGGAGTTTTGTTGTCCTTCCAAAGCCTGGAATTATTGCCTTCTAAGAAAAAATGAGCAAGAAAACAAATAGACAAAAGATGCTGCGTGTAACTGGAGATAAAAGACAGTGACAGCCAGACGAAATTCAGTGTGTGTGTGTGTGTGTGTGTGTGTGTGTGTGTGTGTGTGTGTTAATAAACTTTATTTTTCAGAATAGTTTTACTTTTACAGTAAAATTAAGCAGAAGGTACAGGGCTTTCCTATATACTCCCTACTCCTACTTGTGCACAGACTCCCCCAATATCAATATCCCCCAACAGAGAGATTTGTTACAATGGATGAACTTACACTGACATATCATTATCCCTCCAAAGTCCATAGTTTGCATTAGAGTTCACTCTTGGTGGTGTACTTTCTATGGATTTGGACAAATGTGTAATGACATGTATCTACCAATGCAATATCAGAGTATTTTTCACTGCCCTAAAAATTGCTCTGTGTTCCACTCTTCATCCCTCCATCCTCCTCCCCCCAGTTCTGAGCAACCACTGATCTTTTTTACTGTCTCCAGAGTTTTGCCTTTTCCAGAACATGATATAGTTGGAATTATACAGTATGTAGATTTTTCAGATTGGTTTCTTTAAATGCATACTTAGTAGTATGCATTTAAATTTCCTTCATGTCTTTTCATGGCTTGGTAAAACAAACAGTGTTGCTCACCAACTGGTTCTACAAGGATTAAGCCATTAGCCGCTGCAGTCACTGACCTACAGTATACCCTGAGAGGAAATCAGGAAAAAAGAACAGGGTAAGGCACTCTGTGTTTGGGGAAAACAGGCAAAATAAGCCCTTAGCTAGTTAGATATATTTTAGGAGAAATTATTTCATCAGCCTGGATTCTTGCATCTTCCCCTACTTAGAAAAGCACTAAAATCATTAACTGAGATACCTGATCCTTGTGACTAGTAGTAACTCTCTGCCAAGATGTATGCTGGATTGCACAAACTCCTTAGCCAAAATCTCATATATTCTGGCCACTCCCTTTACCTCTTCAGAGCAGCTCCTCAGAGCTATCTGAGAGCCTGTCTCCTGGGCTATAGCCCTCAGTAAGACACTGAATAAAACTCAACTCACAGCTCTTACATTGTGCATTTTTTTTCCAGGCGATAGCTTGATAGCACATACCTTTTTAGCATTGAATAGTATCCCCTTGTCTGGATGTACCACATTTTAGTTATCCATTCACCTATTGAAGGACATCTTGGTTGCTGCCAAGGTTTGATAATTATGAATAAAGCTGCAAAAAGATATATGTATATATTTTTGTGTACACATAAATTCCGCACACCTTTGAATAGATAACAAGGAGCATGCATGCTGGATTGTACTGTAAGAGTATATTTACCTTTGTTGGAAACTGACAAAAGATGCTGCTCCTATCATTCAGAAAACTCCAAGGGAGCCTCTGCATCAGGAACAAAGGGCAAAATCCAAATATGAGAACAAAAGATGCTCTAGCACCTTTACTGCTTAGGAAATTACAAAGGTTTTAGGAGCTTGGGCTAAGAACTGGGGATGAAGAACAAAATATATACTTATTATATCACAATATCACAGGCAGGTTTTTTTTTTAATTGTTGAGTTTTTAAGAGTTCTTTGTATATTTTGGGTAACAGTCCTATTCAGATATATCTTCTGCAGATATTTTCTTCCATTTCGTGGCTTGTTTTTTCATTCTATTGCCAGTGTCTTTCATGGTACAGAAAGTTTTAATTGTGATGAAGTCCATCTTATTAATTCTTTCTTTCATGTACCATGTCTTTGACATTGTATTTAAAATGTCATTGCCAAACCCAAAGTCATTTAGATTTTCTCCTATGCCACCTTCTAGGAGCTTTAGTTTGTGTTTTACATTTAGTTCTATAATCCATTTTTTGAGCTGTGTAGCAATTTAATTTTACTGTGGTTTCAAAATGTTGATTTGGGAGTTGATACTGCACATGGTGTGTAATTTGAATCTGAACCTGTCAGCATAATATGCAGAACTCAGTCCCAAACAGAAAAATATATACGTACATACATATGACTCTTTTGGATCCCAGGACAGGCCACACCAAAATATGCCTCAACAGCATATTGATTATTTTGAATTAGAGTTACTTAATAAACTGCCCATCAAGGGAGGGGCTATATGTATATATATAGCTGATTCGCTTCATTGTACAGCAGAAACTAACACAACATTGTAAAGCAATTATACTCCAGTAAAAAAAAAAAAAGAGGTATATGTTGACCCTCCTCTCTGCATCCCTGAAAGCAGGAAAAATCTCCCATCTGAAAGGCTCACTTCTTGCATTTGGAGGTAGAAGGATACACTTATTACCAGAGATAGGGAATTTGGGTTGAGAGCCTACATAAAAAAACCTTGTAACTTCTTTACTAATTTACTACCCAAGCCCAAACTCTGTTTAGATTCGTCACTAATTAAGCACCCAAAGCCTAATAAGTTTCTTTGTCCTGTCAATTCTTCACAAATTTATTGTTTCTTTGTCTAAAAAGTATAAAAGCTGCCTGCTTTAGAAGACCTAAATAGACATTTCTCCAAAGAAGATATACAGACTGCCAACAAACACATGAAAGAATGCTCAACATCATTAATCATTAGAGAAATGCAAATCAGAACTACAATGAGATATCATCTCACACCAGTCAGAATGGCCATCATCAAAAAATCTAGAAACAATAAATACTGGAGAGGGTGTGGAGAAAAGGGAACACTCTTGCACTGCTGGTGGGAATGTGAATTGGTACAGCCACTATGGAGAACAGTATGGAGGTTCCTTAAAAAACTACAAATAGAACTACCATATGACCCAGCAATCCCACTACTGGGCATATACCCTGAGAAAACCACAATTCAAAAAGAGTCATGTACCAAAATGTTCACTGCAGCTCTATTTACAATAGCCAGGAGATGGAAACAACCTAAGTGTCCATCATCGGATGAATGGATAAAGAAGATGTGGCACATATATACAATGGAATATTACTCAGCCATAAAAAGAAACGAAATTGAGCTATTTGTAATGAGGTGGATGGACCTAGAGTCTGTCATACAAAGTGAAGTAAGTCAGAAAGAGAAAGACAAATACCATATGCTAACACATATATATGGAATTTAAGAGAAAAAAAATGTCATGAAGAACCTAGGGGTAAGACAGGAATAAAGACACAGACCTACTAGAGAATGGACTTGAGGATATGGGGAGGGGGAAGGGTAAGCTGTGACAAAGTGAGAGAGTGGCATGGACATATATACACTACCAAACGTAAAATAGATAGCTAGTGGGAAGCAGCTGCATAGCACAGGGAGATCAGCTTGGTGCTTTGTGACCACCTAGAGGGGTGGGATAGGGAGGGTAGAGGGAGGGAGACACAAGAGGGAAGAGATATGGGAACATATGTATATGTATAACTGATTCACTTTGTTATAAAGCAGAAACTAACACACCATTGTAAAGCAATTATACTCCAATAAAGATGTAAAAAAAAAAAAAAAAGCTGCCTGCTTTGGTCACTTCTTAGGTCCCATTTCTATGAGACCTCAATGCATATGAATTAAAATTTGTTTCGTTTTCTCCTATTAATCTGTTTTTGGTCAATTTCATTATTTCTTCAGCCTCAAGAACTCCCCCTTCCCAACAATTCTATTTCAGAACATCAAAAAGTCTTATCCATCAAATGGACACCCATCCACAAATCTTCAAGCTGAGAACCTCTAATAACTTAAAATTCAATGGCAGGAATGGCAGGAGAGGATGCCAACTTTATACATCAACGATTGAAGGACAGAGGCTCAAGTTTCTGCAACTAAGCCTATCTCTTCCAATTCAACTCAACCTAATAACAATAACAACAATAATAATTACATCAATAAGCATTTACTAGATGGTAAACACCATGCTAAAACGTTTTGCATGTAGTACCTCATTTAACTTTTACAACACCACCATGAAATATCGATAGAACAGAATAAAAAGGGGGTTATAGGCATTCAGTACCTTTCTTAAGGCCACTGAGCTAGTAAATAGGAACCTAGGATTACAAATGAAAGAACATCTGAGCTCCAAATATCATAAAATTCTCTTGGACCTCTATGCCCGTTCTACCCTGTTGGGCATCTTTCTCAAGGTCTTGTCCTGATGCACAAAACATACTCCAGAGCATTCAATAACCATTGCTATCCCTTACTGGTATCTGCTTCTTGCCAAAATGTACCACAAACAACTCCTGGTGAAAGTTTTATATGCGTTCACTATTTGCTTTTGCTTAAATCCACATAATACTTCATAATACTTTAAGTAATAATGACGCATGCATTCAATGGGACTTTTCTGTTAATTTTAATATTATATAAACCATACAAATACTATATAATAATTCATCTTTTATTAACAGCATTTCAAGAAAAAATTATATCGTCACAGTTCATACTACTGAGAACCATTTATATTCATTCCATCTTCTTGACTTCCCCTAAATCCTATTTCTACACAATCCTGATATTTTCTTGTCTGAAATATGTTATTTCAGATAAAACATGCATATATTTAAAATTATAATTATATGAATTGTATAGAAGTTTAAATACCATAACTTGTTGGGAACAAGAGTTTGCTGAAAGGACAGGGAATTTGGGGTCCTTGAAACGTAACCATACCATCAAAAATGAAAAAAGTCTGGCACAATTATACAGATATTACCTAGTGTCATAGAAATATTACTGGAATGGTACGCAGAAGGCAGGCTCATAGAGTCACAGACGTAGAAAACAAACTTATGGTTGCCAAGTGGGAAAGGGGGGGCAGGGATAAATTGGGAGATTGGGATTGACATATACACACGACTGTATATAAAGTATCAATAGATACCTAAGAAGAACCTGCTGTATAGCACAGGGAACTCTACTCAATACTCTGTAATGACCTATATGGGAACAGAATCTAAAAAGAGTGGATATATGTATCTGTATAACTGATTCACTTTGCTGTACCTCTGAAACTAACACAACATTGTAAATCCACAATACTCCAACAAAAATTAATTAAAATAAAAAAAAAGGCAGACTCCACCAATAATTAGGGTGTTATTTTCTTCCAGGCTTCCCATTTGTAAACCTAATATCTTTGACTAGATCAATGGTTCTGTACCGTGTCAGGGAGGGCATCAGAATCACCAGCAAGGCTTATTATAAATAGTTCCCTGGTCCCACTTTCCAGGATAGCTGAGACAATGATATGTTTTAGGATATGTATGGATGTATGAATGTAGATAGGTAGGTATTCACTCATTTTGCAGCCTCTCCAGGTGATTCTAATAGTAGGTTAGTCTTTCAGAATAGATTATATCTGAGATTGTTCCCCGTGTTAGGATTTTTTTACCCATCAAAATCATTATTATTTTATGGATCTGAAAGTGTTTTATGGTGGTGTTAAATTAATTAACAAGAAGGCCATTACACTGGGGTGGTTCTAATGCCTTAGCCTACCTATGAAAACTAAACCTAAGCCTATAAATGCCTCAAGGTTAAGAAATCAAAACCTAAGCGTAACCAATCACAAACAGCCAAATAGGCTTTTCCAAATAAGGCAAATGCTTAAGCTATAACTAATCAAATAATTTCCTTGATTTGCTTCCACTTTTTCTCCATGTCTTTCCCCTAGCTCCTGGCTGTGGAGTGCTCCTAACCATTCCCAGTTTGGCACTTCCCCCTTGGTATTGATTTTTGCTCAGATAAACTCTTAAAATGTTTAATATGCCTCGGTTTATCTTTTAACAGCGGATGGGATAATTTCAGGGCTCAATTATGCATACTACAGCCATGACATAATGGTCAACAAAAAGAAGCAGTATGAGCTTACAAGGATGGAGAGGGTATGGCTCTTTGTGTTATGTAGTAAGAGATTCTCAACACCTTTTCCTTCTTGCAGGTATGATTCTTTTTCTGGACCAGAAAGTTAATGCTCCTAATCCCTCAAATTTAAGTTTCTTCCCAAGGTGGCTGTACCAGAGAGTACAGTTTATGTAAGAGGAATGCTTTGCTATGGAACAAAATCTGTCTGGGAGAGTTCCCAGGTAGGAGAAGGGCAGCTCAGCTGGCAGGGAGGAGCTCCAGCTCTACATGGGTCACATTGACTATTGACACCCAGGTGAGGCTCTTGTTTGCTCAACCACATAAGGAAATTTCTTGATTCTGCTCTTGTTGATGAACTGGCAGAAGGTACAGTCTGAGTATTTACCATGATTTCATTGTTAGCTGTATTGGCTTTCTCATTTTAGCATATCGTGTGAGAAGTCACTACAGAGCAGTCACTACAAGAGCAGAAGTGATTCTTTGGCTCTGTTATTTAAGAAATATTTATTTAACACCTATTATATGCCACTATACTAGACTCTACAAATAGAGTAGGAAATAGGAAAAACAAGTTCCCTATCCCAATGGATCTTATACTTAAGTAGGAAACAATCATGGCAATAATAATAATTATAATAAATGTAGATACTATTTATTGAGAACGCAATAGGAAGTATGCTAAATGCTTTAGCTCCCTGTGACCTCATAACACCTTGGAGGTAGGTATGATTCTTATCTTGATTTTACAGTGCGGATCTTGAAAAAGAAAGTCACTTAGCCGAATGTGAAACTAGGTGCAAACCAGATCACGATCTGGTCCTATTCTATTCTGGATTATGATCTGGATTTCAAAGACTTCATTAATCTCCAGCTGCCTGACTTAAACAAGTCACTTAACTTCCCTAAATATCACCTCTGATGATCAGATTCTACATTTGTGAAATAAGATTAAAATTACCTACCTTGCAGTGAACTTGTGAAAATTAAATAAAATTAGAAAAAAAAAAGTTCCAAAGTCAAAATCTGGCCAGCAGTTCATAAATGCCCATTCTTTTTCTGAACCTCACCCACAACCTACTTTTCACTGACTTCCTCCATAAAAGAAGCAAAACGTAAATTACTGAAACACATAGTTACCATATCATGTGAAATAGGGAATTCAACCACACAGGCTGGCAGGGCTTACACATGACGCTGTGATAGCCTTCCTTCATGCAGAAGACACATTGAGTGAGAAATCTTGGTTCTCCCCTGTCTTGATACAGTGAACCAGAGAACCTGGACACACATAAAAAGAAATAGAAGCCACTCTCCAGAGTTTAGATGAGAGGTGTTCCAAATCTGTGTCCCCCGAGAAGTCAAGCTTTTGTAACTAGGCTGTTCCACAAACAGACCTAGGGCCTGAAGCAAGGATTCCCTTTCAACTACAAATCCCCTGATTTCTAGCATTGTTTCCATTGGAAGATATGATGAGTATCATCTTGGAAGACTGAGAACTCATCTTAATTTGGCAGCAGTGAATTCCTCAATGGTGATATCGGGCAACAGTGCCTCTGCAAGGAGAAAAGGGATTGGGTTGGTACCCCTGAGGATTTTTATCATGTACCTCTTCTCTTCTCAACTCTAATCTCCAGAAGATGCTTTTCTGATGTAGATGTTAAGATGGGTCTCCAGTTTAACTGGGTACAAAAATAATTTGTATGAATAATCCCTGTTCTGGGAGGTTAGTTGGATTCAGATTATACTAAGGTATAATCACAAGCGTCCTTGTAGTTGTTGGTTTTTAAAGCAATCTCTCACCATATAAGCCTCTTGTGGTCAATGTAGAGACTTAGGAGAGTGTGCACTGTTAATTATTCATTCATTAAATACATTGAAGAGTGTGTTTGAAATGTTATGTTGATCCCCAGGGTAATCCTTGAAGTCTACATCACTCATCTAGAATTTGGTGTGCATCAAGGAATCTGCTAGTGAGTTTAGAAAAGGTGAAAGAAAGTTTGAATTCTCAAGGCAAGAAACTTGAGAAAGGAAAGATAATGCTAAGGGCTAGGATATTTAGCAGGGGTTAGTGAATTAACATTTATTTAGCACTAAGCACTTTACAATTTTTTTTCTCATTTAATTCTCACAGTAAAGCACAGAAAGAAGCATCATTAGCATCCATTTTACATTTAAGCAAACTCAAAGAGGTTAAGAAACTTGCTCCAAGTGACACAGCTGGTAACCATGTATCAAGTTAAGATTCAAGGTTCATTTTTCCACTGAAAATTTAGGAAAAGTATAATTTTGCATACAGGGCTGGTACAGTTTACATATTCTCTAGTCTTGGTTTACTACACTGTATCTCAAACTCTTTAAATATTAATTCACCTGGAGAGCCAAGCACTGTGCCTTTTACTCAGTAGGCAATCAACAGCCATGAGTGATAGTAATGTTTCTGAATGTGGTTGAATAGAATCCTCTTTCATCATTCATCCTTTACCATAGAGAGATCCAGTGTTTCTATTTTAATGGTTTATATGCCTGAGGGCAAAAGACTTACTTTGCTTAGGGCAGGAGAAGGAAGGGAAGTTGGAAGGGAGAAGGCAGAGAAAGAGAGAGAAGATCATTGAAAACCAGGAAATTTTAACCTAACATTCGCTAAGCCTATAACAGGGAAGAGCAAAATCTGACTCCACATTGGATCTGTTTCTTTTACGTTAGCCCTTGCTTTTCATTGCTTTTGTTATTATAGTCATTAAAAGGATGCTGTCTATAGCTGTAAGCATACATAATGGCTTGTCTCGGTGAACCCTGCCCCTCTGCCTGAATGTTAATCTAAAGTGCATTTGTTCAGCTCACAGGGAGACATTACGACCCTGCCCAACTGTGAATGGCTGCAAGAAAGAAGAAATTAATACATCCCCTCCTCGAGGCTGGCCAAACCAGGAGATGTTTTGCAAGACTTATGGCCTTTTTACTTTACTTCCGCACCTCCTCCCCTCTCTGTTCTATAAAAGAAACTAGCATCCAGATGATACTCTAGAACTTTAGTCCACATTCTCGGATGCATGGCTTTCTGAATAAAGTCGTTATTCCTTGCCTCAACACCTCGTCTCCTGATTTATTGGCCTATTGTGCGGCAAGCAGAGTGAGCTTGGACTCGGCAACAAGCCTAGGCATATAACTGGATAATTTAAAGTCAAAGTCTAAGTGACCCTATTGGCTATTTCACTGAAATGCCCAGATAGTAACTGGGCAGGATTTGTAATGAAGTTGGGTATTAATTTGAGTACTATTGTACTATGGCAATAAGAGGACAAAAGAGGACAATAAATAAACTACTGAGTTCATAGAAAGTAAAATGCCCTTGTACATATATTTTCAAATACAACGTACTCTCTAAATTTTAGCATTAGCTTGTATCTATCACGCGTTAAAGGGTGGCATTTGATAATACTTCTTATTCTTATCTTCCCCTCCCTCTCTCCTTCTTTCCTTCCTTCTTTCCTCTTCTTTTCCTTTTTTCCTCCTTTCTTTATTAAAGTTATTTTCTGGAAAATCCCATGTCAGTGTCCCTTTTACTTATTTATTTTTCAAATTTCTATTTGTCCAAGAAAATCAAAAGTTCTTGGAACCAAGTGCGAGACCTGAGAATACAGTTGAATAACCTATCCAACCAGTGTCCAAGCTCAATGACCAAATGGTGGTGTGACTTTACACGTGCTACTTAACTACTCAAAATCAAAGACATTCATTACTCTTGTCAATAAAAGCTGTATTCTCTTGAGAGTCTGGAAATTTAAATATAGCATTTAAAAATATATATACTCTCAATTTAGCCAATTTTCACAGGCAAAAGTGAACAATGATGTCAAATGTACATACTATTTTTAAAACAAATAGTAATTGTAGAGAAATTAAAATGTAAAGTCTTCTGAGTTTTATATTTGGGAAAATGTTAAAATCGAACTCACAAAGTTCGACTTGAGATAGCTATTATTTCTAATCATAAATTTTTTAAGTTGTTTACAAACACTATTACTTATTGATTATTTAGTGCTACGCATGTGCTAAGAGCGTTAAAGAGTTGTGGCATTTAATTCTCACAAAAAACTATCAATAGTATTATTTCAAGTTCTACTAAGTGGCAGATTTATAGCGAAATGTGACTGATGTCAAGATCCATGATCTTTCCTATTATGTTCGAAAAATTCTACAAAGTATGTGACTAGTAAGTAGCTAGGATCTCTCTGGGGGCTTTGGAAAATCCCATGTAGGGCAAGAATCACGTTGCATAAGTTCATAGTAAAATCTCTTTTTGTCTTTAAAATGGTTGATGGCTCACTAGATCTATCTCTTAAAGACTAAATTCCAAGCTCCAACTTAAGAGACACATTCAGTCCTACAGGGGAGGTTAGAAGACATGCTGCTGTTGACTATAATGTCACCAACGGCTGCCATATAGTTGGGGTAGTCAGAGTGGAATAGAATATAATTTATAATGCAAAACACAGCAAAAACAATCAGAGGCAGACCAGATCTCACCAGCCTGCTCTGTGTGACATGAGAACATGTGGAGGAATGAAGTGTTCATAATTATGAATAGCAGCTATATTACCATAACTACATTATTCATGGCCTTCAAATGGAAATGCTATCTTGAAATTCCATGCCACTAATTTTTTTTTTTTTTAACAGCAACAATTTCTCTTGTTCATTGTTTAACCACTCAACAATGCTTCAAAATATCAGGGCAGTGCTGGGGGTGGGGTGATTCTTCTTTTTAGATTTCTAAATATGACACCTTGGCTGGGTCATAAACAAAAAGGTACAACGAAAAGAGCCTTTGGAGAGAGGATCTAGGCAGAGTGGGAGGGACTAGCAGGCAATTAGTACCTCAAGTCCACTGAGAAGTGAGGAAATGGGCTGCTGATTGCTGTTCTCAAGTGCTCTCTCACCCCCTGGGTGCCAGGGCAAGAATGGGTCAGCAGAACTTCTGTCTGTCAACAGGATTTTACTCATTGTCTGGATTGTAGTTCAACTTCTTGCCTTTAAAATAACTTAAGGAAAGTAGTCTCTCAAAGGCCTTGATTTTTTACAAGGCCTTTTATTTTTTACAGACATACTGCTTAATTTTAAAAAGAAATGAAAAAAAAGGAAAGGGATATTCCTCTACTCTCCTGGAGTTTAATCTGTAGCAAACAAGTTAAAAGCAAAAAGGAAACACACACAGACATACTGCTTAATTTAAAAAAGAAATGAAAAAAAAAGGAAAGGGATATTCCTCTCCTCTTCTGGAGTTTAAATCTGTAGCAAACAAGCTACAAGCATTGTTTCACTTTATTCTAAATACATCATGGCCACAAACGTATGAGATAGTTATTATTATGCCCATACAAATAAAACGGAGTATCCACAGAGTTTGTAGTGTTGCCCAAAGCCAAGTAGTAAAAAAAAAAAAAAAAATGTGAGGGAGCAGAAAGACTTTCTAGGACAGAAAGACAGGAGCTTTTACTTCAGACTTTTTCTTCAGAAGACATTATGAAAAGTCAAATGTTTTATTAATCAATTCCCAGGCAGAGGCGAGTCTATCCTTTACTAGCTATGCAACCGGAAGAAGTTACTTTACCTATGTAAATCTTGTCTATGATACAGGTATGTATAAACTAACATCAACCTTGTAGAAGTGTTGACTGAATCAAATAAAGTGATGCCAGTAGAACACTTCCTACTGGGCCTAACACAGAGGAAATGCTCAGTAAGTTATTATTTATAATCACAAAGATGATGGAAAAGTAGTTTTAGAAGATAAACTGAGGCATGTTAAAAATTTTAAGAGTTTATTTGAGCAAATACTAATTTGAATCTAGCAGAGCCAAATCAAATGTGGTTAGAGGTACTCCACTGGTAAGAGGTAAATGGAAAGGCTTCATAGAGCAGACTTGAAGCAAAGCAAGGGAATAATTTGATTGGCTATACAGGTTAAGTGGTTGCCTTATTTGGGAATGCCTACTTGGCTGTTTGTGATTAGTTATTCTTAAGTTTTGTTTCTTAACCTTGAGTCACTTACATGGATTGGCTCTGGCTTAAGTTTCGGTTTGCTTACCTAGACCACCAAGGCATTAGAGCCCTCTCAGTCTAATGCCTCCTTGTTTAATTAATTTAACTGGGTAAAGATACATCGATAGATAGATGATGGAAGACAGACAGGTAGATGCAAATACAGATATAGATACACATACACACAAACATATGCATGCATAGCTACATATATACACACAGACACAGACACCCACACATTTGGTTTTACCCTTGAAATGTTTGCTCATTCTCTGTGTTGATGTTTAACATACTGGTGGTTAGAACCTGAGGTTTGATGATAGGTAGACAGATAGATTAGATAGATATAGATAGATGGATGGATGGATAGATAGATAGATAGATAGATAAGACCACATTATAAGTAATGGGATATTCTTTTATCAGAAGGCTCAAAATGTATATTTGTCTCTGTTTTGTGATATTGGCAAATGTTCATAATTTTTGTCTAGATTTGTTATTATACAAGGGGTTCAACCCGTTTTATGACCAAGAATAATGCTTAATCTAGAGAAGAGAGACTTGGAAAGATATAGTCTTGGATAGACAGCTTCAAATAATCTTGGGATGATGACAAAACAGAACCTAGACCACTCATAAACCACAAAATGCAGTAACAGTCCCCATTGGTTGAGACATCTGGAAGAATTTCCACTGAGCTAATAGCTACTGTGTTGCATATTACAATACCTGGGCAGGTATACATAAAATAGCCATATTTCTTACAACTTAATGATTTTCATCCCAATACTGGACAAAATTTTCAGTGTCATAAAATCAGGGTTTTTACATATTCCGTATTACATAAGGTTACAAAGAAATTTCTCATCATTCATAAATATTTTTTGAAAGGATAAAAACATTCTTATATAATTTTAGAGGTTATTTTTTCTTATTAAAAAAATGAGAAGCATGGACACTGCAGAAAAATATAAAATACAGATAAACTAAATGAACTATTTTACAAACAGAAATAGAGTCACAGATGTAGAAAACAAACTTATGGTTACCAAGGCGGTAAGCGGGGAGCGGGGGGCGGGAGGGATAAATTGGGAGATTGGAATTGACATATACACACTACTATATACAAAATAGATAACTAATAAGAAGCTACTGCATAGCACAGGGAACTCCACTCAGTATGCTAAATATCTATATGGGAAAAGAATCTTAAAAAGAGTGGATATACGTATTTGTATAACTGACTCAATTTGCTGTACAGCAGAAACTGACACAAAATTGTAAATCAACTCTACTCCAATAAAAATTAATTTAAAAAATAAAATAAAATTTACGTTAAAAAAAGATCAATAATAGTAGTAGTAGTAGTAAGTTTCAAAATCCCACCCAGAGGTAACCGTAGTTATTCAGTTTCCTTTCAGATATTTCCTATCTAAATAAATAAATATAGAAATAAAAATAAATTTAAACTTATCCCACAAAAGATAAAAAGATAGAATTACTGACACTATTTCTTTGACCTTTCAACAAAAGAGATCACCAGCCCTCTCTGAAGAAGTAGGCTTAGAAATTCACCCTGGAGCGTATCTTGAGGGTTCTACTTAATTATGTAGATTTATGCCAGGCAGACCTCTGCCTTAGAGAAAATATATAAAGGAAACCTTTGTTTAGTTTATCAAAGTCCAACCCTCCCCGAGTTGCACACTGAAATCTGAGAAGACAGAATAATTTGCATAAGAAATGCAAAGGGATTTTGTTTGTTTGTTTGTTTTGCAGGGAGGTAGAAAGCAAATCTCCATTCCATTCCCAGGTAGGACATAGACCAAGGAGGAGAAGTTTAATTGCAAACAAGGTCCAGTAGCTCCTAAAATGGTCATTGTTGAGTGTACTGAATGGGGCTGGCTTCATGAGTGCGTGAGCTGTGTGCAGTTACACTGGGCCTGCTATCATAAGAGACCCACCCTTATGTTAATGCTCTGCTGTTGTTCTCTTGGAATTTTTAATTTCTAAACAAGAGGCTCTGTCTTCTTTTTTAACATGGGGCATTGCAAATTACTCAGCTGGTCCTGGTAGAGAAAGATGGGATCAGAAGACTGGTGCCAGCAATGAGAGCAAGAGACAAAGGGGTTGGGTTATTCTGAGTCCATGATGAGGAGACAGAAAAGGTACTCTTTCTGCTGACAACTTGCCTCCTTGGAGGTAGCTCTGTGTGTGTGTGTGTGTGGGGGGGGATGAAGTACCTACAAAAACATTGTACCACCTTGACTGAGCATAACATGCTGAGTTATTGCCTTTCCCTGAAAAACTAAGATGAGAGCAGAGGCTATGTCCTTGTCCTGGAACCAAGGACACTTTGGCCCAGTCACTCCACAATAAATAGCGGTAGATAGCTCATGTTATTTTCCAGATACTTCTCTGCTTTTTCTTACGGATTTCAACAAATAAAAGATGCTCTTAAGTCTAGGGCCCATCTCCCCTTTGCTGAACATCCACAAAGTTCAAATCTTAAAACCTATTGTGACCGTAAGAGTGACATTGTGCTCCATAGAAATAGGAAAACAAAAAAGAGAAAGAGACTGAGAGAAAGAGAAATGATTTTTGACTCTTTAGAACATATTCTAGCATGCAGAATATATCCACAGCCTGCACACTGAGATAAATGTGAGCAAGAATGGATTTCTCCCCTCTACACAGACAAGGGTAACTACACAGGAATTCTTGTGAAATCACAAGTTTGGAGACATGGATAGAGCTGTATTGGATTTCAATTACATTTAGAAGATGGATCCTGAGCTCTGCACTCTGGGCCTGCTGAGGACATATAATTTATATCTCACATTTTCCAAACATTAATGAAAGAATCGCTATTATATATCTATGTTAATAACAACAACATTGCAATATGCACATCCTTCTATGACCTGGGGGGGGAACTTAAGAATATATTGTGAATTTATTTTTATATTGCTTAGGCCTTAATCATACTTTTAAAATAGTCACATAGAGTTCTGTGGAATGCTGCTACCATAACTGTTATAATTATTTCCTAATATGACTATGTACATTGCATCTATTTTTCTCCATTTAGTCAACAGATATTTTTTGAACCCAAGACCCTGGCACTTTGGTGGTAGAAATTAGAGAAATGAGACACCTTTTTTTGTTTTTATTGTTTTTCTTTTCCTTTTTCTAATACATTATGGTGTATTACAGGATACTGAATATAGTTCCCTGTGCTATACAGTAGGATCTCCCTGTGAGACACCTTTTCTTTTTTTTTTTTTTTTTTGCGGTACGCGGGCCTCTCACTGTTGTGGCCTCTCCCCCGTTGCGGAGCACAGGCTCCGGATGCGCAGGCTCAGCGGCCATGGCTCACGGGCCCAGCCGCTCTGCGGCATATGGGATCCTCCCAGACCGGGGCACAAACCCGTATCCCCTGCATCGGCAGGCGGACTCTCAACCACTGCGCCACCAGGGAGGCCCACCTTTTCTGACTATAGAGTTTTGATGGACCTAAGTAGAAAACACAGAGCCATCCCACCATTAATCATCTACAAGTGGCTATTGTTTTTGAAGCACCTAAAATATAATAAAACACATTCTGAATGGGTTAACACAATTTAAACTGCTTAAGGGCATGATGACAGTATATTTTAATGAAAACATATTTTCCATACATAAATATGCTTTTAGTAACAGGACTCCATGTGATGAAGTAGATAATAATAAGTTTTTGCCATTGCTCTAGACGTTTAGATGGCTTCATAGTTTTCCTTATTATAAACTCTAAGTAAGAGAGAAGAGGATAAAAGTCAGTTTATTCCCATCTTCCTAGCAACGAGGGCAAAGAGGGAAACAGTATCACAACAGTCTAGTGTATTAAAAAATATATTAATAAGTAAAAGTGACAAATCCATCAAGAAT
Organism: Hyperoodon ampullatus; assembly: GCF_949752795.1. Classification (NCBI taxonomy): domain Eukaryota; kingdom Metazoa; phylum Chordata; class Mammalia; order Artiodactyla; family Ziphiidae; genus Hyperoodon; species Hyperoodon ampullatus. The sequence continues at coordinate 23,700,609 of NC_136931.1, read as the reverse complement.
GAGGCATTTTTCCCAAATTTGAATGTTTAAAGAAACCATGGGATGGCTCTAAGAGGAAAGTGCCATATATAGGTGGTGTCTTGGAAGAAGGTTCACTAGGTTTACTGATAATGTCAAGAAAATTTAAGCGCCAACCTTTTCCCATTCTTGCCCAGATCATCATGTTATTAGGGCCAAGAAAACTGGACCAGTCATCCTCTCTAAAAAGCAAGTTATCAAAGATCCTACAGTATTTGAATGTGACCCCATGTTCTGTATCACAGAACTCTCTACAGATGATCTTGAGGTTATGCTTTAAAAAGACAGAAGAGGGCTTCCCTGGTGGCACAGTGGTTAAGAATCGCCTGCCAATGCAGGGGACATGGGTTCAAGGCCTGGACCAGGAAGAACTCACATGCCACGGAGCAACTAAGCCCGTGCGCCAAAACTACTGAGACTGTGCTCTAGAGCCCGTGAGCCACAACTACTGAGCCCACATGCCACAACTACTGAAGCCCGCATGCCTAGAGCCTGTGCTCCGCAACAAGAGAAGCTACCACAATAAGAAGCCCGTGCACAGCAACGAAGACCCAACATAGCCAAAAATAAATAAGTAAATAAGTAAGTAAATTTATATAAAAAATAAATAAAAAGACAGAAGATAATAAATGTGTGATGATGGCCTCAGAATAAACCTTGGCTAGAATACTGGATTTTGAGTTCTTGGTCAATATCTTCACAAACATAGAGTCTGCGCACTATGTTCCTTTTGCTTTCACACAGTACCAACACCAGGGTGGGCACTGAGTTCATCTAAATTCAATGAACTGGCAGAAAACGAACAACAAAACTTTTCTCCCTTGTGTTGTAATAATATATTGTTTTTGAAGACTCAGTGCAGTTGGTATTTGTTGCATACAAAAATTTCTTGCACCTACTTTCACCACAGAAGAAAAATGAGCTGTTCATGGAGCAGGAAAATTAAGGAAAAACTGTATTATGAAATCCACTTCTCTAGTCATTGTTTTAGTTGAAAATAGTTGATTCTGATTAACTCAAGAGGAAATGAAATTTACTGGGTGAACACAGGCTAGATCACACAATCCAGAAGGCCTGAGCCAGACCTGGGAAATAGGCAGGAGCCAAGGAGGGCTTGATAATTAGATTAACAGCCAGAATCATGTTCTAGAAAAAACTAGTTGCCATCACTTCCAGGACTAGCATGCTATTACTGACCTTGCTGCCACTAGACAGTTACTTCTACCTCTTGAAGAATTGTTTAGAAACGGTCCCGTTCCTTTGAATTATTCCTTTAAATTCAAAGTCCTTGTCAAAAGTGTTCAATCTGCTGAATGTAAGTCTCATGCTTATGTTCTGGTTGTCAAGAATCAAGGAAGTGTTTGAACATGTTTGCTTCTATACTAGTAGGTAGTTGTGTTAAAAGAAAGAGACAGAGAGGAAGGAAGGGAGGAAGGGAGGGAGGGAGGGAGGGAGGGAGGGAGGGAGGAAGGAAGAAAGGAAGAAAGGAAGGAAGGAAGGAAGGAAGGGAAAGAAGGAGGACAGAAGAAAGGAGGGAGGGAGGGAGGAAAAGAAAAAGAGAGAGAGAAAGAAAAAGAAAGGAAGGAAGGAAGGAAGGGAAAGAAGGAGGACAGAAGAAAGGAGGGAAGGAGGGAGGAAAAGAAAAAGAGAGAGAAAGAAAGGAAGGAAGGAAGGAGGGAGGAAGGAGGGAGGGAGGAAGGAAGGGAGAAAAAAAGAAAGAAAGAAAGAAAGAAAGGAGGGAGGGAAGGAAGGAAAGAAAGGAGGGAGGGAGGGGGGAAGGAAGGAAGGAAGGGAGGGAGAGAGGGGGAAGGAGGGAGGGAGGGAAAAAAGAAAAGAAAGAGAGAAAGAAGGAAGGAAGAAAGATGGAAAGAAAGAGAAAGAGGGAAGGAGGGAGGGAGAGAGAAAGAAAAAAAGAGAGATAAAACAAGTGTTCAAATATCATGGACCAAAAGGGCAAGGTGGGGTGGACAAATGTCCAGTTTGGTTAAGAGAGCACATTGTCCAAAAGCCTTCCCAGTTGGCCCAAGCCTCTGCTCTATGCTTCTTACACAAAAGTGATGCTCCCTGGATCTATTTCTTTGGTGAAGACAGTGAGCTCCAAAACGTGAGGGCTACTTCATTTGCAGGCCACATCATTTACGGTGAAGAACATGCATACTGATTAAGACAGCATATGAATTTGAGAAGTCTCTCCGTCTCACTGAATCACAGTTTGCTCATCAGTTTCATTGGTGATAACTAACAATGACTTTACTGTTAATGAATCGGTATATGTAGAGTAAGTAACCGTACCATACCTGAAACTTAATTTAATTGAATAAGCTAGGCATACTGTTACTGTGGTTTTCTAGTTTTATTTTCATTTCTGTGGCTAATGTAATGTCCTTACAATAAATTCCTTTTCTACTTAAACAAAATTGGCTTCTGGTTTTGTGTATTTGCAATCAAGCTTCCCAGGCCAGTCGTAACCCTCCCTCTCATGTACTGTTGAAAACCAAACCATCTTTGAAAATGGCTTAATCACATCTTTTCCACAAAACCCCTTCTCTTTTAGATGTAATTATCAAGATCTTACATTTGTTTGCTTTAGGTCTTATTCAAACCTCTGTTACAATAACATTAACACTTCTTTGCACTCTGTTTATTTACATGCCTGTTTTCTCTCTGAGCTCTTTGAGGGCAGAAACTCTTTCTGACCTGTTTTTATATCCTCAAGATCTAGGTTAGGGTTTGGCAAATTGGGAATCAATAAATGTTTGCTGAACCAACGCAAGGCTACAAAGCCTACACAGACGATGTCTACATCATGGGTGCCCAATGTGGTGTGTGGCACCTAATGATCTCAATGACTGTCCCCTGAATTGAATGGGAGAAAGTTCTGCTTAGCTGAGTGGGTAGTCATCCTCACTTTCTGCATGGACCTACATAAATGTTTGCAAACTATTCCTTTATCTAGTTGACTAAAATATGTTTGTTTATTTCTCATGTCTTCATAAAATCATGTATTTCTTGAAGACAGAGAATATACTTTAAGCCATGGCTCCACCTTGAAATGCATAACACATCCTGTAGGGTTGCTATAAATGTTAATTGAATCTGACTTGATAACTGTCAGAATCTGAACATCATGTATATTCTATCGTAGGGAATTAAACATATACCACAAAACCACAGAAGAAATTAAAACCTCTCCATTGTGACCCCATAGTTCCTGCTTTGTGCTGTAAATGTAAGATCTGGCAATTACAAGACATCACACTGTTGCAGGAATTTTTTTTTTAGCTAATGCAAATGTCTTTATCACTATTGAGATGCTAAAAAGTACATTTAAAATGAACATCTGCAAGAAAACACTGCACTAAGAGAGGAAAAAAGAGAAATAGACATCAATAGGTTTTTTACGAATATGTTCAACATAGTTTTCACCAGACATTTAAAGTAATTGAGTTGTGAAGTTTTGTTATTTTTCTTATCAGGACCTACATTCCAGAAAATAAAGTTATCAGTTAAATAAATCACTTTTCCAATAATATGGAGATAACTTATGTTTTCATATATCCTAAGAAAGTTTCAACATAGGAAAGCTAAGAATAAATCATTTTCACAAAAATAATTTTCAAAAATCGCTTTAGTCTCACATTGTTAAGCACATACAGGGAGGATGAACACATCTAATACATTCAGACCTCAAAGGCAGATACTGTGTTTCACAAACAAGCAGTTCATTTAGAATTGACCCTAAATCACTGAATATACATCATATTTGATGTTTCAATTGTTCCCTTAAAATACAAATTGGAAAATCTAATAATTCTCTGACTTTAGTTCAGCTCTGCTGTTATTGGGTGACATTTCAAATTATATATTTGTCATTCTTTTCCTTGCTTTTTGTAGCACAAATAGATTAAGCAAAGTAAAGAAAATACATTTTAAATCTTAGGTATTCCCTTTGAGAGGATTTTTATAATAGTTGTCACTGCATTTTAATTTGTAGTAATAGCAGTTATGAATAAAACATTTACAAATGCATAGAACATACATTTTCAATCCTAACTCAATCTCTCTCTCTATTCCTCCTCCCACCCTCCTCCCAATATAGTCATTTTCCAGGTTGTGAAAAGATGGATGGTCTCCAGGGTTAGTTTGTCATAAAAGGTAAGATCAAACCAGTAGAAAAAAAATACAATGAGCTTGTGCACTGAGCCAGGCAGTGCAAGAGTCAGCGGCAGTTTCTCCAAAGTCATCTGACAGACTTCATTTGTCTCCTTGTTGAGTTAATGACGGTATCACGTGTCATGACTTCCCACCATGCTCCCGCTTTGCTCCTCCCACCTCTGCTCCAGGTGTTACCTGTTGAGGGCACCACTGAGGCCAGAGGACATCCAGAGAATTTCCAAAACAAATTTTACTTTTAGGAGCTTCTAAAAAGGAATGCTTCTCTGCTCATCTCTCTGCCAAAGAGCTGTCACTTTCTTGGAAAGTTAAATTTGTCATAAGGAAAGAAAATTTCACCATAGCCTGTTTAAATAAGTTAGGGAGTAGAATCTTCTCCCCAGTGCTTTTTCCACAGCAAGCAAATGTATCAATCATTTTATTCTCTGAAATAACAATTTATTATCCATGCAGGAGGCCTTAGATTCAATCTGCACCGTGTTCTCAGTGTCGCACTGGATACTAAGACCTGTCATCTGTCTTTATCAGGGTAATCACTCTGCTCTTGTCATCAGTTTTTAATAATAAAACTATTTATTACCTCAATAATTATTTATGACAAGAAGTCTGCCATTGGCATCATGAATAAATATTGATAAATTGCTTGGCTAATAGACTGGTGCTGTTTAAGTGTCTTGGAGAATGTGGAAATGAGAATTGTACTATTACAAAGAGTTATTACAAAGAATTACGAAATGTTTATCTCTTATTGGAAAGATTACATTTTGCCCAACAGGAATCCCATGAAAAGAAAGTGAGAAATATAATTTGTAAACGGAAAAAGATTAAGCATGAAAGATTGAAGAGCCAATATTAAACCATAAAAAAATATAATTTTCAGGCATCTTATCTAGATGCCAATTAAACTAAATGAATTGGACTCAGTATGAGGCATTGTTAATATATATATTTTTTAAATGGAAACAGATTTGGGATCTACATTAAAAACATTTTTTAAGTTGAGATCAGTTCCCAAGAGTCACAGATTTTTTTTGTTGTTGTTTAATGCCTTTTATGACAGGCTGGAAACACGAATTTGAAATGGGAGTCTGAAATAGCATTAAATCTCATCCTGTGATGAGCTGCTGGGAACACATGGATATAATCTTTACTTACTGAGACTATTTCCCTTGGGGCAATTTTCTGGAAATCACAAAGGACTCAAAGCATGACTAACAGTTGTTACCTGGCCAGTGGTGCTGGATAATAGGATATTCAACTTAAAAGTCAGAGTGGCACCAAAGCCACTTCCACAGGAGGGGCTGGCACAGACCTTTCAACCATCCTGACAGTGTGGCATAGTGGGTGCAAAAGAAAAATAGAAACTAGGGGAGAGGCAGTTAGAAGCAGTTAAGAGATCATTTATTTTAAAAATGCAGACAAAGCTGGAGCCCTTTATGGAAACTTACTGAACAGAAATTGTATATTTCATCTAAGCCATGTCCATGTTAGGCTTCTGGAGCTGAAGGAAAACAGAAGAGTGGAGCTCCATGGGTGCAAGCAGATCTTAGGGAGAGTTGCCCCCAAAGTAGACACTGAAACACGGATGTGAATGCAAATAGTGAATTTGGGAGGTGATCCTAGGAAGTACCAGGATGGGAGTGGGGACGTGAGGCAGGGAGAAGAAGGAGGTGGGTAAAGGGTGTAGTACTGAGCTGGTTACTGCTGTGGGGCATTGAGGTTCATTTCTACTGAAGAGCTCTAGGGGGCAGTCTAAAACACGATTCAGAGTTCATTAAGGAAACTGGGCTGTTAATCCTCCAAATCCCAGCTACATGTTCCAGGCAAAAACATCCAGTGTACCAACAGCTTCTTTTACAATGGGGCAATTGAAAATTACAAAATTGGGTTTTTCCAAGAGTTTGGTGGTAGCCAGAAACAGGCCCATGCGAATAAGAGGGGTGTAAAGGAAACAACGAAGAGAAGTATGGATGGGGCCTTCTCTTGAGTGCCTTGGAAGGGTTCAAGTACACATGGAATCAATTAAATGTATGCACGGAGAATGGCTATAACAGAGCAGCAAATACCAACCTGACTATTGGCAGGAAATCTGAAAAGCGCTTAAGCACTCAGGCATTGACTTGCCTGGGTTTGAATCCCAGTTCTAAGACTTACTTTCTGTAACCTTGGGGAAGTTACCACGTGTGTAGATTATGGAGAGGATGAAATGAAGTAAATTATAGAAAATGATTAACACAATACTGGGTCTGGATAGGTACTCATAGTAATGTTAGCCATTATTAGTGTTAAGCATGTCCTGGAAAATCGAAACTTAGACACAAAACAGACATGACTAATTAGGAACACTGTTTAATCTTTGAGGTTGTCTGAACATCCACTGGCACACGAGATGGTTTGCAAGAATAATCTGTAAGAAAGAACCAGTATATTCTGCAGACCCCTGCCAATTTCTGAGACAGATAGGATGAGGGTAGAGTGGGGAAAATTTTGGAAAGCCAGCATGATTGACTTAATAACCAGAGGCATTAAATGGATTGCTTAAAGCTGAATTGATTCAAAAAATTTAGATGAGGAAACTCCTATTAATCATGGTTTTATATGTAGTTACTTCAACTTCACTTATTTTTTAATTGTCTCCTGTGCATTGGGTATTTTATATACAGGGCTCTGGGGTTACAGCAGACAGATCCTATGCTCTCAAAAGATTTACATTCCAGTAGTTCGAGACAGATAATGAACCAGTAAATGAAAATACAAGAATGAAAATGGTAAGACGAAATGTTGAAAGGCACAGAACAAAGACAAACATAGGGGTATAGGCAGGTATCTTGATTAGTAATTCTTCCCATAAATATTTATTCAGCATCTAATATGTGCCAGACACTGTGCTCAGCAGTAAAATACATTAGTGAGAAAAAAAATGATTAAATTTCAGCTGTAACAAATTACACTATGAGAAGGTTAGTCTAGAAAAAGATTAGGAAAAAGTATCACTGCAGAAATCATAATGAAGCTGGATGCTGAAGGAGGGAAAAAGACCTTACAGGTAAAGTCAGAGAGAAGAGTTCAAGCAGGGGGAGAGAGTGTGTGCAAACACTTTGCAGCATAAAGAAGCAAGACAGGTGCTAAATCTTCAAAGAAGGCCAATGGAGCTGGACCATGGACAGCAGGTGAACATGGCACATTAAGAAGGTTGGCAGAGAGCAGACCACTAAGGGCCTTGAAGGCCAGCTTCAGCTTGTGGTTTTATCCTGAGAGCAATGGGAGATGCCGAGAGGTTTTGAGGCCCAGGTTGCATGATGGGATCTGCTTTTGGAATCATAACACACTGGTTGCAGTTCAGATACTATTTCAGCATGGGCAGAGGAGAAGACCTGCTATCAAGCTGAGGCAATCATCCACGTGAAGGTGGATGGAAGTGGCATAGGCTTAAAAGAAGAGTGGGGAAATCAGCTGAAGAGCAGTGGAAGCAGTCTAGGCAGAAGTAACCAGGCTTAATAGGAGAGTGTGATCATTTTGAGAAATGCAAAGATAATCCATTATTGCTGGAGAACTGAGCACAAATGAGAGTGGTGGAAGATGAGGCCTTGGCCAGATTCTGGAGGGCCTTATGAAAATACTTTAAGGACACAGGCCTGGGGAAGCCCCTGGCGGTCCAGTGATTAAGACTCAGAGTTTTCACTGCTGTGGACCCGGGGTTCGATCCCTGGTCAGGGAACTAAGATCCCACAAGACGCGCAGACAAAAAAAAAAAAAAAAAAAAAAGACACAGGCCTGTGTTCTAAGCACTATTAAAAGATTTTAAGAAAGATTTTTGAAAGATCACTGGGTGAAAAAAACTATAATAAAAATCAACAACTAATCCCATAGTTATTTTCATATGTCAAAAGTCTTTTGGAAAATGCTATCAGCCAAGCAGTTAGGTGCATTCAACAATCCATCTGATATCATAGTGCCTGACACAGAGCAAGTTCCACCGAAAAAATGTTTGTGAAGTTTACACTGACTGATGCAGATCTGATGATGCCCAAATTGGTGCTGCCAACTCCTGACTGTTCAGTGAATTCACCCATCCTGAGATCCATGCCACCGCTCTGTGACTGACTACAGCAGGTCACGTGTGAGCACAAGGCTGGAGCTTGGTTCTTTCACACTCAGAGCTGCCATTTTGAGTAAGAATTTTCAATTACATGCAATGAATGTACCCCCCATAAGCCACTTGAAAAGAAATCAGAGAATTATCTACTTGTATAGAAATCATAGTATTCTACACTGTTTCTTGAATGGTTTACCTGTTTTTCTGTGTTTGTTTGGTTAGTTGGTTGTTTCTTTTTAGTGAGGATTTTCTGCTTCTCTGTCTCAGTCGCCCTCAAAATTCTTATTTCAGGGATTTGGGAATGGTTTAGGTATCAGCATTAAAATAAAACTCCCATATAATTGACACACATGTAGGTTGTCAACCTCACCCACTATACATTAAGCACTGAATTAAATTGAAACAACATGAAGAAGGGTCTCTTAGTAATTTGTTCATTCAACCAGCATGTATTAAGCACCTGCTCTCTTGCTATCTGTAGCCATGACAGTGGGTGAGATGAACCAGAAATAATTTGTATATAAAGACAGAAGGAAGCTGAATGAGGAACCCAGGGGAAGGTATGCCTTTTGAGGGTGGTCACAGGAGGAGGTGGAGGAGGAAAAGTCAGAGAGATGGGAGGAGAACCAGGCAACAGTGAATCTGTCAAATACTTCATAATAATTATGGCGCTTTAATAATTCTTCATTTCTGCTTTTATCACTCGTCAGCCAAAATGTTCATAAACATTGTGAGATGGGACCTAATTTACATATTCTGCCAATTATCTGTATTTATGGATAACCACTCGGCGGTTTTCCCCCATTACCCCAAATAATTGAGAATTGGCTATAGAAGCAGTTTCCCTTCCCGGCTGAATAAATGTGCTGTATTTATATTATCCATTACCAGGTGGCAGATGTAATGTTCAGTGACGTGTGTTACTTATCTGAAACTTGAAACTTCTTTCAAGGTTCAAGGTCACCAGTTAATAGAAGATAATCTGTATGGAGCATAAATTTCAAGGAGATGTCTACAATATATCTTTTGTGAGCCTTCCGTTTGCCAAGATAGCTCTTGCTGGAGTTGACTATATTAGTAGTAACCATTAGCACTGGGATGCCTGTGACAATGATAAAGCTTTTATATTATATGAATGATATTGGATATATTCTATTTTTTCACATTCATTTGTTTACTAACAGACCTTAAGATAGAAAGCTTTCAAATCATTTGGTAAAATATAATTAAGAATCACTCAGACATGTAATTTAATCAGGAGAATAGGAAATACATAAAGGTTATAAATGACTTCACAAATGACTTCAGAATTCTTATTCATACTAATTCCTTTATGATGCAGATTAGGGAAGTGAGTTAGATGGATTTTAAATGTTTGGTTTTCATAGTATTTTAATTAATTAAAATAAAACCCATGTTGTTAACCTAAGTATATAAAGGAAACAATTATAATTTAATCTCTTTAACGTCCAAGCGTCTAAATTGTGTCTTAGTATTTTGAACTTAAGGAGGTTTCATACTGAGATAATAACATTAGTGGATATGGAATGTCACTTGTGGGACTATGTTTTAATATTGTCCTTACTCTCCCAGATCTCATTTTGAATGACTCTTCTATTATGTAGATTTTAGATTATGGACATTCTTTTTTATTTCCTTGTCATTCTTTCAAAGCATATGAAGCCACTGATCATTTTATATTATTCTAATTCTGCTTTTCAGGGAAAGGTAAACTATACTCCTGTTTCCTTCTTCCTATGATAAAAAACTGCTTTTGAGATCCAATTCTTCTTTGTTAAATCAATCAAATTTGATCATTGAAGCAGAAAAAAGACACATAGTTCAAATTTATATTGGAAATATTATCTTCTCTACTTTTAAATATGAAATCAGAGGAGGAACAATATCTTGAGAAAATAAACCTCAAGTGATGGGGTGTGAGTATAGTTGTGATGGGAAAACATTCAGCAAACATTCCAGAATCTTTCAGCTCAAACTGAGTCAAACATATCTATACCACCTGTCTGCATTGTATATGGACGCAATCCAGTATGACAAAGGGAAGCGTCTAGATGCCCCGATGCTCAATATGACCCATACTTTTGGTTGAAGACATTCTGCAATAATTCTGTTGCAATTAACTGTTAGTTTAGAGGAGGTTTGGGCCTCTTTCATGACAAATTTCTCTTTCTTTGTTTCATTGTTGCTTAAGTATTTGTCTATCTCTACCTACTAGACATATGGGGACTTAATGGAAATAATATTTTCTTTGGAGGTAAATAGGCTTCAGTTTGATTCCAAGCTCTGCCACCTACCAGTTATGAGATATTGGTTGTTTTTTTTTTTTAACTTCACTGGACCATTGTTAATCATTTGTAAAATCTAGAAAACAGTTGAAAGCTAGATATTAAGCGGTTATAAGATTTTAATGCATAGAGGTTAAAAGAATTCCGAATCCATACTCCACTGTTAAAACCTTTAATCTGCCATTGAAAGGCTGTGTGACTTTTGGTGAATTTCTGAAACTCACCCTGGCTTGTCTCCCATGTGTAAACTGGAGTTACAGTCGATCCTTGAACAATATGGGTTTGAACTGCGTGGCTCCACTTACATGCAGTTCTTCAATAAATATACAGCCAGCTCTCCGTACCTGTGAGTTTCCATCTGCGAATTCAACAAACCACAGATTGAAATTTCCATCTGTGGTGATTTGAATCCCCAGATGTGAAACTAGGGGATACAGAGGGCTGACTATGGGACTTGAGCATCAATAGATTTTGGTATCTGCAAGGGCTCCTGGAACCAATCTCCCATGGATACCAAGACTGTTTAATAAAATCCATCTCCTACAGTTGTGGTAGGGATTCAGCAATTAATACATATAACATGCCTTAAAATATGTCTAGAACATAAGATATTAGGAAATATCTTAAAATGTCAAGATTATAGTGCGATAGTAATGCCTCATAAAATGACTGGCTAAGTGGTTGGGATTCTGCACTTTCGCTGCTGAGGGCCTAGGTTCAATCTCTGGTCAGTGAACTAAGGTCCCAAAAGCCACGTGGTGTGGCCAAAAAAAAAAAAGCCTGGTTGATAGAAGTTTATTAATTTTCATCCCTGACAACACCAGGTTTGTCATTCTCAACTTTGCTACCACAGAAATTAGGAAAATATTTTGCAATAAGGTGTGTATAATAAACATATAACTAAATACAGATATATACACCTGAAGATCTTTAAAACTTTATCTTACTAAAAAACTATCCAAAATACCCCGTTGAGCTATTTGTCTCTGCTTCTCCATTGAAGCCTCCCTTGCTTACATTGATTAGTTTCTGATGGTCCTACAAAATCTATTTTATCTATCATGTATATAACATGACAGTCAGGAAAATACAATATATTTTGACAAGTAAAACAGCAAACACAATCATCTAGGTAATAATATAGAGTCCAAATAAACACATACAACATCTAGACATCAAGCAAAACAGTTGACACAAAGTCCATGTACAGTTGACCATTGAGCAACACAGATTTGAACCATGCAGGTCCATTTATACCCAAATTCTTTTCCCTGAATACATACTACATGATCTGCAGTTGGTTGAATCTGCTGTTGTGGAACCCTGGATATGGAGGGCTGACTGTAAAGTTACATGCAAATTTCCAACTGCCAGAACAGTCAGTGCCTGTAATCCTCTCATTGTTCAAGGGTGAATTATACTTTTTTCTTAAGCAAAGTATTAGAATCGCTCTCATGAACACAGTTTAAAGCCTACTGACTTCATACTAAATGAAAATAAATGTCGTTAATTTTGCAAAGATTACCCATTTTTTAAAATGTAAAACTGTTAGAAAGGATAGCTAATTTATATTAATGTTTTCCATTAAACTTCAATATAAGTTGGCTTATATTATTTAGACAATTACAATAATTCCAAATCATTTTGGATTATTTAGAATGTTACAATTCCAAAATATATATTTTTCAGGAGATAATAAAAGTATGAAATAACTTTCTATTTTAGTAAGTAGTATATTGGTTTCATACTTAAGAGGCAAACACTAGAGGTTTTTAAAATTATATCATTCATTGAATAACAATCTTCTGAAATTTGTGAAAATGAGGAAAGAAAACACTATTTTTTTGGTAGGCAGAATAATGATCTCTCAAAGATGTCCATGTCCTAATCTCTGGAATCTGTGACTATTCTATTTTGTATGGCAAAGGGAGTTAGGGTTGCAGATGGAATTAAGGTTGCTAATCAGTTGACTTTAAGAGAGGGAGGGTATCCTGGAATATCTGGGTGGGCCCAATCTAATCACATAAACTCAAAAGAGGAAGGGAGAGGTAGAAGATGGAATCAGAAAGATGTGACTTGAAAAAGATGCAACTTATTAGATCTACCATTGCTTGCTTTGAAGATAAAGGAAGAGTGCCACTAGTCAAGAAATGTGGCAGCTTCCCAAAGCTGGAAACAGCCTTCAATTTACAGCCAGCAAGAAAATGAAACCTCAACCCTACAACCATAAGGATCTGAATTCTGCTAACAAACTGAATGAGCAGAAAACAGATTCTCACCTAGAGGCTCCAGGAAAGAATGTGTGCTTCTGATACCTTGATTTTAGTTCAGTGAGACCCATAACAGACTTATGGCTTACAAAAACTTGAAATAATATATTTATGTTATTGGAATCACTATGTTTGTGGTAACAGATATACAATAGAAAATGCAGGGGAGTTCCCTGGTGGCCTAGTGGTTAGGATTCTGGGCTTTCACTGTCGTGGCCCAGGTTCAATCCCTAGTCGGAGAACTGAGTTCCTGCAAGCCGTGTGTCAAGGCCAAAATAAAAAGACAAACCCCACCCCCCCCCAAAAAAAACAAACAACAAACCAAAAAAAAATGAAAAGAAAATGCATACAGTACTTAACAGACAAACTAGAGATTTATAAGATTATATCACTCTTTGGCTGAAACTCTCTTGAAACTTCTAAAAATTAGGCAAAATAAGACTCTTACTCCTTTTAAGTGTTCTGTTGTATGGGTAGAAACTGGTTCACAGAGTTATTTTATCTGTTGATTTAGTAAATGTTTGCTGAGCATCCGTTAGGTTTAAAGACCTCACTGGTCTTAAAACAATACTAGCATTTGGAATATAGAGTTTGATAGTAGATCTGTGATCATACAACACTTCTAATGCAAGGTAGGTATAATATCAATAATTCCTGCCAGGGAAATAATAGCAGGGAAGAGGAAAGGGCATTTCCGTTTTGGATTATCAGGAAGTCCTTGATCAATCAAGGGGCTTTTAGAGGGATACTGAAGAATTATTAGGGCTTTATCCGATGGAGTTAGTTTGGAAAGGCTGCTCTAAAAACAGTAAGAATAAGTGAACTGCGACATCAATTGAGAATAGGCAGACCTATTTTAATTTAATTTAACTACATATTTTACCCTATGTTTATATTACATCTGCAACATCAATGAAAGATTTGTTTAAACAATTTTAGTGAAAGGGCACTTAGTATCTCAAAAGGCAGCTGATTCTATTGTCCAACGGTTCATATAACTATTAACTTCTTCCTTAGTGTAAACTGAAATATGTTCCCCTTTAATTTCTAGCCACTGGCTTTAGTCTGAATAACTAGAGCATCTGAATATATGTATTATTCAGCTTTCTCAAACTTGTCCTTCAGATTGTTTAAAATATTCCTCAGTTTCCTTTTGTGTCTTTCCGCTCAGACTAAGTGCTCCCAATTCCATCTACCAACAATTAACATAATGTTAGGGACATCCACCATCATGGTTATTCTTTCCTGGGTATTCTACAGTTTAGAACATTCTCTCTTATTGTTGAATTATACAATTCCAAAATTAATTTGGAAAATATTAAGGAAAAATATTGGCTCCTCTAGGCTGTATCAGGGAATTTCCAGATAACTGGTATGTAGAGACCTGTCAGATCAACATGGAATATAATGATTTCAGCTTCCACTACCTTTGCTCTAATAGCCTGGTTCTCTTGGACATCTAGACATACACTAGAACCTTCGTTTTGCCCCAGTAATTGAGATTAACTTCCTCTGAACACAATAATGTTGCTTTTTAAATCATTATACAATGAAACATTTCCAAGGTAAACCAGAGATGAAAGAAACATGTGGATTTACATCATGTTCACTCCTAATGCTGGCTATTTATGAAACCTCGGTTCAAAATCTTAATTACTCTGAGCCTAAGATCTAACATCTGTATGTAATGAATAGAATTGCTTCATGGAGTTGTGGTAAAAAGTACATTAAAGAGCCTATTCAAATTGCCTAGCAAGAGAGCCAAGTAAACAGTAGATTCTCAATACGGGCTAATTCTCTTTCTTCTTAAACAGACTATATTAAAGATCAATTTCTTTTACTTGACCAAACAAACTCATTTTTAATATATGCTTGTATATTAAAGATTTTGGACAAATGGAGAATATGGTCATTGAATCATTTATTTTTTTGCTCATCTATTCTCAACAGAATTAGCTGTAAAATGCTATCAGAATGTTTCTACTCAACATTCTATCTCATTTCTCAATTGTTCACATAAGGAAATGTCTCTGTTATGGTGCCCTGGTGACCTTGTATATATCCACTTGGCCATGAAGACAAAGACTTGGACTGCAACTAACATAAGTCCTGGCAGCACACTCTGTGATGCTTCTGGAACACTAGAGGATGAGTGAGAAGCTGCTGTGAGGCCATCACCCACTGCTTTCGTATCTCCCTTGCAAAGCTCTCATAATATAGTTTCTCATTGTCTGCTGGGCACTGGCAAGGTATGGGGATTTCTGTCTTGTCCACCTCCAAGTAGTCTGCAGAATATAAAACTGCTTAGATGCTGACTAGAATTTGCTCGTCAACAACTGGTTATCCTGCAAATGGCGTTGCAGTCACTCAGTCCCTTTTGTTTTGATGTCCTTTGGGTAAATGGCACATGGGTCATGGGGAGCTGGATCATTTGGCTTTTCTTCCTTCCACTGTTCACGTAAATAATGCTAAATCTAAAAGCAGTTCATCATAACCTTATTGGTTACATTAGTCAAGTCTTGGCCTTGTCTTGTGTGTGCTGGACAGTTTGCAAGTAGAGGATAAAAAGTTGAAAATGTAAAAAATATCCCCTGCCCCCCACCAAAAGTCTTCAGAGTCATTGCTATCTAGAGTAAAGGGATTTAATTGTATAACATAAAATTTCATTTAGAATAATGTAATTTTGAAAATAGACACAACTACTGCTGGAACATAAACATAAGTCTTATTCTGTGTTAAGATAAATAGAAAGTCACGTATTAGTCTTTCACTGTATTTTTCCCCCACTGTTAACTGACACATCTCATTTCTATGAAATGCTTTATTTTCCTTCCAATTAGTTTGTTGGGATTCTATTGGGTGGGAAAATCAAATAAACAAGCTTGGTAAGATTTACAGGTTAGATGATGTCAAAGTCAGAATATTACTGCAGAAGAGGAACTGTATGAATTCTCACTTCTGTTGTCAGACACTGGGTCATGGAAAGAGAACTAGTGATCTTCCACTAGTGCAGGCTCTAACCCAGCTCTCACACTATATTTTCACTTACTTTTGACACTTGAATTGTTCCCCCCAAAATATTTTTGAAACCCATCCCTACCCCACATTTCCAAAACACTTTTTTTTTCAAAAATATTTCCTAGGAACCTAACCAAACAAAACATATTGATTAATGTAGTTTAACATGAAGGCAGTGTAATATATGGGCGAAAAGCACTGACTCTGAGTTCAGACTAATGTGAGCTCATATTGTTCCTTTGCTCACAGCCAGGTTATGAGTTTATCCAAGCTATTTAACCTCTGTAAGCATCAGTTTTCTTCCTATTTTAGGAAGTTGTTATAAGAATTAAATGAAACATTTTTAAAAAGTGCTTTACAGAATAATTTATAGATCTTATAAACTCGATAAATAGTAATCATAATGATAGCAACTATTAAAGTGTTCATTCATCCAAAACTCATTGTTTAAGCATATATTGGGTCAGGCTTTGTTCTAGGTATGGGAAATGTAAAGATTTGAAAATCAATTTCTAGAGAGATATGTATATAAGCAAAGTTGAAGTTTCTTCTTAGCATCTGTCACTTTCTTCTTGCAATTCGGACTCAGCTTTATGTGCTTTGCTAAGTTACTAGTCTCCCATCTGATTTTCATTTTCCCAAAAGGTATCATCTTTTGTCTGCTGTTTTTCTTTTCTGATTCTTTGTCTCTTAGAGTACATATCTGTTTAGGGTATAAGGATGTCAATTTTAATTAATTTTTATTGGAATATGGTTGCTTTACAATGTTGTGCTAGCCTCCACTGCACAACAAAATGAATCAGCCATACATATACAGATATCCCCTCCCTTTTGGACTTCCCTCCCATTTAGGTTACCACAGTGCATTAGGTAGAGTTCCCTATGCTATACAGTATGTCCCCATTAGCTGTCTATTTTATATATAGTATCAATAATGTATATGTGTCAACCCCAGTCTCCAATTCCTCCCACCCCACCCCTTTCCCCGCTTGGTAGAGGACGTCAATATAAATGTGGCATTCAACTGACCATGTTTAAGTGCAAGACTAATAAGCATTTTTAAAGAAAACTCAAAAGTCCCCTGGAAAAATAGAGAAAACAATAACGACAATCTTTGCCTGCTTGAGTCTGGTAATATTTTAGGATATCAGAAACATTTGTGTTGAGTCTTTCAGGGTGAACTGGGGTTAGACTGAGAATAGGGTAAGAAGCAGAGGAAGTGTGTACTCATTTGGGGAATGAGGCTTCAGTAGGACAAGTGCCACATGCTTGGAGTATGCATGGGAAGTTCTGGAGGATCTGAAGAGTTCAGACTCTACTCTCTATGTCCATGGAAATCAGAAGGGTAGGGTGACAAAGGCTGATTTACATTTTTAAACAACAATTTTTAAAGCATTTTGAAGAAAAACTCAACGAGAGAGAAAATGCAGATGTGGAGAGTAGGTGAAAGGCTGTTGAAAGAGACAAGGCCACGAATGAAGAGGGCATGAGTAGAGAATTTGTCTGATGAGTATCACAAATCTGATTTTTGATGAACTCATTTTGAAACCTCGGAGTCTTTCAGAGTAATGGTTTCTCAGTCAGGCTTAATTCATTTCTCGTGATTTTCATCTCTCCTCCTTCTACCACTTCCATCCTCAAACCATCTTCTCTATAGATCCTTGCCAGGAATGTGTAAGAGGACGCTGATGCTAATTTATCTTGGCCTTGTGCTCACCCATGTCATTTCATGGTGTTAAACAAATTTTTAGCTCTTACTACTGTGAGCATGAGGTGATATGCATAAATCTTATAGATTTGCTTCTTCCTATATCCCCCCCCAAACATTTATCTCTGAAACTGGCAGCACATTGCTGATGCAATCACTGAAATCCCATCCTTGTCCAGAATTCCAGATGGTACACACAGCTTTTTATCTCCTATTGGAAAATGGGATATTCAGGGCAAGTTTATGCCTACATAAAATTTTATTGGCAAATTATCTGACACTCAGATAACTGATTAAATTAATTGAGCTTTTAATTTACATTGTTTTATGCAAAACAGTCTGTTTAATCTTTTTTCAAATCTGGATATTTAAAAGTAATGTATTTTTGCCTTTTCTCATAAATACTATTAATTTCTCAAACATAACTAATTAGCCAACAAGGTATCATAAGAGATGAATAAGTTTTATGAAAGTTTACACTCCCATAGGTTGAAATTACTTTGACATTTATTATTCCCAATAAGCCACACACTTTTGATCTTAGACCAATAGTGTAATGTTTATGGTGTATATATTTTTAAGATTCAATGAAGTAATATGGGATCTACCCATGGTATTTATTTATAAATCAAAACTAAATCATATTTGAGTTCATATACACTCAAAGAGTAGGGATTCGATTAGTTGCTAGGACTCTTGAGGTAGATTTATGTTCCCAGAACAATTAAAAAAAATTTGCTAATAATTCACAAGGAGGATTTAGACATCTGGTAAACCTCAGCCCAGATTAAAAAAAAATTCTTCCAAACATCTGTGATACTTCCCTCTAATTATGTCAAGGCAATACAGAAATAGTAGATGAAAGCCTCCCAGGAATTGAGGTTATGAGGGAAAACATTTTAAGGTGTTTGGGATCTTTTTTTTAATTAAAAGTATTTGACTACTTTCATTACAGTCGTTCTCCTGGTAGGCAGCCTTTCCTAAGAGGATATCTTCCTGGAAAAAAGGCTCTGTGAAGTAATGCTCTAAGGAAAATCAACAGCTGTGCATAAACCTGAGATTTTCCTTATCTATTAAATGCTAATTTTTTAATAGCACATGCTAGACAGAAGAGGGTCAAAGTAGTATTTATAAATGAAAAGTGTTGCATGGTCAGATCTCTCAGTTCACAAAGGAAGTGTTAAAACATAATGTGACTTTCATAAATTGAGAGATATGAATGAGTTATGAACCTGGGAGATGGGAAATCTCCATTGAAGACTGTCATAAGTTTGAGTAGCTTGAGTGAGTCAAGGACCACTGGGGGGAAATGAGGAAGCATGAATCAAATAGCTCTAGGGAAACTCTCCTTGCTACAGTGTTTTAAGTAATGGCTTGAATTTAAGCTTGGTTGGAGAGAGGTTATATATTAGCAATCATTCAATCAGGTAAGTTTTAGACGTGGTAGTCAGTGTCTAAATTGCTGATGTGATCCAATTATGAGGCACTAATCATTTTGTTGTTAACACACTTTAGATATTTTAAAATTACATCACTGAATTAGATATTTCTGTACGTGTGTTACTTTTTTCTGCTAATGCCATGGTTTCAAATTTGAGATGTTCTGTGGCCTTGTCATGTGTTGACCTCTTTATTTTTAAATGATTTTTCATAATATTTGCTAAGAAGAAAGTATTTTTTTAATTCATAAATTATCTTTTCTTATATACTGAAATAATTGATTGCTTCTGTTCTACATCTTTAACCAGATTTATAATTTGACAAGGTACCACTTGGAAAAGCATGACTTTATTCCTTAAAATATACATATTATTTTTTTATGAATAGTTTTATTATAGAAATACCCTAAAATGAATATGTAGCAAAACTGAATCTATGTAAATATAAACTTAAGTACTCTTTGCTGACAAGTTATTACAAACTGATTGAGTTAAAATAAAAAATTACATGGTTTATATTACAAAGATTAATGTCAGTGATGACAATCTATATATGTCATATATAAGATATTAGAACAACTAAGTTGTTCTTTTGTTAGTTTGTTTAAGGAAATCCACCTTTCGTGACCTGGTGAGATTTAATCTCCCCTGGTGATTGAGTTGTTGTGATCTGCTACACCTTATGTAGCAGGGTCTTTATTTATAGGTGGGCTTTATTGGAATGGCATTGATAAATGCTGAATTTATCAGTATGGGTCAAATTGTAAATAGAACTCAACTGATTAAAATTCTATAACTCTGGAATGTTGTCAAAGTTGGAAGGGACCATAAACACATCCAGGCCGGATTATTCCTAAGTGTTTGCCACAAATGCTACTTTCTTAGCCTATTGGTAGATGTTCCCATAAAGAAGCAGAGGACACTATGTGGCCAAATAAGTTAGGGATATTTAAGCAAAGTTAAATCTGTTTCTTCACTGTAGACTCTCTCAGCACTTATACAATGATCAAGGGCCCTGTGAAGATTTCAGTAAGTACACAGTATTCAGCGGTATATAAATTTATCTTTTTTCTCTCTCTTCCTTCTTCCATCCATTTTTTTTACTTTCATGAAATGTATCACAGGAACAGTGTTTTCTGGAATGCACCTAAGTAAAGCCTGATTCTATCCAACCTGATTTTATAGATAATAAAACACTCCATGCCTGTTAAGGGATGAATTCATTGGAGGATGGAAAGAACTAAGTGTGTGGAAAGAACTAAAAGGCAAAGAACTTGCCTTCCTATGAAAATATAAGACCTGCAATGAATCAACTGCAATGTATCAATCAACCCAAGGCCTTGGTGGTTGTGGTGGGGGACAAAATAAGAGCCTGATGGTGTTGATGCCTGATATAAATACCAAATTCAGGATAGCAAGATAAGGAACAAGATTGATTTGGCAGAGCCAAGAGCCTGAAGCTAGAGTGAGACACAGAAAGGGGATAGGACATTGGACATACCTAAAGTTAGGGAGAGGGAAGAATATGATCTCTAACTCCACTTGAACAGCAATAATGAGAACAAGTCAAAAGTTAATATAGAAACTCCTTTTTGGATTTTTGGATTCTGTTACTGTTAAAAAAAAAAAAAGCTTTCCTTACTTCACTATCAGGCAGAATTTTTTTTTTTTAAGAGATTTATTTATTTATTTATTTTAGGCTATGTCAGGGGTCTTTGCAGCATGCCGGCTCTTCGTTGTGGTGTGCGGGCTTCTCTCCAGTTGCAGCTCGAGGGGTCCAGAGCATATGGGCTCTGTAGTTTGCACCACCTGGGCTCTAGTTGAGGCGTGCAAGGCGAGCTCAGTAGTTGTGGCATGCAGGCCTAGTTGCCCCGCAGCATGTGGGATCTTAGTTCCCTGACCAGGGACCGAACCCACGTCCCCTGCATTGGAAGGCAGATTCTTTACCACTGGACCACCAGGGAAGTCCCAGGCAGAATGTTCTTGAATTTGAGAGAGGGCTACTAAGATTTAGGAGGGGTAGTAAGATTTTAGGATTTTAGAGATTAAAGGGGCTGCATGCCCTGTGGAGAGAAGAGGACTTCAATTTTAGATAAGGGGTATCTTTCTCTATGAATCCCTTTCTGAGAATGGAGCAGGGACTGCCCTCACTGACAGGAAGAGGCTTCCTCTCCAGTTTCTACCAATTTAATCATGCTGATCACTTTCTAATATTCTTTTTCCTTCTTTTTCTCTCTTCTTCCATTTTTCTTTTTCTTTACTCTCTTCCTTCCTCCCTCCCTCCTTGCCTTACTGCCTTTCTTTTAGATAGATATTGAAATCACCTCTTTTCTCACATATGTGTGCCTTTTATTTGTCCACTTCTTTTATATTTATTTGCTTATCCTGGTGCTTACCAGCAGAGGAACTAATTTTTCAGGAGTAACTCTAAATCCCCATGGTAATGTATCTAAATGTTGACGGCAAAAGCGATTGCAAATTTGGAATTCCACATGATTGCAAATTTGGAAAGCTTCCCACATTTTGCTGAGGGAACTCTGGAAGTCTGATAGACTTTCCAGATGTAAGTGAATTCATCACATTCTCATAGCCAAGTGCACTTGTGATGTGTACTGTTATCTATTTTGTTTTCAACGCTCTGGCCAAAAACAACAGTAAAACAATATAAACCAAATAACATTAGAAGGCCTTCCAGGGCCTTTCTTTCATCAACTGTGGAAGTTGCAAATAATATTACATCTTCTTTCTTCTTCTTAACCTTTTTACAAAATCTCATTCTTTCTAATACACATATTGTTTTTACTCTCAGCAGGAATGAGTATAAGATGCAGCACAGTTGGGAGAAACAAGCCTAGTGAAGTCATCATTCTAAAAGGACTTGCTGCTTTCTAATCTCCTCATTCTGGGCATCTGGTCCTTTGGTTCACAAGTCATTGCCACACTATTATTTTTTTTAAAAAGTCGATTAGTTCATTTAGTCAACACTAGTTTATTGAGTAACATTAAACTAGTGCTAGACAGGGTGTTACTCCTAGTCTCATAAAGAGTATTTTCTAGAGTGCAAGAGACAATAGGGAAAGAGGAAAATGAATAACGTAGTTTAATGTGTTGATGAGCATTATGAGGTTAATAACAGTAGATGCATGTTGGTCCACAGAGGATGATCAGGATGGGGTGGGGGTGTCACTACAGGATGGGCTGAAGGGTCTTAGTTTGGGTGATTAAGAAATACCTTATTAAGAAGGTGACTGTCACCTAAAAGGCAGAAGGAAATAGACATAAGCATCCTCGGCAGAGAAAACACAAGTTCAAAAGCCCTAAGAAGGAATCAATGTCTTGTGTTGGAAAGAGGAAATCAAATAACTGTGGCCCAAACAGTGAAGACCCTGGTGAGCTATTTTAAGCAATCAGTCTAATTCAAAGTGTGGTAGTAAAGCCTGGAAGCGCTTTAAGAAGTTGAAGGACATAAATCATTTATGTTTTTAAAAGATTTTACTCAGTTTTAGATATATGTCTTATAATTTCTGGAAACATATTTAAATCTTGAATACATAATGAAAATATGAATGATTAAGAATTAAAATATGTATATTACAGAGGAAGAACTATATATATAAGTCAGTCCTTTGTGGTAGGGACATTTATAAGGATACACATTTAACTTTTACAAATCTAATAGCACAAATTATTCATATGTTAATATTACTGAAATCCAAATGTGTTACAATTGATGGTATGTCAAAGTTAAAATTGCAGCATATTGGGCTTCCCTGATGGCGCAGTGGTTGAACGTCCACCTGCTGATGCAGGGGACACGGGTTCGTGCCCCGGTCCGGGAAGATCCCACATGCCGCGGAGTGGCTGGGCCCGTGAGCCATGGCCGCTGAGCCTGCGCATCCGGAGCCTGTGCTCCACAACGGGAGGGGCCCCAACAGTGAGAGGCCCGCATATCGCAAAAAAAAATAAAAAATTGCAGCATATTATTCTTCCTTAGAGGTAAGTAAAAAATCATTGATTTTACAGTAGATATTCATCTTATATTTGATGAATTTGGGGGAACAAGTGTGTATATTAGTATTTATTGAGTGTTTACTATGTCATCCTAGGCATTGTTCAAAGTACTTTACATATATTAACTTTTTTTGAGAGAATTCTTTTGGGGGAACCCCTCTCCTTCTTGTGTTTCAAGTGGTGCTGCTCTATCATCCAGTCTCCATTGTGAGGTGGATATGTGACCAAGGCCCAGGGCGTAGGACTTTCAATGCTAAAATTGGGACAGTCACAGAAACCTGGAGTGACTGGTCACACTTATCTATTCTCTTATACCATAATTAATACTGAAATGGGCAAACAATCCAGACTGAGCCAGTAAGAGTCCTCTCTTATTATTAGTTCTTTTATTGTTAGTCTCTTTTATTAGTTTTGTCAAAAATGTATGCTTTCTTTTTGAATTGTTAGATATTAGTAAGGCCACTCTATGTTTAGAGTAGTTGATCACTATCATTGCAGATACCAAGTAGGACCCAACCTAGAATGGAAACCAACAGAAAAGAAGACAAGATAGTAGTCTGATAGAAAGTGTTCTGATGGTATCATGTGAATTTCTGAGTGATGGTAGACCTACAGCCATTTTTTATGTTCAGCTCATTCTACAATAAACTTCCTTCCTTTCTTATACTCTTTGAGTTGGGTTTCTGTTTCTCCTGATCATAACTGTACTCACATGCATACTATTTTGTCCAGTAAGTGTATCTCCTCTTTCTTTTATTTTTTTAAAATATAAAATAATGTTTCTGAACCTTTATTTATTTATTTATTTATTTGTTTGTTTATTTACTGGCCATGTCATGTGGCTTGCAGGATCTCAGTTCCCAGACCAGGGATTGAACCTGGGCCCTCAGCACTGAAAGCGTGGAGTCCTAACCACTGGATTGCCAGGGGACTCCCATATTTCCTCTTTCTAATGCATGAGAAAAAGCTCAGTGGGAAGATTCTCATAAGAAAAATAATCCATGTGGAAGAAGAGAAAAGAGTGTGATATACAGGAAGCACAGATAAGTATATAGCTTTAAACATTTTCAAAGAGGTCCTGTTTTAACTATTACAAAATTGATAATGTTTTAAGTATAGCATTTTAAGATTTTGGTTCTGTTTATTTCAATATGGGGAAATAACTAAGCTAAGGGCTTTACCTTTGAGGAAGTAGCTTTTAGGAAAAAGTGTTAGGCATGAGAATTATGGAAGTTAGTGCCTTGAACATTATTTTCTTTACCAGTTTTTAAAATGTCATAAAAGAAGCAGCAGAAGAGATAGTTTAATATTTTTTTCTGTGCCCCCAATCAAAAATGTAATGAAACTTCAGCTACTTATCAATAAATTCGTAAGGTGGAATGAGTAGTATGAGGTTCAAGAACATGTCAGTGTTAAAGGGAGAGTGTGTAGGCTGAACCCAGTAAATGCAAGGGAGATAATCAGGAAAACAGGGCATCAGCCCACAGCAAACATCAGACCCACCGTGCAAAGTAAAGCGTGTTCAGTGGCAGGAGACCCAGAGTGAAGGAAGAAAACTACAGGAGATAAACAAACAGATGTGAGTCCGGGTAAAGAACTTGCAGAACCAAATGCATTAATTAGAAATAGAAATGGACCTTTGAGTTAGGAGAAGATGGGGGACTCCAATAAATACTTTTTAGTTGTTTATGGGCTTCCTTTTTTAAAAATAAACTTTTAAATTTAAGAGCAGTATGACACTTACAGAAAAGCTGCAGAGAGTTCCCATATACTCTGTGCCGATTTCCCTATTATTATTTTACCTTACGCTATGTTTATGTATGATATGTTTAGTATAAGTAATGAGTCAATATTGACACATTATTAATAATTAAATTCCCTACTTTTTTTTCTGATTCCCCTTTTTACCTAATGCCCTTTCTCTGTTCCAGGATCCCATCTAGGATGAAATCTCTTACTGTGATAATAGTCTCCTTGGGCTTCTCTTGCTGTGACAATTTCTCATACTTTCCTTGTTTTTGATGATCTTGACAGTTTTAAGAAGTATTGTAGGTATTTTGCAGACTGTCCCTCCACTGGAATTAGTCTGATGTTTGTATCATGATTAGACTGAGTGGAGGTGTAGGGGCCCTGTGTTTTTGGTGGGAAGACCACAGAGGAAAAATGTCATTTTTATCAGAACCTATCAAGGGTATATACTATTATACCATCAACACGACTTATCACTGTTAATGTGAATCTGTTTTTTGTTTTTTTGGCCGTGCCACATGGCACGTCAGATCCTAGTTCCCTAACCAGGGATTGAACCCTTGCCCCCTACAGTGGAAGCGTGGAGTCCTAACCACTGGATTGCCAGGGAAGACCCCTCATGTGAATCTTAATCACCTAGCTGAGGTAGAATTTGCCAGATTTCTCCAGTGTAAAGTTACTCTTTTTCCCCCTTTCTTTTGTGTACTATTTGGAAGGAAGTTACTATGCACAGCCCACACTTAAGGACTGGGGAGTAATGTTTCATTAGAGCAGAATGTCTATGTAACTTATCTGAATTTTCTTCATGAGAGATTTGTCTATCTTTTGTCAGTTTATTTATTTAAGCATTTATTTATATCAGCATAAACTCATAGTTATTTATTTTATACCTTCATTAATAACCCAATAATACTTTATTTCCTTCTCAAATTCTTCTGGCTTTGACCATTAGAAACCCTTTCAGTTGGCTCCTGTGTCTTTTTTTGGTGCATCTCCACTTTTTTTTTTTTTTAGCACTTTTTCCAGCAATGCTCTGAACCTTTTCAGAGATGCAGATCAGTCCATATGACCGTTGGATTGAACACAACAAATTTGGAGGTAAAGTGGGGAAGACACACTGTCATGGGGGTTTTCTAGTTTGCATCAATTCATATTATAAGGTAATTTGAGCCGTAGAATAACCACTTGTGCTGCACAGAAGTTAGCCCAGTAAATCATGTAACCCTAAAGGAATCTCAATATGACTGATACAAACAACCTAAATTGTGGATTTTTTTTCCTCTTGATTTTTTTAACACCTGTGTATATATATAAACATGGTTTATCTAAACTCACTCCCAAACCTTCTCTTAACCAGATACATTTATTATAAAACTATGTTGGTTAATCAAGATTTATTTTTTTTCATCCATTTGAAAAATATCCAGAACCTAGTTCCAATGAAGTACTAAATGGAATGCTTCATAATTATTTGTGAAACAGTACACAAAGTCTCACTCTGTGCCAAGCATTCAGTTAGAATGATAACAGATAAGTAAGCCAGCATTATTTTTTTTTCACAAGGGCACAATGCAAATCTTTTGGGAATAAACATAGAGAATGTCTAACCTATTCCAGAGAAGTGGACCTCTGTTACTTGCAATAAAAAAATTTAAAAAAAAAGCCTAAGCAGCTTTATATCTTTGATGGTGGTGCCCAGCGTTCCACATTCTCATTCAAATGCCAGCCCATTAATTAATCACTCTTGTCTTGATCCCCCAAATCGAAGTACTGTGTATGAACCTATCTACTAGCAATAAGTCTACTATTTTTCATAATAGATTTTGAGTGTTTTTCTTTTCTGAGCAGGAATCAAGTCTTTATGCTTTGTATTTACCCCCCTCTGCAATACAAAGAGTAGGTTTGCAAGAAACATTTGTTGAATGCAGGGATGAGTACTGTTAGGTTTTTTTAAAGTGCCAGTTAGGGATGATGTGCTTTTAAGTTCTAAGTATCATAGAATCAGTTCTAATTAGAGCTACCAATGACTGTTTAAAAAGTTTAATTGAAAAGAATAGATGGGGCTTCCCTGGTGGCACAGTGGTTAAGAATCTGCCTGTCAATGCAGAGGACATGGGTTCAAGCCCTGGTCCAGGAAGATCCCACATGCCACGGAGCAAATAAGCCCGTGTGCCACAACTACTGAGCCTGTGCTCTAGAGCCCGTGAGCCACAACTACTGAGCCCATGAGCCACAACTACTGAAGCCTGTGTGCCTAGAGCTTGTGCTCTGTAACAAGAGAAGCCACCGCAATGAGAAGCCCATGCACCACAACGAAGAGTAGCTCCCACTCTCCGCAACTAGAGAAAGCCAGTGTACGGCAATGAAGACCCAATGCAGCCAAAGATAAAACAAATAAATTAATTTAAAAAAATAAAAATAAAAAGAATAGATGACTAGATGAAGGTCACACAGCTAATATATTTGTTGAGCAGGGGGCTGAATCCAGTTCTTGCCTCTTGATGTTTGGAGGTCTTATTATATTATATGGTCACATATTGCCATATAGCTATGTACTCATTTTCTGATCCAAAATATAGCTCCAATATATAACTTCAGCATAATAAGGGTAATTCTCAAAATCATTTCCAGAGGTTTGTAAAAGCTATGCAAAACAATAATCAAAGCAAAGAACAGATACTCCAATTTATGTTTCTTAAAGAAATTTCGGGGGTTTTTTAAAGGATGCTGCATGCTTTTGACTGTGTTTGATCTCACCCATCTCAGGAATTTGCTCCTGGTATTTACTAGCAAATATGTGGAAGGCAAGAAGCATTGTTACAAATATAATATTTACAGCCGTACTCTGCTGATCCCTAAATATAGGCTGCAGGTCAGCCCAGCAAAATGTTCAACATTAAGCATTCAAGGATGGCAGGAAGCCCTCGGTCATTGCCGCAAAGATCATTTATCACTCACTGTAATAGCTTTTAGCTCTTAGCATGGTAGACAGGACAGTGAACTTACTGTGGAGTCAAAGAGAAGTAAGTTTGTAATTTTCCTCTGCTGCTTACTAACTAGCTGAGTAAACTTGGAAACGTTACTTCTTAAGTCTTTGTTACTTTATATGTAACAAAGGATGATGTAACTGAGGATAATATTTCTACATCACCATGTTCCTGCAAACGCATTGCTGTGTTTTGCTGTTTCTATCTTCCTCATGCAATCTCTGAACTCCTATGATGTTTATTCTCCTCATTTTTTTCATTACAGGCATTTTTCTTTCCCCCTTATTGGATTGTAGTTCTGTGTGTATAAACACATAAGCTCATGCAAGCTTCCTCCACTATCTGGTAAACAGTTTCTCAACCTTGACACTACTGACATTTTGGGCTGAATAACTGTTGTGTCCTGTGCATTGGGGGCTCTGTCCTTAGCAGCATTCCTGAAATCTACTGGATGCTAGTAACAGTCCCTCTCCTCACTCTCCAGTTTAACAACCAAAAATGTCTTCAAACTTTGCAGAATGTTCTTTGGGGGGCAAAATTGCTCCAAGCAGAGAACCAGGGATCTAACACAGTGCTGCATATAATGCAAAGCACACCAGCCCTAGATCAAGAAGTCTCTGCAAGGAACAAGATAATGCTGCCACTCTCACCACTATTATTCAACATAGTTTTGGAAGTTTTAGCCACGGCAATCAGAGAAGAAAAAGAAATAAAAGGAATCCAAATTGGAAAAGAAGAAGTAAAACTATCAATATTTGCAGATGACATGATACTATACACAGAGAATCCTAAAGATGCTACCAGAAAACTACTAGAGCTAATCAATGAATTTGGTAGAGTAGCAGGATACAAAATGAATGCACAGAAAGCTCTTGCATTCCTATACACTAATGATGAAGAATCTGAGAGAAGTTAAGGAAACACTCCCATTTACTACTGCAACAAAAAGAATAAAATACTTAGGAATAAACCTACCTAAGGAGACAAAAGCCCTGTATGCAAAAAACTATAAGACACTGATGAAAGAAATTAAAGATGATACAAACAGATGGAGAGATATACAATGTTCTTGGATTGGAAGAATCAACTTTGTGAAAATGACTATACCACCCAAAGCAATCTACAGATTCAGTACAATCCCTACAAAACTACCAATGGCATTTTTCACAGAACTAGAACAAAAAATTGCACAATTTGTATGAAAACACAAAAGACCCTGAAGAGCCAAAGCAATCTTGAGAAAGAAAAACTGAGCTGGAGGAATCAGGCTCCCTGAGTTCACACTATACTACAAAGCTACAGTAAGCAAGACAGTATGGTACTGGCACAAAAACAGAAATACAGATCAATGGAACAGGATAGAAAGCCCAGAGATAAACCCATGCACATATGGTCACCTTATCTTTGATAAAGGAGGCAAGAGTATACAGTGGAGAAAAGACAGCCTCTTCAATAAGTGGGGCTGGGAAAACTGGACAGCTATGTATAAAAGAATGAAATTAAAACACTCCCTAACACCATACACAAAAATAAACTCAAAATGGATTAAAGACCTAAATGTAAGACCAGATACTATAAAACTCTTAGAGGAAAACACAGGCAGAACACTCTATGACATAAATCACAGCAAGATCCTTTTTGACCCACCTCCTAGAGAAATGGAAATAAAAACAAAAATAAACAAATGGGACCTAATGAAACTTCAAAGCTTTTGCACAGCAAAGGAAACCATAAACAAGACAAAAAGACAACCCTCAGAATGGGAGAAAATATTTGCCAATGAAGCAGCTAACAAAGGATTAATCTCCAAAATATACAAAAGCAGCTCATGCAGCTCAATATCAAAAAAACAAACAACTCAATCCAAAAATGGGCAGAAGACCTAAACAGACATTTCTCCAAAGAAGATATACAGATTTCCAACAAACACATGAAAAGATGCTCAACATCAACAATCATTAGAGAAATGCAAATCAAAACTACAATGAGGTATCACCTCACACCAGTCAGAATGGCCATCATCAAAAAATCTACAAACAGTAAATGCTGGAGAGGGTGTGGAGAAAAGGGAACCCTCTTGCACTGTTGGTGGGAATGTACATTGATACAGCCACTATGGAGAACAGTATGGAGATTCCTTAAAAAAGTAAAAATAGAACTACCATATGACCCAGCAATCCCAGTACTGGGCACATACCCTAAGAAAACCATAATTCAAAAAGAGTCATGTATCACAATGTTCATTGCAGCTCTATTTACAATAGTCAGGACATGGAAGCAACCTAAGTGTCCATCGACAGATGAATGGATAAAGATGTGGCACATATATACAATGGAATATTACTCAGCCATAAAAAGAAACAAAATTGAGTTATTTGTAGTGAGGTGGATGGATCTAGAGTCTGTCATACAGAGTGAAGTAAGTCAGAAAGAGAAAAGCAAATACCGTATGCTAACACATATATATGGAATCTAAAACAAAAATGGTTCTGAAGAACCTAGGGGCAGGACAGGAATAAAGACACAGATGTAGAGAATGGACTTGAGGACACGGGGAGGGGGAAGGGTAAGCTGGGACAAAGTAAGAGAGTAGCACTGACATATATACACTACCAAACGTAAAATAGATAGCTAGTGGGAAGCAGCCACATAGCACAGGGAGATTAGCTCGATGCTTTGTGACCACCTAGAGGCGCGGGATAAGGAGGTTGGAGGGAGACACAAGAGGGAGGGGATATCGGGATATACGTATGCATATAGCTGATTCACTTTGTTATACAGCAGAAACTAACACAACACTGTAAAGCAATTATACTCCAATAAAGATGTTAAAAAAAAAAGAAGTCTCTGCAAGAAACTCCAAACTTAGTGCAGCTCAAATTGGATTCATCTTCTTCCCTTCTCCCTAAAACTGTTCCTATCCCTTCATATCTGATGACTACTAGTTGCACAGTTATCCACGGATCAATCTAGGCAGAAACTTGAGACACATCCTTGTCTACATTTTTGTCACTTTTATTTTATTTCTGTATACTAAAAATAAAAATTTTAAAAAAACCCTCTCAAGTCAATCCCCTCTTTTCTACCCCGGCTCCTTCATTTTTAAATAAATATTTACAGAAGGACAGTTACATTGAATGTATATTATATGTAGTCAGTCCTATGCATAGCTACACCTTGAATAAACCAGATCATGACCTAAGCCATGAGATAAACTAAGAGCTAAAAATACAAGTTCCAAGGACTGTACATGTATGGAATGCTGTATAGGAAAATTTTTAAGAATTTTTAAAAATTAGAAATTCCTCTCCTCATCTCATCTGTCATCTCTCTGCCACCAGAGAGATGCTACCACTCAATACCATGTCTCAGCATAGTGAGTGATTACACTAATGTCACTTTAAGACACCCCAAAGTAGTGTTGTTGGTACAAACACATGGGTCAGCTATATTAATCTTACAACAGGCAGATTCTAGTACTTTGGTGATTTGACAAACTTAGTGGCATTTGCTCAGAATGAGGTCAAAAGAAATCACCCATAAGATTTTATTTAATTGAGATAGAATGATTTGCTTTAACATTATACAATTAAAATTCACAGAGTAAGAGAGGTAATTTCTGTGTGAACATGTGTGTATGCATGTTTGAGAGAGACCAACCATTGAACAATATTGTCATCCTCATATTTTTTTCTCTGAATGAAAGGCCTCTGTTTCTTTTGAACTCAATCACTTTGTTTACTTTTCTGAATAGAAATAAAACTAAAATAACTGCCCTTTGGAAATGAGAAATTAAAGCTCATCACAGATGGTGGGTGTCTCCTCTTGTCTGGTCATCTGGCTGATTTTGAACAAATCCCTATTTAATTCCTTTCTCCTGGAAAATTTCTAATCAAACCTTGGAAAATCAACTCCATCAAACATCACCCACCCCACTTCCTACTTCGAAGGGTATAAAAAGATGAAGGTAGAGGAATTCATGACCTTGAAATGTAAGCAAAACACCATCTAATAACCACTGTAGAGAACAGAATCTTCACTTCCACAGAACAGGTGGCAAAACAATTACAGACGTGCAGCTGTTTTATGCCATCAAATTCTCCATGGAAAAGCTGGAGGTGATTGTTATGTAAAAAATGTGTTTTATCTCCACAGAATATATTTAATAAAACTGTGAGGTATGTAAATGTGCCAGCCAGAGGTAGAATCATTTCGAAATTTGACTATAGTTTTGTTTATATTAAGAAATTACACTTATTAGCGTAAATCATCTAAATGATAAATTAGCATAAGAGAAACATCTCTGTAATAAGAACCTGCCATTCTATTACCACATAGCTTTATTTCTATGAGACTTTATTAGCAATGAATATCAAGCAGGCCAGGAGATGTAATATATTGCCTAATGTGGTATCGTGGAATGGAAAACATACTCCATGAATATGCAAACTCTATTTCTGTACATAAAAAATTGCTCTATAAATATATGTCCAGCATCACCAACATGGTGGCTGTTATATTATTTTCTTAGTGCACCTCATCCTACATATACCTGTAATTATAATATATTCAAAATGAATCTTTGCTATTCAGGAAATGAAACGATAAATGAAGAAATGTATGGGGGGGCTTACCACGGACACTGCATTATGAAAGATATTATAGAAGAAGGTGGGTAGGAAGAATGGGAGAAAGGAAAAAAAAACAGGCTGGAGAAGGGCGCGTGAAGCACTAAAAGAAGAAAGTGAAACATTTCTCCTTGAAGCCTTAATTTAACCCTTGAGTTTAGCATGTAATTCCTAATGCAAAGATAAAGAACAGAAGCCCAGATAAATGAGGACTTGTCTGCAGTTACCCAGTAGGTTTGAGTTTGAATTCAGTCCTGATTTTGAGTTGCTTGCTCATTAGTTTCTTGGAGAAAGAATGGGAAAGGGCAGGGAAACTGGAGACAGTTTCAGAAGTCGGCACTTTCACATCCACCAGAGCATCCCTGCTACCATCTATTATCTATATCAGAATTCTGTACACTTTCGTGTTTGAAAAGAAGTTTGGAAACCACTGCACTTATCTGTCCACACCTCTTGTTCTCTATGGTTTATAGTTTCATCAGTATGGCAGAACCAAACCACCCAGAACACTAAAAACGGCAATAAATGTTTCCATAAGGGTGAAATGAGATCCTTGTGAAGCTCGAAGATGTTGGTGAGGAAGCTTGGTGAGGAAAGACTGAAGAAGGTGAGACTTGCCCCAAGTCCTGAAACATGGGTTAGAAATAGAAAGAGAGAAAGGATTAGCTGATACAACTGTGAAACCACTGCCAATGTGTGGATTTTTCCCCACACCAAACTATTTTCTAGCACCAGCTCAGTGTCCTACAATTCAGCTCAATCCTGACACAATCTACCTAGAGGGAGCATCAGGTCCCATAGGTTAAGGGCTCAGTTCTACACCACCACCCCCACCCGCTTCAGATGCCCTTTGCAAGTCCAGGTTGTCACTGGGCTTCTGACCAATTAGTTGTAGATTGAAGGTTTCCACCACTCCCTCCTTGGGTTAATTAATTTGCTAGAGCAGCTCACAGAACTCAGAATGTTTATTTACTCACTAGATTATCAGTTTATTATAAAAGGGTATATATAACTCAGGAATAGCCAGAGGAAGAGATGCATAGGGTAAGGTGTGTGGGAAGAGGTGCTCTGAGCTTCCATGCCCTCCCTGAGCATGCCACTCTTCCTGAGTCTCCACGTGTTCACCAACCTGGAAGCTCACTAACCCCTTCCTTTGTTTTTTATGGAGGCTTCACTACATAAGCATGATTGCTTAAATCATTGGCCATGGGCAATTGAGCTTATTATCGAGCCTCTCTCTGCTCCCCAAAGCCTGGCTGGGACTGCAACTCCCAACCTTCTAATCACAGTGTTGGCTTCACTGGCTAACAACCCTCATCCTTTGGTACTTTCTAGAAGTCAACTCATTGACACTGCAAAAGACACCTTTATTGCTCTCAGCTCTCATCACAGGAAATTCCAAGGGTTTTAGGAGCTTTGTGCCAGAAAAAGGGGCAAAGACAAATATATATATTTCTCATTGTAAATCACAATATCACAGCTGATGAGGGAGAAGCTTTCTGATTCCAGGAACTCAGATTTTCTAGCCAAGTAACACTAAGTTTCACCAGGAAAGTGTCTTCTCTAGGAATGAGAGAAGTATTAGTATTTGTTTATGCAGAATACTGCAGACTGAATGTGTCCTCCCCATCCCAAATTCCTGTATTGAAACATAATCCCCAAAGTGATGTATTTGGAAGTGGGGCCTTTGGGAGATGATTAGGTCATGAGTGTGGAGACCTCAAGAATGAGATTAGTGCCCTTATAAAGGAGACTGCAGAGAGCTCCCTCGTCCCTTCTATAATGTTAGGACATGGCAAGAAGACTGTG
Source organism: Hyperoodon ampullatus (assembly GCF_949752795.1). Lineage (NCBI taxonomy): Eukaryota > Metazoa > Chordata > Mammalia > Artiodactyla > Ziphiidae > Hyperoodon > Hyperoodon ampullatus. The sequence goes on along the minus strand of NC_136931.1, from coordinate 23,666,397 downwards.
TCTATGAAGCAGGAAGCATGCCTCACCGTAACACCAAGTCTGCAAGTACCTTGACCATGGACTTCCCAGTCTCCAGAACTATGAGCAATAAATTTCTACAGTTTGTAACTCACTCAGTCTATGGTATCACATTATAGCTTCCTGAATGGACTAAGATTATTGAAAGGTGCTAGGGAGTAATAACAACATTGATATTTGGAACAGACCAGGGTCATCCACTATTGAGAAAATGTCTGAGAATAGGTGTTTACTACCTCACAACTAAGCCATTTTGAATTGTTCTAATATTATTGTATTAATGTAGTTCAATTTAATAAGTACTATATGTTATGAAAGGCTTCCTTATATAAAATAAAAATCAGTCAAAGGCCCCTAATCCATTTGGAGGGACTGCAAACCACTGGTTGATACTCTCTTGCTCCAACTCTGACCCCCAAAGTTTCCACTCTCTGAGAATGGCGATGCCCCTCTCTGCTTCCACCCCCCATTCTGGTCACAGTTTTCTGTTGGTGGGATACGGGGGTTAATAGCACAGACAGTAGTGTTAAATTGTCTGGTTACAAATCTCATTTTCAACACTAATCCTTGACTTTGGGCACTTATTTAATTATTGTGCCTCCATTTCCTCATATGAAAATAAAGGTAATCACAAACATCTCAGTAGTGGGTAGTGACACACGAGTGAGATGGTGCAGGTGAGTGTTGATTCCAAGCCTGTCACAGCACACATACTTGTTGAATGATAGTTGCTGTTTCCGTTAAAACTGGTACAAGACCTGTCATATTACATAGGATTTAAATTTAGTTCTTGTTTTCTCTTGGGCCAAAGACTTCTTAGAAAGCCTATCAACGTAGTGCTTTCCTCCCCTTCTATTTTCTAAAGACAAAAAGGGAGTAAGAAGGGGCTAATTTCCCTGGAAATAAAATCAAGCAGCTTTCTCTCCACTGAATGGTAAAGTGCCTTTTCAGCCTAACCACTTTGTGTTGCTTAATGTAGGAAATTATAGAGTTGATGAGATGCGACAAGCTTCCATATTCTTTCTTGCTGCACATAAAACTGTGTCTCCACCATCAATCAGGTAATCTTAGGTTAGCTGCATTCAGAGTTCAGCAAGATGCAAAAAAATAACTCTTTGCGTGCCAACTATAGCAGAATTACTCTGAAAGTAAGTTAGCAGGAATACTCATCTAGCATTATTTCTGTTTCTTGGGATCATGCACACCTCTGTTTTTATTATGCCTCTTTGTAACTTTGTCAAAGATGAATTACACCTGTGCAGTGTAAAAAGCAGTGAAGTGATGTGATTAAGATATGGGTACTGGGATTATATTGCAAGATCCAAGTTTTGGCTACTCCCCTCATTCATTTGTGACCTGAGCAACATTATGTAACCCCTGGACCCACAATTTCCCCATCTAGGAATTTTAACAGTATCTACTTTGAGGGATATTGAAAAGTTTAAATAAAATACACAAAAAAGGTTTAGTACCATGTCTGACACACTTATACACACTCATGCACATAGACAATTCATCTGGTAAATGTTAGTTATTGTTGCTATTAAGGTCACATTCTAGGGAAGGGAGCAGAGAGCCTGGATTCCAAAAGGACACAAAGATCTCTACTGAATCTCAGTAGGATTGGCAGTGTGCAAGTTACATATGCTCTGCTGAGAGTGTAGAATAGAAGAACAGGGAAAGAACATACATTTACAGAACCTTAACACGTGCTGGGCATGGACTGTACTTCACAATTCTTATTTCACTTGCATTCCTTTTACAAATTTGGAAAGTCAGCAAACTGAAACTCTAAAATATTAATTTTCCAGAGGCCACAGAGCTCAGATGCGAGCCAAAGTTTGTTTAGCAATAAAATCTATGCTTTTCATACTTCACCATACTTCCTCTATTTATCCTGTCTAGAGAAATTTGGGCAAAGCTTCACAGACCTGAAAGGAATGAACTTTAGTCATGGCTTGAATGGTCATAACATTGCTGACAGGATGATAATGAAGCTGCCTCTTCAAATATATATATTGTCTTTTTAAAGGCCATCCTTTTATCTAAGATTATTTATCGAGTATTTTGTGATGTCAAATGTGCTTTCTTCAAGGAAAAGATGGTAGAAGATACCAGATGGTAGATTGTTTCCTTCTCCTTAGTATCCACTATATTTGGCCAACCTCTGCTAGTTTCCACACTCCCTCGCCCTTTTTTTTTTTTACTAATGTTACAGCTTATTGTTTGGAATCTTAAATTCTTTCTCCTTGTAACACATATTATACCTTTTTTCCTTTACACAATGCATGAGAGGAGGACATGGTTCCCTTAGAAAGATGGAAGTAATGGCGAAATCAGTTTTGAGCAATGACATTGGAAAAAAACAGTGATTATTAGAATTTTGAGGGGGCAATGAATGCACAGCCTAAAAAAAATAAACCGGTGATATTCATTCTTTTATGTTTGGTTCAGTATGAGAGATGGAGGGAGAGGAAGGGGTGGTGGGGAGGGGGAGAGAGAAAGGGAGGGAGGGAGGGAGGGAGGGAGGGAGGGAGAGAGGCGGGGAGAGAGAGAGAGAGAGGGAGATAGGCATGAGAGACATGAGAGACAAAAATGGATGTTGAAAGTAATGTGACCATGAAACCATGGAGAGGTACAGGAAGGAGAGGAAATAGGTTAAAGTCTGGACTTAGCGTAACATAGTATTAAGGTTCAAGAGGTCAGGATTCCAACATAAATCTTGTTAAGAACTAGCTTTGTGATTGTAAAGTGTCACAGTGGATTTCAATTAGCTGGTAGTTTGTTAATCAATCTCCAGATACATACATTCTATCTAGATTGGCATCACATCTCAGTGAGTCAAGAGCTTGCATTTATTTATCTAACTTTTGCACATGTGACTTTTGCAACGTCATGCACTTTAACAACATATAATGCAAGTAGAAAGTGCCTGCATTTCAAAGGCTTAACAGCTGGGGCATTTGAACTTCTCATGCCCAGAGTGACATTCCTCATCTCCCAGGGCAATGTGATGCCATGTCCCACATCTCAGGGGAAAGTAACATTCTGAGTGTGGTCAGAAACACGAATAACACATCTTCCTAAGAGACAACATGTTTTCAGCACTGTTGCTCTGAGTAGGCTGCCCTTGCCCTGAGTAGATGAGTATGTTATGCTATTTGGTCCTATTATGACAAAAACAGCAATTTAATTTAGATTCAGTTGACCATTAGATTCAATAACGGTGGTGGCACTGAATTTGCAGTATGAGTGGCACTGACAGTACCTGAAATGGAGTACTGTAAATATTACTGCTGGGAGATTGCTGCAACAGCTGCTCGGTTGTACTGCAAATGTCTCTTTCCTCAAGGGAGGGCTTCCTGTCTGACAGTTTTACAATGCTTCTATGTCCAGGGGACAAAAACTAGATTTCCTTGGAAAATCACAATAGAGACAATTGTGATTTTCTGGCAGTTGTATAAAATGTATAGAAGCTTCTAGTTTCACATTCAAATTTGAAAGTGAAAGGCTCACTCCCTCTTTGAAAGCATTATTTCAGTGGGAACTCTCCCAAGTAAGTAGTAAATGTTATTTTTCTATAAATAGACAGGGTCTAAACACTTGGCTCAAATACGACAAGGTTCTGTGCTCCATCCTTTGGGACAACCAAAGTTAGGTTGTATATCTTTTATATTTAAGCAGCATCTTCTCTGAATTGCACTTTATTAATTTCTACCAGTTTATGGTTACTTTACTATACTTTATAATAATCTCTCCCTGATATTTAATAAGAAGCACTATTGTGTCTATGGAAACAAACTCATTTATTTTACAGTGATCTCCTCACAGCTGAGACTTGCTAAAGTCTCCCAGTGTGTGGCCCTACAACACAGGAGCATATATTTGTAAGGATTGTTAATGTTACTGTGATTTAGATGGAACACTGCCTGATAAGACAAGCTGCTGTATATGTTAAGCACAGTTACCCTAGGTAAGGATTTTGCATGACAACGGGAAAAAAACACTATATGCTACAGAAAAAAAAAAATTTTGATGATGCAAACAGAACTTGTTCCAAAATGCAACATTCTCTCAATTGCCCTTGTTTTTTTTTGTTTTGTTTTGTTTTTGTTTTCTTGTATATGGCTTTATAGACACACTTCTTGTGGTGTTTGACCAGTCCAAAAGCCAAGGTCACTTTTTTCTCTAGGTACTAATCACTTCAGTTTCTTTGATAGGGGTACTTTCCTGACAAGAAGTTTTGTACTGGTGTGCCCAACACCTGGGCATAGTGCTCTGGAGTGTACTAAATGAGTATATTATACTATTTGAACTAATTATGACATAAACAGTTATTTAATTCATATTCAGTTAACCATTAGCCTACAACCATTATTTCTTGCAGTTTACAATTAGGAAATGGGGAAAGTCCTAGTCTTCTGGGGCTATAAATGTAAAGTATAAGCTTAGGGTGAGTATTACCATGCTCTTAAAATATAAAAACCCTGCTTCTTTAATGAAATGTATGCTCTTAAGATCCTTGCAAGGGTTTTGGCTCTCTGAAACATTCTATGAAACATCACCTTAGATCTTTCTGAGGTTTTAACAATGGGTCTTACATTTCCATCCCAGAATTGATCTTGGTCCAGAGAACCTTTCTTTATTTGAGAACCTACTGCTGTCTGAAGGACTGTTCTGGATACTTTATATATCCTTCAAATTATACTTGGGAACTGAATAGTTTATTCTTTAGTCCATCTCTGTCTTATTTTATTACAGAAGGCAGATGGTACCTTCTCTATTCCATCTGGAAATACCCATCACTATCTCATCAAGTTAATTAAGTACATTTCATAATTTCCACATTACTCAAGGTGACAGTTTTACTAACTTTTCTGCAACTTCATAAACTGTCTCCTTTCCTACAGCTTTTTGTATTATTTTCTTCCCAGTCTTCCAAGCCTTGACCATCAAGGTCCTTCCAGCTTTCATTAAAGGTTTCCTCAAGGCTTTGACTGCTTCTGCTTGGTCCCAAAGCCTATGTTACAGGATTTAGGTTTTTATTATGAATAGTATAGAATAGTTGGCTATAGTATAGTACTATATACAATATGCAATATTTTATAGGACTTTACTTCCAAGTTCAAAATTTCTATTTGCTTAGTATTGCCTAACTACCTACCCTAGGACTTAGTGACAGAAGACAACAACTCTACAATGATCATGGATTCTGTGGGACAGGAATTTGGACTCAGCACAATGATGTGGCTTATTTCTGCTTCATGATGTCTGGAACCTCAGCTGGTAAGACTCAATGATTAGGGGTAAAAACATCTGAGGTATCTTGACTCACATGTTTGGCTGTTGACTAGGATCTCAGCTGGGCCTGTAAACCAGAGCGTCTGCAAATGAACTTTGTATGTGACATGGAGACCTCAGGAAAGTTGGACTTCTTAGTTAGCTCTAAAAGCAAGTATTCCAAAAGCCACGTTGACTTTTATAAACCAACCATTGAAATTACCTAGTGTCATTTTCACCATACTCTTTTGGCCAAAGCAGACACAAATCCAACCAGGTTAAAGAAAAAATGATGTATACCCAATCTCTCAACGGAAAGAGTGTCAAGCTAACATTATAGAAGAGTAGGTGGGATGGAAGATACTGTTGCATTTGTCTTTGGAAAATATATTGAACACATTGGCTAACACAATGCCACATTTTTATGGTAGCATTCTTGTATTACACAAAGCAAAAATACACATTTCCCCCATTATCCTACATAAATATATTTTAATTTTGAATGAAAAAATAATAAACCTCTATACATTATTTTTTGTATGAATCATAACCTATGTTCCCATCGCTGTTTTAGACCTACCCACTCATTTTACGTATGAGTAAAGTAAGTTGCAGAGAAGCAAAGAGACTTGACTCTGGTCACGTAGCACTAACATTAAAATCCACATTTTAACTCTGTTCAGTGCTCCTTCAATTAAGCCAACTAGCCTCTCATCTGAGCTACTTATTAGAATATTTTCATGGTAAGAAGTATTTTCCAATCACTTTATAAATGATTCGATTCCAAAGTGATTTCATATGAATAACCAAGACTATAACAATGGGAAAATATGAAGTAATTTCATTTGAATGAACAACTTGTTATGCCAACTCTCTTTTCAAAGAAAATAATGACTTTGGTTTAGTAGTGATTAAGATATGTGTTGATGTTTTCTAAGGGCAGTAAGACATCAGAAATCCCCATTTCAGGAAGTGTGAATTGGAGTTAAAAAAATTAAATTGCCATTAGATATTCAGACATCAAGAAAAACTTTAATGATGAATCTCTTCTTAGATATCTACTATAGAAAAAAGCATGTATGTCAAGCTGTCATTTAGTCTTTCTCAATCTTTTAAAATATCAACACAGGAAAATCTATCCATTGGCTATTAATTCCTATGACTAGAGAACCAAGTTAATGGGTCCAAAGTTAACGAAGAGGAAGAAACTGAGAGGATAAGATTATTTCTATCATCCTAGATTACTGATTCTACAATTGACCTTTCAACATTAGCCAGATATCTCATAAAGCATGAACTTTTGAGTTAAAAGACTTTGATGCAAGGAAAATTACTTAAGATAAAATATAGGGCTTCCCTGGTGGCGAAGTGGTTGAGAGTCTGCCTGCCGATGCAGGGGACGTGGGTTCGTGCCCCAGTCCGGGAAGATCCCACATGCCGCAGAGCAGCTAGGCCCGTGAGCCACGGCCGCTGAGCCTGCACTCCGCGGTGGGAGAGGCCACAGCAGTGACAGGCCCGCATACCGCAAAAATAAATAAATAGTATACGAATAAACCTAAAAAATCTATTCTCATAAAAAACATGTATTGAGACTCTATAATGTCAACCTTTACTATTGATGAAGATGCAATTTAAAACTTCTTTTAAGTTATCTCTTGGTTAGCAAAGTTAACCAACAGATAATTGATAATCTTTTAGTTAGCACACAATATAGGGAACACACACCATACAATTTTTCTTTTTCTTCTTGAAGTGATTATAGAAACTGATATCAAAAGGAGCTTGAAATTAATAAAACTCTTTTGAATTAAGCACTTATCACCCCCATGTATATATATATATAAATAGATTGATCTATTTATTTACCTTTATGTCTACTTATCTATAAAAATTAAATGTGCCAATATTTTTTAATAGTCATCCTTCTTTGGGGAATTTAATATATAAGGGAAAAGCTTAACAGAAACAAAAAATTATAATTGTGGCCAACATACATATAGTGTGTGTGTGTATGTGTATGTGTGTAAAAACAAACTAAATGAAAATGAAAATGAAGTGGTACTAGTTACTAGGTAATAAATGTTGGAATATAACCAGAGAACAAAACTGGAAAGCAGTATGCAAAACTGAAAATGCTTGAATAATGTATGATGGTTGGGGTTATGCGTATTCTTTAAATTCTATTTTCCTTCAATGTTACTATAATATAAAGTACTAAATTTTGAGAATTTTGTGGAGATTTGTGGCAAAGAATATAACTCACTTTTTAGAAGAACTACTAGAAACCAATTTCTCTCTTTGTAGACCAATGAAGTTCATGTTGAGGCTTAGAACTGCTACTGCCATTTGGCCATCCTAAGTGACTTCAACCTGTAGGATGAAGATGACACCATGGAATGATAAGTGTGAGGATGAAAAGAAACTATTTTTTATGCCACTGTATCAAAATAATATTGAACACTGGTAATCATCTATATGTGAAATACCTAAGTGACTTAGTTTATTATTTGGGCAGAAGTGTTGACACCGCTCTATGTTCCATGAGTAGATGCAGATTTATATAATCAAAATAGAGTACACAGGTGCCCATCCACTACCACCCCTTCAGCTCTTGACATTTCCATGACAACAGGAATTAGTTTAAGAATAAGTAAGGTTAATCAATTAGGCCAATGAAACATGAAGGTTTCCCGAAAGATGCCTGACCTCTAGTGCCTTCTCATTCTCTACTTCTGAAGTTGTCTGAGATGCCAACTGCCAAGTATGCATCACCCAATAAGTGAGACCTGGTTACTTCAATCTGGGGCACATCAATTTTCTTGGGCCTTTTTCACATTTTTCCCCATGCAACACTGTTCTTCAAATGCAAGTGATTTTTCACTTTTTGAGTGTGATTCTACTCTCTTCTGGATGGGCCCTGATATTTTGTCTCCTACTGTCTCTTTCCAATTTGTCTCAGGTGTAACCTTCTGTAGTAATTCTAAAATGAAGCTGTATTTTTGCATGTTTCTGAGGTGAGTGGAAATACTGCTGTTGCTTGTGTCCTATACCCACTATTTTGATTTCATTGGTCTCGGGTGTAGACTGGGCATATGGATGTTTAAAGCACTCTAAGTTGAGAACTACTTCCCTACTGGAACCACATGTTTTAGTTTTCTGCAGATAGGGTTCTCTTCCCTAGTTGGGGAATCCTCCACAATGTGGGAGATTTGGACTGCAGATATGTCAAAGGACTTGTCATGGGATTTCATTTTGTCCTAATTCCTCCACGGAAATCATGTTTGGTATGCATACTACTGGTGGTATTTGAGACAGTTTTACATACATAAATAGACAAATACATAAATACACATACACACACATTTTTTTTTTTTTTTTTTTTTTTGCAGTACACAGGCCTCTCACTGTTGTGGCCTCTCCCGTTGTGGAGCACAGGCTCCAGACGCGCAGGCCCAGCGGCCATGGCCCACGGGCCCAGCCGCTCCACGGCATGTGGGATCCTCCCGGACTGGGGCACAAACCCATGTCCCCTGCATCGGCGGGCGGACTCCCAACCATTGCGCCACCAGGGAAGCCCCACACATTCACTTTTAACAGCTACATACATATCTCAAATCTGACTCTCTCACAGTCTGCAAGAATCATTTTTCTAACAGAAATACTAACCATAATAATTAATGTTACTCTCCTGCTTAGAGAGCTTTGTTGCTTCCCCATAACATTTCCATCAAGAATTCAAACCCTTTCTTAAGTTCATATCCAGGAAGTTTAGAATCTGACACTTTTTTATTTATTTATTTATTTTTATTTTATTTTATTTATTTATTTATTTTTGTGTGGTACGCGGGCCTCTCACTGCTGTGGCCTCTCCGTTGCGGAGCACAGGCTCCGGACGCGCAGGCTCAGCGGCCATGGCCCACGGACCCAGCCGCTCCGCAGCATGCGGGATCCTCCCGGACCGGGGCACGAACCTGTATCCCCTGCATCAGCAGGCAGACTCTCAACCACTGCGCCACCAGGGAAGCCCCTCTGACGCTTTTTTAAAACTTAAGCTTCACTGCCTGAAACTCTTCCACACTAGGTCTTGTCTCTAGACATATCAGCAAGCAATAGTGCCCTTCATTAAGGACGACTTCTTGAAGAGAATTTTTCTTCTTGGGTCCTTACCAAACTAAATGTAGAAAGTGGCATTTTTGGTGTTTATGAAGAATAAAAAAAGTTGCTATCTCTCAGGAAAGGTGACAACAGCAGAGGGTCCCTGGGTTGCATCTGAAGCATACTAATGTCAGGGAAAAGAAGTGCTCCTTCCTTGGGTCTTTGACAGTCATGGCAACTTTCAGCATTACATGTTCAGAGCCAGACGCTGTCTTCATCTGTTTGGCAAAGACGAAGAGAAGCTGTGGAAGGGCTGCCAAGCTTTTAACAGAGGGGCTTTCAGATCCAGAGCAGGGACCCTCCTGGACCAGTGGGTCCAGCCCGCCAACTTCATTCCCAAGGACTTGGCAGGCTGTGAACTGTCCTCATTAAAATCCAGTTTGGATCATGGCATTTTTTCATTCCCACCCAGCTGGTAGCCAAGGAAAAATACAGATAATACGAGATAACACACACATAAAGACAGATACACACACACACATACACACACAGACACCCTGCAAACCAAAAATTTAAACTAGAAGTAGGCAAAACATCAAACTCATTTTTAGTAGTTGTCAACAGAATGCTATCTAGGTAGCTTCATGCCCCCAGAGCCTTCCTTTAATCATCTTCTGGCTTCTTTTTTCCTTTTTTTCTTGCTGCCCTAATTATTCCCCACTTTTACTATTCTCCCTACTAGCTTTAATTAAACTTTCTGTAGTTTCAGCTTGTTTGCCAGGCAGGTTCCCTTTCACTTTCAAAGCCCAGCCCAATTCTTGTGTCCAGGCAGTCAAGGTTATCAAGGAAGTTTGTCAGATCCTTGCTTCCTCAGGAGTTTCTCTCATCCTCTCTCTGTGATTTCTGTGATTAGTCAACATGAGCTCAGCTCCAAGGAGAGGCTCTGTTTTCCGAGATTAGAGAGGCTGATGTTCTGCACACATTTTTCTCCCTTGTCACTTCCTCTCCTCATTCCCCCTCTAATTGAAATGTAGTTTCATCACATTTTGATTCTGCAAAATCTATTTAATCTTCTCTTTAGTCTTCTGTGGTCTTTATACTCTTGGAGGAAATAGCTACCATGAGCTCTGGGATGTTGGGTGAGCTGCTGAGGCCTTTGGGAAAGTAAGAGTTATTTTTATTATTGGCACAATCCTGTTTTGCTCCCTGTTTATGCTCATTATAATGCCACAATCACAAAGCTATTGCTAAGGTCATGAAAGGTGTTCCATTAAGAAAACTGCATGTTTAGGTTTTATGTTCTTCATCAAGTGAAATCTGCTAAGGCTAAATTCTAGTGGGGATTGTCTCATGATGAATCTATCTTTCTTTAGGAGCACTGAGGGATAACTTTAGGGAAAATACTGATTGTCAAATGAGAATGATAGAAAATGTCTTGCCGTTTTTTTGAACAAAACATTAATTTGTTCATTCCAAGTATATTTATTAAGCATTCCAGTGGCAGGCACAGTAATAGGCATTAAAATTAGAGAATATGAAGCCATTCCTCCTTTTAAGGAATGTTGGGAAACAGATACATACAAACATCATTACAACGTGCTATGGTAGGTACTGAAATAGAGGTATGCAGGTGGAGATAGTAGTATAGGCAAGTCAGAAAGATGATCAATGGACCAGAAATTTTGAGAGGATCCCTGAATGATAAAAAATTAGATGGGAACACATGAAAGTGAAGAAATCATAGTCTCAGATATTTACCAGAGAAACCTGGTGCAGAATGAGGAGTTGTGTGTGAAGAACTCAAAGCCTACAGTTAAGAGACTGAAAAGTGGAGGGAGTTAAAGACAAGAAAATAAGCCCCAAATAGAGTCACTTAAGCTAAGCCCCACATGTCCCCAAACTGAGATTTAACTTACAGTTTCAGCTCTCTCAGAAATGGAATCTTAAACTAGTATATCAGGAATTCCCTGATCAGCATTAGCTACGTAAACTGCCTGCGAAACTCCTGCCATTCCCTATAAGGAAAGTAACCTTGTAATAACCAATCCACCTTTTTGCCGAGTACAACTTCCTTTTTTCTGTTCCTGTCTGCTTATAAAATCTCTTGCCTTACACAGCTCTTCAGAGATCCTTTCTATTCGTCAGACTGGATGTTGCCTGATTTGTGAACTGCTAAATAAAGCCATTAAGATCCTTAAAATTTGCTCACTTGAATTTTTGTTCTTTAACAGAGGCAATAGGACATCCCCTACATAATTAAAAGAGGAGCTATGCTAGGAGCAGTGAAGATGCAGGCACCACTGCTTTTTCCTATGACTAATGTAGTGAGTGTGGGCCCCAGGACCAGTCAGGCAGGACAGTGTCCCCAAAAAACTAATGATTCCAAGGCATGGCAAATCTTTTCACACAGAAGAAAAAGCCACTGGAAGATCTTCACCACAGTGAACCTATAATCACAAGACAGACATCATTTATCAGAACACAGAGAATACCCTACAGAATACAGAAAATATACCCAACAGAAGGGCATTTTCAGTGAATATCCTTGTAAAAGTTGAGGGATTCCAAAAGGAATACCAGAAATATCTAAAAAAACAGATTATTATAAACAAGATTAGTATCAGACACAAAAAAGTAATGTAAAAGGCATTCAGTGGGAGGCACAGCACATTTTAAACGATAAAATTCAATCTACACAGAAGACATACTAACACTGACATCATTTAAATTTAATGGCTTCAACAAACCAGAAACAATTTTTTAAATGTATATTGATTCTTAACATGTGTCTCTGAAAATTCAATTGTTTGGGTAGAAAAATAAATAAGAAAATAAGATATGGAATATTTAAATGACTCAACAAGATTTACTAATATTTATACATACACACACACATATATATACATGTGTGTATACATGTGTATATTTATACATGTAAATACGAGTGAACTATATGAAAAAATGTCATTTTTTTCAAAATAAAAATACACAAGATTTTCAAGTACACATGAAACTTTACCTGAAAAATTGATCATGTATATTCCATTAACAAGAAATAAATTTTAAAGAGCAGGGAAACACAACAAAAGGATGTGTTATAAAAGCATGGAAGGGAGACATCTATGACCAAAAAGGGTCAGGAGGGATGCATGAAAAGGGGGTTTTGATGGATGAAGGACAATGTCAAGTGGACCCCAGTGAAAGGGCGTTCTAGGAGAGGGAATGGCTTGGAGAGGGTTGTCTTATTGTCTTATTCAGGGATTTTTCAGCTTTAAGCAACTCAAACTCATTTAAACCAGCTACAGCAAAAATTGACAATTTATTGGAAGGAAAGACCCATATGGAGCCAAAGGCAGGTACCCTACAGTCTGGAAGCAGGGACCACAGCAGGAATTAAGTGTCTCTCTTTCTCTATCTCTCTCCCTTGTCTTCTCCCTCTCTCTCTCACACAAGACTCTGTCTCTCACCACATGGTGTCTCATATTTTCTGGTCCTTATCTGTTTTATTCTTTTCCCTTCCCTGATTGCTTCTCCTTGCTTCTCTTTGTTGAGAAACATCCCATAAGTCTTAGAGATTCTCTCAAGACAAACATATAATGAAAAAAAATTAGCATTCCTGAGTATCAATTCCAAATTCTTTGAAAATCAAATGTGTGCTGTTTGGGGCAAGGGCTCATTCCTAGTTCAAGAGACTACAGGGGCTCAGACAGGGAAGCATGATCTCCTACCTGTCTGCTACACGCTGTGAGGGCAAAATCTTTGAGAAGATATTCAGAAGCATAGGTGAGAAGGTGACAGTAAATGTGGTTGGAAAGGGAGCAGAAATAAAATTATTAAATACGTTGGTTTTAGCCACCCTCCTCCAACTGTAGGTAAAAGAGAAAACTTGAGACATTCCAAGCAGTGTGCCATGAACTTAGAAAATGGAATAGAGAAGCTAGAAACTAAGAAACAGGGAACATGTCAAACACGAGGGTGGGAAGAAAAGGTTATATTCAACAGGACATTTTTCAACCTCCCAGTTTAGCCTGATGTTAATGACTGGCACCCATTTGGCCTGAAGTGTCTAATAATAACATTTTGACCTGGCTCATTCAGGTTTTGAATATCCACAAGTTGAAACATAAAATACTGATATTGAGCCTCTTAATCTAAACATTTAGATAAAAGAATGTGAATAACTTGGCCAACATTTGAATCCTTGGATCAAGTATTCACATTTCTGTCTATAAATCTTGGTTATTTCTCCTTGAATTTGAACTGGCTAATTTCCTTGTCATAATAGTATAGGTAATGCAAAAGTCAACTGCATAACAAACTGAAATAAAAAAATATATAGCTCTTAGAAAGCTACATTTGCCTTTAATATGCCTTTATAAAGCTTAAAAAATTATTTTCTGCTCAATTTCACAACATTTTAAAACATAATGGGTCCCTCCCCACAGCCTGAGTGAGCCAGAGATGCCTAATCAGCCACTCCTTTAACCCCGTCCTGTCTGGGTGAAGAACAGACGCCCTCAGGCAACCTGCACGCAGAGGTAGGGCCAAATCCAAAGCTGAACCCCAGGAGCTGTGTGAACAAAGAAGAGAAAGGGAAATTTCTCCCAGCAGCCTCAGGAGCAGCGGATTAAATCTCCACAATCAACTTGATGTACCCTGCATCTGTGGAATACCTGAATAGACGACGAATCATCCCAAAATTGAGGCAGTGGACTTTGGGAGCAACTATAGACTTGGGGTTTGCTTTCTGCATTTAATTTGTTTCTGATTTTATGCTTATCGTAGTTTAGTATTTAGAGTTTATTATCATTGGTAGATTTGTTTATTGATTTGCTTGCTCTCTTCCTTTTTTTTTATATATACATATATGTATTTTTTCCCTTTTTCTCTTTTTGTGTGTATGTATATGCTTCTTTGTGTGATTTTGTCTGTGAACCTTTGCTTTTACCATCTGTCTTGGGTTCTGTCTGTCGTTTTTTTGTTTTGTTTTAGTATACTTTTTAGCGCTTGTTATCATTGGTGGATTTGTTTTTTGGTTTGGTTGTTCTCTCCTTTCTTCCCTTTTGGTTTCATTTTTTCTTTTATTACTCTTAAATTTTATTTTTAATAATTTTTTAATTTTAATTATTTTATTTTCTTTTTCCCTTCCTTCCTTCCTTCCTCCCTCCCTCTCTCCCTCCCCCCTCCCTCTCTCTCTCTCACACACACACACTCTCTCTCTCTCTCTCTTTCTTTCTTCCTTTTCTTCTGACCCCTGTGGCTGACAGGGTCTTGGTGCTCCGACCAGGTGTCAGGCCTGTGCCTCTGAGGTGGGAGAGCCAAGTTCAGGACACTGGTCCACCAGACACCTCCTGGCTCCACGTGATACCAAATGGTGAAAGCTCTCCCAGGGATCTCCATCTCAACACTAAGACCCAGCTTCACTCAACGACCAGCAAGCTGCAGTGCTGGACACTCTATGCCAAACAACTAGCAAGAAAGGAACACAAGCCCACCCATTAGCAGAAAGCCTGCCTAAAATCATAATAAGGTCACAGACACCCCAAAACACACCACCGGACATAGCCCTGCCCATCAGAAAGACAAGATCCAGCCTCATCCACCAGAATACAGGCACCAGTCCCCTCCACCACGAAGCCTACACAACCCACTGAATCAACCTTAGCCACTTGGGGCAGACACAAAAAACAACAGGAACTACGAACCTGCAGCCTGCGAAAAGGAGACCCCAAACGCAGTAAGTTAAGCAAATGGAGAAGACAGAGAAACAGACAGCAGATGAAGGAGCAAGGCAAAAATCCACCAGACCTAACAAATGAAGAGGAAATAGGCAGTCTACCTGAAAAAGAATTCACGGTAATGACAGTAAAGATGATCCAAAATCTTGGAAATAGAATGGAAAAAATATAAGAAATGTTTAACAAGGACCTAGAAGAACTAAAGACCAAACAAAGAATGATGAACAACACAATAAATGAAATTAAAAATTCTCTAGAAGGAATCAATAGCAGAAAAACTGAGGCATAAGAACAGAGAAGTGACCTGGAAGATAAAATAGTGGAAATAACTACTGCAGAGCAGAATAAAGAAAAAAGAATGAAAAGAATTGAGGACAGTCTCAGAGACCTCTGCAACAACATTAAATGAACCAACATTTGAATTATAGGGGTCCCAGCAGCAGAAGAAAAAAGACAGGGATTGAGAAAATATTTGAAGAGATCATAGTTGAAAACTTCTCTAATATGGGAAAGGAAATAGTCAATCAAGTCCAGGAAGTGCAGAGAGTCCCATACAGGATAAATCCAAGGAGAAACATGCCAAGACACATATTAATCAAACTATCAAAAATTAAATGCAAAGAAAAAATATTAAAAGCAGCAAAGGGAAAAACAACAAATAACATACAAAGGAATCCCCATAAGGTTAACACCTGATCTTTCAGCAGAAACTCTGCAAGACAGAAGGGAGTGGCAGGACATATTTAAAGTGATGAAAGGGAAAAACCTACAAGGATTACTCTACCCAGCAAGGATCTCATTCAGATTTGATGGAGAAATTAAAAACTTTACAGACAAGCAAAAGCTAAGAGAATTCAGCACTACCTATCCAGCTTTAAAACAAATGCTAAAGGAACTTCTCTAGGCAGGAAACACAAGAGAAGGAAAAGATCTACAATAACAAACCCCAAACAATTAATAAAATGGTAATAGGAACATACATATCTATAATTATCTTAAATGTAAATGGATTAAATGCTCCAACCAAAAGACATAGACTGGCTGAATGGATACAAAAACAAGACCCATATATATGCTGCCTACAAGAGACCCACTTCAGACCTAGGGACACATACAGACTGAAAGTGAGGGGATGGAAAAAAGATATTCCATGCAAATGGAAATCAAAAGAAAGCTGGAATAGCAATTCTCGTATCAGACAAAATGGACTTTAAAATAAAGACTATTAAAAGAGACAAAGAAGAAGAGTATATAGTGATCAAGGGATCAATCCAAGAAGAAGATATAACAATTGTAATTATTTATGCACCCAACATAGGAGCACCTCAATACATAAGGCAAATGCTAACAGCCATAAAAGGGGATATCAACAGTAGCACAATAATAACAGGGGACTTTAACACCCCACTTTCACCAATGGACAGTTCATCCAAAATGCAAATAAATAAGGAAACACAAGCTTTAAATGATACATTAAACAAGATGAACTCAGTTGATATTTATAGGATATTCTATCCAAAAACAACAGAATATTCTTCATTCTCAAGTGTTCATGGAACATTCTCCAGGATAGATCATATCTTTGGGTCACAAAGCAAGCCTTGGTAAACTTAAGAAAATTGAAATTGTATCAAGTATCTTTTCTGACCACAGTGCTATGAGACTAGATATCAATTACAGGAAAAAATCTATAAAAGTACAAACACATGGAGGCTAAAAAACACACTACTAAATAAACAAGAGATCAGTGAAGAAATCAAAGAGGAAATCAAAAAATACCTAGAAACAAATGACAGTGAAAACACAATGACCCAAAACCTATGGGATGCAGCAAAAGCAGTTGTAAGAGGGAAGTGTATAGCAATACAATCCTACCTCAAGAAACAAGAAACATCTCAAATAAACAACCTAACCTTACACCTAAAGCAATTAGAGAAAGGAGAACAAAAAACTCCCAAAGTTAGCAGAAGGAAACAAATCATAAAGCTCAGATCAGAAATAAATGAAAAAGAAATGAAGGAAACGATAGCAAAGATCAATAAAACTAAAAGCTGGTTCTTTGAGAAGATAAACAAAATTGATAAACCATTAGCCAGACTCATCAAGAAAAAAAAGGGGGAAGACTCAAATCAAGAGTATTAGAAATGTAAAAGGAGACTGACACTGCAGAAATACAAAGGATCATGAGAGATTATTACAAGCAACTATATGCCAATAACATGGACAATCACAAAGAAATGGACGAATTCTGAGAAAAGCACAACCTTCCAAGATTGAACCAGGAAGAAATAGAAAATATAAACAGACCAATCAGAAGCACTGAAATTGAAACTGTGATTAAAAATCTTCCAACAAAGAAAAACCCAGGACCAGATGGCTTCACAGGCGAATTCTATTAAACATTTAGAGAAGAGCTAACACCTATCCTTCTCAAACTCGTCCAAAATATAACAGAGGGAGGAATACTCTCAAACTCATTCTACGAGGCCACCATCACCCTGATACCAAAACCAGACAAAGATGTCACAAAGAAAGAAAACTACAGGCCAATATCACTGATGAACATAGATGCAAAAATTCTCAACAAACTACTAGCAACCAGAATCCAACAGCACATTAAAAGGATCATACACCATGATCAAGTGGGGTTTATTCCAGGAATGCAAGGATTCTTCAGTATACACAAATCAATCAATGTAATAAACCATACTGTCAAACTGAAGGAGAAAAACCATATGATCATCTCAGTAGATGCAGAAAAAACTTTTGACAAAATTCAACACACATTTATGATGAAAACCCTCCAAAAAGTAGGCATAGAGAGAACTTACCTCAACATAATAAAGGCCATATATGACAAACCCACAGCCAACATTGTTCTCAATGGTGAAAAACTGAAACCATTTCCTCTAAGATCAGGAACAAGACAAGGTTGTCCACTGTCACCATTATTATTCAACATAGATTTGGAAGTTTTAGCCACAGCAATCAGAGAAGAAAAAGAAATAAAAGGTATCCAAATCAGGGCTTCCCTGGTGGCGCAGTGGTTGAGAGTCCGCCTGCCAATGCAGGGGACACGGGTTCGTGCCCCGGTCTGGGAAGATCCCACATGCCGCGGAGCGGCTGGGCCTGTGAGCCATGGCTGCTGAGCCTGCGCGTCCGGAGCCTGTGCTCCACAATGGGAGAGGCCACAACGGGAGAGGCCACAACAGTGAGAGGCCCACATACCTCAAAAAAAAAAAAAAAAAAAAAAAGGTATCCAAATCAGCAAAGAAGAAGTAAATCTATCCTTGTTTGCAGATGACATGATACTATACATAGAGAATCCTAAAGATGCTACCAGAAAACTACTAGAGCTAATCAATGAATTTGGTAAACTAACAGGATACAAAATGAATGCACAGAAATCTCTTGCATTCCAATACACTAATGATGAAGAATCTGAAAGAGAAATTTGAAGGAAACACTTCCATTTACCATGGAAAAAATAAAATAAAATACCTAGGAATAAACCTACTTAAGGGGACAAAAGACCTGTATGCAGAAAACTATAAGACACTGATGAAAGAAATTAAAGACGCTACAAACAGATGGAGAGATACACCATGTTCTTGGATTGGAAGAATCAACATTGTGAAAATGACTATACTAGCCAAAGCAATCTACAGATTCAGTACAATCCCTACAAAACTACCAATGGCATTTTTCACAGAACTAGAACAAAAAATTGCACAATTTGTATGAAAACACAAAAGACCCCAAAAAGCCAAAGCAATCTTGAGAAAGAAAAACAGAGCTGGAGAAATCAGGCTCCCTGACTTCAACCTACACCACAAAGCTACAGTAATCAAGACAGTATAGTACTGGCACAAAAAGAGAAATATAGATCAATGGAACAGGATAGAAAGCCCAGAGATAAACCCATGCACATATGGTCACCTTGTTTTTGATAAAGGAGGCAAGGGTATACAGTGGAGAAAAGACAGCTTCTTCAATAAGCGGTGCTGGGAAAACTGGACAGCTACATTTAAAAGAATGAAATTGGAACACTTCCTAATACCATACACAAAAATAAACTCAAAATGGATTAAAGACCTAAATGTAAGGCCAGACACTATAAAACTCTTAGAGGAAAACATAGGCAGAACACTCTATGACATAAATCATAGCAAGATCCTTTTTGACCCACCTCCTAGAGAAATGGAAATAAAAACAAAAATAAACAAATGGTACATAATGAAACTTCAAAGCTTTTGCACAGCAAAGGAAACCATAAACAAGATGAAAAGACAACCCTCAGAATGGGAGAAAATATTTGCAAATGAAGCAACTGACAAAGGATTAATCTCCAAAATTTACAAGCAGCTCATGCAGCTCAATATCAAGAAAACAAACAACCCAATCCCAAAATGGGCAGGAGATCTAAACAGACATTTCTCCAAAGAAGATATACAGATTGCCAACAAGCATATAAAAGAATGCTCAACATCACCAATCATTAGAGAAATGCAAATCAAAACTACAATGAGGTATCATCTCACACCAGTCAGAATGGCCATCATCAAAAAATCTACAAACTATAAATGCTGGAGAGGGTGTGGAGAACAGGGAACCCTCCTGCACTGTTGGTGGGAATGTAAATTGATACAGCCACTATGCAGAACAGTATGGAGGTTCCTTAAGAAACTAAAAATAGAACTACCATACAAACCAGCAATCCCAGGACTGGGCATATACCCTGAGAAAACGATAATTCAAAAAGAGTCATGTACCACAATGTTCACTGCAGCTCTATTTACAATAGCCAGGACATGGAAGCAACCTAAGTGTCCATCGACAGATGAATGGATAAAGATGTGGCACATATATATAAAATGGAATATTACTCAGCCATAAAAAGAAACGAAATTGAGTTATTTGAAGGGAGGTGGATGGACCTAGAGTCTGTCATACAGAGTGAAGTAAGTCAGAAAGAGAAAAACAAATACCGTATGCTAACACATATATATGGAATCTAAAACAAAAATGGTTCTGAAGAACCTAAGGGCAGGACAGGAATAAAGACACAATTGTAGAGAATGGTCTTCAGGACACGGGGAGTGGGAAGGGTAATCTAGGACGAAATGAGAGAGCGGCATGGACATATATACATTACCAAATGTAAAACAGATAGGTAGTGGGAAGCAGCCGCATAGCACAGGGAGATCAGCTAGGTGGTTTGTTACCACCTAGAGGGGTGGGATAGGGAGGGTGGGAGGGAGACGCAAGAGGGAAGAGATATGGGGATATATGTATATGTATAGCTGATTCACTTTGTTATAAAGCAGAAACTAACACACCATTGTAAAGCAATTATACTCCAATAAAGATGTTTAAAAAAACACCCAATAACCTTTCCGAAGGTGCTTATACAAGGCAACTCTTCTTAATTCTCAAGTTATAAATGGCAAGACACTTGATAGACGTTCATAGACATCCAATCTGATGCTTAAGCCCCTTTGAAACACGTTGTTGTATGTTTGAGCAGAGATATGCAAGTTACTGCATCCCCAAGAAATGTGCCCCTTCTCTGGACCGTTCTGACTCTGAACATTCTTATTTCTATTGGACCTAAATTAATATTCTTGTAAAACATTGGAAAAATTATTTTTTTGAATAGTATATAAATATTAATATATATTAATTATAATACATTACAATTATATACACCCAATAAAAATAAGTTTTGGGACTTCCCTGGTGGTCCGGTGGTTAACACTCCACACTCCCAATGCAGGGAGCCCGGGTTCGATCCCTGGTCAGGGAACTAGATCCCACATGCCACAACTAAAAAAAAAAAAAAAGATCCTGCATGCCACAACTAAGACCGGCACAGCCAAATATTAAATAAATATTTTTAAAAATAGGTTTTAAAAATTACAATAGTTGAGTCTACTTTTCATGTACTTTATTTTCTCACCATTTCATTCTTCTCCTGCTTAAACATTCCCACTGACTTCAGCCATTCCACTGTCCCCTTTTTTCCTCCAAATCTCTCATGATGTTAATTCTTCTGTTTTCGACATATTGTGATATCTTAGTTCTCCCCTTAAAGTGAGATGCTCTGAACCCAATAAAATTGCGACTGCACATTTCAGTTTGATTGCATGATCTGATGAATGCTTGTGCTTAAAAGCCAAAGAACTTTTCCATTTATGAGATTATGTGATTCCATGATAAGACCTACAGTGTCACTGTACTGCCCCTTGATGTGGCTTCATTTTCAACATGGAACAGACTCATTACTCCATGATATGTAAACATAACACCATGTCAGAAAACATCAGCTGTTGCTTTTCCACAGACATGGATAACAGCTGTTTGTCTGACAATATAGAAGACTGTGTGCCCTGTGCAACTCCAGAGTCCTGAAGCAGCTTTCTGTCTCAAGCATAAAGATGACTCCTCACCCTTTGGAGATTGAGATGACAAAATCCTATAAGGAAGAGGCAGTCAGACTTCAGAATGATGATAACTTTGAAACACTGCATTTCCTTTTCCTAGCCTGGTGAGTGGAAACCATCTGGCTATTTGCTTCTCTATGCTCTGGTTAAAGATTGCTCCCTGAGGTAGCCTCAAAGAGCTCTTATCAGGTCAGTTATTTTATTTCCTATTTCAATCTCAGGGCATAAATGTTTCTTGTTGTGTGATGGTTGTGTAATCCTACTGATTCATCTACCAAGATATTAACACATGATACCATCATATTCCCTGATATCCTGTGGATAAGATTAGATAAATGTTGGCTAGATTCTTATTCCTTTGCATGATGTGCTAGCTAATTTTATGTGACAATTTGACTGGATCATGAGATGTCCAAATATCTGGTTAAATACTATGTCTGGATGTGTTGTGAAGGTGTTTCTAGATGTGATTAACATTTGAAGACTGAGTAAAGCAGATTGCCCCCCCCAATACTGGTGGCCAGAATAGAACAAAACAGTAGAGGAAGAAGGGATTTGTGCTATCTGCTATACTGCTTGAGATGGCACATCAGTCTTCTCCTGTCCCCACCATTCCTGGTTCTCAGGCCTTCAGACTCAGACTGGAATCTATACCATCATTCTCTGGCTCCCAGGCCTTTTAACTATACCAGCCCTGGCTTTCCTGGGTCTCCAGCTTGCAAATGGCTGATTGGGACTTCTAGGCCTCCATAATCATGTGAGCCAATTATTTATTTAAAAAACCTCATCTCTCTATATCTATCTATCTATTCATCCATCCACCCATCCATTCATCTATCATCTATCTGTCTATCTAGAGTGGGTTTTTTTTCCTTCTTCTGGAGAACCCTGATTAATATAGATGACCAGTACAAAAAGAATGCTGGCTAACCAGTCTGTATACATTTGTGGGGAGACTGTCTCACAAAGTTCTGTGCTTAGACAGTGAAATAAAGAACTGTTGTTATTTACAGAGAAGACAAAACTTGGATTAGATTTGGGATAGAATGGAGCTAAATGAGAAATGAGAAAAATGAGAAAGAAAAAGCCAAGGAATTAATAGGAAAGTCAGTAGAGAGGTGAGTTTCAAAAGTCAAGATAGAAGAGAGTTTGAAAAAGAAAGCCATGGTTTACTCTTTTGAAAGCTACAGAAAAATCTAGTATGATGAGGACAGAGAAAGCCATTCACTGGGGAGTATGGGTGGCTTTAGTGACTCTGTAAGGATATGTTCAGTGGAATAGTATGAGCAAAACCAGATCCGAGTGGGTTGAAGAGTGACAGGGATGTAAGCAAAGAGAGACAGCATGTACAGGCAGTACTTTTGAAAAGACTGACAGATAGTAGAGGACATCCACAAAAGAAATGACATCTAAGCTTTAACTTCTGGGTTGTACTTAACCAGTGAGCATATAATAAGTAATCTAAACAGAGAAACTGGAGTAAGTAAGGAAACAGAAGCGTAAATCAGAGGGGTCTTTGGGAAAGTATTTGTCATCTGTTTTGATCAGAGAGTAGACATGTGGTGGGGGTGAGTGGAGATGAGGCAGGAAAGACTATTAGTTTATATTTGGCAATGCCAGAGGAAGCAAAAATATATCCGCAATTAGGTTAATAGATGAGATGGGGCTGTGGCCCTTTGCCTTGAAAAACACATCTATCATTTAACAATTTCATGTTGGGTGCTTTGTGAGTTTCTATTCCAGTGAATCTGCTCCTCTCTGCCCTTTTTCTTATTATATCCTCTAGGTTTGCTGTAGAACTGATCTGAATAAAATCCTGCTGAAGGAACAGATTGCATATGACACCTTTAGCAGCTTCAAACTTTCCAAGATTTGCAAAATTTTCATTTTCTGGTGACCAGCCAGAATGTATTTTATAAATCTCAGTCTTGAAGAGCAAGAGCTAATTTCCACTTCCCTCAGAAGAGCAATTCGGTTCCTTAGGGCAGATATTAGAGCCAACATTGCAGGGAGTCCCATATCCCAGGAGAAAAGAATGCATAGATGTCTTTGCCAGAACAGTACTGTGTCATTGTGATAGAGGCCATGGAAATAAGAAAGTAATATTTGCTTTCCCTAAACTGCAGATTTGAACTACTTACTAGATAAGTTACATCAGAGATTAAGAAAACTGTAGTAAACTTTATCAAATTTCCTAGGCAGTGATGCAGTCAAGAGTTAATAAATGCATAGACTTGAGCTTTTGGTATGGCTAAATTTAATTATATGGTACATGCAAGCATTCAATTTTATGAAGGTGAAAATAGGATACCTTGCAAGAAAATGAACACTGACATCAAAGTGTTCAAATTTGCAGATTTAATGTGCTTCAAAATAGCTTCATTTTATCACCGTTCAACTGCAAAAAAAAAAAATCAAACTCATCTAGGAATTAATATCTAGTATAGAGAATGACAACATGAAACTTTCTTTTCTATTTCAGAATGCATGGTAAATAAATGAATGTAAGAATGATCATATGAAATTTATTTGATGACAGTTAGCAGCCTCTCCCCAAGTGGTCTTTAAAATAAATACACACACATTAAAAGTCTCTCTATATTGAGAGAAAAGGAGTGATAAATTACAACAGAAGTAACTCTCTTTACAGCCCTTGGACCTTCCTCCTCCCACCTTCCTCATCATCTAACCTGCCACTCTGATATTTGAAGTTCTACCATGTCATCAAATATATGTCACACAATCTTTGAAAATGATTAAGTAGCAGTCTATGTATGATCCAGAATAATACACGACAAGCATATACAATATTTAAGACAGAATATTCAAATTTCACACCAGATTGAACAAGATTATTTAATGATACATAGCTGGATGTGGCCAAGCAGGGCTCAGTGAAGATTTCCTGATTATCCAGTTCCTTCAATAGATGCAGACAGCCAAATCAAAGTTTCAGGCCAAATAAAATTTTGAAACCTCATTGCTTCACTGAAATTAACAGAATTAACCAGATAATTGGCAAAACTTTGTTTCTGTTTGTGTGATGTGAAATGGTTTCAGGTGACACTGCTTTCCCAGGTGTATATTAGACACAGCTGGGATGCCATCTGTGGTCCTCATTGCCTTGTTATTTGGGTTACAGAAGCAGAATCTCTCTTTGTTTTTTTCTAAGGAAGCATAGCATCATTTTAAAGAGCATATTTGCATCAGACTGTTCTGGGTTTCATCACTTATTGTAAGGCCTTGGGTAAGATTATTAACCTTTTGGTTTTAGTTCTCTCACCTAACATGAAAGAAAATGTGTTGCTGTTACATATTGCTTATTGTTGTATTTTTATTAATA
Source organism: Hyperoodon ampullatus (assembly GCF_949752795.1). Classification (NCBI taxonomy): domain Eukaryota; kingdom Metazoa; phylum Chordata; class Mammalia; order Artiodactyla; family Ziphiidae; genus Hyperoodon; species Hyperoodon ampullatus. Next base: position 23,641,480 of record NC_136931.1, on the reverse strand, counting down.
TACCTGTGAAATCTAATAGCCTTCCCACAGGTTACTGAGTTCCACATTAGATGATCATGTTTGAGCACTTAAAGCATAAACTACTGGACTGACTCATGTTGAGTGGATTTAAGCTAATTCAAGAAAGTAAGTTTTTAATGAAATTAAGTATTTATTGACATCATATAACTTGAGCTATTCGTTGCTTAACTATCTTTTATTTTAAAAGGCATATATGTCCAGTTAGCACTTTAGAAAAGATAAACAGTTTCCATACATCAGAATCAATTTTAGCAGTTGGATTTAGGATAGATTCTCTCTCGCGCGCGTGCGCTCTCTCTCTCTCTCTCTCTCTCTATATATATATATATATATAAACACACACACATACACATATAGATAGAAATATACATTTAGATATTCATGATACACTGATTAAGTTCATATATATACACTTATACATATATATACATATATACATGTGTGTATACATATATATATGTTTTGAAAGTTTTAAAAGGAAACAAATGTGAAGCACTACGTTAATATTCTAGCATTTTCTTTTCAGGCCACAAAGTTCAAAGAACACTTGTAATGAACCATGGTCAGGGTCCCTCTATGAACACCTTTTGTCACTTTGGGTTTATTCCTGCTTTAGGTGTCTGACAGAGAGAGATACATCTTTGTAGCTGTATCTCTTTCAAGAATCACACCCATTCCTTCAATTAGTTTATAAGTTATTCAGGACCCTGGAACAGAATTATTAATTACTTCACTGAATATTAAAAATTGATTTTTACTTATGAGTTTTAACAGCCTTCCATTCAAATTAATGTTTACTTTCAAGCCATAAAGATTTTTTTAAAATCTCATGGTTTTCTGACTTACTAAAGAGGAAATAATGCAAGGACCATATGCAGAGAGTGTCTCTGGAAAGATTGTCTTTCTGCTACTAACATTTCCAAGCTTTGTTTTTTCCATAGCTTCTCTGACTTTGGATTAAAGATAGTTTAGCTTTTTTTTTTCTTCTCCCTTCAGAGATTCTTCTTGGTTACCTCTGCTTTTTCTGATGAATCCAAATAAGACCCATGGCTTGGAAACTGGTTTCCTTTGAGGAGGAATCTATTTCTTTGTTTTTCACAATTAAGCAAATATGAATATACAATATCTGCACTCTATAGTTATACTCTAAACACAGCTATATGTGTATCTGGAATGAATCTGGAAAGCAAACAGGACGACACTGAAAGAGAATCCTAACCAAATACTTCCATCTATACCAAAGATTAATTAATATACATTTGGCTAATATTTCACCTCAATTGCTATTTTGAGAAATATTTCTAAAATAATCAGGAAACATAGGATTTTTCTCTTTAGAATCACTCTTTACATTTTGCATGTAAAACTTGAAATGTTCTTTGTACAATGCAAAAATTTTAACATCTGATTTTAATTAGAAAAATGTAAATCTGAAATAATCTCTTCCTGATTTGTGATGCCATTTATAATCTAATTGCAATTCCAATGGTCAACTGACATTAAAACCTAGAGAATAAACGATGAGCTGAATTATGTCATCCAAATAGAAAACAGTGTTTGATATATTTCACGAAATGAAAAATTAACAGTACTGAATGAATTTTTTAAGGAGATAGTTTAATACATTGTGCATCATAAAGAAGCGTCTCTGGCATTTACAGATTAGACATTTGGGGTTCAGGTAAGTCCAGTGACTTGCCAAATGTCATTCTATTTTTTAGACCAGAACTGGGGTTCACTCCTGTTCCCTACTCCATGCCTAAGGTGTTTTAATTTGTCTCTACCCTGTAACTACACGGCTATCTATTGATTGCTAATATTTAAATTAGAGGCAACTTCTGTATGGATCTGGGGGGTGGAGGGGAATAAGAAGTGCTACCATTGGAGCTGACATTTTTGTGGGTCAGGGCAGTCTTGCCATTGTCCCAGTTCAACCTGTCCCATGTGATCCTTCCTTAGGACCCACCTCCACCATTCTGTTTACTATTTGGTTGTCCTGGGTCATGGCTAGCTGCCTGGGTGGAGGTAAGGGGTTTGGGCTTCAAGAAGTAGAAAAGGAGGAAACACACATTAGTTAATATGTTAAAGTATCATCCATGCATACCTACTATAATTGCTATAGTGCTAAAGACAAACAATAGCACATGCTAGCAAGTATGTGCAATAATGGAAATTCATACACCATTGGCAGGGGCATAAATTGGCACGATCACTTTAGAAAAGCACTTGGCAATATCTACCAAAGCTGAATCTTTGCATCCCCGATGACTCTCAATTACACCTGTAGGTATAAAGCCCAAAGATATGGCCATGAAAGACCAATACTAGAATGTTCAAAACAAGACTATTAAAAACAGCCCCAAACTAGAAACTACTCACATACCCTTCAAAAGAAGAACAAATAATTAGTTTGTGATACAGTCACACACTGGAATTCTATATAGCAATGAAAATGAGAAATCCTTGGCATAGGATATGTATGAGTTTCAGAAACAATGTTGAGCAAAATAGACCAGACAAAAGAGCATACTATAAGGTGCCATTTAAAATTTTTTTAACATTTATTTATTTGGCTGTATCACGTGTTACACGCGGGACCTTCATTGCTGCGCACAGGCTTCTCTCTAGTTGTGGCAGGTGGCTCCAGAGCACACGCGCTCAGTAGGTGCAGCACGCGGCATGTGGGATCTTAATTCCCCGACTAGGGATCAAACCCAAGTCCCCTGCATTGGAAGGCAGATTCTTAACTACTGTACCACCAGGGAGCATTTCATTTATATGAAGTTCAAACAGAAGCATTAATCTATGCTGTTGGATGATAGTATGGTGATTATTCTTGGGATGGGGTAAGGGTAGTAAATGAAAGAGGGTATGACGGACTTTCTGAGGGCAGGTCATAGTCTTTAATTTAAATGTGGGTGCTGATTAAAAGGTGAAAATCTGAAAATTCATTGAGCTATTAAAGAATTTGTGTACTTTTCCATATGTCAATAAAATTTGTAAAAATAAAAATACCCCCACATTTATACAAAATTAAGTTTATTTCTATCACATGGAGAAATGCTCATTTTAAAATTTTCTCTATTTTCTTTTTTTCCATCTTTGTATTTCATGCTCTGGATTTAAAGCCCCAATCTATTCCCTTAGCTGATTTCTGATTAGATATATTGTTTTCCCGGCCACGCAGGCTTCTTTTGTAGCTCTGCCGGCCCTCACATCCCTCTCCAACCAGGTCTCTGGCCCTCGGGCAGGCAGCCTATTCCTGCATTTTCCCACCCACTGCCAATCAGTGCACTGTCAATTCTCCCGCTTGCCATTGTCATGGCAGAGTGCAGCTTTCAGAGCCCGCCATGTTGGCAGCCTTCAATGCTTCTCCCTGGGGCTTTGCAATCTCATTCCTGTGATGGCCCCAGGGCCTGCTAGGACTGGGTCAGTTCCAGCGCCTCTCCTGTGAGAGGTTCCCTCCCTCAGAATTGCCCAGCCAGGTCTGTATTATTATGATTATGGGTAATGGGTTTTCCATCCTTCAGCTGTCAAAAGCTCTCCCCACACTTTATTCCCACTGTCTTTTAATTTTCACTTTTTCACTGAAAGCAAAACAAAACAAACGAGCTTTAAAATCACCTCAATTTAACATTTGAAGTGACAAAAAAAAAAAGAAAAATTGGCAGTATCTGAGTGCCACTGAAAGCCTCGGCTGCCTGGTCGCTTTTCCTGTTTTGTTCTGTTTTCCTCTTTATCCTCTTCCCCATACCACCCTCCCCTTCCCCCTTCCCGGAGCCTCAGAACTGTCCATGTGGTGATAGTTTTCAATACCACTCACCCAAATCATTTAACCACAGGTTTTAACCTCTGGTTTCTAGCAGCTTGGTGCACTATTAAATCAGTAGTCCTGTCGCAGTACCAGAGAAGGAGTTGGAGAGCTATTAAATTCAAAATAATTGTTTTGGAAATCATGAATGCATGCTGTACCCATTGGTGCAGTCATAGTTAAAAGAGTATTAATCTGTTTTTCCTCTGCAACCAAGTGCTTTGCAGAACTTTGCAACTTCATGTATTCCCAGGCCCAGCACTAGATAAAAACTTCTGGTAAAAGAAGTTATAAAAATATTCCTTATACTTTGATATAATCAGGAAACTATACATTCAAATGTATAAGGAAGTAGAGCTTTAAAACTGGATTTGAGTGTCTATTTTGTCTTTAGCTAACTATTCAAGACTCCTTTTAAAGGAAAATGCCTTGACCAATGCCCAGAATTTTCGTGGAGGACAGTTTTTAGAACTGCATAACAATGATTATGGTAGGCAGTCTCCAAGATGGCCCCCGATAGCCTCCATTTCTTGGAATCCACATCCTTCTGTAAAGTCCTCCACTTGAGTATGAGTTGAGCTTAATGAAATCACTTCTAATGAATAGAATACAGCTGTCCCTTTGTATCCCCAGGTTCTGCATCCAAGTATTCAATCAAACTTGGACTGAAAATATTCAGAAAAAAAATTCCAGAAAGTTCCAAAAAGCAAAACTTGAATCACTGCTCACTGGAAACTATTTACATCACATTTGTGTTGTATTCACAACTATTTACATAGCATTTGTATTACGTATTATAAGTAATCAAGAGATGACTGAAAGTATACAGGAGGATGTGCTACATCATTTTACATAAGGGACTTGAGCATCCTCGGATTTTGGTATCCACAGGGGTCCTGGAACCAACCCCCCACAGATACTGAGGGATGACTGTACAACAAAAATAATGGGATGTCACTTCTGAGATTAAGTTACTAAGAGACTGTGGCTTCTATCTTGGGTACCCTCTCTTGTACTCTTGCTTTCTCTGAGGGAAGCCAGCTGCCATGTCTGTCATAAGCTGCGCTATGGAGACACCCACAGAGCAAGGAACTGAGGGTGGTCCCAGGGATAAGAGCTAGCCAGGAACTGAGGCTTCATTCCAACTTCTCTCAAGGAACTGAATCTGCCAACAGCATTGTGCAGGAGCTTGGAAGTAGATCTGCTAGAGTGGAGAGTCAGCCTTCTAAGACACCTGGAACCAGAGAACTCAGCTAAGCCACACCCAGAATTTTGATGCACAGTTACTGTGATGTCATACATGTTTATTGTCTTAAGTCACTATGTTTTAAGTTAACGTTTTATTCATCAAGTTACCCAATAATAGTAACATTAAGAATTGTTACCATATTTGCATAGTATGTTTTAATAGCTTAACATACTTTTTCTTTTACAAAAATTACCTCATTTCATCTTCAAAAGAAACATGTAAGATAAACATTATCACTTTCACTATTATATACTTTTTTTGTGTGTGTGTGTGTGTAATTAACTAATTTATTTTTGGCTGCATTGGGTTTTAATTGCTGCCCATGGGCTTTTCTCTAGTTGCAGCGAGCAGAGGCTATTCTTCGTCGCAGTGCACGGGCTTCTCATTGCGGTGGCTTCTCTTGTTGCGGAGCATGGGCTCTAGGCACACAGGCTTCAGTAGTTGTAGCACACAGGCTCAGTAGCTGTGGCTCATAGGCTCTAGAGCACAGGCTCAGCAGTTATGGTGCACAGGCTTAGTTGCTCCACGGCATGTGACATCTTCCCAGACCAGGGCTGGAACCCGTGACCCCTGTGTCGGCAGGTGGATTCTTAACCACTGTGCCAGCAGGGAAGTCACTGGCAGGTAGACTCTTAACCACCATGCCACCAGGGAAGTCCCTATTTACTTTTTTAAAATTATTATTACTTTTGGCTGCACTGGGTCTTTGTTGCTGTTTGCAGGCTTTCTCTACTTGCAGTGAGCGGGGTCTACTCTTTGTTGCATTGTGTGGGCTTCTCATTGCAGTGGCTTCTCTTGTCATGGAGCACAGGCTCTAGGCACACAGGCTTCAGTAGTTGTGGCTCATGGGCTCTAGAGCGCAGGCTCAGTAGTTGTGGCTCACAGGCTTAGTTACTCCACGGCATGTGGGATCTTCCCAGACCTGAGCTCAAACCTATGTCCCCTGCACTGGCAGGCGGATTCTTAACCACTGCGCCACCAGGGAAGCCCTACTTCTTTTGATAAGAAAAATGAGAAATACTTAGCAAGTTGCCACTGTCCACCTAGCTTGTAAGTGGCAGAGTTGGGGTCAGAACCATAACTCTGAACCTTGTGTTCTTCCCAAAGGGAAGTGCTTTGCAAACTGTGAAATTTATTTTAAGTGAAAGTTAAAAATACTAAAGATTACATACATTAGAAATTCTACCAACAGTTTCATGTTTGGAATGTAATGTTCTGAAACCTTTGATAATGGTAATTTCTCAGAGAAATGCACTACTTTTAATTGCATCAATTCCTGGCATCTCAGTGTTACAGAAGGAGTTCATTTGAAGGGAAGAAGAGGCAGATGAAGAATAACAGAAGTCATATTTTATGAAGTAAGAATGAAGGGGCAGTGAAGACTCAAAAATGGGCATCCAGGCCATATCTCAACTATTAGTTATAGGCCAATAGCATTTCCAAAGATTTTGTAGTTATGAATCTATTTAAATTATGCTATAAATATTCAGAAATGACAATGTGAATTAATCATTAGAAATTAGGGTCATAAGAAAGAAAATTGAAGATAATGCTTTCCACATAATATGGGAAACACACACACACATACACACACAGATACAGTTATACGGTACCCAGGACACAGTCAATATTTTTCTTTTAATTACTGAAATGGAACCTGAAATGTTTATTTCCAAGGGTTATATATTTGTAATGAACCATAAGAATATGTTGCATTTTTTTGTTTTATTCAAAATGGATCATGTTGCTCAAAATAATAGGTAGATGCAGATCTAATAATCACCATGGGAACCAAAATACAAATCTCAATGTCTTATTTTAATAACATTTAATCTTTATAACCCATAGAGAGTTGATAATGTGAATCTTTGTCTTCTATTCATTCTTACACTAATTTAAGAAGGGATATTCTTTCTTTAGAGATTGAGATTGGGAACTGTATCAATTACCTATTGCTGGTCTCCCAAATTACTGCAAATTTAGTAGCTTAAAACAACACAAATTTATCTTATTGTTCATGTCAGAAATTTAAAATGCATTAGCAGAGCTACGTCCTTTCTAGAGGCTCTAGTGATGAATCTGTTTCCTTGACTTTTCCAGAGGTCACCTGCCTCCCTCGGCTCATAGTCTGTTTCTATGTCCAGCAGTGTAGCTTTAAATCTCACCTTCTCTCTCTGACCTCTACTTCTATTAACACATCTCCTATTATGGCTCTGACCCTCCTGCCTCCCTCTTAAAAGGTCTCCTGTGACTACATTAGACTCCTTGAATAATCCAGGATAATCTTCCCAAGTCCAGATCTTTAATTATATTTGTAAAGTGCCTTTTGCCATGCAAACACACACAGGTTTCAGGGATTAGGGCATGGACATCTTTGGGGACCACTGTTCTGCCTACCACAGGACCTATTTGGTTTGGAGAGAAAACTAAGAGAAAGAGGTCTAGGAGGAAGCCTTCTAATGTGAGAATCCACGGGAGATTTGGTTTAGGAAGAAAACAGAGGGTCATGTTTTCATTGGACCACCATTTACTGCAATGACAGGGGGCTTACTGATGCACAAGCCCAAACATTCCTGAAAAGCTCACCTGTACCTCCAATATCACATCCTCAGATACTCAGTGTCACATACTGTCATCATCTGTTTAAAGAAATTAATGAGAATTAAGTCATTATTTCTGTCATTTAATATGTGTCCAGCACTAGCCAAGCACTCAGCACCTGAGGATGGGAATATTTTCTGCTAGAGGCATTTGCATACACTGATAGTCCTCAAAAAGCTTTGTTGCCTTTATCCTTCTTGATTTGATATATGTCCTATTTGACTTTAAATAATAGTTTGAAATAAAAAGGAGACTTAAGAAGATGTAATGGATTTATGTACATGTAGAAGACATAGTGGCAAAGGACTCAAGGATTAATCTATCCACTTCTCTCTTTTCAGGTTGAGAAATTGAGTTCCCTGATGAAGAAGAAAACTTGGTACTAGTAGAAAAACCAAACTTAGAACTCTAATTCCTTCTACTTTATAGCTTCAGATAGAAATAACTCATGGTAAAATAACAACAAAAGTCTCCTAGGAAGCTCATTTTTCCCCCCACAAAAATAACGATCTAGCAGATTAAGAGACTGCCTAGGGAATTCAGAATTTATCGACAATCTTTTTTAATAAAGTGATAGTAAGTCCCTTAAAAAGGAACACACAAAGATAGACATTTTTTAAAAATTAAAGAGTTGATACTTTCCCTGAATGTACTCATTATTATCAATAAAAATTTAACACCTGCCAACAATGATATGACATTAAATATTTTTTAAAAAGAAGAAAAAGACTCAGAAAACCATTGTTACTCTGATTTTGATGGGGGTTTTTTTGTTTGGTTTTTTGTTTGCGGTACGCAGGCCTCTCACTGCTGTGGCTTCTCCTGTTGCAGAGCACAGGCTCCGGATGCGCAGGCTCAGCGGCCATGGCTCACGGGCCCAGCCGCCCCACGGCATGTGGGATCTTCCCGGACCAGGGCACAAACCCGTGTCCCCTGCATCGGCAGGCGGACTCTCAACCACTGCGCCACCAGGGAAGCCCTGATTTTGATGTTTTATGGTTAGAGAAAGTCAGAAAATCTAAGAGGTTCCAAGTTCTGCCATTTACCTATGTGTCACCTTCAGCAAGTTAATTAATATCTTGAGGTTTCATTTTTTTATCCATGCTGAAATTGACAATTTCACCAGGAAATAAGGTGACTTACTCAGATTAGCTCCTTGAAGTGCTTCTGGCCAGAGTTCATGCTGTTTAAAGACAACAACATGGAAAGTACCCACTCTGCTTTATTTTAAATTTAAATCAGAGAATAATGTTAGTTTGATTATAGAATATTTTCAAAGATCTAAAAGAGAACCACTCTCTTGTATTTGAAATTACTGAATTTTATAGTTATTTATCAAAAGCCTATTGAGTTCCAATAATGTGACTAACCCCCTGCCAACTGTCATTGGGGCTGCAAAGAGTTGTATGTCGTCTTGACTTCAAAGAATAACAACATATGAAGAATGCACCAGATATTCTCAGAAATTATAGAATGTATTTAAGAGAAAATCAGGAATTTTAGATTTAGTTATTCCTTAAATGCAATAGCATTGGTCTTCTTATAGTTTCTCTAACATGCTAAGCTCTTGCCCTTAAATCATTTCTTTGGACATCTACTCTTTAATAAAAGCCACTTTCAACTCAGTCTAAATACTTGCTTTCTATTTAACTCTTTCTTAGTATTTATTATAATTTAGTTTTATTTGTAGCACTTAAATTTTGTAATTACAAATATTAACTCACTTGATTTTTTTATTATTAATTTATTTTTTAAAATTTGTGTTTATCTGCCACTTTGCCCCCAGTATAGCCACAAGTAAGCCCTAAAAAACAGAGAACACTGTATCTTCATTAAGTGATTTGAGTAAGATCTAAAGGAGTTTCCAAATTTTATCTGGAGGAAAAAAAAAGAAAATGTTATATTTTAAAATTAACTCTGTGAGGGTAACACCCATAAGTTTTATACTATATTTCTCCAAAATCTAACATGGTACCTGGCATGATTTCTACTAGTTAAATATCTGTTCTTTAAATAAGTGATGAAGTGAATAGATGTTTTACTGTACTTAAGGTCATGTAGATTAGAGGTAGGGGATTATATTTTATTAAAAATTAACTATATATATATATATATATTTCTTAATAATATATTGGTTATCCTCTTAAATTGTTTAACAGTAATATTTTTATAACACGTTTCCCAGGTCAGTCCTCATCCAATAACTGGTCAGCATGGCCACACAAAGAAGTGGTTCCCTTGCCAGTTCTTGGGGAAATTCTGAAGGATCATCCTAGTTTCAGACTTTCTCATGGAGATGGTTGAAGCTTCCGTTGCATGTGAATTAAACTCATCTTCTCCCTCTAGCCAATCCTATTCTCTTCTATTTCCATAGGTGGTGGCTCCAAGAATGTTCCCTAATAAATCTCTGGCAAACTAATCTGCATATCAGAGTTTGCCTTTGGGGAACTTAACCTATTTTTGCTGGTGCCAAGAATATTCTGAGAAATCAGATTCTTGGATGGGATTCTGGAGCTGGATCACTTGCCACCCAGCTGGCAATAAGGGATCCAACATTGATTATAGGTGGAGCATTGATTCTTCCTGGCACAAGATATCAGTGCAACTGTCAAAATTTTCACCAATAATGAACTGAGATATTACACTGTTTTGAGAAAATGTAGTAGCTGCTTTCATGTGCCATACAGGTGAGAACTAGCAATTATAAGAACAGTGGAATTGGGTGACCATTACTAATCTTGATTGTTTTGGAAAAAGATAACACATATGGGAGAGTGATTAATCAATCATTAGAAGCTGTGTGCCATTCACTGTTTGCAGAGATTAGTAGTTTAGGTTAGAATACACATGAATATGAATAATATTTAGAAGGTCAGGGACAAGAAAAGTTGGGGTTAGAAGCATGTAGAAAAACACAAGTGAGTGGACAAAGTGTGAAGATTTTCAAATCATATTTTAACACCCATCAAACAGCATCCACCATTGAAAAGTCACAGAACAACTAGGAAGAATCTTTCTACATTTTCAGGCATGTGTTGGCATTGTGTGCAAGTGCAGCTTCTGCCATTACCACTGTCTCACAGAGTGTTTAATCCACCAATGTGGAATCCCACTTAACATCACTTCAATTCCAGTGACCCACTTATAGCAAAGGTGGTATGAAAATGGGCCCTTGACTTTGGGTGCCACAGGTCATATGATATACCACACTGGCCAGAAGCTGCCAGAGTGCTGGAACAGCCAGTTTAATGCACTAGTCTGGGGACAATACCTTGAGAAGATGGAGAGCTATCTTCTAGGACTTTAAAGCATAGGTCCAGGATCCCAGAAATGGTCTCAGTTACCATTAATCCCTTATCAGAATATGTGATTTCTGATTTGTTCTTATCATCCTTGCAACTTTGGGCTCTAAATTTTAAAGTCCTGATTTCAACGGGGAGAACGCTTCCACTAGGGAACAGTAGAGTCCTACTGAAATATAAACTGTAACTTCTACTCTGGAACTTCAGGGTTCATGAAAAGGGAGTAGCATTCAAGAAGCAGAACAATCATCTCAACAGGAGTGGTTAATCCTATTTATCAGAAGGAGGCAGGGCTGTTGTTATCGGGCAATTGTCAAAATGAGGGCAGAATAAATAATTTGGCACACCCATGCGATTCACTTGGGTGCCTCTTTGAACTTCCCTGTCCAATTTTGATTGTAATTGGACAAGCTCAATAAGCAACCCCTTTTTTAGAAGGGTTTGATGAACACGAGCTCACCTCTCTCAAGGAGACAGATCTGGATCACTCCACCAGGTCAGCCAGCTTGACCAGTGGGATCTAGGAAGGGTACAGAGGAGGGAGACAAAGACTATCAGTTGCAGCCCTGACACAGCTATTGAGGAGGGACTACAATCCATCCCACTAATATTCCTTGTAGTTTTTGCTAGAAATACTGGAGCACCTGCTTTTTTTATACAAAAAAAGTAAATATAGGGACTTCCCTGGTGATCCAGTGGTAAAGAATCCGCCTTCCAATGCAGGGGATGCGGGTTCAATCCCTGGTCAGGGAACTAAGATCCAACATGCCACGGGGCAACTAAGCCCACGTGCCACAACTACTGAGCTTGAGCGTCTCAACTAGAGCCCGTGTGCTGCAAACTACAGAGCCCATGCACCCTGGAGCCCGCACCCCACAACTAGAGAGAGAAAACCCACATGCCACAACTAGAGAGAAACCCAAGCAGACCGCTCACCATAACAAAAAGATCCCACGTGCCTCAACAAAGATCCCATGTGCTGCAACTAAGATCCGATGCAGCCTCCCAAAATAAATAAATAATGAGGAAAATAAATAAATAAAATAATAATTTTTAAAAAGTAAATATAATCAATGGCAGATACAGTCTAGGTAAAGGGTAGACTATATTTATACTAGGAAATACCAGCAGATCCTCTTTTAGGAATGAAGGAGCAGCTGGGAATGCTGCTGTCAGACAGCCCTCAGCTCTCACCCCTCCTTGGGGATCACTTCCACTGGAGAGAGTCCTCTCCCCTAATGATACATTTCTATTCCAGAGCATTCCTTAACTAAAGGTTAATCAATATGGAAACACTAATACCTTGTTCCCATGACAACATAGGACAACTCTGGAAGAGTCATTCCAGCTTCAGAGCTCCTCATGATTGTCTGAGGCCTTTGTTAAGATGGCACTACAGCCTCACATCTTCCTCTGCCCAATTCTACTTTCTTCCATTTCCTTCCACAGGTGGTCACCCCCAGGAGCACTACCCTATAAAGCCCCAGCACACTAATGTCTAGTTCAGATTCTGTTTCCTAGGTAATTCAATCTGCAACATCCCTTCTCCATGACACAAAATTACTCACCCCTCCCCCTCCAAAAGGCCATATTCTTAATGACTTGTCTTTGAACTCTACCAACTTTGAATATGAATGCCTGAACTTTCTCATTTTGCAAATGCTTCTACTTTGGTGATTGCATTAGTTATGAAAGAGGCTGTTTGGCTCAGGACCCACAAATATTTACTATCTGGTTCTTTACGGGGAATATTTTCTAATCCCTGATTTAGATGACACCCCTTCCATAGTCTACCAATATTTCCACAGATGGAAAGTTTCAGTTTAACATTCTCTTTTTGCTTTACTTCTTTTCATTATGAATTTTTATGTTTCTGATTCTGTATTTGAATTATAATGATAACATCAGACACCTCCTTATTTCCAAGTCCATTACCACTAAAATTACTTCTATTATTGTGTTTTTGCATAATAATATTGATTTAACATCAAGTTTTAAGAAACAAAGAAAAAATGCTATCTGTCTGTCTGTCTCAATCCTTTACCAAGTGAAATGTACTAACAGACACATGGGAAAGAAAAATAGTACAATAACCAGTATGATTGCTTCTGAGACCTATTAGCATAATCCATCAGAAGCTTGACTTTTTGTTTGCTAAACTGTTTTAGACAAGATAATTACATTAAAGTGTTTGGTATTTCCAAATTATTGCATAATGTCATGAGTCTTAGATGATTTAGTCTGGTTGTGCTCCTGATAGTAGAATCAATGAAAATGTGCTGAAATTAAAAGGGAAGATTTTCAAAGAAGTATGTGGGAGGTCTGGATGGAACTTCCTTTTGTTCAGGACTGTGGGAAGATTTTGTTGTATATTACCAGAGAAAACAGCATGGGCAAACTTTTAGCATTGCTCTCCTAGTTACAAGAGTCAGAAAATTACATAGAACACTTTCTTAAAACGGTTTTTTGGGGTTTTTTTGGATAAGAATACTTGTGGTGAAGGACTGAAACAAGAGATGGAAATAAGTTCCTTCTCTTTCTTATGGCATCTTGTTCTGTCATCTGCTCTCTTTTTCTCTATCAGCTGACATTTCCTTTATACTTTGGGTACCTTTTTACTACTTCATGGCATCTGTTTACTTATGGTTTCTGCTTCCTCAGGACTGTAGCCTGCAGATGCACATATGCACAATTCTCCTTAATGGCTTTTCTCTATCTACCCTTCCTTTTCTATTCAAGCTTCTAATGTTTTTTTGGTTTTGCTTTTGTCTTTTTTTTCCTTTTTCTTCTATTTTGTCTCATGTATGATCTCACTAAGAATCTGACTGGTCCAGCTAATTCTGTCATGCTGGAACACATCTTAAGATGTTGATCATTTTATTGCATGGCTGTTTTTATCTGCCCTCCGAAACATCAGATCATACATCTGCTTAATCTGTGGGCATATAGTCATAAGGTCTTCCTAGAGTTTTCTCCAAATTAGGAATATGGATAAGAAACTTATAAAAATGGTATAAACATCAGAAATTCTATATCAACCAGTACCTTGTCCTAGCTTACCTTAACAGCAGAACCTGAGACAAAGGCTTTCATGCAGACTGTTTATTTGGGGATTAATACACAGGGCATGGGACTGCAGAACAAGGCTAGTGACACAGAGAGGAAATAGAAGTCAATGTAAGTATGTGTCATGGTGTTGGCCATTGCCATAGGTGATTGACTGGATCATTATGGTGTTGGCCTTTGCTATAGTTGATTGAATTTTTATGGTGCTGGTCATTGCTATAGGTGATTGATTGGATTGTTAACAGTGTTGGTCATTACTATGGGTTACTGGATGCTCCATCACCTGGGATCTTCTGAGTTCCTTTATACAATGTGTCTCAGAACTGACTGCTTTGGGGATGAAAGGAAGAAGCATTTACCCATCATCTACCCCTGGCCATGGATGGCCCTGTGGGCATTAACTTCTTACACTTCTCAGTTGCACGTATGTAGTAAGTACAGAGCAAGTTCTGCGGGTGTCCCTTGCCACAGGGTCAGAAGAACCCGAGATCAGAAAAGGAGAGGTACACAGAAGGTAAGGTTAAGATGAGGCACTGTCTGATTGAAGCTGTGCAAAACTGTTTGAGAATTTGGACAAGATGGTTTTGAAATGGTACATGGAGATTGTCCAAATCAGTTGGTTAATATGTTCTGTTCATATGCTAACCCTTGACTAGTCATTGTGTCCCCTCTCTCTATTCTTACTGCTGTTACCTAAGTTAGCCCACATCCATTCTTACCTAGAATGTTTTAATCTTTTGATTCACTCAATTCCCATCTATTCACCATATCATCTATAGAACAGTTAAGACATGATGATGCCATTATTATTAATGCCATTTTGTTTATAATTCTTAAAGAGATCCTTATTATTTTAAAATGATGTTGTCTTTGCCTGCCTCTTATTCTCAGCACCTTCTCCCCTTCCCAGAATCACTTAATCTCAATTCAAAGAATACTACAAATGTCACCTCCTCTGCAAAATCAGACCCAGCTTCTTCTGCATCCTCTGCACCCCAGCAGCACATGCTACATTATGACAAAATCATTTGTCTTCCCATTTGACCACAAACTCCATCTGAATAAGGACCAGGTATTATTTCCATATGCACTTTCAGGTCCTGGCACTTTGTTTGTCATAGTGCAGGTGTCAATAATTCATACTGAATAAATAAGTTTTAAAAAATGAAATAGAGTAAGTTTTATCCCATGAATTTTTGATATGATTCCTAATTTTCCACTTCCTAATAATTTTTGTAAAACTGGCCTGTGTGGGCTCAGAGGGTAGCACTATTTTCTTTTGCTTTAGAAATTACCAAAAACTTGCCAGCAGTAAATGTAGCAATCTGTGTCTTCACAGCAACAAAATAAGGACTCAAACCACTTTGGTTGTTGGGACATAACATTCTGCTGAGCTAGTTAGGGTACAACTGAAAAAATAAAGCAAGTGTTGGTTTTTTTGTGAATCTAAATCCCTATCAAACTAAATGAATACATGAGAAATACCTGTATATATTATGATGTATTCAATTAACCTCTAAACTTGATGATGCCACTCTGCATATGTATGGGAAATATTCTCATAAATAACACTATGCTAATGAATAATACTCTCTGTTACATATGTGTTTGAAAACTGAAAATATGAGAATAAGTATAATAGATTATGATTACTCTGAGTAATCAATGGCTTGACAGAAGACAGCTTGAGTTCACCTTCATATGCAGAACACCTTTCTAATGAAACCACTTCTTCCATTAAGAGGAAAAGAAACATTGTCTGCTTCATCATTTGGTGAGCTCTGCATCACTGGAGTTGTCCAAGGAATGCACTTTAGCAGATGCAGACAGATTTCACATACCTAGTCTGGAACCCCACACATATGTCTTTGAGCAAGTCACTTTGCTTCTTTAAACCTCAGTTACTTTCTCTGGACAATAGCAACAGCATCTTCTTTGCATGATACATACAAGAATCAGTGGTAATTTATGTAAAAGTGCCTGGAACATCAAAGTACTCAATTATAATATAAATAACAATATGCTTTTCATCAGTTATATTTGTTCCTAATTATTTTTGCTATTAGTAGTGGTACAATATAATAGAGGATAGGAATTTGTTGAAAATATTTACAAGATGATTCAAGCATCAGGTGCTTGACTGGACAAGATTAGTGTCCCTGGTCCCATTTATGCTGGCAATAGGGAAACCATCTAACCTTCCTTCTGCAGACATGCAGGGCACTGAGAGAAATGAAAGAAGAAGAAAAGAATATAAAATAAAGATGCAAGCCAAGATGCAAAGAGCTGAAGGAACAAATAGGAAGTGTACCAATGTTTATAAATCCTTCAAGTGACCTTTTGTTCTATTTATCCTCAAGGTTCCATGAGTCTGTGATGCTAAGTTCTTTAGAAAATTCCAGGGAATATCTTTCTACTTTAACTTTCTACTTTAAAAGTTGTTATTTGTTTTCACTGGGGTCAGGTCTAGAATTATCCAAAATCATGGGATTTGTCCAACCAATCAAATGGAAGACCTCAGACTTCAGATAGACAGATGGTTTAGGATGCAACTGCATCTAAGGGATTATTTATGTTAATTTATGCATTAGTCTTTTCCAAGGGTACACTCAAAATATCGGAGTATTATACACATGCTAAAATTAGACTTAGGAAAGTAAAGGCAGGGACAGATAAACTAAAAGAAAGGAAACTCATGAATATGCATGTTCGAAATGAATACATCTTAAGCCTCAAAGCCTGGGCTGGATGGGAAGCATTGCTTTTGTTATTTCGGTAACAGCTGAGTGAATAAGATGTGAATATACTGCCTAAGAAGGGGGGCGATATCTTGGTCACTTAAAAGGGTCAACTGAATTGCCACACAACTGATTAGCTGAATTATATCTACACAGAATAAGCACAGCCACAGTGGAGTCTGGACAATTATCAAAGTGCAATTAAATATCTTATTTTTGGTATGCCTAGAACAGATTCCAAGATGAATCCCTAGAAATATCACTTATATCTGAGACATTATAGAATGGCAACTCTACTCAAAATTTCCTTCAGAGTTCACAGACATGTTAGGGATGCCTCACAGAGTAATTTTATAGACACTTTAACCATCAGATAGTGTACAACACTTAAAGTAATTTCAAGAATTTTCCCAGAACATTGACTCCCCCTAATTTTCTTTCCCAAGAAAAGTACATGCAAATGGCTTGTTTTCCTTGAAAAATCGAGCTTGAGGCAGAGTGGGATAAATGAATAAGCACCAAAATCTCTTATTTTATTGATCCACTTTTTTTCAATAATTACATCTTATCTTCAAAGGTACAAAAGACAACATACGGAGTGTTCAAAATCGATGACGCTAAGGATATGAATATGCTAACAGTTTGAACTGACTTTTGTATTTTTATGAGAGAGGGTAAACTTTATTAAAGGGTAGCACTGACGGGAATGGGATATTAACACCACCACCATTCTTAGTCAAGCACCTCAATATATCAGATAAGAAAGATCACATCTTATTTATGAGATTATAATACATATATATGCGTACATTTATACATAAGTATATATGTGTGTATACATATGTGTATATATGCATATACATATACATGCATGCATATGTAGACACACAGATGCTCACATATGCATATAAAAAAATGGAAACTCAAACTTTACTTTTATTCCCCAAATGAATTATGTAGGTTTCCTGTTACACAGAATTAATAGACCACACTTAGTGTCCTACCTCTGAGACTTTTCTAACCTTTCTTACACTTCACTACTTTAAAAACAAGGGAGTCACATTATCCTGCATTAGGTTCCAAAATTAATTATTAACAATTAATCATTAATGAGATGAAACCTCTTGAATGCATTTCTAAAGATGAACAGACACACTGAAGCTACTGAAATCAAATACAATACTAACAACAGGAAAATAGGAATTATACATCTGTTGAACACTGAATGGTTAAGACATGTCTTTTTCCTTTGGGTTAGACCTAATGCACTGAGTTCCAGTATCATGATCAAAATTGGTTAGACTTTTTCAAGAAAAAAAAAGGGTGGTAGGGCTAGGTCAGTTGACTGCAACTAATGTCTTTCATAAGGTTTCAAACTCAAAGAAAAAATAAAATAAAAGGGCTGAGTCGTTAAGGGCATGAGATGCCCCTGGTGGTAGGTGTGGAAGGCATTCCAACAGGCATACATTGTATTGTGGGAATGTAAAGCAGACAAATAATTATGAAGTGATCCTTGGGTCCTAATACAGTGGAGAGATTTACAAGATCTATAATAAAAGATGAATGCAGTGGCCAATTAAGGTCTTCATACATAGTTGATGCATTCAGATATGCACTCAACAAATATTTGTTTTACATTTGTTATGTTTCTCTGTTTTAATCTCTATCCTACGGATAAGTGATGCAGAAGTAAAGAAGACAAATTTACTTTTACCCCACTGAGCATATATTTTAACAGTAAACACAGAAAAAAATCAAATAAAGTTGTCCAATAAAGCAAGTTACTGTAAATCTAGCCAAGTATTGGAAAGAGGACAACACAGTCCTGATATGGAAAATAATGACAATAGTATCTAGGTGGGATGGTTGGCAATGGCATCTCTGAAGAGGAAGCATGTACAATTCTCAACTACATAATGTGTAAGAGCCAGCCATTCAAACAGAAGGGCAAATGTTCCAAGTAAAAGGATCAGAAGTACAAAAGCCCTGAGGCAGTGAAGAGTTAAGCCTGCATGTTGTAAATGCCCCACCCAGTTCTCCTTCACTTGCTGGTTTACTTATTCCCCAGCTTTTGTGATATTTAACAATTCACAGCTGCTCCCTTCTCTGGATAATTGCCCATGGCCAAACAGGAGACCAGTGGGCACTTAGCTGATCCCACTACAGCCTCACTTGGTCCTTCCATGCTTGGTTTTAATGGAAAATGGGCAAGTACAGTAATCATACCTGATCAGAACATGGTGACCAGCACCTCAGGGTCCTCAGAAATAAGAATCTAGACTTGCAGAAACTCTAGCCTAGGAGAACTAGGATACAGAACATGTGGGGGAGGGAGATGACAAGTTTCAGTAATGACTTTGGGAGAATTGCAGCATGGGGCTGCAGTTTGTCCCACTAACCCTCCTCCTGTAAACTGTCACATATTGTGATAACTAGGAGAAGCTGTAACTATGTGGAATAAACTTAATATGAGAAGCAAGTGGACATGAGCAGCACAAGAAGTATTCTGAGAATGCACCCACCATATGGGGCTGGAAAATCCACACCCAAGACCCTAGAAATGTCAACTGCTAACAGTTCATAATTGTTCCTTACTTGGAGGAAAGCCCTCAAAGAAATGGAATAGCCCTCAAACTCACATGGGAAGTGACTCCCTCTCTCACAGAGGGGCAAAGACATAGCCTGACCAAGTGCAAAAGACTGACCCCATTACTTGGAGGTGGCAGTAACTCTGTTGTGCAATTTGTGTCCAGAACTTTCTTATGGGATTATTTAGAAGCTAGTCTCCATCTGAGACCACATTTGTTGCTTGGCATTTCTTCCCTGACTTACCTACTTTCCTCAGACCTTTCTTCTGGAAGCACACCTCCAACAAATTTAGAATATCCACCTTAGCCTCTGTTTCTAGAGAGCTGGTCTAAAGACAGCCTGTTCTAAGAAGGAACAAAGAGAATGTGGCTGCAGTGTGGTGAGAAAAGATGAGCCAAGATGAGACTGGAAGGATAGGCTTATGCCAGATTATTCAGAAATATGATAATCCCTTTACCTCTCATCTTGTGGGCAATGCGAAATAAATGATTTTTGGCAGGGGGAAGGAGAATACATTTTATTAAACACACACACGATTTAATATTCTTATATATTTGTTGTAGTGTATAGTGTATATTTGTCTCATCCACAGTAACCTGTGTGCTCAATAAAGGTAAAGGCTTTTCCAGGATGAAACACAGTGCTCAGAGAAATACAGACACACAATAGATATATGCTAATAATAATGATTCATGTTGATCACCAAGGGTCAATAACATGTTATAATCTGGTTTATTTGCAATTATAACATGGCTGCTCTTTTGCTTAAGAATGATTTAGTCTTGTAGAACTTTCATACAAGAAACTTCTGAAAAGCAATAAGCCATAGGGGAAGAAGTACAGGCACAGAAAGGGACAGATTTTTTGTAGCAGATTTATGAATGTATTAAATATTAAAGGGATAATCTCTATTGCTTTGTAGTTTAAGCAGTGATAAATGGGTGTTACGATTGATTAAATGCCTGCACTTTACTTCAATGTTTGTTTTGAACTGTTTATGGAAAGAATATGTAAAAGGAATAGAAATGCCTTATCAAGGAGAATTTCTTCTTCTAGATGCACTTGGAGGTGACATATTCATACCTACAAATATTTTTGAATTAGGTGAGTCTGGCTAGCAAATCAAAATTAGGAAGTAGATTGCAATCATAGAGAACCCATGCTTCAGAATGAGATTGCCTGGTTTTAATTTTGGTTTGATCACCTTCTGAACACATGGCCTTATATAACTTCCTTAAATCCTCTGATCTTCTATTTTATCATCTGCAAAATTATTTCAAAAGCCAAAGCTGTGTATGTGTGTGTGTGTATATATATAACTATACATATCTCTATATATGGATATATCTATTTCTGTCTAACTATATCCATCTATATCTTTAATTTAACCCTAATTAAGTAACCATAAATATAAGCATACATATATATATACACATATATATACACACACACACATATATATACATATACACACACACATATATCTATATAAAGTCATGCAAACTTCTTAGGCTAGAGTTTGACATATACTAACTAAGAGCTTAATGGACATCAGTGCTTATAACTGTTAAACATAGGATTCACTGAATGCTTACTGTGGGGCAGGTTTTGTCCTTAATCCTTTAATGGATTAACATACTATATCCTCCAAAATTTGATACAGGTACTACCTTCACTCACCCATTTATATATGAGCCTTAGGGAACATAAGTGACTTGCTCACAGTTTGTGTGCTGTAGACTGATCTTGATCCCAGACAATTTGTTTCCAAAGTCCATACATATAACTACTACTATGAAGCAGCAGCAGCAGAGTAATTACTACAACATGGAGCTAAATGAATGAAAGCATGCATGAGTGAGTGAATGCAAGAACGAATGAACAATAGTTTGATTCATAAGACAGCAAATATTTGGAGCATTTTCTTGGTGACAGAAAGAAGGCCAAGATATGGAATAAAATAAACATTCTCATATACATGATATATCATATTTGAAACCTAAAAGAAAGGTGCAACCTTTATACTAACAATTCTACAACTATAAAATTTCCAGAGGAAATAAGAAATATGTGTAAATGGATTTAGAATACCAATAATTTCCAAAAAAGAGGAATAATAAAATACATATTTTTTCTATTTTTTATGATTGAATTTAATTACCAAGTTACCTGAACATGTATTTGGCGTGCTGGTGTAAAATAAACATAAAACTAATTATTTTTTAATAAGTAATTAATTATCCCATAATGATATTTAGAACATTTTTTCCTATTCTTTGTTTTGTTTTCTTTATCATGACTAATTTTGAATATCAGTTTATCTAAAAATCAATTGCCAGGGCTTTCTGTAATGATCTGTGCATTTATATATTCTTGCATCATTACCAATATAGTTACTGTCCCTTTATAACATATTTTAGTGCATTAGAGAAATAAAATGAGAACATAATCATTTAGTAACTAAAACTGCAGTGGTATAAAGTATCAGTAGAGTTTAATAATAATAAATATGATGAGGCAGGATTTCCAGAAAACTGATATTCAGATTTTTTTTTAGGGTCTCTTTTATTATTGTTATTTTTAAAATTCTGGACTAATGTATTAGGGGCCATCTAGATTAAATGAAATTATAGAGTTACTTTATTTTAGGACTTTTAGAACTTGTACTATGTTATCAGATGCCCCCACCCTATCAGGCAATAGATTATGATACATTTGATCATACTTATTGCTATTTTTCCCCTAATACATCTCTAGGGATTAGGTTTTTGTAGAAAAACACTGGAAATCCCAACTATTCCACTGAATAATCATGTCTTCTTATACACAGACTAACAACAAGGGTTTATCGGTATTCATTCTTAAAGTGTTAGGATTATGCAAATAGTAGCCAGGTTTTCATTCTAAAATATCTCCAAGAGGCTTCAGAACTCGGATTAACATTCCTGTAGAACACACAAATGATATATTTAAATAAATTATGTGCTTTGTTTGCCCTTTTTGAATACCAGCCATCATTGGATATGGTGCACCCTACCAGAGCTGTTGTTTCCTCTATGATTGCACATGGGGAAGAAGAATCCCCTTCTTGCACACATGTGCACGGAGAATTACTTTTTACTGACCATGTTATCTGCTTTATGTTAAAATTATTAATAAAAAATGAACCTCTATTCTATGAATCATATTGCACCTTGAACAGCAATAGTGTTGCATTTTATTCTCAAATAGGCAGGACAGGAATGATTATTCCATTCAATGGATAGAGAAAAAAGATTATAGGAGCTGGTAATTATCATTTCACAGTTCTTTATTATGATTTCCATTGGGCCCAGCTTCTGGGAGCATCTGTTCCTGCTGGAGTACCTATGAAGGCTGAGCCATGCAGTGGTATTGATGGGAAGACAGAGCTTGGGGATGTTCCCCTCAGCTTACTGTAAAGTTACCTTCAGCAGAAGAGCATATGAGAAGAGCATGAGGGACCAGAGAGCACTGGATCCTCCCTGTCCCTTGCTTCTTCACAAGTACTCTCAGAATCCCCCTCACAAGCCGTTATTTGCCTGGGAAACAGATCATAGGCAATCTCTTAATGGAACTTGAAGGCCTTCACTTCACCATGAATATGGAAAAGCCCTGCCACTTATACTGTTACTTTCTCGTCTGTGGTCATAGCAACCCAGTGCTATATAAGATAGAATATGATTGGGGTTCTTAGCCACGGGCCCAGATCAGACCTCATACCCTCTCCATGGTCTGGATCATTAGGGAACGTAGCCCAAAGGGAAGAAGCTTTTCCTTTACTGCTTGTTGGGTATTTCATTTATTCTTGCATTTCACAGTCAAGGGGTCCTTAAATTTTGATACCCTCTGTTTTTTTTTTGTTTTTTTTTTTTTGTCTTTTCTAAGCCTCCCAACTTACAAGCTTCTTTTCACAACAAAAATAAACCTTTAAGCATTTGGAGGGTGAGAGATTTATTTACTGCCTATTTTAAACTTTGCAGGCACTAGGTTAAATGTTTTACAAAGTTATTTTATCTTGTGAGATAAGTATTACTGTTCTTACATAACATAAAAGCAAATGATGCCTTCATCAGGTTGAGTGACTTGCCTAAGGTCATACAACCTAGCTTAAATTACAGTCTTATTCCAAACTCAAGTTCTCTTCCTTGTTTCTCTCTGCAGGAGACAGAAAGACACAAGGAAAACACGATGACACATAGGGAGATTCCAGAACTTGGAGAAGCATGGATGCTATCATCACCATCAACTAACCAAAAATCTGTGATATCCTGCATTAAAATCTATAGGGAACTGCTGAGGCATTTACAAACCCTACCTCCTACTGTGAAAGATGTCCCTTTAAGCCCTAGTTGATAATTGGATAAAATCAGCAAGTTAAAAAGATTAAAGCAAAGAGAAAAAAGATTTACTATGGTTTCTTTTTTCATTCTCTGAAGTGTCAAAGAGACATGAAGCCAGATACTTTTTTTGTTTGTTTGTTTGTTTTTTTTCCGGTACGCGGGCCTCTCCCGTTGCGGAGCACAGGCTCCGGACGCGCAGGCTCAGCGGCCATGGCTCACGGGCCTAGCCACTCTGCGGCATGTGGGATCTTCCCGGACCTGGGCACGAACCCATGTCCCCTGCATCGGCAGGCGGACTCTCAACCACTGCGCCACCAGGGAAGCCCTAGCCAGATACTTTTAAAAGTGGTAAGATAGATTTTATTCAGACTACTGCAGTAGAGGAGAGAGACTTCAACACAGAACCAAGCTCCACTCCACTGAAACGTTTTAAATATTGAAGTGTGCTAAAGGAAAATTACTGAAATAGGTTAAGGGGGGTTGTCAATGAGATTAGGCCAGCTGGGTTTGTTAACTGCCCTTATCTGGAGGAGAAACAACTCTGTATCTTTAGGACAGGAGGTAGTTTTGCAAACTGGAGCAAGGCACCCACCAAAATTAAGCTCTTACTCTCCTACTGGGAGACAGGAGAGCTATCTCCCTGCTTATTTGCATTTCAAAGGGATGGCCCCAGGTCCTTGAGGAGACATTTCAGGGTGGTAAAAGATTTGTGTCTTAAATGGAAAGAGAAAAGATTTATAATTGTAAGCTTTCTAAAGTAAACCATCTAAGAAAAGGAAGGTCAGGATCTTATAGTCAAATTTTGGCTGGAACAAAGAGTAAACTCTTTTGGCAGCATTGAGCTTTCCCAGGCAAGCATTTTAAGAACGTATGGGATCACTGTAGGGTCATGGTATTGAGCTGATAGAAGCCATGGTAGAGTTCGCTCAAGTCTCTTGGTGCAGGAAGTTGAATGGAATCATTTGTGCCTAGAGAGAGTTCTGTAGTTCTCAGAAGCCAAACACATTCTAACTGCATTGTTCCAGTATAGCTCAACCACAAGCTTTAAAACCATGGAAACTACATATGTTTATTATATAGATTTTTTTAAAGTTTTCATTTCTAGTAGCAACCTTTACTTCACCTTATACAAGCTAATGATTTGCTTAGTCATGGGCCACACTATAGAGAAAGCTTCCAGATCTTATGTTGGTTGCTAAAGATGTCACTGAATATCAAAGAAAAATCAGTTAAACCTTTGGATACACTGTACCTTTCAAGAGACAGATCACAGATGTTTAGGGCAGCCTTTCAATTTACAGGAACCAGAAATTACAGCATTTTGGCAACAAGCACATACTGTGCATCCTGCGTGGACTACAACCACCATCTGCTTGACATCACTGATTGACTATTCCCTGATTAATCAGAGTTGAGGAGAGGAGAACAGTCAACCCTTCTCTATGTTCTGTGATTTCCTCCTCTTTCTGTATTTCAAAGTGATTCTAAGTTATGTTGTCCAAATTAAGCATGCATTTCTGGCCCACATACATAGATGGCAGTCAAGATTTACAGACTCCTTAAGAGCTAGTCCCTGATTTTTCAAATTCATAACAAACTATCTGTAGTTCTTGAAATATGTTATGTTCCCCGATGCCTTCTCTTGCACAGGCCCATTCTTCTGCCAGAAGTATTCTCCTCTATTTATGCATCTGAAATTTTCTATTATTTCTTCAATACTTATCTCAACGATGATGTGTTTTCAGGCTTCCCAACACACAACCTTTGTGCCACAGTTGGATCAAGGACTCATTCACATTACTGTTCTTACAAAGATCTGTTGTAATTACTTATACCCAATTCTACCAACTACACATATGAACTCTATGAGGTTAGGGATCCATACATATCACCTTGTTATACACAATGGGAGCTGTAACTGCCCTGAATTCAGAAATTCAGATGTTGGGAAAAAGAAAAGATATAACCACACCTACTTAACTTCATTGGATTTGCATTTCTCCTACCTTAAATGGTCCCCATAATGGTAAAGGATTGGCATGTTTTCTCAGAATGAACTGTGGATGGGTGAGGGGACATTAGGATATAAGTTAGATTTCTTGATTTTGGAAACCACAACTCAAGCTACTGTGACCATTTACCTATCAACTACTTTTGAGGGTCACAGAGATACCTTATCAGGTTCTTTTGGGTTGGAGATAAGGTAAATTCTGAGATCCATATACATCAAATCACAGAGAAGATTTGAAAAGTGGTTATTTACAGGATAATATGTAATTACTTATAAAAGGAATCAATGGTTCCTAGGAAACAATATTAGTTCAGCCAGGAACATGTTATAGCAGACTAGCTTCATTTCCTATTATAACTGGTGAGACAATATTTTGTCATAGAAAGAGAGCTAATAGAGAATGGAAAATAGGACGTTTCTTTAATTTCATTTATATACTAGGCAAAGTACTCTACTTATGTTGTATAGTCTCATTCAATTCTCGTACAAACCACTGCATAAACTATTAGCCCAAAATCAAATATGAGGAAGCCGACAATAAACAGATTAAGTGATTTTTTAAATGTAATTCAGCTCCTAAGTAGCAAAGTAGGTATTCAAGTAGAGATCTCAAATGGATATAAATGTCTTTTTGATAAGAGTCAGTGATTTTTCTATAACTTTTCCCCATACAAGGTACTGCAGAGATCTCTGTTATTTTTTTCTTCCCTGAAACATCAATATGATTCAGTTTTCGTGATGGAAAGAAAAACACCACCATTACAACATTGGTTCCATGATTTTTCAGAGGTCTATGACTTTGTGATTGACTCATGGTTAGCTAAATAATATTTACTTACACACACATACACACACCAATTTTTAAAGGTTATTTCAATTAAGCAATAGGCATGTTTCAGGGAATAAACAATATTAATCAAGATGACCCTCCTGAATGAATTGGATCAAAACACATTAAAGAGTCTATGAAATTAGCACACACTTCTTATAGCATCTACCCTAAGGATGATAATAGTTACTATTATTAATGCTATTAAATGCCTCATATGCATTTTCTCACTTAACCACATAGTATCCCAGTGAGATAGGTTATTTTCCCCATTACTTTCCCCACTATACAGGTAAGGAAGTAAGAATTCTGATGAGTTAAATATTGCTAATAATGAGGTGTAGAAACAGGCTTCAGTTCTCAGTATTGTGATTCAAGAATCCATGCTCTTACCCACCACAAGCCTCTCAATATGTTTAATCACTCATAAGATTTTTCAGAAACTTTTGTAATTATTTTTAGACATTTTAAGTTTTATAGCTCTAGCTTTTCCTTCTTTGTTCCTAAAAAAATTACATAAACATCACGGTCAAGAAACAGTTTTTTAAATTCTATAAAGACCATCCAGGAACATCAGTGTTAAGTTCCACTCAGTCTAGTTTCCTATGCCATATGGCATCATTCATCTTATTGTTATTGTTAAGAGTAATTCTTTTCTCTAGTTTGCACAGTATCTTTTATAGAAATAATGAAGCATGGCTTTTCCTTAAAAATATCACTCAAATAATTAAATTAATTGCCAAAAAAATGGAGAACCTAAGATTTTCTTGGCCTTTCAAATCCCTCTAATAAAACATTAAATCCATTTTTTTCTGGAATCTTTTCACACTGTTAATCTAGCTTTTTATTTTTTTTAACTTCATTAAGAAATTAATATTTACTCTCCTGGCAGCCAGTCCTTTCTTCAGATAGCTCTATTAATAGTTCATTATCTGAGTCTTTCAATGTCTTATATCCAGAAATCCTTATTTGGGCACTTTTATAAATGATAACCCTTTAATATTTAAAACAGTGTATTTATATTGATATATTTTTAATTTATTTTAAATATAATTTTAAATTTTATTAAAATATAATTCACACAACATACAATTCATTCATTTAATAGGTAAAGTAGTATATCTGATTAAAATTTAAAAAGTAATAATTTTCACTAGTCATGTTTGTTTCATTGGACAGTAAGTCTGTGGGGTTCTTCATGCTATCATCTCAGGAGTCAGCTCTTCAATAGTGAGCATTTAATGATATACAAATTATCAAATACAGACTGAGGACAATTTATTGACAACCGTCAATTTCCTCAATACAGTTAGGCCCATTTTATAAATAAGGAAATTGAAGAATAGAGAAAAAGACAGTATATGCAAGAACAGTGAGTTAGAAGGAGCCAGATTTGAAATTCAATATACCTGTTTCCAAACTGTGCTCTTGTTATTGTTCAAAACACTGTGCTGGCTGGAGCATTTTGTGGGGCAAGATTATGAAGTGGTAAAAAATAAATGGGACTTCCGGGTAAGATGGCGGAAGAGTAAGACGCGGAGATCACCTTCCTCCCCACGGATACACCAGAAATACAGCTACACGTGGAACAACTCCTACAGAACACCTACTGAACGCTGGCAGAAGACCCCAGACCTCCCAAAAGGCAAGAAACTCCCCACATACCTGGGTAGGGCAAAGCGGAGAGATTCCCGCACAGAGGAGCGGTGCCGAGCGGCACTCACCAGCCCGAGAGGCTTGTCTGCTCGCCCGCCGGGGCGGGCGGCGCTGGAAGCTGAGGCTCGGGCTTCGGTCAGAGCGCAGGGAGAGGACTGGGGCTGGCGGCGAGAACTCAGCCTGAAGGGGGCTAATGTGCCACAGCTAGCCGGGAGGGAGTCCGGGAAAACTCTGGAGCTGCCGAAGAGGCAAGAGACTTTTTCTTCCCTCTTGGTTTCCTGGTGCACGAGGAGAGGGGATTAAGAGCGCTGCTTAAAGGGGCTCCACAGACGGGCGCGAGTCACGACTGAAAGCGCGGAGCCCAGTGACGGGCGTGGGACGCTGGGGCTGCTGCTGCCGCCGCCAAGAAGCCTGTGTGCGAGCGCAGGTCACTGTCCACACCGCCCTTCCGGGAGCCTGTGCAGCCCGCCACTGCCGGGGTCCCGGGATCCAGGGGCGGCTTCCCTGGGAGAACGCACGGCACGCCTCGGGCTGGTGCAACGTCACGCCGACCTCTGCCGCTGCAGGCTCGCCCCGCACTCCGTGCCCCTCCCTCCCGCCCGGCCTGAGTGAGCCAGAGTCCCCGAAGAGGCTGCTCCTTTAACCCTGTCCTGTCTGAGCGAAGAACAGACGCCCTCCGGCGACCTACACGCAGAGGCGGGGCCAAATCCAAAGCTGAGACCCAGGAGCTGTGAGAACAAAGAAGAGAAAGGGAAACCTCTCCCAGCAGCCTCAGAAGCAGCGGATTAAAGCTCCATAATCAACTTGATGTACCCTGCATCTGTGGAATACATGAATAGACAACAAATCATCCCAAATTGAGGAGCCAGGAGTCAGTGCTGTGCCTCTGAGGTGGGAGAGCCAACCTCAGGACACTGGTCCACAAGAGACCTCCCAGCTCCACATAATATCAAACGGCGAAAATCTTCCAGAGATCTCCATCTCAACACCAGCACCCAGCTTCACTCAACGACCAGCAAGCTACAGTGCTGGACACCCTATGCCAAACAACTAGCAAGACAGGAACACAACGCCACCCATTAGCAGAGAGGTGGCCTAAAATCATAAAAAGTCCGCAGACACCCCAAAACACACCACCAGACGTGGACCTGCCCACCAGAAAGACAAGATCCAGCCTCATCCACCAGAACACAGGCACTAGTACCCTCCACCAGGAAGCCTACACAACCCACTAAACCAACCTTAGCCACTGGGGACAGACACCAAAAACAACGGGAACCACGAACCTGCAGCCTGCAAAAAGGAGACCCCAAACACAGTAACATAAGCAAAATGAGAAGACAGAAAAACACACAGCAGGAGAAGGAGCAAGATAAAAACCCACCAGACCTAACAAATGAAGAGGTACTAGGCAGTCTACCTGAAAAAGAATTCAGAATAATGATGGTAAAAATGATCCAAGATTCTATTTCCCAGATCCAAAATCTTGGAAATAGAATAGACAAAATGCAAGAAACAGTTAACAAGGACCTAGAAGAACTAAAGATGAATCAAGCATCGATTAAAAACACAATAAATGAAATAAAAAATACTCTAGACGGGATCAATAGCAGAATAACTGAGGCAGAAGAACGGATAAGTGAGGTGGAAGATAAAATAGTGGCAATAACTGCTGCAGAGCAAAATAAAGAAAAAAGAATGAAAAGAACAGAGGACAGTCTCAGAGACCTCTGGGACAACATTAAACGCACCAACATTCGAATTATAGGGGTTCCAGAAGAAGAAGAGAAAAAGAAAGGGACTGAGAAAATATTTGAAGAGATTATAGTTGAAAACTTCCCTAATATGGGAAAGGAAATAGTTAATCAAGTCCAGGAGGCACAGAGAGTCCCATACAGAATAAATCCAAGGAGAAATACACCAAGACACATATTAATCAAACTGTCAAAAATTAAACACAAAGAAATCATATTAAAAGCAGCAAGGGAAAAACAACAAGTAACACACAAGGGAATCCCCATCAGGATAACAGCTGATCTCTCAGCAGAAACTCTACAAGCCAGAAGGGAGTGACAGGACATAATTAAAGTGATGAAGGAGAAAAACCTGCAACCAAGACTACTCTACCCAGCAAGGATCTCATTCAGATTTGATGGAGAAATTAAAACGTTTACAGACAAGCAAAAGCTGAGAAAGTTCAGCACCACCAAACCAGCTTTACAACAAATGCTAAAGGAACTTCTCTAGGCAAGAAACACAACAGAAGGAAAAGACCTACAATAACGAACCCAAAACAATTAAGAAAATGGGAATAGGAACATACATATCGATAATTACCTTAAATGTAAATGGACTAAATGCTCCCACCAAAAGACACAGATTGGCTGAATGGATACAAAAACAAGACCCATATATATGCTGTCTACAAGAGACCCACTTCAGACCTAGAGAAACATACAGACTGAAAGTAAGGGGATGGAAAAAGATATTCCATGCAAATGGAAACCAAAAGAAAGCTGGAGTAGCTATTCTCATACCAGACAAAATAGACTTTAAAATAAAGACTACTAGAAGAGACAAAGAAGGACACTACATAATGATCAAGGGGTCGATCCAAGAAGAAGATATAACAATTGTAAATATTTATGCACCAAACATAGGAGCACCTCAATACATAAGGCAAATACTAACAGCCATAAAAGGAGAAATCGACAGTAACACAATCATAGTAGGGGACTTTAACACCCCACTTTCACCAATGGACAGATCATCCAAAATGAAAATAAATAAGGAAACACAAGCTTTAAATGATACATTAAACAAGATGGACTTAATTGATATTTATAGGACATTCCATCCAAAAACAACAGAATACACATTTTTCTCAAGTGCTCATGGAACATTCTCCAGGATAGATCATATCTTAGGTCACAAATCAAGCCTTGGTAAATTTAAGAAAATTGAAATTGTATCAAGTATCTTTTCCGACCACAATGCTATGAGACTAGATATCAATTACAGGAAAAGAGCTGTAAAAAATACAAACACATGGAGGCTAAACAATACACTACTTAATAACGCAGTGATCACTGAAGAAATCAAAGAGGAAATTAAAAAATACCTAGAAACAAATGACAATGGAGACACGACGACCCAAAAACCTATGGGATGCAGCAAAAGCAGTTCTAAGAGGGAAGTTTATAGCAATACAATCCCACCTTAAGAAACAGGAAACATCTCGAATAAACAACCTAACCTTGCACCTAAAGCAATTAGAGAAAGAAGAACAAAAACATCCCAAAGTTAGCAGAAGGAAAGAAATCATAAAAATCAGATCAGAAATAAATGAAAAAGAAATGAAGGAAACGATAGCAAAGATCAATAAAACTAAAAGCTGGTTCTTTGAGAAGATAAACAAAATTGATAAACCATTAGCCAGACTCATCAAGAAAAAAAGGGAGAAGACTCAAATCAATAGAATTAGAAATGAAAAAGGAGAAGTAACAACTGACACTGCAGAAATACAAAAGATCATGAGAGATTACTATAAGCAACTCTATGCCAATAAAATGGACAACCTGGAAGAAATGGACAAATTCTTAGAAATGCACAACCTGCCAAGACTGAATCAGGAAGAAATAGAAAATATGAACAGACCAATCACAAGCACTGAAATTGAAACTGTGATAAAAGAT
Organism: Hyperoodon ampullatus; assembly: GCF_949752795.1. NCBI lineage: Eukaryota > Metazoa > Chordata > Mammalia > Artiodactyla > Ziphiidae > Hyperoodon > Hyperoodon ampullatus. Next base: position 23,609,551 of record NC_136931.1, on the reverse strand, counting down.
CTTCCAACAAACAAAAGCCCAGGACCAGATGGCTTCACAGGCGAATTCTATCAAGCATTTAGAGAAGAGCTAACACCTATCCTTCTCAAACTCGTCCAAAATATAGCAGAGGGAGGAACACTCCCAAACTCATTCTACGAGGCCACCATCACCTTGATACCAAAACCAGACAAGGATGTCACAAAGAAAGAAAACTACAGGCCAATATCACTGATGAACATAGATGCAAAAATCCTCAACAAAATACTAGCAAACAGAATCCAACAGCACATTAAAAGGATCATACACCATGATCAAGTGGGGTTTATTCCAGGAATGCAAGGATTCTTCAATATACGCAAATCAATCAACGTGATACACCATATTAACAAATTGAAGGAGAAAAACCATATGATCATCTCAATAGATGCAGAGAAAGCTTTCGACAAAATTCAACACCCATTTATGATAAAAACCCTGCAGAAAGTAGGCATAGAGGGAACTTTCCTCAACATAATAAAGGCCATATATGACAAACCCACGGCCAGCATCGTCCTCAATGGTGAAAAACTGAAACCATTTCCACTAAGATCAGGAACAAGACAAGGTTGCCCACTCTCACCGCTCTTATTCAACATAGTTTTGGAAGTTTTAGCCACAGCAATCAGAGAAGAAAAGGAAATAAAAGGAATCCAAATCGGAAAAGAAGAAGTAAAGCTGTCACTGTTTGCAGATGACATGATACTATACATAGAGAATCCTAAAGATGCTACCAGAAAACTACTAGAGCTAATCAATGAATTTGGTAAAGTTGCAGGATACAAAATTAATGCACAGAAATCTCTGGCATTCCTATATACTAATGATGAAAAATCTGAAAGTGAAATCAAGGAAACACTCCCATTTACCATTGCAACAAAAAGAATAAAATATCTAGGAATAAACCTACCTAAGGAGACAAAAGACCTGTATGCAGAAAATTATAAGACACTGATGAAACAAATTAAAGATGATACAAATAGATGGAGAGATATACAATGTTCTTGGATTGGAAGAATCAACATTGTGAAAATGACTCTACTACCCAAAGCAATCTACAGATTCAATGCAATCCCTATCAAACTACCACTGGCATTTTTCACAGAACTAGAGCAAAAAATTTCACAATTTGTATGGAAACACAAAAGACCCCGAATAGCCAAAGCAATCTTGAGAACAAAAAATGGAGCTGGAGGAATCAGGCTCCCTGACTTCAGACTATACTACAAAGCTACAGTAATCAAGACAGTATGGTACTGGCACAAAAACAGAAAGATAGATCAATGGAACAGGATAGAAAGCCCAGAGATAAACCCAAGGACATATGGTCACCTTATCTTTGATAAAGGAGGCAGGAATGTACAGTGGAGAAAGGACAGTCTCTTCAATAAGTGGTGCTGGGAAAACTGGACAGGGACATGTAAAAGTATGAGATTAGATCACTCCCTAACACCATACACAAAAATAAGCTGAAAATGGATTAAAGACCTAAATGTAAGGCCAGACACTATCAAACTCTTAGAGGAAAACATAGGCAGAACACTCTATGACATAAATCACAGCAAGATCCTTTTGGACCCACCTCCTAGAGAAATGGAAATAAAGACAAAAATAAACACATGGGACCTAATGAAACTTAAAAGCTTTTGCACAGCAAAGGAAACCATAAACAAGACCAAAAGACAACCCTCAGAATAGGAGAAAATATTTGCCAATGAAGCAACTGACAAAGGATTAATCTCCAAAATTTATAAGCAGCTCATGCAGCTCAATAACAAAAAAACAAACAGCCCAATCCAAAAATGGGCAGAAGACCTAAATAGACATTTCTCCACAGAAGATATACAGACTGCCAACAAACACATGAAAGGATGCTCAACATCTTTACTCATTAGAGAAATGCAAATCAAAACTACAATGAGATATCATCTCACACCAGTCAGAATGGCCATCATCAAAAAATCTAGAAACAATAAATGCTGGAGAGGGTGTGGAGAAAAGGGAACACTCTTGCACTGCTGGTGGGAATGTGAATTGGTACAGCCACTATGGAGAACGGTATGGAGGTTCCTTAAAAAACTACAAATAGAACTACCATATGACCCAGCAATCCCACTACTGGGCATATACCCTGAGAAAACCATAATTCAAAAAGAGACATGTACCAAAATGTTCATAGCAGCCCTATTTACAATAGCCCAGAGATGGAAACAACCTAAGTGTCCATCATCGGATGAATGGGTAAAGAAGATGTGGCACATATATACAATGGAATATTACTCAGCCATAAAAAGAAATGAAATTGAGCTGTTTGTAATGAGGTGGATGGACCTAGAGTCTGTCATACAGAGTGAAGTAAGTCAGAAAGAGAAAGACAAATACTGTATGCTGACACATATATATGGAATTTAAGAAAAAAAAATGTCATGAAGAACATAGGGGTAAGACAGGAATAAAGACACAGACCTACTAGAGAATGGACTTGAGGATATGGGGAGGGGGAAGGGTAAGCTGTGACAAAGTGAAAGAGCGGCATGGACATATATACACTACCAAACGTAAGGTAGATAGCTAGTGGGAAGCAGCCGCATAGCACAGGGAGATCAGCTCGGTGCTTTGTGACCGCCTGGAGGGGTGGGATAGAGAGGGTGGGAGGGAGACGCAAAAGGGAGGGGATATGGGAACATATGTATATGTATAACTGATTAAATTTGTTATAAAGCAAAAAAAAAAATGAAATAAAATAAAATAAATGGAGTGGGCATAGCCCATCTAAAGAGCACAGGGGCCAAACTGAAAGACTTCTCAATGGCCAAGTTGGGGGTAAAAAAATGACCAAGAAATACGTAATGCTAGTATTGGATTATTACCCAGGAAATAAAATAAATAATCATAAGCCCATACTGATATAACTAATTAAATAAGGAGATAAATAAATGGAGAAGAAAAACCTTTCTCACTGAAATAGTCCAACTGATAAGTTAAAAATAATGAGGGAAGTACAAAATCACTACAGTAATAGAATAAAATTTAATGTAAAAATTTCTATTAAAAATCAATTTCAGGGCTTCCCTGGTGGCGCAGTGGTTGAGAGTCCGCCTGCCGATGCAGGGGACACGGGTTCATGCCCCGGTCTGGGAAGATCCCACATGCCGCGGAACGGTTGGGCCCGTGAGCCATGGCCGTTGAGCCTGGCGTCCGGAGCCTGTGCTCCGCAATGGGAGAGGCCACAACAGTGAGAGGCCCACGTACAGCAAAAAAAAAAAAAAAAAAAAAAAAAAAAATCAATTTCATAAAATTACACCATGATAATAAATTCTGCAGCTGAGATCCAGTGATAAATGCTAAAAATAGTGGGCAAGGTTGTATGCAAAATCGGTATATCTTCATAGTCTTGAAGTTTTTCCCATATTTAGTAATTAGAAAGGAAAAAAACTAATTTTATAGTGAAGATTCCTGGCAGATGCCACCTTAATCAAATGGTCAAGTTTAACGTCATCAGTAACACATATAAATATTACGTACATCCATATGATGACACATCATTGCCACTTTGGTTTTTTGTGACAAACGCTTAACTCAATCTAATCATAAGAAAACATCATACAAACCGAATTTGAGGGACCTGTATAAAGTAATTGACTAGTATTTGTCACAAGTGTCAAGATCATGGAAGACAGAATGAGAAAGTGTTACAGATCGGAGAAGACAAAAGTGACATGACAATTAAATGCAACTAAATCAGATGCTGGAACAGAAAAAAAAGAACATTAGTTAAAAATTTGATGAAATCCAAATCAATACTTAATTTCAGTTAACAGTATTGTGCCAAGAATACATTTAGTTTTGACAAGTGTTCTACAATTATATAAAGTGTTATTAACATCAAGGGAAGCTGGATAATGCTTACACAGGATTTCTCTGTACTATTTTTGCAACTCTCCAAGCCTAAATTTTTCTCAAAGTTTTTTTTTTCTTAAAGCATAATGGCTTAGGCTTGTATAATATTTCAGTTCTGCTCTATCTTAAATAAATTATTGGGTATGAGAATAAATGCACACAATTCATCACTAGTGATGTATGTTAAATGCTACAGAAGCACAGAGAAAAGAGGCAAGTTAAACTGCAAAGAGCACGTGAGAACAGGATTAAAGAAGGCCCCATGCAGGAGGTGACTTTCGCGAGGACTGTGAAAATTAGATAGGTTTTTACCGGTTTGAGAAGGAGAGGAGGCTGAAAATAACGCTAGCATATACAACAACGTTTGAAGGTGCACTAAACAGTGAAAAGTCAGGTGTTCCTGTGAAATAAAGTGTATGGAAGAATCATACACAAACTGAAGTCGGAAAGGCTGACAAATCAGGAAGTGTCAAATACCTAGAAAATATGTTGGGACTCGAAGTATAGGTAAAGGCAGTCATTTGACATTATTTATGTAGTAGAAAACACTCTCTGCAATTATAGTAACACGTACATATCCATGGATGCTGGTTTAATTTGCTGAAAGTCACAGATACTCTCTATGCTTTTAAAATATGTCAGTCAAAACGCAATTATTGTCAGTAGTTTTTTTCTCTTGAGACAACTGTGTGTATCAATTCATGCTACAAGGTTTATAAATGGGTGGGCACTTTTTTTCCTAATTCCTTTCCATCTTGTTTTGAAATAGAGCACTGAGGCCAAATTTGAAAGGGCCTTAAATTTTTGATATTCTTTTTGGGGTTTGTTTTGTTTTTGATACTTTGTGTTGGGTTTTTGCGTGCATCTTTAATTTTTCTAGTGTGTTTTCTCCCCTGCCTTCTCTTTTTCTTGTTGAATCTATGATCATATTAAACTTCATCGACAAGGGACTTCCCTGGTGGCACAGTGGATAAGACTCCGTGCTCCCATTGCAGGGGGCCTGGGGTCGATCTCTGGTCAGGGAACTAGATCCCACATGCATGCTGCAACTAACAGTTTGCATGCCACAACTAAGGAGCCCGCATGCTGCAACTAAGGAGCTGGTGAGCCGCAACTAAGGAGCTCTGGATCTGCAACTAAGGAGCCAGTGACACACAACTAAGGAGACTTCCTGCCACAACTAAGACCCAGTGCAACCAAATAAATATTTTTAAAAATAAAAAAATAACATCATCCACAAGAAAATATTGTTCTTGGTTCATCAGGATTAATCAATCTTTTGCAAACACAGTTATGTCTCCTGTTACATGAATTGAAGATGGAAAATGGCTTTTGAAAAACTAATACCCTCAAATATTTTTCCATTAGCCTGCTTTTTTTTCTTCTAATTTATTTCAGTTTTGTGAAAATGATAATGTTTTATCCTTTATTTATTTATTCATCAGCTATTTATAGAATATCTACGAATTTTTAGGTCCTCTAATTGTGCTGTGGGAAAAAGTTGGGTAAGTGATTCAGCTGTCATATTCAAGGTTCTTGGAGTTTAATATACACCTTACAGGAAGAAATTACATACATATATATATATTCAGATTATTCTCAAGGAGATCCAAATATTGATCTATTCTTTCTATGGGATTTTCCTACTTCTAAATGCCCTTATACTTCAACTTTATTTTCAGTGCCTCTCACTGAGTGAATGCTAACAGTTTCCTGATTCCTGCAAAATACATAAAAGGCTTTTTTCTACAAAGCCTTCTTCGAACTGCTCCATCACATGCTAACTACTACCAGTTCCAAGTTTTCTTTTGCACTTACAGTTTTTTCTCCCCTGTGTTCATTGTTTTTGGTATTAGCCATCTCCAGCAGACAATGAGTTCCTGGAAAATTAAGATGAACCGTTTTCTCCCTCTTCATCTCATGTCCCTAGTTCCTAACACACCAGTGGGCTATTACCCAGATGTAGAAAGTACTGATTGATTTTATTATCTTAAAGTAACAATATATTTGATTTTCTAGAAAAGTCATTATTTAATTATTGGTTTTTGCAGCTTTCAAAATACAGAAGATATTAATTTGAATTTCAGCTAGAGCAATGAGATAATACTCTTGTTTCTGTACAATGGAGACAAATTCCATTCCCAGGATATTGAATCAATAAGTCATCAAGTGGTTGTTAGGATAAAACCTGTCTCCTTTCTAAGTATTACTGGTAGTTCACAGTAATGAACATATAATTCATAAATAGGGAGAATAAATAAACTGAAGCGCCGTCATACAATACAATGTAATACAGCAATGAAGATGCATGAACTAGCTCCAGTATGCATAAACATGGCTAGCGTTTAAAACATAACATTGAGTGAGACATAAAAGTTCTAATAAGATAAGCTCTATAAGATACCATTTATATAAATTGTACAACATACTCTAAAATATGATTATGAAAACATGCATATGTAAAAATCTGCGTAGGTATTAAGAGCATTAAGACATGAATGGAAGTTTACACACTAATTTCTTGATATTAATTGCATTTAGGGAGAAAGGAAAAGGGATGTACATGGAGGGGTTTTAAATTCTTTTGTAGCATGTTTATTTTTTAAAAAGTAAAACAAATACATGAAATACTATTATTTTTTAAATCATCTATTTATTCTGTATTGGAGTACATGGGCATCTGTTGTATTATTTTCTGTATTCTTGGATGTTTAAAATAGTCCATACAGGATTTCCCTGGTAGTCCAGTGAGTAAGATGCCACGCTCCCAATGCAGGGGTCCCTGGTTCGATCCCTAGTCAGGGGACTAGATCCTGCACGCATGCCACAACTAAGAGTTTGTATGCCACAACTAGGAGTCCTCATGCTGCAACTAAGAAGCCCGTGTGCTGCAACTGAGTCTACATGCCACAACTAAGACCAGCAAAGCCAAAATAAATAAATAAATAAAATAAATTTTTTAAAAATTAAAAAAAATATAATAGTCCATACGAAAAAGGTCGTGTATCCATACATATATACTAATTAATGTAACTATCTATATACATGTATGTATACCTATATATAAAGTAATACAATTAAACACACACATATAGAATAAAAGTACTTTAAGCTGAAGTTAAAGCATAAATAATGCGTAAAATTCTTGTTACATGAAAGTAAGACGCAGAGTGTTCCTGAAACATGGTTTGTTTAAAATGGGCAATGTCAACACCTTAAAAAAGAAATGACTCAAATGGGACTTTATGAAAGTACAACTGGTAGAATTCACAAAAACTGTTTCCTAAAGCAAATGTAGGAACTAGCAGACATTATGTTCTTCCAGTGTTACAAGTACTGTGTCAAATACTATTCCCTAAATGAACAGTGAATATTTGGGACATATGAATGATTCTAGACTGACTGGCACATTTAACCATATCAGGTTTGACTCTGACTGTACCCAAAAGTCCCCAACAGGATTATGGGAATCATGAAATATTATATATTTATATTTATAGATATATATATATATTATATATACATATATGTATAATAAAGAGACATATAGACATATATATATGCACATTATATACATATGTAATTTCTTTGTGAAAAAAAGTGTAGTCGTAGAAACTAAGTATTAGTGTGGCCTACTGAAGTGAAGGAGGGGAAAAAAAATGATGCTGCTTCTTATAATTAATTCCTAACTTGAAAACAGGATATTCAAATATTATATTGTAGTTACTCTGGAAATCAGATTCTCTCCCTTCCCTAGGTTTTCTGGTTTTGATTACTGAAGGCTATAGTTGCCCATTTATTTAGGGACTTTTCCAATATTTTTAGAATAACTATTTTTTGTCATGTATGGTTGTTGAAATCTCTTTCCCTTTAGCATGTGTTCAACTAGTGTTTGGCTATTTCCTTGAATGTAAGGAGCTATAAAAATGCAAGAAAACAATCACAATGACAAAAACCAACACCTCTTCCAGGGCATAGAGAGTGGCATTATGCTGGGACTCTCCTAACACTTAGCCAAGACATTTACAACTCAGCCTCAGCCTTCACTTCCTGCTTATACTGAGCCTAGAAATCAGCGAGAAGTGAAAGCTTAGCTTCTTCTCACATCTTTCCTGAGCTTGTGTCCTGTCCTGGGTATGTGTGTGGCTTTCTAAATTCCTTATTTTATACAGACACATTTGAATACCCTAAAATCCCAAAGAAATTCTTTCCCCAACTTTTCCTCCAGGCTTTAGGAGATCTATTGTATGTCCTGACCGTAATCTCTTGTCCCAAATAGCTGTGGGGTTTTCATTTGCCTTACAATGTTTTTGAGCAATGCTTACTATTTATCTGCCCTGAGTGAGTTCTGAAGAAGGCAAACAGAGACCAGCACCTTAACATTAGTTCTATTTGACTCTAAAGCTAATATATTTTTAGCCATGCCATAAACTGCCCTCCTGCTATTTTGTTTCATTTATGCATGCATTTTTTTCACTCAACAAAAATTTATTGAACTTTAACTATATGTCAGGAAATCTAATAGTGTTGGAGATAAAAGGATGAACAATGCTTGGTCTTTATCCCAAGAAGTATCCGTACATCTTTCTTAGGTGCTGTCTTTACCTTTGTAGAATAGGCAATTACACTACAGTGTAGTTACAGTAAGGTAAAGACAAGAAGCTATATATATTTTTTTTTTGAAGAAGCTATATTTGAAAGGCTTTTTTTAGCTTGTGTTTTTAATCACAAGAATAGAAGTCACATGAAATAGCAAACTACAAGAAAGAAGAAATATATAAGAATGTGAGTGCGTGCATACATGAGTCTGTGAATATAGTCTAATATATCATTTTTAGTTGTTTTTTTCTTTTTTACTTTGCTTCACATTTCAAACTCACCAAATATTTTTTTTACTCAGGGATAACAGTTCTCATGATTACAATATTAAAAGAATTAAGGAAGTATTGCTCATCAAAAAGTGTGGCTAATAAATTGCCTTCTTTTATGAAATTTCTATAAAATACTGAATAGATTTATCTTGCATATAAAACACCAGTGATTTTTGGCCGCTCACTTTGAGAACAAGAAACTCACTAAAATTAAATGAAAAAAAATTCTTCAAGTACCAATAATAAAAATATGTACACTCATTGCAATTTGGTTCACATATTGATGTGTATCTGTGTATTTCACCCTTATTTTTATTTATAAGTCATTCATACATAGTATATCCAGATTCATCAAAAAAATGATATTCAGTAAAATCATATGCTGGCTGTGCCTTTTAAAAATGAATTTGGGCCCTAATTTAACTTTTGACTGATAGTTTTGTACAGGGAAATGCTTCTGTACAAAACAAAGGCTAGAGTAGTCTATAATTTAAATTGGCATATTGATGAGCCCTGTAGATGGATTTGATACATAGTGAAAAGAATAAAATTATGTGTGCAAATATAACATTGCAGGTGTTGCATTTCCTGGTGCGAATATATTGTAGGAAAACAAGGTTGGCTATAGAATGCAGGATACACGTGTTATTCAGCAATATTTTATATTTCCTCCCACAATATTACTCATGTAAAATGAAAGAGACCTAACCTCTGTACGTGTATCAGGCTGATCTTAAGAGCACCTTAGACAGAAGGAGAATTGGGTGTCACAAGATTCTCCCAGTTGAGAGTACTATGCTTGAAACAACAAAGCCCTGCTTTTGCCATCAAGAAGCTCAGCTAGCCCTGGGTCATATTTCTGCCATGTTCAAGTCATGTGACTTTTTGCAAATGACCTGAATTCTATGATGTGCATCTGTAGAGTGGGGAAACTATTAACTACTTCTTCAGATTGTAATAAATATAAACTGAGATCAATGGCAAAGTGCTTTCTAAGTGGTAAATCATACAAATATGAAAGATAATTACAAGAAGTAAGTTTTTAGAACTTCACCTTCAATGTACATTTTAATTCTGTATTCAGAAAAGCACTGTAATTCTACCTTTACAGGAAGCATTTCTAGGATGGGATGCCCCTTCTCTCAGCTTCATCCATTCCAATCACTTCCATGATTCAAGACCCAGTGTACATTTCTCATTCTGCAGAAATCTTTTTTTTTTTTTTAGTTATTCCGAGAAGACATTGGAAATATGGACATATATATATTTATATATAATCCTAAAACTCAGAGTTATATAGAAATGTATCTAAGTTCATCCTACCCATTTTGCCAATAGGTACTGGGAATTCCAAAGAAAATGAATGTTTACCCCCAAAAAAACAAACAAACACATGATTGCAGGACAAATAACCCAGATAATTTGATCCTTTGCATTATCTCATAGCCATATGGTTGTTCTTGGATGTTCTTGGATCTCTTTAACCAACATTGCTTTAGCCCTCACAATTTGAATTTGATTATGTACAATTCTCAAATTCCACTGATTTTACTTTCATTCTATTTGGGGAGTTAAGGGCATCTAGACTGGACAGTATATTCTTCAACAGTCTTCTTACCTGTCTGCAGCTTGCCAAACAACAAACTTATTGGGAGATATTTTAACAACTGGAGAAGAAAGTTGTTTGTTTGTTTTCACCACTTTATTTAGGTATAATTTACAAACTATGAAACTCACCCAATTTTTTGTACAGTTTGACAACAGTCTGGTAACTGCTACCATCAGCACAATCAAGTTTTGGAATGTTTCCATCACCCCAGAAAGTTCCCTTGGACCCCTTTCTAGCTACCCCCTGTAGCGTCCCACCCAACACCTCAGCCCCAAGAGACCACTAACCTTTCTGTTGCTCCAGTTTTACCTTTTCTAGAATTTCCTCTGTGTCGGACTTTAATTCAGCATAATGATTTTGAGATTCACCTATTGGTGTCTCCTGTATCAATAGTCTCTTTTTATTGCTGAATGTATTCTATTGTATGGATATATCACATTTTGTTAGTTTATCCCTCCACCAGTTGACAGCTTTTCCCTTCCTCCCCTTCCCCCCAGCCCCAGTTTTTGGCTATTATGAACAATACTTCTAACAACATACATACAGAGGTCTGTATGTGAAAATTTGTTTTATCCTAGGAATGCCTGGAACCCAGAAGTGCCATTGCAAGGTCATATCTTAAACGCACGTTTAACATTTTAAGTAACTGACAAACGAATTCCCTTAGTGATGTGCCATTTTGCATTCCCACTGTATTAGTTTGCTCAGGCTGCCACAACAAAGTACCATACACTGGGTGAATTAAACAGCAAAATTTTATTTTCTCATAGTCCTGGTGGTTAAAGTCCAAGGTCAAGACATCAGCAAAATTGATTTGTTCTGTGGCCTCTGCATGGCCGTCTCTATCCTGTGACTTCTTATGCTGTGACTTCTTCTGTGTGTGTCTGTATCCTAATCTCCTCTTTTTATGAGGACATCAGTCATCCTGGATTAGGACCCATTTATATGACCTCGTTTTACCTTAGTTTATTTCTTTAAGGGCCGTCTCATCAAACACAATCACATTTGAAGTACTTAGGGTTAGGGCTTCCACATATTAATTGGTGGTGGTGGGGAACACAATTCAGTGCATACACCCACCAGCAATGTATGAATATGTCAGTTGTTCCACATTCTTACTAACACTTGATGTTGCTGGTCTTTGAAATGTTTATTTACTCAGTGTGCAGCCACATCTCATAGTGGTTTTAATTTTCATTTCCCTAATGACCAATGATGTAGTACAACTGATGCAGTATTTTTTTTTTTTTTTTTTTTTTTTTTTTGCGGTACGCGGGTCTCTCACTGTTGTGGCCTCTCCCGTTGCGGAGCACAGGCTCCGGACGCGCAGGCTCAGCAGCCATGGTTCACACGCCCAGCTGCTCTGTGGCACGTGGGATCCTCCCGGACCGGGGCACGAACCCGTGTCCCCTGCATCGGCAGGCAGACTCTCAACCACTGCGCCACCAGGGAAGCCCAATGTAGTATTTTTAACATCCTCATTGTCCTCTGTTTCTTTTATGAAATGCCTATTCAAGTATTTGTCCATTTATTTTAACATGATGTTAGTCTTCTATTTATTGAGTTGTAAGTGTTCTTGATACATTCTAGATGCAATTCCTTTGCCAGATAGATATTTTCCAAATTTGTTTTCCCAATCTGTAATTTGCTTTTTCATTTTATTAAGGATGTTTTTCAAAGACCAAAATATTTTACTTTTAACTAAATCCAATATGTCATATTTTGGTACGGTTTGTGCTTTTTGAGTTTTACCTAAGAAATCGTTCCCTAACCCAAGGATATAAACATTTTCTCCTTCTTTTTCTCTTTCTTCTTCCGCTTCCTCTTTCTTCCTTCTACTCTTCCTTCTTCCTTTCTCCTTCTTCTTCTCCCTCTTCTTCTAACGTATGGTGCGAGGAAAGAATCCACGTTCATTTTATTTCATATAGTATCCAGTTATCTCCATACTGTTTATTGAAAAGAACTATCCTATCCCCACTTGATTACATTGACATTTTTGTTGAAAATCAATCGACCATATATAAGTGGGTCAATTTCAGGATGCTCACATCTCTGTTTCATTGTTCTCTTATAAAGCTGATGGTTTAAGTCTTTCAATTTTGTTCTTTCCAAAAAAAAAAAAGTTTTGGATATTCTGTAATTTGCATGTCCTTATAAAATTTAGAATTAATTTCTTTAAAAAGCCTAGTGGGAATCTCAGATTAACTTTTATTTTTTTAAATTTATTTTATTTATGTTTTATTTATTTATTTATTTATTTGGCTGCATTGGGTCTTCATTGCTGTGCTCGGGCTTTCTCTAGTTGCAGAGAGCGGGGTCTACTCTGTGGTGGTTCACGGGCTTCTCACTGCAGTGGCATCTCTCATTGTGAAGCACGGGCTCTAGGCATGCAGACTTCAGTAGTTGTGGCATGCGGGCTCAGCAGTAGTGGCTCATGGGCTCTAGAGCACAGGCTCAGTAGCTGTGGCACACGGGCTTAGGTGCTCCAAGGCACGTGGGATCTTCCCAGATCAGGGATCAAACCCATGTCCCCTGCATTGGCAAGCGGATTCTTAACCACTGCACCATCAGAGAAGTCCCAGATTAACTTTCTAAAGTGTGACTTTTACGATAGGCCACCTTCAGCCAGCCATTGTTCTGATTATCTTTTGAATAACCTTGTCATCTGTCTCCAGCCACAGTTTGGCCCTTTCTGCATATATTTTGCATCTCACCTCATTTGGAAGTCCAAACGTGTGTGTGTATGTATGTCTATGTGTATGGTCGTGTGCATGTGTGCACGTGTCTGTGGTGATCATTAGAAATATTGTAAATCAAAGGCCAGGTTTGCTATCTGGCCCTCAGCAGGTACTCAGTCAATATACATTTTTTTCTTGTACCTACTGTTGCCTTAGTCAGGTGACCAGGCTATATTAGGAGACATGACAGAGATATAACACCCTTGCCCACTGCTACATAATGAGAAAACAGTATGAATGGTATTCCATGCCACAGAAGAAGAATAAATGAAAGGGTAAATAAGGAGGGGTCAGAGAGAAGTTTATGAATAAAGCTTGGTTGGATCCCAAAGTAAACTCAGCAGGAGCAAAATCACTGAAGTTCCTAGTAGATCAACCTGGAATCCAGTTTATGTCTCTCACTTGCTAACTGTGATGTCTTAGATGATACATCTACCTTCTAACTTGTAAATCAGATATACTGACAACATACCATCATAGGCAGAGTTTTGATTTTACCGGTAAGTGAACTTGTTTTGTCAATGGTTGGCATAATAAGAAACTTAGTAAGTGTTCCTTGAAACATAAATGTTTGGGTGCATCCATCAGTGGATTCTGAGGAAATAAACTCTTCTGTTCAAGACTCCATTTACATCCATGGCCAACCCAATCATAAGTCCATCCACTTTCATCTCCAAAATATATTTCAAAGGCGCCATTCCTCTCTCTGTCCACTAACCCTGCTCTTGTCCAACCCAGCCTCATTATTTATACGAAAGTTTTCAGTATAGTCTGCCTGTATCCTGCTTCTATTCTAATGCCCTTCAAATTCTTTCTCACAAAGCAGCTGGAGTGATTTCTTCCTCAGTGCTTCCTTCCTTGCCTCCCTCCCTCTCTCTCTTTCCTTCAATCCCTTCCTCCCCTCTTTCCTACTTTCTTTTGTTCTTAAAATATCTATTTAATCATGCCGCTTCCTTACTTACTTCCCATTGCATTTACACTAAAATAGAGATGCTCTATTGATCCTGTGTAAGTACAGTGTTGACCAGTCTCCTTTTTAATACCCTGATTCTCATGTCCTATAAGGTCCGAACCCTGATGATGTCCATTTTCACTTCATATTATTCTTCCCTACATGGGTTTCCTTTTAGTTCTTACATAGGCTGGGCACTTATTAATCTCCCGATCCCTGATCAACATGCCTTCAATCTAAAGGATACCTCTTCAAGGGATCATTCTCTGTCCATCTAACCATATTCCCCTTTTGTCCTGTTTCCCTTTACTACATCCTATGTATTTCCTCTTGAGTATGTTACCTAAACTGTAATCCTATGTGTGTTTGTTGGTACACTTGTTCATTGTTTGCTTCTTTCATTAGATTGACAAGTCTGAGAAGGTTGTCATTCATCAATGCATACTCAGCATCTTGTATATTGCCTGCTGAATTCATGAGGGATGACCTTGAATGCTGATTCTTACTACTGGATTTGGATTCAGTAAAAATAGAGATATAAGGGGTGTAAAAGTTTTGTCCAAGTTTGTTTATATAACTTCAAGTGAAATGTATTGAGTGTCACTTTTGATTTTGAAAAAGTATTGCATGAAGAGATGCTACAAGTAAAAAAAAAGAAAAGAAAATTACATTCTTCCTCACTTATAAACACATGGGGAATAAATATTTACTTGACTAGTGTGCTCAGGTTATTGTCTTGATTTTCCTTTTTGTGGTGTTCCTATAGGTACGGTTACCCAATATGACGGTGGAAAAGACCTTTGGTGTGTACCAGCCATACCCCACCAGTGATATTCCATATTCCCCACCTAAGGGTTCATGCCTTGTAGAATCACAACAATTCAAAGAGGTTATTTTCTTCCATGATTTTAGTAAATGATTCTCCTGAAATGGCATCACATATAAAACAATTCCTAGAGAGAAGTTTCCATACTAGCTTTGAAAGATCATTTATTTCAAATTTCTCTCCTCCAGTACCTTGGTTTATAGTCCCTGGTACCTATGATTTCCTGCCAATTTCAACCTTCAGCTCCACAGATGATTAGCAACACTAAATTGACTCTTCCTTATTTCTTGTCTCCTCCTACCAAGTAAATTTCAACATATAATGATATGCACTTATATCACCACCATGCAAAGTTTAGATACATCAGGAACATATGAAATTTGGGGCCTCAGAGAATCTCTTTTTACGATTTGAGAATATTTGAAGTTAGACAGAAAAATAGACACAGCTTTGGTGAAGCAGTCACCACAGAAACAATTGCTGCTCTCGTTTATCTATTTTTATAGGGTATATTTTAGTTATATTCAAAGATGCGTATATTTATTGTGGGACCTCGGTTTGCATTTATTTTCACAGATAGCACAGGAAAATTTTTTCATTACATCCTGCTGCGAGTCACTGGATGACTAAAATGTGCTCATATTAATGATTTAAATGAAAAATAATAAAAGTTGAGTTCTCAGTGTTCCTTCAAAAATTAATAAATTTTTTAGATTCAATAAATCTCTTTGCATGTTAACAGATCGTCTCCTTCTGGGAACTATGTTTGGGTTTGTGTGAAAGTTTTAACTTAAGAAGTTTACACTAAGACAAAATGAGTTCTAATAATTAAGAAATAACTCCAGAAATCAGGTCAGAGGGGGTCATTTCATTTAAAGAGTTAATTCTTTTGGCATTTTTTATGTTGTAAGTTTAGGGATGATAATCAACAGAATTCAGATGACTCAGGAATACCTAACTGTATCTTAGCCCAGCCACCCTCCTTTTCTTGAGATCCTTGGGGAAGAGACACAGAAAAAAAATATAAAATCAAAATAGTAGTTATTATTAGTCGGGCTTCTGCACAGAACCCTCATGCAGAGCTTTGGTGGACTGAGCTGGAGGATATGGCTTTTTATATAAATCTAAGCCTTAAAGAACACCTATTCTCCAACTCTGGATATCAGCAGCCTCTGGTTTGCACCAGAAGCAGAAGACCAAACAGGTGAGAGTACCAAGAAAAGGAGTAGAAAGGGCCCTGATGCAAATAAGGCAGGCTCTTGTTTTTAGTTATCCTCCAATCTCACTGATAGGAGAGCAAGGCCCAATAATACATCAGACGCAACCAGGACTCAGTCAGTTTCTTTTGGACAGAGCTGAGTATGAAGCTGATAAAAATAATGCTGAAGACGCGTTATTATCTATTGACATAAAAAAAAGTTTTTAAAAAGCAATGAATGGGGCTTCCCTGGTGGCGCAGTGGTTGAGAGTCCGCCTGCCGATGCAGGGGACACGGGTTCGTGTCCCGGTCTGGGAAGATCCCACATGCCGTGGAGTGGCTGGGTCCGTGAGCCATGGCCGCTGAGCCTTGCGCATCTGGAGCCTGTGCTCCGCAACGGGAGAGGCCACAACAGTGAGAGGCCCGCGTACCACAAAAAAAAAAATAAAATAAAAATAAAAAGCAATGAATGAAAGATACAGTTTTGTACCTTAAAAAAAAAAAGAAAAAAGAATGGGGAGGGAGCACAGATCTGAATGCCACACTTCTCACTAAGCCCCCTTCTTTGAATCTTCAAAATGTAAAACAGACTGAAGACTCAAGCACCAATTTATTTTGTTTGTTTCTTGTTTGGTTTTTGCTCTTGTTGTTTGTTTTGTTTTAGAAGGAGAAACTAGGTATTATTAAACACTAGAGGCAAGTAATTATTCTCTGGTCCATTATGGAACAGAACTGGTGCTACAAAGTACTTTTCCTGCAAAGCAGAAGCACAATGTATTTGTTGATGGAACAAACCATAATCTGCCCATTGGTCAGGGAGACCAACCTTTCATCTCAGCATCTCAGTAAGACTTACACAAATATGTTCCCACCACATAACTAAGGTGCCTGAACATGTGCTGAGAGACACTCTCTGCTGGCCTGAATGCCTTCCGCTGGGAAATGAATGCTGACAGTAGTTATTCTGGGAACTGATTAATTAAATCTCTTTCCTGGCAGTTCCATTAATATCAACACAACATGGCAGAGATATTGACATAGTGAGAAAACATTGCTTTCAACAATAGGGCTTTGTTGACAAAACAGTGAAATGTCTAGACCATTAGCAACAATTCAGAAATCCATCTTCCCCATCAGTCTTATTTAGCTTACACATAACTCTCTCCCTTTCTCTCTTTCTCTCTCCCTCTCTGTCTTAAAATTTGTAGCAGTTAGGCAGAGAAAATGAAGTGGAAGCATTAAATATAAAGGCAGGATGGGTTAGAAAAACACTAGACCAACTGTTTCTTTCTCTCCATATACACACACATACACACATAATGATGGGGGGGCAGTAGATATTCAATATCATCTAATGTTGACTGATGATATTATTTAATGTATCAACCATCAGAGAACATTATTTACTGATTTTCTACTACACGCCTGATACTTCACAAGTATTATTTCATTTGTGAAAAAAACCCCACAACAACCCGTAATGTGATAGTGCTTATAAGCTACTTTAGATTAAGATCTGAAAAGGTGTCTGAGGAGAGGACATTTGAGTTCGGGCCTAAAGAACTAGGACTGAGCCATGTGAACATCTGGAGAAAGAGGGATTCAGGCAGAGGGAAAAGTTAATACAGAGCCCCAAAAGTGGGAATAAACAAGTTGAGTTCAAAACAGGGGGGTCAGGCCTGCTGACCCTGGAGGGGAATGGGGGACTTCTTGCCGCAACTCCGGCCCAGGCTTTCAAGCCAAAGGGTGACATGGTGGGTACCAATCTCCTCTGCTACCCGTTCTGGAGCCTACCATGAGGTGGTGCTTACTACCATGGGATCTAGGTGCCTGGCCCTTGTAATACCAGGGCCCCAAACGTGCAAGGTTGGCCAGAGAGTCCTGGAAGGAAGCTGTGAGCCCAGAATACCTGCCACCTGGACACTGATTTCATAGTACGCTGCCTTGGACTGCTGGAGTTGATGCAATCATCACTTTTGGTAGAACCTTTTCCAGTTATACTGGGAGAAAAAAAAAATTTTTTTTTCCATGTCCAAGAAGTTTTTTGGGTTGTTGTACTTCCCTTATTTTGCAGCAGAGGAAAACTGTGGCTAAAACAAGTTAGGGAATTTGCTAGAAGTTATACAGCTTGTAAAGAAGCAGAGTTGAGATTTAAGTTCAAATTGGTCTTATTACAAATTCCTTACCCTTTCCACACCGGAGTCCTCACTTACTTCTTGACCTCCCTTTCAGTTCCTTTCCACGCCTAAGCATCTGTGCTTCTGCTAAGTTGAACTACATGATGTATGCAATATCACCATTTAAATCCATCAGAGGTCCTGCTTAGTTGCTTACGTTGGCTTCTGAAGGGTCTTTGCTGGATTCACTTACACACTTGCTCCAGCAGCATCCAGTACTTCATCACAAGTGTGAGGAATGAGTGGACATAAATATTTCCAAGGAATCACATAAAAATACAATCAGAAGGGTACAAAAAAAGTCCATCACTGTCCATGCTTAAGTTAATGAGCTCACTTACTTATATTCCATTTTCTAACCCTGGATCCCCATAGTTGCCTACACTGTCTTTATGACGAATAGATCTTTCCCTCAAGAGTATGCTGTCTGGGGCTTCCCTGGTGGCGCAGTGGTTGACAGTCCACCTGCCGATGCAGGGGACACAGGTTCGTGCCCTGGTCGGGGAGGATCCCACATGCCACGGAGCGGCTGGGCCCGTGAGCCATGGCCGCTGAGCCTGCGCGTCCGGAGCCTGTGTTCCACAACGGGAGAGGCCACAACAGTGAGAGGCCTACGTACCATGCAAAAAAAAAAAAAAAAAAAGAAAGTATGCTGTCTGTAAACCCATACTTCTGGTCCTTCCCCCTCTCCCTTCCTTCCTTCCCAAAACTTCTATGTGCGAATATCTAGGAGTCAACAGCTCAAAAATCTCACAAGAAATAGACAGCTATGTTTTGGTGTGATCAGTACAAAGTTAGAAGTATGTGCAGGGTACAAGGAGAACGTGGGAGACATCTGCAGTTTCGGGAGCTCAGGAAAGACTACTTGGAGGAGGGAATTAGTGAACTGAGGCTTGAAATATAGGAAATAATCAGGAAAAAGTTAATAGAATGTTAAGTGTTCTGTGTTTCAAGATGAGAGACTAACAGGTTTGAAGGCTTTTTTAAAATGTCATTTAAAAACCACTTTCACTCAGGTGCTCCAGATTAAGAACTAAGACATGCTGGATAGGATTCTCTGCAGGTTTGCTCCAGCTGGGCTTTTTTTCGGGCTAGGTATTCAAATGAGAAGGGTGCGTATTAGGTGTGAAAATGTGTGTTTGAACCTGCCAGAGCTCAAGCACAAGATTACAGTGTTAATTCCCACTGTTCAAGGCTGCAGAGTTTGAAAACAAACTCTGTATCAGGGAAGACCCCAGCATAGAACAAGGGGCATGATATAATCAATTGCTCACAATTCTGGATACATGTCAAAATTCTTTAGGGGGCTTCCCTGGTGGCGCAGTGGTTGAGAACCTGCCTGCCAATGCAGGGGACACGGGTTCGAGCCCTGGTCTGGGAAGATCCCACATGCCGTGGAGCAACTAGGCCCATGAGCCACAACTACTGAGCCTGTGCGTCTGGAGCCTGTGGTCCCAAGAAGAAAGGCCGCGATAGTGAGAGGCCCGCGCACCGCGATGAAGAGTGGACCCTGCTTGCCGCAACTAGAGAAAGCCCTTGCACAGAAACGAAGACCCAACACAGCCAAAAATAAATAAATAAATAAAAATTAAAAAAAAAATTACTTTAGGGCTTGTGTAAAAATTCAGATACCTGTGTCTCTTCCACTTGACCACAGCATCTGCACAAGGAGTTTGCACATTTCTGTTTAAAAAGTACCATATACAATTTCTGTGTAAAACTAGGATGCTACTAGAGTTTTAACAATGACCTTCTCCTAAAACTCCATTACATAGGAGGCTCTGAAAGAGAGTGTGGCCAACAGCTGGACACATTTTCTGTAGTTGCTAGAAATAATGAAAAGCAGGGCTTTCAGTGTTTCCCAAATTATTTCCCAAATTATTTGTTTCCTACCTTAAACATGATTGATAAAAGGACAGATAACGGTTATAGATTTATAGCTATTATTTTTGAGCACTTCCTATGTGCCAGAAATATAGGAAATACTTTGCATAGATGCATCATCCTTTTTACATAGCAGCTCAATATATTATTCTTCATGGACTCTGTTTTAAATGAGAAAAATAAGAAACAGAGATGTCCATATAGTTTTCTAAGGTCACAAAGCTATTGAATGTAAAGTGTAGAACAGAGTTGGGTGCAGGCTTTATACCACTACACTATGCTGTCTTCTGGTGTTACTAGTTGATGTGACTACACCCAAACCTAAAACATTTTATATTATACTTTGTGTGACTATATCTGGTATAAATTTGTAGTTCTGAAATAGCAACGGGAAAAACCCTCAAGTATCGTCTCTTTGAATGGCCTCTGAAGTCTAGTGCGGCTGGACTGTTATTTGGCAACTTAGACGTGTACGCAGTTCAAATTCCTATACCCAGGCTGAGTCATCCCTTTCTAAGCATGCCTGTACTTTCTCAGTCATTTCTCTATTAAATCCATTATTTAAGCATTTTTGCTTCTCTGCATGTGGTGTTCCACTCCACTGAGCTGCTTCTGTGTGGATTACAGGCGCTGTATCATTGTGACTGAAACTTAATTGACTTCCATGGTAAATATTAAAGGAAGGTGGCAAACATGACTAGTTGTCCATTCAATATGACATGAAATGGCTAACGCCTATGTGTAATGAGGGAAAACTCTTCTGGGCTTCAACTCTTGTTTTATGGGGGAAAGAGAGTGAGTCCTCAAGTGATTGTTGACGAGTCTATGGCAAATGTGTGCACCAAGTGAGAAGCTGAAATAAAAAGCTCTGTACAAAGTCGTTAAACATCAAGCCTGATGAATTATTCATTTAATGGTTTCAAAGTTGGACTTGGAAAAATG
Source organism: Hyperoodon ampullatus (assembly GCF_949752795.1). Classification (NCBI taxonomy): domain Eukaryota; kingdom Metazoa; phylum Chordata; class Mammalia; order Artiodactyla; family Ziphiidae; genus Hyperoodon; species Hyperoodon ampullatus. Next base: position 23,588,436 of record NC_136931.1, on the reverse strand, counting down.
TAAATAAAACACACAGAGAACTTTCTCCTTTCTGGAAATGACTTTATAGTCATGAACTAAGTACAAGGAGCACTTAAAGTGTCGAACTGCATTGTATATTTTATGTAAATTAAGAATACTGAACAAATCCCCCATTTGGTACCAAAGAGAGAAAGAAAATATACCTCTCCTGATGATCAATGCCTCTGAGAAAATGAATTATCTTTATTTTCTCCATTATCTTTTATTGCCACTTTATATACTCTATAAAATAGCGACCTGCAAGGTATTCAAATGAAATGTGATGTAATTTTTCTGGTTCACGAGCCTTGTTTTACACCCTTCAGGCATGACTGCGACCTTCTCTACATCCCTGCTTATGCCTCATAGCTAGCCTCTGCTCTGGTGATAGAAAGTGGTCTAGTGATAGAGCATGTCGTGTAAAAGGAAATGTAGTCCTTGGAGTCCAAAGAGGAGGTTCAAATCCCAATTCTGCAACTGGATGGGTGGCTTTGGATATGTTTATTATAATGTCCAACTCAAAGCATTGTAAAGATGAAGAAAGACAGAATACACATCATCAAGTACATGACAGAATCACAAGTATTTGTTAATGAAATGAATCTGATGAAATCCTTCCAGCAACCGGGTCCACAAAATCCTCCTTGAATCTACAGTAACAGCTTTTTCCCAAATCCTAATATTCATTAGCCACATATTTTTATGTACCATCTAAGGCAAGACAGAGAAAGTTACCACTGCAAAAAATGATGTGGTTAACCCATAAGAGGGCAGCATTCCAAAAATCTATTGAAAGCCAACACAGACCCAGAAACCATATCAACTGCCAAGTCCTCAATGAAACTACCCTGATCTAGCCTAGGAGTACACCTGAGTGGAATCCATAATGAAGTTTCCACTGAAAGCAGCAAAATGAAAATAATACATAAATATAAATGCTTATTTCTTTTTTTTTTTTTTTTTTTTTTTTTTTTTTTTGCGGTATGCGGGCCTCTCACTGTTGTGGCCTCTCCCGTTGCGGAGCACAGGCTCCGGATGCGCAGGCTCAGCGGCCATGGCTCACAGGCCCAGCCACTCTGCGGCATGTGGGATCTTCCCAGACCGGGGCACGAACCCGTGTCCCCTGCATCGGCAGGTGGACTCTCAACCACTGCGCCACCAGGGAAGCCCTAAATGCTTATTTCTTAAAAAGACACACCTAAATTTAAATGTTTTAACCTTAAATTAATGTTTAAATCTCTCGGAGAGTACCTTTCTGAGTGGCTAGTCTCTATAAAGACTCATTACAGAGGTTTAGTAGAACAATTTACTAACTCCACTGCTATGGTTGGTACAAAGATAATAATTAAAATTCATCATCAGTCTATTCTAGTTCTCATGCTTCCCTGACCTTTGGCCAGAACTTCTGCTACTCTAGGGTAGTTGTCAGAATCTTTATCCCTGAGGAGGAGTCTGAGTCCTTGATTGTCTTGCCCTCGTTGAACTGTGGTTCTTATAATTTTTTTCTTTGATATTACTAAGCATGAAAGCACCAAAACCATCCAGTGACATGATTGGGGTTCATTTTGATCAGGGGTAGTTACCTCTTTTTTGCCTGCTAGGCCATTGGCAGGATTCCAAAGTGACTGGGTGGTGGTATTAACTTCAAATTCAGGGTAAAACATATTGCTACCTCTAGTGGAAGTGATCCCTTCCCCCAGCCCAAACTAAGAACCACAGATACAGGTTTGCCTAAGATCATGGGGATGGCAAGCATACTTTTATATTTCCCCTAATTAGGTCAAATTGGTCAAATGAGATCAAATAGAATAAAGGTGAAAAGAGTTATTCCTGATTCCACAGCCCGGTTCCTGCAATTATGTATTCTAGCTGCTGTGGACAAACCAACACATAAGAGCTGTTGATTCAGCAAATATCTCACATACTAGAGTGTAGCACTTAAATCCCGCAGAGACTCATCTCTGAACTGGTGCTTTGGATGAGCCTTCAGTGGACAATCCCATTGTTCTTTGAGATTGTCTACTTTTACTTGATGAAGTGTCTGATAAGACCAATGGGTCATAGTCACAGGTCTATTGCTATGACACAAAACTGGCTCCTTGGTCTGAGAAAATGTTGTGCAGAATATCATACAAACAGACCAGGAATTCTGCAAGTATTTAAATAATGGTGCTTCCATAGGCACTGCAAGCAGAAAAGGCAAACTTCTGTGTGAAGAATCACCACATCGTCAGTATAGAAGATTCCCAATATGTAGTTAAAACTGCCATCAAGTGGCTGCTGGTCCATTTAAAAGAGGGTTCCTTTTTGAGGGCTCGGTCTTGGGCTCTGCTCCGTGTAGGTTAGGCATTGAGTGCTCCTAGTAACGAGGTCTTATTTGTTGGGGCTCATGATGTTTGGCCACAATGGCCATTCAACTAACACTGACTGGTGTAGCTGGAGAAAAATGCTAGCTGATATCCACAGGATCAGATATTCATTTGTTAGCCACCAAGTGCCTTCTCATCAGTGGGTGCTCTCTGGTGGGCATCAATGTGAGATAAGAACATTTTCACATATTGTGCTACCTCCTCTGAGACTAGTCACATGCCTCTTTCCCAGAATTCCTTGTTCCAGTTGTTCAGTCTTGCTCTTTCTGGGCTGTCTATTAACAGACCAAGCATTCTCCCAGGGGTCTTTATATATCCTCACCTTGGGCTACTTGCCCCTTGGCACAGAGTTGATGACTATGCATACAGTACAAATCTCCATTCACTGGCAGGGTTTTTACCACTGTCCTTTGGGACAAGGACCCCTGGGTGGGCCTTGGTAAGGCAGCAGCCCAGTTGGGGCTTGCACCAGCTTATCACACTGACCCATTTGTGGACCAGGCCCTGGTGTTTTCCTTCTCCATCAGTTAGCCATAAGTACAAACAAAGATGTGTTTGTTAAGGGAGTGTTTGAGTTGAGGGACAGGCATTGGTAAGACACAAAATAGGTGATGTGGGAGACGGGGCCACATGTATATATAACTTATATATGCCCTCTGAACCAGCGGGGTCCTACCCTAGGGATAATATTTCCATTGCCTGCCCTGGCAGATTGCTGCTGTACCAGGCTAACCTCATGACAAGTCACCAAGGGCAGCTTCATCCATATGGACATTGATGTCCCCCATTTACAGGCTCTCAGTCTCTACAAGGGCCCAGCAGCATGACAGGAGCTCCTTTTTAGATTCCAAGACATTCTCTGCTGTATGAGGCATGTCTTTTCTCTAGGCCCTAGGAATCTCAGCTGCGATCCCCTACTGGGGCTTTCTCACATGGGTTTCCTCAGCCTGAATAACTAATTGTATTGAAGGTGCTGGCTCATATGGCAGCACTGCTCCCATCACCATCTGGACCTGTTGGCAAGCTCTCGCTTACTCCAGGCCCTACTCAAAGTTGGCAAGATTCTGCGTTGTGCAGCTCTGAGTGCTAAGTGAGTTTGTACTGGCTTCCTGTGCCTTGGGTGTTTGAGACACAAGACAAAGGAGACAAACACCCCAGGCAGGTGCTGCCCTGGTTCTCCAGCAGACTGGTTGCCATAGTAGTGGCTGGAGGAAGAGGGGGGGCCATGGAGGTATGAAGTGAAATGCAATAGTTGTCCACTATAATGTGATAATGAATACATATCTTTCTTCAACTGAAGTAACAAGTTTTATTTTTAAATTAATGCCTTTCCAACATTTTGATGTTAAAATGTCCTTTAATTTTGTAGCTATTTGGGGGTTTTTGTGGATCCCATACAAATTTTAGGATTATTTGTTCTATTTATTTGAAAATGCCATTGGAATTTTGATAGGGATTGCACTGAATCTGTAGATTGCCTTGGGCAGTATGGACATTTTAACAACATGGATTCTTCCAATTGATGAGCATGGAATATCTTTCCATTTATTTGTGTCTTGTTTAATTCATTTTATTATTATCATAGTTTTCAATATATAGGTCTTTTATCTCCTCCCTTCATACGTTGCTTTTTGAAAAGGATAAAATACAAAAACGTTGCCCATCATAGATCAATTATTTTTCTTGCTTCACACACATATGCACACACACACACCACAAAAACATATGCACATCTATAAAATTAAAAATGAAAATAGTATATATGGGGGAGAACTCAGTTCCATCAGACAACCTGAAATTTAAATCTCCAACTTTGTTGATTAGATGACCTCAAGTATGTTCAAAAACATTTCTGACCTTTAATTTTCTTATCTGCAAAGTATGGATGATAAAACACATTTTACTGCAAAGAATTGCTTGGAACATACACAGGAAGCACATAGGAAAGCTTTGGGAAATGTGTGAATCTATTGCAATGTGAAATTAAATGTGAAATTCTAAATACACCAAGGTACAAATACATATATGAATTTTTTTAAGGCCTTAGTTTTAATGAGAGTAAGAGAACACTCAGTTTATTTTAGTAACCTTATCCCTTTTTTTCTCTTCTTTCACTAATTTATCCATCTCTGACAACTTACTCACTAAAAGATTTCCACTGGAAGGCAAGAACTTTACCTGACTTGATTTACCTTACCATGGAACTTTCTGAATATTCCCAGACGTTTAAACTTTTTTGCGGGAGGTAGGGGGAGTTGCCTTCAGTCATATCTCCTGCCAGTAGAAAGGTTGGAGTTTCAAAAGAAAATGATAAATTTTCAATGGGAAAAAATGTTAACTGTGTTTTTTTTGAGATGAAGGCAGTCATCGGGTCTGAGCAAAGGATAAGTGTTTAAGAGGTATCATTTCCTTGCCTCTGGGTGTGAAATACTTCAGGAAGGCAAAGTTGATTCAAAACTTTTAAAATTCCATGGTAGTTACAGTTTGCAAAATTATCTTTCATCTGCTTCACCTGAAACGATAATCAGATTTCCAAGAATAGGTTTCATAGGTTAGTTTTCATCACAACATAGTATATTGCAGATGAAAAATGTATTTTGCAGCACAATCAAAATGATAATTTTTTCAGATATGCGTTTTGAAGCAGCCTTTGCCACAGAAGACAACAGCATATACAAACAGTAATGTGCCAAACCTCACTTAGTCCAGAATATATCAAGAAACAGAATTCATTCTTCCAGGTATATATAATATTTGTTTCCCTTGTATCCTTATATATCCATGTCCTTGTTGGATACCAATTGGGCATCCAAATCTATGTGACTGAACTATATAGTAATTTAATTATTTTAATTCAGTATTTGACTTTGTTTTGGTAAAGTTTTTTAAAAAGTAGTATAAATAAAGAATGTCTAGGAGTTGATTTTTATTTTCTGTGGAAACAACCCATACTTTAGAGTTAGAAGACTCAGAATGTCATGGCCTTGGGCAAGACATTTCAATATTAGTCTCAGTTTTCTCATGTTAAATTAGGGTAATTATATCTCTTTCAGACTTTTTTTTAAAGTTTGAAAGAGACAACCTATGTAAAGCCATTAGCACAGGCCCTGGCTCATAGGAAAAAAAAATCAGTAAGTGGCTATTATTATTTAATGATGTTGTTGTCATCAAAGATGATAATAATACTTTTCTACCTCTCTTTATTAAAAGCAAATAATATTTCTAGGACTTTTCACTGAAGCTAAAGCTGATCATCAGAGACATTGCCAAAGGGTATTACTTACAGACAGTACAATCAGGATGGTGAAGGAACTAGATATTAAGCCTGGTGATAAAGACCTGATGGGGCTAAGAGTGTAGTCTGTACAACAGTTATAATTAATATGAATAAACACTTAAACGTCCTTACATGGAAGAGAGGAAATTTAAACTCTGTTTCCAGATGGCAGAATTTGGATCTACAGTTATAGAGAGTAGAAAATCAGTTCTGTTATAAAAAGGGCTTTACCAATGCAATTGTCTAGTAAGGCAAATTATACAAGAAGCAACATCAGTCATTCCTTTGTGCATTTCATGGAGGTCTACAGAAACTTTGACCTGGGGAGAATGGTTTCATTACAAACAACCAGTTATGATGAGGAAAGAAGTGAAGCAATATTTGTTTTCTCCCCATCAGCATACTCTCTTGAGGTCTACAGCAAGGAAGAGAATAAAAGAATTTTTGTTTGTTTCTACGTACAACCTCTTGCTTCGTAGGTGTCAAGAACAATCATTCTACACCTCAGAAGGTTTGGCTATTCATTCAGTAATTCCCCATCACTTGCTCTGTGGCCCAGGCCACTCCCTGGATACATAAAGGTGAGTCAATCATGGAACTTGTTCCTGAGCACAGTCAGGAGGGAGAGATGCAGTTGTAAACCCATAATTGGAACATGGTGAAAAGTTAAGAGAGAGTTGTGCAAAGTGTCCCATGATCTGAAAAACAAAAATAGCAAGTCATGCTAGAACCTGGGATTAATTCAGGAGCAAGAACAAAGAGGTGTTCTTATACAGTATGCTTAATAATGCATGGTTCTGGGCTTCTCTGGTGGCGTAGGGGTTAAGAATCCGCCTGCCAATGCAGGGGACACGGGTTCGAGCCCTGGTCCAGGAAGATCCCACATGCCACGGAGCAACTAAGCCCATGCGCCACAACTACTGAGCCCACGTGCTACAACTACTGAAGCCTGTGCGCCTAGAGCCCGTGCTCTGCAACGAGAAGCCACCGCAATGAGAAGCCCACGCACTGCAATGAAGAGTAGCCCCCGCTTGCCACAACTAGAGAAAAGCCCGCGTGCAGCAACGAAGACCCAATGCAGCCAGAAATAGATAAATTAAATAATAATAATAATAATAATAATAATGCACAGTTTTCCCAGGATGGCCACAGTGGCATGGATCAAAAAATGGGTTGACTACGGAAAACAACAGAAGTGTGGAAAAGAACTGGAGTGATCATGGGCAGCAAGTAATTAGGTAGCTGTGGATGAAAGAGGCTATAATGGAGAAATAGTGGGAGATTATCCAACAGAACAAGGCTAAGTCCACCACAGAAAAGACCCTGAAAGCCAAAACAAATAGCTTAGATTATGCCATGTGCTATGAGAACCTGACATTTTACTCTGGAAGTGTAGAGATAGATCGGGGAGGTCAAGAAAGAAGGCTGAGGAAAGAATTTAGAATATTAAAGGTAACAGGTGATGAGGTGATGGTCATGGCCGCAGGGTAAGGAACCCACTGGGGATGGGACCCCCAATTATTGTGCTCTGTTTGCTAAAAGGTAACACTCTAAGTGCCGGGGTGAAATAATAGACTTAGAATGAGAAGGAATCAGTACAAGCTAGGTTTCTGTTTCTAACTCACTGTATTACTTGGACCTTGGTGATTTCACAAGATCCTTTTTGCTCTTATATTCTTTGACTATTTTTCTGACATAAGATATTTTTATAATAAATATTTCCTGTATTTTTATTTGCTCCTTGAATTTAAGAGATCAATGCAAAGGCCTCTTTTCAGCATGTGACTTAAAATTGTATGTCATTTTGATCTTTTTGCCATACCTAAGTTAGCCCCATCTATGAGATTCATTAAACCATTTTTGTCTTGAGAAGATACATTTTTATTCTCTCTCAGACCCCTTTTAAGTAGCTGTTACTAAGTGCCTTTTTTGACTCTAATTAATAAACTACAACAATTTAATTAACAAAATATATTTAAAAACAAAAACTTGGACCATTTTCAAAGCAAAAGCCTGCTGTACACAATTTCAGACCTCTACTAGGAATTAGCAACTGATGTGCTGACATAGTACATGCATATTTACTTTTGTTATCCCCAAAAATGCATTGTTACCATGGTAACTCATGTAGTGCGGCTGCTACCAAGAGAAAAGTTCTTGGTGGCTACCAAAAGAAAAAAAAAGGAAGAAACAAAGAAAAAATAATCAATGGGAACTAGTATAAATGCAAAGCCATTTTTATGCACCACCATGTAAATGGCTACAAATTATCTTGGGAAAATCTAGGAAGGAAGATCACTATCAAAGAAATGCTTCAATTCTGGACACTGCTCTTAATAGTCTCTTTCTCAGAAAAGAAATACTGTAAAGAACTCTATTGGTTATCTTTCCAATTGTGTGAGTAACTTCATTCATGTTCACTTTATGCTCCCTGAGGGAAGAGACCTTGAATGTTTTGCTTAACATTGTATGGCCAGTAGCTGGTACAATACTCAACATATAATAAGCATTAAAAAAATCCTGAGGGCTTCCCTGGTGGCACAGTGGTTGAGAGTCCGCCTGCCAATGCAGGGGACACAGGTTCGTGCCCAGGTCCGGGAAGATCCCACATGCCGCGGAGCGGCTAGGCCCGTGAGCCATGGCTGCTGAGGCTGCGCGTCCGGAGCCTGTGCTCGGCAACGGGAGAGGCCACAGCAGTGAGAGGCCCACGTACCGCAAAAAAAAAAAAAAAAAAAAAAAAATTGTGAAATAAATGATTAAATAAATGAATGCAAATTTAAGGCAATGCGTACAAAACAAATAATTAAAGGGGATGATGTTGAAGTAGAAGAACAAGACTTCTTAATTTTAATGTACATTAAAAGTAATATTGGGAGTTCATGAAATACAAAACTCTAAATGATTTTGATTCAGTAAATCTAAGATGGGCCTCAGGATACTTCAGCATACATTTAACATGCGTTCTAGGTGAGTCTGATGAATTTGATCTAGGAAATTCCCTTTGAATACATGTGGGGAGAGTATTAAACTAGATGTTAAACATTCTAAGTTTGCTCTATTGCTGAACTGCTTTGCAGAATCATGTAGAATTTCTAGGTTAGGGTTCTCTTCTCAGAGAGAAATAAAATAGAATTTCAACTGTTTTCAAAATAGATGCATCCCAAGGTGCCCACCTCCATTTCATTTAAAATAGCTCTGACTGCAATAGGATCTTTTTCTTTTTTTAACATTTGTGTTTTACATAAGATTTCTTTTTTTTCAGAGAAGCTTTCTGCTGCTGACAGTAATATGCCAATGATGACCTGAAATGTAAAAACAAAGCAATTCTGAAAATTTCAGGAATATATAAGTTTCCAAAAGAAACATCTAGGTTTTAGAAATTACCTGATTTGATTAACGCAGGCAGTTTTTTAGAGTTTTCTAAAACAAAATAAAACTTATTGGAGGATCATCAATAAGCTTTCTTTATTAATTATATTTAACAAAACCAATTGCTAAATCACCATGTTTAGCTTGATGCAGATAGAAAGAATAGAATGATATATTTATTTTTAAACAGATTTTATTTGTTTGTTTTTCCCAGGAAGAGCACCTCTTCCTTCATCTTGTTACCAAAATTGCAAAAGCAAGATTTTATTGTTGGGCATACTGAAATATTCTAGGGTAGTAAGTAGAAAGATTAAAAAGGAGCTTAATTTCTGATGTTCTCATTCCCTAGATTCCAAATAAAGAAGAAATTGAGTTTAAAGTAGTATAGTTGAAACCACAATCATTTTGTGTTGCATTAATAGAAATGGCTGCAAGATATCAACAAAAAAACCCTGTAATCAGCTGTTGCTTTTGCCTGCAAAATAATCTGTCATTTTGCATCAAACTCTGCCCTAAATGTGCTCTGGGTTAAAGGTTTTGTAACTTGATCAGCTGCCAGACAAACTGGTCCAATCTTTTTTTGTGTGGATTTGGCTGACGGCCTGTTTCCTCTGACTTTTTTCAATCCTTCTGTCTCCTCCCTTTTTCCCTCTTCCCACCATCAGCCCTGAAGATGCTGAACCACTATTTCCTGGTTTGGCCTGTCTTAGTCATGAGTACTTCCCTCTGGTTAGACACATTGCTAATGCAGACAATGACCTCATAAAATGAATAAATCTGAAGATGAAAATGGATGTGCCAGTTTAAAAGAGGTCAAGCAGCAAGTGGGAATCAAGTGTGAATAGCAAGCAGATGGCGATTGCATTTCAAAGGGACCAGTACTTCCAAAATGCGGGCTGCCAACACAATTACTCTATTGCTGTTTTTAAAGAAAAGACATTTATAAAGAATTATTAATGTAAAGCTCATTTAAAATGTAAAGTCCTTTGAATATCTAATTCTTTTCAATGAAAAGCATACTTATTTGAAAATTTAAGTCATGACAGATTGACAAGCGAATTTCTAGAATCATTTGATTTCAAGTTATGTATGCATAATAAATGTTCCCTCCCTCCCTATGGGCCAAGGTTGTAATAGTTGCTTTCACACATCTATGTGCATGTAGTTCTAATAACTCAGAGACAAGATAAGGAGATTGTAACCAACTACATTTCAGAGGAAGAAACAAAGGTTCAGAGAGGATAAACTACTTTCCACAGTTAAAGTTACCCAGTTGATCGAGTCATCACTCAACTCTAGTCATCATTAGATTATATCCCCTATCTTGAACAGTAGTTACATATAATAGGATAAGAAACTCTACAGAGATTAATAGTGACTAGAGAACACAGTAAAGTCTCATGATGCATTGATTTGATCCAGACTTTGAAAGATGTAGTTTGAGGTGAAAGAAACTTAAGTTAAAGGAGATCATGAACAAAGACATGAAAATGAGAGCTTTCAGGAACTCTGGCCATAGAGTAAGGCATGAGTTGAGGGGTTTGGGTTGGGCTGGGAAAGTTACTAGGCTGAGGCAAAGGCTCTCAGAAAAATTTTATCCATGAAGAGCTTTGGAGAGGAAAAAACTAAATTTAATAAAAGCAATGATAATAACAATAATAACAAGAGCCAATATGGGTCTGCATTTCTTGGCCCACTTGTGTGTTCATTCATTTATTTGTCCATTCATTTGCCAAGGCTTATCCAACACTTAATCTAGGCCAACACAGTTGTGACACCCAGAATGGATGGGAGCACAGTGCAGGAAGATAAACTGAGGATATCACTGTTGTGGCAGAGGTAGTGATATAGGTTTGTGCAGGGACTCAGAAAATAGGAATCTACTTGGATTTGAGGGACAGGTGAGATTTCCTTCTGACTGAGCTGAAACTTGAAAAAAACAGTAGGAGCTGGCTAAACCAGGGATGGATGAAGGGAAGGTGCACCAAGACAAAGGAGAAGGAAATATATAAACAAGCAGACAACAAAATAACAGTATAAAGCACACCCAGATGCTCAGGGAACTCTAAGGGGTGGAGTTTAACGAAACATGAGGCTACAAGTGTATTTGGGGTTCATGCTGAAGTACTTTATTTTATCCTACAAACAGTGGGAATCAAGCAATAAATGTTAAGCTTGGGAGAAACCTTAGCAGGTATTTGGTCTAGGGAGATGACTCAGGCTCCGGTGTGGAAAATGGTTATCAGAGCCTGGAAAGGCAGATGGGAAAGTGATGATGGTTGTGATGGGGTCAGGAATAAAGAGGAAGAACAAACATGTACTCTTCCTACATATATTTATATCTTTAAAGAATTGTCACATTTAAGTTCAAAATAAACTTGGGGTGGGCCCAAACTGAAAATACTGTTTGAGCTCCTTCCCCCAAATGGTGCAACTTGCTTTGTTTCTTGAACCAAGTGGAATGGATCATTGTACACCACCTCCATTCCCACACAATTAAATAGAAGATTTTTCCGCCCATTTCTGCTTCCGGAAAGATGTTTCTTTTGTACATGGCCTGGAGGGAACTGGCCCTGCGTGAACAGCAAAGTGACCCTGGCCTCTGGAGAGGCAGGATCTCTGACACTGAGGCTGCTGTAGCCTTTGAATGACTGCCAAGATGCAGCTGGAGTCCCCTGGAGACAGACTCAGCAGGACCGAGGAAAGATGAGGAGGGATTTTTAATATGTTCAGAAATATTTATCAGTGCAGAAATGCAGTGTCTGGAAGTCATGGCAATGAAAATTAAACTGGAGCAATCAGGTTAATGATGGCCTGCATTTTACTGAATACTTTAATATAGGACAGATATTTTTCAGCACTTTCCAGAGATTTTATTTTATTCTGACAATTCTGTTAAGTGCTCTATCATTTAGGGTCCAAGTAGGAAATACTTAGGGTGCCTAAACTAGGGCAATTTGAGAAGAGATAAATCAATGCACTCTTTACAAAGGTATGTCTAAGATTTGAGGAAATCAAAAGATGTAGTGCAGTATCCCCAGACTAGTAAAAAGTGGGCTCTGTTACCACCACTAGTGCTGAAAGGGCAAGGAGTGGAAGCAGTAACTGAAACAGCACATAAAGAGGAAGAGAGCTACGTAATGGGAGAGCTGAGGCCAGAATAGAATGGAGCCATGCCAACGCATATACTGACCCTGCAGGAAAGCCAGAGCCGGTGGAACTAATACTGTATCAGCCAGGGTTCTCCAGAAAAACAGAACTAGTAATATACATATATATTCTCTCTCTCTCACTCTACATATATATTCTCTCTATAAATAGAGAGAGAAATTTATTTTAAGGAATTGGCTCATGCGATTATGGTGGCTTACAAGTCCAAAATATGTTTGGCAGGCTAGCAGGCAGAAATTTCAGGCACAATTTCTTCAGTAGACTTGAGGCAGAATTCCTTCTTCTCCAAGAAACCTTAGTTTTTGCTCTTAAGGTCTTCAACTGATTGGATGAGGCTCACCCATATTATGAATGTTAATCTCATTTACTTAAGTCAACTGATTGTAGATGTTAATTGTACCTACAAAATACCTTCACAGCAACATCTAGAATAAGACTGGATCAAGCAACTGGGTACCATAGCGTAGCCAAGTTGACAGATAAAATTTAACCATCACAAATACTCAGACCCCTCTCTTTCTCCCCTTTGGTCTCTTCCTGTGGCTTCTTAGTAGCCAAATCCAAGCATAAACTAGAAGTTAAGGGAACCTCCTGACATAGTCTGGGAAGGCTAGGCTCCCTAAAATATATAACGCCACTGCTTCCTCTCTGTCACCATTGACACCCACAAATACACAGGTAGGAAATATTTTTTAAATGATTCTTGGCATTCATAACTCTCTATAGAATCTTTTCCCATACTTTTTATTTCCACATGTGTTCACTTAATTTTCACAACAGGTACTCTTAATAACTCTACTTTGCAAAGATATAGATTAAATGGGGAAGTTAGGTGACTGCATAGAGCTATAAAAAGCTAATGAGTGGTAGATTTAAGATTTGATCCTAAGTCTTCTAGCACTAACTTGCCATGCGCCATCCACTCTATTGTGATTCTTTAAACTTTGTTGTGTACATGAATCTAGGGTATCAGTAAAATAGAGATGGCTTAGCACCACCCAGGGACATTTAGAATCAGCTTGATGGGGTGTATGGCCTCAAAATCAGAAGTTTCAATTCTCCATTTCAATAATGTCTTTTATTAATGGATCTATCTGAGAGAAAAATGTGAAATAGTTATTGACATCTAGATTTAATTTAGACAATCCATTAGGTTTCTTTACAATAAAGTGGTACACATCTGTGTCCACTGATACCGAATATAGGTTTTTCTTTAAAATAAAAAGGTGCTCTCCTATTTACAATAGCCAAAGGAAGGAAACAACCTAAATGTCCATTGACAAATGAATGGATAAAGACGTGGTGTATATATATGTGTATATATATATATATATATATATATATATATATATACACACATATATATATATATACACACACACACACACAATGGGATATTACTCAGCCATCAAAAAGAATGAAATAATGTCATTTGCAGCAACATGGATGGACCTAGAGATTATCACACTAAGTAAAGTAAGTCAGAGAATGACAAATACCATGACATCACTTATATGTGGAATCCAAAATACGATATAATCCAGTATGCCTACAAATCAAAAACAGACTCACAGGTAGAGAGAAGAGACGTGTGGTTGCCAAGGGGGAGGAGGGGTATGGGAGGGAAGGATTGGAAGTTTGGGATTAGCAAAGGCATACTATTATATATAGGCTACTGTATAGCACAGGGAACTATATTCAATATCCTGTGACAAACCATAATGGAAAAGAATATATATATATATATATACACACACACACATATGTCATTTTGCTGTACAGAAGAAACTAACATTGTAAATCAAATATATTTCAATAAAAATTTTTTTAAAAAGAAAGGTGCTCTATTAGTATGATTATCTGTAGTTGCTATCTCAGCTATTTCAGACCTGAGTTTGTTTTTTCAGATGGTTTCTCCATCTACTACCGAACAGCATTACGTTTGTGAACAGAAAGAAAACTCTTAACACCCAAACTCTGTTGCTTCCATCAGAATGGAGATGTTAATTTCTCCGAGGTTTTGTATTTTTCTGTTTGCTTTGCTTTGTTTTGAAAGACAAGCTATGCTTATTTTTTTTTCCACTTTGAAATGTCCTTATTAGCTAATCAACTTTATTTTTAAAAATTGCAAGTGGCATTTGCTACCCTCTAATTGCTTGATTTCTTCTTGGCACAGTGAGGGCAGAATGGGCTAACTGCTTTGGATACCGATTTCTAGGGTACAAACCAGTTATTTCTCAACCACTTTTAGATCAAGGGTTTCCACAGTTACTTTGTAAAGGACCACATCATAAATATTTCAGGCTTTGAGGGCCATATGGTTTTTGTCACAGCTACTATACTCAACACTGTCATTGTCGTATTTAAGGAGCCATGGACAATATGGAAATAAATGAACATGGCTTTGTTCCAATAAAAGTTTATTATGAACACAGGAATTGGAATTTTATATAATTAACCTTCCATTTTTTAAACAATTTAAAAATATGAAAACCATTCTCAGCTCACAAGTGCTGTGTCGGATTGGGTCCCAAAGGCTGGTGTTTGCTGACTCCTGCTTTTGGGAAATCCTTTTGTGAGACCCAGAAGGACACTTCCTAAGAGAGAGGCACTGCATGTTTTTTATACTGCTTTATATATTTTAAAAAAGTTTTATTGAGGCAAAATTATTATATTAAAAACTTCATATATTTAATGTATGCAATTTGACAACTACACTGCTTTTGAAGGAGAACGTTAGAGATATAGGAGTAAACATTTATTGTGCCTTTATCCTGTTGGGTGTTTCATATGTTTCTTCAGTTAGTCCTCCCAGATGACTGAGGACACCAAAGTGTCTCCCTAACACCCCATGTAATTTCTGTTGGTTTCACTACAGATCTGAGCATCCAGTCAAGTAAAGAGACTGCTGAGAGATCTTTTTTATGCAGCAGACCAGAGTTGACTTCGGGACCTAGAGGCATCTGAATGACTTTTATTCTTTATGAATAATGATAAGAAGTTTAAACTAATATGAATATCTACAAGAAAGTTATACACTCTATTTTCAAGTATTTCAAAAAGCGAGACCCTAAAATAGTGGTACTCAAGCTTAGTGAAGCAATGGTATCACCTAGAGAGACCATAAAATTCCTAACATCAAAGCCACAACCCAAAATGATTAAACGAAAATCTCTGAAGGTGGGATTCAGGCATCAGCAGTTTAAAAAACTCCCTAGGATACTAAAATGTAAGGTTGGAAACTGCTGTTCTAAAAGAAGGGAGTATGTTCATAAGTACAGAATTGTAGTTATAAAATACATGTGGATTGTAGGAAGTCAAAGCAGGTTGTGTGTGTGTATATGCATATATATGTATATATACAGATTGTCAAAAATTCAAGACTGTTTTCTAATCAAAATAATTTCACCTGGTATTCTAATCCTTTATTTTAAAAATATGTTTACAAACTGTCCCTATAACTACTAACCATCTCCTCCAGGAATTCTTGCCAAACACACAGTTCTGCATCTAGAAAATCAGGGAAAAGAAAAGGAATTTTCAATTCAAAAAATACTTATATATATGTTTCTCTCTCTTTCTCTCTACCTACCTACCTATCTAACAAGAGAAAAGGGAAAAGAAGCCTGCTTCTTGATTTGTGTATAACCCCATATTATCAGATTCTGAACCAGAAAATGTGTGTTACCAAATAGATTTGTAGGCAGAAATTCTGCATTTATCCAGTGTTTGGTCAGACCTGCATTTGAGAAGGTACATTGCTGACTTGTGAGAAGGATGGATTCAAGGTGGGTGAGGTTGAAAGCAAAGCAGCAGTTAGGAGGTGATTACACTTGTGCACATGGGAGCAGGCCAGGGATAAATCAGGAAGCTCCAGTAGGAATGAAATATATTCACTGAGACTTGATATCTTACCGAATGTGAAAGATGGGCTGGAAATTCTAGGCCCCTTGAAAATATTCAAACTTGAAATTTTGAGGCATCTGGTTCAATTCTGTAATGTATATGACAATAGCCTCTCCAGGCTGTGGTTTTGTTGACAACAATTAAATGTCTAAACACTGACAGACAGGCCAAGGGAAAGTGTTTCCTTAATAATTCAGTGATCATATTAAGTAACCTGGTCCTAAATGAATCAGAGTTACTGCTCAAATCTCCTTTGGAGAATGTTTGGCCCCTCCAAGTTATTTCAGTAGATTTTTGTTTAAGATGATTAATTTAGTTTGCTGCAGGTTGCAAGGAAATTCACATGAATTCTAAGAATCAGTCTGGAAGACAGCAAACCATTCGTTGTGCTCTGAAAAGGACATTTAAAGTATAAAATACCTTTTATATTTAAGACAATCTTGGGCAACAGATGCACATTAATTTTTTTATTATTATTTTTATTTCGGTAAGCAATTTAAAAAATGCTTTTGAATATACGATTGGAAGAACAATGCAGGATCATTTTCTGAAATTTTGAAAATACACGAATTCACAGCAAAAAAATTAATAATAAACTTCCAGATAGGAACTGCCAATATATTTTTTAATCAATTCTTTCTTTCTGTATATATGTATATACTCATAAAATCTGGAATTAATTGTATCTTCTTTTTTTAAATTTCATTTATTTATTTTTTGCTGCATTGGGTCTTCGTTACTGCACGCGGGCTTAGTTGTGGTGAGCAGGGGCTACTCTTCGTTGCAGTGCATGGGCTTCTCATTGCAGTGGCTTCTCTTGTTGCAGAGCACGGGCTCTAGGCGCACGGGCTTCAGTAGTTGTGGCACCTGGGTTCTAGAGTGCAGGCTCAGCAGTTGTGGCGCACAGGCTTAGCTGCTCTGCAGCATGTGGGATCTTCCTGGACCAGGGCTCGAACCCGTCTCCCCTGCATTGGCAGGTGGATTCTTAACCACTGTGCAACCAGGGAAGTCCCTAATTGTATCTTCTTAATGGTAGATTCTAATAGGTGTATCTTAAATTTCTGTCTCATGATGTGTTCCAGTGGCTAAAATTTCCAGGACAATATTGGATGATAATTGGCCCCAACTGTCAATTTTCATTTTGAGAAGAACAGTCTCTCGTTTTCAGTATTTAACATGATCCACATGAATTTCAGGATACATTTTGGATAATTATTCTTCAATAAAGTATCATGTATTTCTTCCAGATTTAGAATTGAAGAATTCATCTGTTTCAAAGTTAAATTTTTGAAATTCTTTAGATCTGGGGCTAGATATTATCCCTAAGTTTTGTACTTTTCCATTTTCTCTACATTTTAAAATAATACTGATGTATTACTTTTTTTTCCTATTTTCTGATCAAGTGGTTCCCAAAGTATGGTCCCGGGACCCAAAATATCAATATCACTTAGAAATTGGAGGAATGGAAACACTTGAGGCCCACTCCAGACCTAACCCATTAGAAACGCTAAGGGTGAAGCCCACATTCTGTATTTTACCAAGCATTCCAGGTGATTCAGATGCTTGCTCAAGTTTGAGAATCACTGTTTTAAATCTCTGTGATGGTTTTTTGTTTGTTTTGCTTTTCAATTTTCTGCTTCCTCTTTGCTCCAGGTCTTTCTGTTGTTGAAATTGTTACTCTTTATTAACCTTTTTTAATTAAGTTTACAGATTCTAAGTGTAATTTGACAAGTTTTGGCAATTGAATACTTCCATATAACCACCAAATTAAAATTTAGAACATTTCCATTGACATCATGCCCCATTACAGTCGACCTCACTCCCTCACCTCTATGCCATGATTCTTTTATTCTATCAGCACAGATTACTAGTCTAGCCTTGGATTTCACATCAATGTACTCTTTAGCATCTTACTTCTTTCACTCACATAATGTCTTTGAGATTCTGTTTGTTGCTTTTAACTGATGAGTAGTATTTCTTTTGTTAATATACTAGAATTGTTTTCTCCATTGGATTGTGTTATTAAAACTTTTGGCTCTTCTAAAGTGGACTATAGTCAATAGTTTTGTAGAAGTTTTTTGGTGGACATGTTTTCATTTCTCATTGGTAAGAATCAAGGAATTGGTTCTTAGTTAAAGGGAAGATGTTAAAGGGAAGATGAGTGTTTAACTTTATAAATAAGCAAAGCAACAGTTTTCCAAAGGTCCTGTACCATTTTATACTCACAACAGTACTGTATCAAAAATCAATCTGCTTCACATACATATTCATATTTGGTACCGATGATTGTAAAAAAAAAAATTAGAAATTTTAGTGTGTGTAAATGGATATCTTAATGTGAAATTTTATTCATTTTATTTTTAATTTATTAATTTATTTTAATATTTATTTGGCTGCATCAGGTCTTTAGTTGCAGCACGCAGGATCTTCGTTGCGACATGTGAGATCTTTTGTTGTGGTGCACTGGCTTCTCTCTAGTTGTGTCACGTGGGCTCTAGAGCGTGTGGGCTCTGCAGCTGCAGCACACTGACTTAGTTGCCCTGCGGCATGTGGGATCTCAGTTGTCTGACCAGGGATTGAACCCGTATCCACTGCATTGCAAGGCAGATTTTTAACCACTGGACCATCAGGCAAGTCCTGAAATTTTAATTTTAAACACTGAGTTCTGATAATAAATGAGTTTAAAACTTTGAATTTGTTTCTGGATTTTTTTGGTCTTGTATTAATACCCAAATAATTGTAGTCAAATATTTATACTTTTTCCAGTTTCATTTTGTTGAAATCTGTGATTATAGCCCACCCTTACATACGTATTTCTTGGAGCAGGGAGCCAATCAGTTTGTTCATAATTTTGTAGACAAATTCAGAGAAGGCATGGTTCAGTGGGCGAATCTCTATTCCACTGGCATGAGTTGGGATGGCTTGCAAAACTGGGGCTAACTTGAGTGGATCTACAGTAGCCATGAGTCTGGGTTTTGGGTTTTACTTTGGCTGAATCCCTTGGATCTCTTCCACTGGCCTCTTCATGTGGCTAGTTTGGGTTTCTCAAAGCGTGGCAGTCTCATGATAAGTAGAATTTTGGCTTTCCCCAAGAGGCAAAACCAGAAGCTGCCAAGTCTTCTTAACTTTAAACAAGGAACTGATATTTCTGCTTCATCCTATTGGTTAAGAAAGGTCTCATACTTAGCCCAGAGTCAAAAAGAGGGGATTATAGTGGGACATGAATACCAGAAGACATGGTTCATTGGAGTCCAACAATGTAACAGACCAGCAAAGCATACATTATTAATACAAAACTGATAATACAGAAGAATTAAAATTATGTTCAAAAATATCACTGAACACAAATAGAAAGAAATAAGAAATTGCATTATTACCAGCAGACAAATTAGATTTCAGGGGGAAAAAAAGACATTAAATGGGACAAAAATGTCATTTTATATTGTTAAGTTCCCAATAAATCTATACGAGTATTTATTTAAACTTTATATGCCGAATAATACAACAACCCCATATAAATCAAAACATGTTAACAGCTTTAGAAGAAATTGCTTAAAAATCCAAGCATGGAAAACCTATTCATCTAGGATTTAAAAAAAGCATCAATTACACCATTTATAATAATATGTGGAGGATAATATATCCTTATACTTTGGCACAATGTCAAAAAAGAGTTATACTGAGGCCTAACATCTACTTACAAATATATATATTTGGGTTCTGCTAATAACTCACTCATTTTAAGGTAGGTAGTTTATTTCCACTGACTTCAGTCAAAGTTTTGTTATGTAACTGCACTGTCCTGTTATGAAAAATTTTATTGTTCCTACTGCCTGGCAAGTTTACTCTGAAGAAAAAATCCATTCCTAAAGAATTTGAAGCAATCTGCAGTTCTCTCTTTGCCAGAAGCACTGCACAATAAAATATAAAATCCAAAGCGTAATACTTCAAGGTATGATCTATCCTCACTCTGACATGCCCCTATTTGTTCACTGCTCCCCATGTTAGAGCTGCATTACAGAGAACTCTAGTCCCCAAAAGATTAGGGAGGGAGGTAGTAATTGAGTATGTGGGAAAAATGAATGGCCCTGGAAAATCATGAAGCAGAACTCTTGCAAATGGAGGTGGACTGTGAGATTTCTGATAGGCAAAGTCTGCTTTTGATTAAGAGCGGGTACTCAGTAACAATATATGATGATCTCCCTTCTTCCTGCCTGGACACACTATTTTCCTCTAGGTCTCCTTATGTATTAGAAATTAGAAAGTTTTGCTATTGAAATGTTCTGTTTTGGTTTCTGTCTCCTCCTGGTTTTATAGGATCTTCGAGGCAGAGACCGTCATTTATCCATAGTTCTCTACCTGATATACAGGATTCAGTACCTGGGATATTGGAGGTACACCACAAATGTGTATTATGCTATCTACCAGCCCTTCCGCCATCTACCCCATCAAAAACAAAATAAGACAGAGAGTTCTATATCATATTACAGTAGCAAAGGATATTTAAAAAGAAGTTTACGAAAAGCCAGACATGGAAATTGGTTCCAAATGAAAGATAATGAGTAACCAAAGGCACAAAAAGGGTTAAAGCTTTAGATAGTTATAGTGGTAAGCTTGAAAAGGGAATCTGTAGCCAAAAAGGTCCTAGAGCTGGAAAGATGTAAACATGAATACGATGAGCAGGAAGTAAGTAGTGGTTGGTTTAATGCTCTGCCGTCACTGTCTTGAAATACTCAATACATTTTCCACAAGAAACCTCACATTTTCATTTTTTACTGTGCTCTACAAATTATGTAGCTGGTCCTGGCAGAAAGGTTTTATAAGATGTAGAATTTATTGCACTTTCCTTTATCTTCAGCTCTTCTTCAATAGCATGGTTACTCTTTTTTATTTTAAATATATTGTGTGTGTGTGTGTGTGTGTGTATGAAATTTTATCACATGTTTACATTTGTGTAAACCTCACTTACATCCACTTAACGTTTCACTTCTGGAGAAAGTCAGAGCTTGTATCTAGGAGCTAATTCAATCATGTGCAACACAAGCATGGAAATAAATCATAGACTACCTGTGCAAGGCAGGAGTCAACCTGAATAGGCTGAACAAGCTTGACCTCAGGCACGCACAAAGAAGATCTACAGAGATGAGTCGAACAATGTCCTTTGAGAAGGGATGAGAGGTGTCAGGGAAATCACAATTAGGCAACAAGCCTAAGGAGACAGAAGTAAAGATTCAAAACCGGGCACAAATCCAAGGGGCAGTAATTTGCAGAATGTGGTTGATGGTAGTGCAACCACATGAGTCTTTGAGTCTCAAGCTACTGTCAAAATGGAGGTGAATTTTTTTTATATAGCTTTTCTTTCTTTTTAATTGTGCATAATAAATGGGAATGCGTAGGACTAGCTCAAAGGAATAGAGTTGTGATGGGCAATTTTGATTTCAAATATATATACAGTTGATAGAAATTATGTTCCAAAACCTGGTACAAGAAAAATGGTATCATTCCTTTGTTACAGAGTTTAATCCCCTACATAGTCACACCAAGCTCCTTGACGATGGCACTGACACCCATTTCTGCGAAGGTGTTGCTGGGCCCTGATTCTACCTGCTTCTGAAGGTCAGGGGGGGTGAGCTGCAGAGTGGTGGGTTGGCAATGACCATAAACTCTCTCAGCAATGAAAGTATTGAGTCTGCATGCATTACAGGGCTGAACATCTGTTGGGATTATCAGGCTACTTTAGACGAAAGAATAAAACCCCCACAAATCTGTCAAACATTCTTTTTGTGTTGTGCGCATCTGGAATACTTTCCCTACACCATCTCCCTTTTCATACCTGACTTTATTCAATCAAACAAAAATATATTAATGTCCAATCCCTAACCATAATTTGTAATCCTAAAATTGAACCTTCTCTCGACAGGCATCTTGCGTTAGTCATTTTATTCATTTTTGATTATTCAGGGCATGCTGAATTGACACACAGTTGATATTCAATAAATTTAGGCTAAATTGAACAGGAATGACATTTACCAAATGCTCAATAAGGGTCATAACTATGCTAAATACTTCAGATATTTATTCTTTATCCACAGTGATTAAGAAGGCACTATATGAGAAGCTAAGCCCCATGGTAGTAAATCAACATGGTAAGACCACACAGCTAGTTAGAGAACTAGAATTTTATCTGACATTTCCATCACATTTATTTTTTTCCCCCAAATCATTGGAAGTGTCATTTTGTGATCTAGTTGAATTCATTTTTCTAATGTAACTAAACCTACAACATAGAGGAAAGGATTATGTTTTTAAAAATAAAATGGACTGTAAGTAACTCCTCTAAAGTAAAAAGTGGGGCTTCCCTGGTGGTGCAGTGGTTGAGAATCTGCCTGCTAATGCAGGTGACACGGGTTCGTGCCCCAGTCCGGAAGATCCCACAGGCCGCGGAGAAACTAGGCCCGTGAGCCACAACTACTGAGCCTGCGCATCTGGAGCCTGTGCTCCGCAACAAGAGAGGCCGCGATAGTGAGAGGCCCGTGCACCGTGATGAAGAGTGGCCCCCGCTTGCCACAACTAGAGAAAGCCCTCGCACAGAAACAAAGACCCAACAGAGCCAAAAATAAAAATAAATAAATTTAAAGTAAAAAGTTATTTTAACTGAAAATTCCATAGTATATGAATGCCCAAAATAATCTGGAATTCAGGAACAATCAGGGATAATCTGCCAAGAGCCATTTTAGGGAAGAATAGCAAATATTTGATTCTAGGTGAGATGGGATAACAGAATAGAGTTGTTGTTTGTCAGAAAGATGCACAGAACTACTTCAAAGAAAGAAGCTTCTAACTTCTGAAATAGTGAAGAGGGATAGGCAGGGGACCACTGCAAAGACATCCTTTTACCACTGCTTTAACTGATCTGTATTCCTCATTCCTCCTTCCCCCTAGTCCCCTCAAAAAATGTTCCAGTAGTTCAGCTTACTGTACTTTGGTTTTGTGATCTCAACTTGGAAAACAGAGAAAAAAATGGATAAATTACAGAGTGGAAATTCAACAAGATAAAAATAAGTAAAACTGCAAGTGAGGTTGAGGGAGTAGGTGAATAAAATTTGAAGTCAGATCACAGATTGTGATAACCATTTCAGACATGTGGCCTAGAAGCCTAGAGTTCATCTCTAGGTCTTCAAGCTTGTTTTGCTATCAATATATTTAAAAGAAAAAATACAAAGTTTCAGCTTTTCAAATCAGAATTTTGTAGGCTAAGTAGTAACTGAAAAATGTGTCTTATATCATGCTAAGTAAAAAGAAAAAAAAAGTCAGAATACAAAATTGCATCTATGCAAGGAGTGTACCAGTGTTCGAATCATGCATATGTACTGACAGGGTCTGGTAGGAGATGTGTACATGTAGAACACTTACATTTGTTAAAGTTATGGGATTATTATTGGGATGTTTCTTTCATTATTATCTTCTTCAATGTCATAATTGGAGCTATATAATAAATATAATGGTTTTTAGCAGGACTAAAAAATTGCTGTTGTACCCTGTGCTCTCCCAGTGAGACAATTTGACAAACTTCCTTGGATTTAAAGTATATACTTTGTGAATAAATATGTATGGTTTCTCCAAAATGATTCAGAGTTCCTTTTAATCTATAGCACAAAATAAAACAAACATTTGGTGGATTCTTAGGATCTGACAGACGTAACAATGACTTGGATCCACAGTCAGATGTACGTCATTGCAATTTCCCCTATATGCTTCACCTGTTCCTACTGTGAGGGTTTAGCAATTGTGCTGACTTGAGTTTTATGATAAAACCAAAAATCACATTAAAAATGGTCTAATTTGCTACAGCCTTAAAGAAAAAGTTAGCTATTATGGACTTTATTTGTGAAATATTTCCAATCCAACGCACTGTTAAAATCAAGGATGCCATTAGTACAGGGGATGTCACAGCCTAAAGCGAGGGAAGACATCAATTTTCCCATTAAATGAAGAAACTAAACAAGCAAGCATTTAATATCCACTCTGACAATTGGAAAATCAGTAAAATATATTTGTCCTTCAAACGACTCTGGATTATGGTAAGGACCAAATGGATGTAAAATAGATTTGTAATTTTCAAAAGGTTATGAAGATATTATTGCTGTTATAATAGTCAGCCAATAGTGATTTGCAATAATCTAATAATTCAAGTAAGTTGTCCTCTGGCTTTTCATTCTCTGAATAAATTTTATCACTAGGAATTGAATCCATTTTGACATGCTTTATTTATTGCCCCTTTCCTGTCTACCTTATAAACAACTCCCTTCTTTGTTGTTTAATTAATATTACAAAGTGTTCCAGGACCCTTAGAAAGAAACATCAGGTGTATTTAATTGCTGTATTTAATATATATCATGTCCTTCATATTCCCACATGATAGAGGATAAAATACTGCAAATGTTGAACAATGATACATTTGCAATGTATTTTGAAATTGGTGAATAAAAAACAAAAAATACTGATTTAGGTTTTCAGAGAGCAGTGATGTTTGAAATGATCTATAAAACTACGAAGAATTCTTAGCCACATTTTTAATCACTTAAAATATACCAGCATTTGTGTTAAGTGCATTTGATACAATAATGAACAAGATACGATCTCTGACTTCTGAGGGCTTGCATTCTAATTAAAAGTCAATTGGAGGGCTTCCCTGGTGGCGCAGCGGTTGAGAGTCCGCCTGCCGATGCAGGGGACACGGGTTCGTGCCCCGGTCTGGGAGGATCCCGCGTGCCGCGGAGCGGCTGGGCCCGTGAGCCATGGCCACTGGGCCTGCACGTCCGGAGCCTGTGCTCCGCAACGGGAGAGGCCACAACAGTGAGAGGCCCGCGTACCACAAAAAAAAAAAAAAAAAAAAAAAAAAAAAAAAGTCAATTGGAGGGCTTCCCTGGTGGCGCAGTGGTTGAGAGTCCGCCTGCCGATGCAGGGGACAAGGGTTCGTGCCCCGGTCCAGGAAGATCCCACATAATGCGGAGCGGCTGGGCCCGTGAGCCATGGCCGCTGGGCCTGTGCGTCCGGAGCCTGTGCTCCGCAATGGGAGAGGCCACAACAGTGAGAGGCCCGCGTACGGCAAAAAAAAAAGTCAATTGGAAATTTAAAGAAGTAAAATTTTGGCCTAATAATGATCATATTTGGAAACATTCAATTTATGTAGACACAACAGATATCTCAGATGTTTATTTTATTTTTTGTTGTTTTATGCAAAGATATTCTAAAAAAATTGACTCTGTGCAATTTCAAATATGTAAGAAAAATATAGGCTTCATGAGAACTGTAAATAAAAAGACGTTAATATTTTAGTTATAGATTCACTCTTTGTTATCTTCCGCTCTTTAAACTCTGTCTCACTGATAATATTGATTTAGCCAACTTGTGTTTTGCTGGTATCATTTCGATACTTGCATGCAGAAGACTGGAGCATTGTTGTACACTTACAGTTACACTTGAAAGGTGATATCTATCAATTATTTAGTAGCTATCTTTAGTATTTTTTCCTACAAAGTATGCAAGAAATAGGCTGTAGAATGCTTTATTATTTTTAGTTCTAATGTTACAAGGTAGAAGAAAAGTAAAGCAATAGATTGGAAGTAAGACAATAATCCTGAACTCCAGATAGGGACACATGAAAGTGAAACTCAGGTGAGATGTTTATAAAACACTCCTGCCGGGCATCATACCTCACAGAAGCCACATAAGAATTTTTGAGATGAATATTTCTATTTCCTTTTAGAACATGGAGCCTGGAAATAAGAAATTTTAAGCATTTTGTCCCAATAATGGGAATAAAACCTTGACTCAGATTTTCCAAGGCAAGTATTCTTTCTATTATAACATGTTTTGACCTATTTTAAAGGAAGTGGGACCTTAATAAAATTGTCTGGAAAATTCTAATAGAGCGTTTCTACTTCAAATACCCAAGTATATGAGATGCTTTTTTAAATAATTAAATTACTCCATTTTAATAATGATTGAGTATACCCTCTTTTTTTTATTGGACTCTAAAATTAAACAACTCATGTTGAACAAGGGAGGGAAGGAGGAAGAAAGGAAAGTAGGTAAGTAGGAAGGAAGGAAAGAAGGGAGGGGATGGAGCGAGGGAGGGAGGGAAGGAGGGAAGGAAAGAAGGGGGAAATAATTCTCCCTTTAGCACATCATAGTAAAGAATTTTTATATGTAAAAAATGTCCAATTTGGGGCTTCCCTGGTGGTGCAGTAGTTGAGAGTCCGCCTGCCGATGCAGGGGACACAGGTTCGTGCCCCGGTCTGGGAAGATCCCACATGCCGCGGAGTGGCTGGGCCCGTGAGCCATGGCCGCTGAGCCTGTGCGTCCGGAGCCTGAGCTCCATGACGGGAGAGGCCACAACAGTGAGAGGCCCGCATACCACACACACACACACACAAAAAGTCCAATTTGGCAGATTCCACAGTTTTATTAAAAAAAAAAAAAAGTGCCGTTATTCAGAAGATGTGAGAGGGAAAATATTTTATAACAATCCTTTGACACCCCACCAAAAAATTAATGTAGGCATGGAAACAAACATAAAACAGGGACTTACACATATCATAAGCTATTAATAATCTCAAACTATTAATAAAAATCCTAAAAAAATGTAACCAATCTTGATGTAACTCACATGGGATATGAAAGTTTGTGAATGAGATAAAATAATCTGTGTAATAATCTGTGGGAGGAGAACTTTGGACCCTGGTTTTCACACCAGAGATTTTCAAACATTCTCCTAATTTGAAAAACCTAATTTGTGACTTTTACCCTAAAAGTCAACTGTTCAAATGGGCACCAAGCACAGGTCATGATCTTGAGCAGCTAACAATCTCAATAAATTAGACCTGCCACTTTCTAGTTCTGATAAGTTATGGAGTATTTATTTAACCACTCTAGGTCTCAGGTCCATAATTCTGAAATGTTGGTGCTAATACCTACCTTTTAGCATTATCCATTCATTCAGTCAATCATTCAATCATTCATTCAGTATTTACTCACTACCTATTATGTTCCAGGCATTGTGGCTAAAATGGTGGAACAACAACAAAATGTATCTGCCTACTTGGAGCTTTAATCCAGTGAGGAAGAAAGACTTATGGATACATATAATAATATTAGGTAGTATTATAAAACAAGTAACAAAGACAGAAAGAGAATCACAAGTGATGGTTCATGAAATTTGTGTAGGGGGGTCAAAGAGAACTCACTGAGCAGATATCATTGAGAATTAGGTAGAGGTGTGCATGGTGTGATCAAAGAGCAGTAGGAAAGCCAGTATGGCTGAATCACAATTAAAGAAGAGGGAAATTATAGCAGAATATTTTCTGAGGGTAGCCAAGGGCTAGATCATGAATTGGTCATGATAAAGAATCACTGAAGTTTAAAAAGAGACTAGGATATATTAATCAAATATGCATCTTTATTTCTGTGACTGTTTATCTTAAATAGCCAGTGTTAATTTATCTTGTATTTAAGCAATGCTTTTGAGTGTCTACGTTTTCCTTGCACTTTAAACTGAGCTAGAAAAAAAATACAAAATCACAAGAAGACTGTACTCTTAATAGGTATGAAGGCTAAACACTGAAATAAACAAAAACAAACACTTTAGTCCATTAACCTCATCTCCTAGAGACTCAGTAAATATTGACTCAAAAATAACAATGTGGGGCTTCCCTGGTGGCGCGATGGTTAAGAATCCGCCTGCCAATGCAGGGGACACGGGTTTGAGCCCTGGTCTGGGAAGATCCCACACGCCGCAGAGCAACTAAGCCTGTACACCAGAACTAATGAGCCTGCGCTCTAGAGCCCACATGCCACAACTACTGAAGCCTGCGCACCTAGAGCCCGTGCTCCGCAACAAGAGAAGCCACCGCAATGAGAAGCCTGAGCACCACAACAAAGGGTAGCCCCCGCTCGCCACAACTAAAAGAAAGCCTGCGTGCAGCAACAAGGACCCAACACAGCCAAAAATTAATTAATTAAAAAAAAATAATGTGAATTACTGAAAAGCAAAGAATTAAAATGAAGGTTTAATGGGGTCATTTTTAGATGTCACTAATCATATTCCATTATTTTTAAAATCATCAATTGGCATGTTTCTTAATGTGTTCTGGGGAAGCATACTGTCTGCACCATTTAAAGTCCAAGAGAAACTTTCTCTTTTATCCATTTTCCTTACCTTATCACAAGTCATGGAAGCTTGAAGTATCAGGGAGAAACATGAATAGAGTTGGATGTGAACGTTCACGTGACAACTAAACTGAGCTAGAATGTGTTTCTCCTCACCAACACTGGCTAGGGTAACTATGTCTACACTTCACTGCCAGAGTTCTGAGTTCAGTGCTTGCTAACAAATTGTGAAATGAACATTGGCAACCTGAAGTGTAAGTAAGAGGAATTATCAAAACACATAATAGATACGAAACCCCATGCTGAATGAGACATTCAGTAAAGAATTAAGGATTTCTGGTCTAGAATAGAGAAGATGGGAGAATAACACTTCCACACAGAAGGGCTTCCATGAAAAAGAAAAACAATCCAGGCTGGGACGGACTTTCTATGAGTAACTAGTTCAACAATATCACCAAATTTATTAAAAGAAAAGAGTGATTGCCATATAAAAGAAAGGTACAAACAACCTTGGTTCAAAGATGGGACTAATAGAATACTAAATTCTTAACCCTTGATGTGCTTCTGTTATTCTGAAAAACTCAATGTCACATACATAGGAAACAATCTCAAGATTATTCTATCCCCATTTTTCCTACTATCCCTATGGCACTTCTTCAAACAGAAAGAAATCCATGTGAAGAAATACACTTGTTGTCTCTGAGATAGATAGGTAGATTGATAGATAAATAAGAGAACAATACTGGTATGGATATCCATATATAGACTTCTTTTCCCTGCCCTTTGCCTCTGGGTCTATTCAGTACCTACTATTTAATCATATGGTAGCAGCGTTTTAGTAGCATAAAATGAAAACTATTTCCCTTACTTCATTCTGCAATATACATTTATAAGCATTGTTTCAAGAGGCAATTTCTTTAAGCATTTAACAATCATATTTTCCCACAAATGTGTTCATAATGTATATAATTTTTCTCTTCCTTTCTTTGTATTATTATTTGCATTTCCTGTGTTAATCAGTACTTAATAAACATTATTCAAAGCACTGCATAATATTCCAAATATTTCCTACCATCCCATAATTTACTTAACCAGTTTCCTATTTTGTGATTTTTCACTATTATAAGCAACATGATAAAAATATTTGGGCAAGGGCTTCCGTGGTGGCGCAGTGGTTGAGAGTCCCGCCTGCCGATGCAGGGGACATGGGTTCGCGCCCCTGTCCGGGAAGATCCCACATGCCGTGGAGCGGCTGGGCCCGTGAGCCATGGCCGCTGAGCCTGCACGTCCGGAGCCTGTGCCCCGCAACGGGAGAGGCCACAACAGTGAGAGGCCCGCGTACCGCAAAAAAAAAAAAAAATATTTGGGCAAAAAATATTTTCCTTCATGTTTTGGATGGACCCTTATGTTAGTTTTCCAGAAATTGAGCTACTGGCTTCAGTAACATAAGTTTAAAAGACTTTTAATCTATGAAACCTAACTTTCAAATGACTAATAAGCCTTTTAGACGATTTTAAATATTTCTTAATGAACTGTAATGCAAACTTTTTGAGGACTATAATATCTTTGTCAGTCTATGCATGATTCATTTAGCTGAGTTTTAATATTACAAAAAACACTGAGCAAATGTTTTTGGAATGCTATGTGGTGTTAATTCTCATCATCGCTCACACTTAGAGAGGGCTTATTGTATGCCTGTCTCTTATTCTGGTTTATCTTGCTCCATTTTCAGAACAATCCTAAGAGAGGTCTTATTATGGTCTTTATTTTGCAGATGAGGAAACTTTAGAGAAACTATATTCTTTATTACATAGATAGCAAACGGTAAAGGACAGAATCTATGCTGCTTAACTCCAAAGTGGACAAGCTTTTAAAATGAACTATTCTGTTTATTTATGGATTCCAATAAGTGTTCAAAATTGGATTCTTTCTTTTATAGTATGTTTGTTCCCTATAAAGTGGCTTGTGCCCGGGGGTATACTGAGAAACTGGTTCTCCAACAATAACGCAACAACAAGAAGCACTGAATTGCAGTGTTTGCCAATTTCTATTTTGTACATACTTCCATGATGGCCAATTTCAACCTACATGATGCCACCCAATGTGGAGAGATGTAAACATTCAACTCTCATAAGCTGGCAGAGCCAGTCCCAGCACACCGCTGACTGTGCCACTCATCAGTTAAGGTCTTCCTGTTCATTCTTAATGGTAGAGAAACTAGATCCTGTAAACATTTCTCCTTTACCAGTTTGCTCTGTTAGGCTTTATAGAAAGAGGGCACTGGAGAGAAACTGGAAGACTAGAGCAGGAGGACGAGGTTTCCCTCTGTGGTTCCAATATGCTTTCTTTCAGCAAAGGAGCCAACAGATCAGTAAGAAAAAGGTAAGCAGCCGTGACAGAAAGTTTCTCAGACCCTTGATGAGTGGTTCCTCCAAAGCAGCTCAGGCCCAGCCCCTTTGCAAAGGGCACTTCATTGTCTGTGTGGTTCTGTGGCAGCCACACTCTCTTCAACATGAATTTCATCTCAGCCTTGGATGGTGGTGGGGGAACTATCTTCTAAATTCTTAGTTCTTTCCTTGTTCACTTTCCCTCACATATTTGTGAGCCTAGACATATTTGCTGCTTTCTGCATCTGTGATTTCTGGATCTCTTAGAGCCATCTTTAACCTCTTTTACTAGTTAACCATCTATTCAATTCATCACACAATTTGAATTACTGGTGTGGTTTCTATCTCCTTTCAGGACACTGCATTAATACATGGGCTTACTAAAAGAAACAAACAAATGAAAAGTAGGATGCACATCTCTTTGACCAAAAATTTCCCAGCAGCATATCCAAGGCCAAAATGAAACTATTCTTAATATTCTGCATCATCCTTCAAGGGATGAATAGTTTAACCTGAAATTAAAATAAGTAACAATAATTATAATAATAGTGGTAATAACCTACAGTCAGTGTTTATTATATGTGAGGGATATGCCAAGATCTGCTATGAAATAAACCATACTCAAATTTCTCCTTTGAGGAGGGTAGTCATTTTAAAGCTAAAGAAAGGCCAGTGGACATACAGCAATAAAGCAGAGCCAGAACTCAAGACCAGTTCTGGTCTTGTTCTCTTCATAACTGTACTCTACCTTTTTAAAAAATTGTCTTTCACTATAATTATTAAGATACTAATTTTGAGGAAATATCTGCTAGAAAAAGAAGACAATCGAATGATGAATTTCACTCCATTATGATATGTTCCAAAATTATTTTATTCTCTTATTTTAGAAGTTAAGGAATCTTCTGGAATTAAAAAAAAAAAAAGTAGTTTCCCAGTCACTTGTTCTACTTGAAGAAATGACTAGGAAACTAGCAAACTTGCCTGATTTGGTGAATACTTGGAATTTTCCCAGCTAACGCTGAGAATAAAAGAGCTGCCAAACTCATTAATTACCCTTAATATTCAATTCTCAAGTATAATGAATTCCATTTTCAGACATATCTGAGAAAATTACATTGGAAAGTCCATTGCCTTTTGCTGGGTTTCAGTGAATACCGCAATGTGAAAGCAGATCAGTCTGAACTCGGAACTCACTGGCAGACTTATATTTATTCTCTCAGCACCCGTATCAGATGTCAGTCATGCTGATCCCCACTGCCCCACTACTCTAATACAATAGCTTAAAGATGGGACTCCAGTGGCACACTATATTTGCAGCAGGCTTCTGTTTTAGACCATGGCAGTACCAGCAGTGCTTATAAAATATGTCATCTACCTCACCACATGCCCCAGTTCCTCCCCGCACTTCAGCAGGGACATGCGACTACTTATGGCAGCTGTGTTGTGGATAGAAGTGATGTGTATTATTTTCAGGATAAAGCAATGAAGAGCCGTCAGTCTTTCTCCATGTTATGGCATCTGAGAATGTGCTGACGTGTACAGCTACAATGGGGTTTCTCAACCTTGATACTATGGTCATTTTGAACCAGGTAATTCTGAGTGTCAGAGGTAGGGCGTGTCCTGTGAATTGCAGGATGTTTAATGGCATCCCTGCCCATTAGCTTCCAGCATCATTCTCTCCAGTTATGACAATAAGTGATATATTATGGCATTGCCAAATACCCTCTGGGGAGATATTGGCTCCAAGTGAAAGCCACTGAGCTTCAAAATGGTGGAGCTTCCACCAGCCTGATTCTCTGAGAAACTAAATGAAACTGAGCATCTCACTCACATATACTGTGTAACAAATGTGAAATAAAACACACACACACACACACACACACACACACAAAAATACATTTTAAAAGCAAAAAAAAAAAAAATCCTAAAAGTAAACCTTTATGTTAAGCCAGTGAGATTTAGGAGTTGTTTGTTACCTCTGTAGAGCCTATCCTGATAAATATATACTCTATATGTGCTTTTCTTAGGCAAACACATGTATGTCTATGGCTTCAATTATTCTGAAGATTGGGATTTTATTTTACGTCCAATTTCTTCTCTAATATCCTGGAACTTTATCCATCTACCATATTGTCATCACCCATTAGTGATAATAAAGGCACCACAAACCCTAAGTACTTTTCCTCATATGTGATGTAAGCAAATTTGGCAAACTAAGAGTAATTCTTCTTATCTCCTTTTGCTTCATCTAGCAATGATTCCCCTAGACTTTATTTCGTAAGTATCTCAAACACCCACTCTCTTCTCTGTACCTCCTATAATCACTCTAATATAGGCTATCATCAAATCTGGCCTTGATCTGTACAATGGCACTGTAACTCCCAGAATTCATTCCTGTATCATGTAATCTGTTTTCCACAGAGAATACAGTACAATCTTTTTTTAAAAATGCAATTATGTCCACACCAATACAATGAATATAATCCTTTAAAGATTTTTCATTTTTCTCAGGCTAAAGACCAAAATACTTAACATAGTCTACATCTGTACAGGGCTCACCTCTGTGGTTTTATTTGTCATCTTTTTTCCTCTACATCTCTAACATTTTTATACCTCAAAACTCGCCATGTATTTTGTCACTTTAGGTCTTTGCGCAGATTATTTCCATTGCCCAGAATACCCTTACCCTAACAAACTTTGCGTAGCTAATCCTATGCCTCCCTCAGATCTTAGCCCAAAGATACTTCTTCTGCTGCCTTCAGAAGGTCTTCTCTGAAACTCTCAACCCATTAGGCTGTGTCATGACCTCTCTCAATACTGGATCATTTTCAGTATTACCCCAGTAATACTGCAATTACTGAAAGTAATTTCCCCAGGGAGATTATTTATTGACACCTATGATATCACTAGACCAAAAACTCTATGAGGGTACAAACCCACCTCATTAGACATTTCTTTGACTTTCCAATCTATGGTGCCTAATTTATAACAAACTCCTCATAAGTATTTTTTTAAAGGAAGGGATGAAGGAAGACATGAACAAATGAACGAATGAATGAAGTTAATTAAGGGGACAGACAATACTTAAGGTTCTGTAAGGTAAAGAAAAACTGAGATTTCTATCCATGTTTTCATCCTCTTTCATCTATAGGAAATAAAAAATATTAAGTAGTAAAGGAACACAGTTAAAAAATATAGCATGTTGATTTAATGCATGCTATGAAGGTAAATGTTAAAGAATTATTTTAAAATGTATAAAAATATTTGATGAATATACTAATAGATAATAAAATATAATTATGTCAATATTTTATATAATTCAAAATATTTTCACTCTTATCAACCCACACTTATCTTGGGTTTTCATTTTTATTCCCAGATGTGTGTGTGTGTGTGTGTGTGTGTGTGTGTGTGTGGTGTGTTGGGAGCACATCACCATTGGTGTAAGCAATATGTCCATGCTGAGTAACTATGCATATCTAACACTACCAGAGTACTTAACACCAAATTAATTTCCTGTAAAAGCCACTGCATCTGTGTTTAAATTACTAAAATTCTAAATTTAGTGGAAAATATAAGTATGCTTTCTTGTTATCACTGCATTAGTATTTCTAGGGCAAACAAGAATAACAACTAAAGTGGTTATTAGGGAAATGGTATTTCAGTGTGAATTTATGCTCACCAAATATGTGTCTTATTCAGATGTCATTTATGTAATTGGCTCTATTTTGGGGACAAGTATTCCAAGATATGATTTTTCCCTTCAAACACAAATATACAGCAATAGCTTCCACTTAGAATTGGTCCTTTTGTATTCACTGAGACTACGAATTTCTTAGGAGTTAATATTCAGGCATTTTAATAAATATGCTGTATTCATAATGATGTTTATCTTAAAGATGTATGAATAAATATGTTTTTGGTTAAACCTTTTGGTCTCACAGGCTTTTCAAAATACTTTGCTGCCCATCTTTCTGCCAACTAAAAATACGTCCTTCAACTATCCATCCAGTCTAATGAGCTAAGGTCTCAAATGCTCCCTTTTTAACAATGCTCTGTTTTCAGCACAATAAGTAATTTATGTATTGATTTCAAGAAACACCTGCACCAGAACTGATTGCAAGCGTATTTATATAAGTACATTTTTCACTGAACTCTGCAACTAGTAATTTTGATCTTCTTATTAATGATTAAGAAATTTCCAAGTGACTCTGAAATGTGAGGCTATCCATATATGTAAATATAGGCAATTAGGATGCCTACATTGTTCAGAGTTTCTTTTCATTAAGAAGTATATCATTGCAGACGGCAGAATTAAATCTTGGGAGGTGATATACTTCTCATTCTGTTTCTATCACACATTTTTAAAAATGCTTTCCCTTTCCTTCAAGAGATTTAGCTACTTCTGGATCTTGTTGGAGTAGATAGAAACCTTGAGTGCCTCTTGCTAAATACATATACCTGGAGTTGAAAGAGTATTGATCTCAAAGCAATTGCCTTAAATCAGTATGTAAGCTAATCATGAACTTGGTTGCCTCCTGGTAAACAGGTACTAATTCTTTCTTATTAAAAAAGAAAATCAGTCTTGCTCTGTGTGCAAAACAAAGCAAACAAATCTCACGTTCCATATGTTATTCTAAACTAAACACACACATAATCAAATACATACACTTTTTTACCAAATTGTTATTCATAATTTAGGTTTCATCTCCAGTATCCCTTTCAAGAAGTCTTCCCAGCTCCTATAACCAAAATGCAAAGTTTTATTTTCTGTTTTTGCCTATGCACTTACAGAGTCACTGTCGTGACATTCCTACCACTTATCTCAGGTTTTTTTACGCTTTTATTAATGGGCTTACTTCACTAGTGTCTCTTTCCTTCATTATATACTTCGATGTGAGAAGACACATATCGAGTTTTGTCCCCATTTATTTCCAGAGCCAAGAGGAGAGTTAGGCATGTAGTAAGATTTGAAAGGCTTTAGTACATGGATGAATAAAGGAGGCATATGGTTTTCAGCAGAATATGATTTGTCTTCTCAGCACTCTTTGAATTGGCACAAGTTGGTACCATTTCAAGTTCTGTTTTTATTTCCTGTTTAAGAACCATATAGATGATCTTTGTCTTCCAGCAACTGCTAATGGTAACATACTGTTAATCAATGAGGATGCACACAGTTGTGGTTTGTAAGCTCTTAAGTAGAAAGCTTAAAGGGGGAAATCCAAAAGATCAAAATGGGGGAAATATCATTATTTGATCAGTGCAAAAGCAAGTCCTGATTCACAGAATCATTTGGTTGTTCATTTTCTGCCATATTCTTTCTCTTGCACCTTGTCATACTTATGTTTAAAATTTTTGCTATTTTTCGGGCTTCCCTGGTGGCACAGTGGTTGAGAGTCTGCCTGCCGATGCAGGGGACACGGGTTCGTGCCCTGGTCCGGGAAGATCCCACATGCCGCGGAGTGGCTAGGCCCGTGAACCATGGCCGCAGAGCCTGTGCATCCGGAGCCTGTGCTCCGCAACGGGAGAGGCCACAACAGTGAGAAGCCCGTGTACCGGAAAAAAAAATTTTTTTTTTTTGCTGTTTCTCAATGGCCTTCCAGGGGAATCCTCTGATTTGAGATTTAATGGCCTTTGTAAAACTTACTTCTATTTACCTTCCCACCTCATTTTCTTACATGTCTCTTTTAGCACTAATATACAAACTTTTTAGTCACTGACACCTCCAATCTGGGCCTGAGTTTCCACTCCTCTAGAAATGAAGGATATGGGTGACCTCAAACATATCTCCCAGCATTGATATCCTATGATGTAGTCTTATGCAACATCATAAATAACCATATGTAAGAGTTTTACTACAATAATGAGGCCATATTTATAGCCGTTTATATTGATATTTATTCAGCAAATGTTTATTGAAAACCTGCACAGTGCGTTAGGCAATGCACTAGGTATGACTGGCTATAACCAAAGAAGGGAATACAGGTGAGATAATGAGAGCCTCTGAAGATTAAATGTCATCATGTTCCAAGTATCTGAACTGGGATGCAAACCCATGACTGAGACTCCAAGGGTTTTGTTCAAATCTCAAGCCTTCTTTAATGTTCGATCCAAGTCCTATTTTCTCCAAGAAATGTACTGTACTCTCTCATTACCAAGAAATTTGGTTGTTCTTACAAATGGCCACGGAGATGGACATTCAGTACTTGTTGTACTGTTTCTGAGAGTTCTGAAATTAAGTACTGCTTTCTTTATCACACTGAAAGCATTTGCGGCTGAGAAATATGATGCTTATCTTAGAGTCTGCATAGTAGGGGGTGAGATGAGAAACATATAAAGAAACAAACAAATCCATAGCATGATGGTTTAGTACCCTTTTACCATCATCAAAATACTTGACCTTGTATTTGAGTTTCAGGTTATATATCTGAAAAATGGTCACATGCCTAATGAAATTTGCCTTTCAGGGTTGTTGTGAGGGGTTAAATTAGGTTGACAGGCTGAAGTATTAGGTACAAGTTAGCCTCCCATATGGGGATAACTAAGAACCAAAACACTGAATTCCAGAGCACTGAATTCAAAAGAATGTCAACCCTCCCCTTATCCAAATTTGTACCAAGATATGAAGATCAAAATTTGTTTGAGGGGCTTGGTTTAGAATAGAAAAAATTTAAAGGAAACTGCTGGCTTTAGGCAAGATAGAGACAAAAGAGTGAGAGAGTTAGAAGGAAAAAACAGAGTGTGTGAAAAGTGAGAGGGAACCAGCTGGTTTACCCATGAGACGTGGTGATCCTCATGGGGGGCAAACAAGTTTCTCATTGTATACTGAGAATGAAAGAATTCGTCTTGTTGCTCAGGCAATGTCTAGAGGGCAGCAGAGAGATGGTGGTGTCCATGGCTTATCTAGGTGGAAAGGGGCAAACCTTGGGACTGTCTGTGGACAGCATATGAGATGAAAAACTCTATGGGCTGAGAGGAAGCCCCTAAGTTATCTAAGAAGGGAGATTTACCACCTCAGGGGCAGTATTAAGAATTTCCATGTGGGAGGAAGCATCAGACTGTCATTCTCTTATGGATGGAGTATGGGAGGTGATGGAGAGTATTGCCTTGAAGTTGTATTTGCAAAGAAATCTGAAAAACAACAGTTGCTGAATTAATTTTTTATCTCCATTGCACCAAATATTTCTACAGATTACATTTAGAGGTCTCATGTAATTTTCATACAAACACTAATGGAAGTCAATACCCACTTATTCATTACCTTCAATTCTATCAATTTTATGTGGATATAATTTTCCTAAATTGTCCTTATTTAAATCAATCCTGAACTCTAACCCTTGGAGAGAAAAGAGTACAATATCACTTTGAGGCCATAGGACATAAAATTCTGTGGGATATCTTTTAAGATCCCAGGTTCATTATCTTCTGGAGAAAATTTGACTTTCTAGAGTCAGTGAAGGGTTCCCCATCCTGGACTCATAGCAATGAAGTATATGTCTCCTTGAACTTAAATTTCTGACTCTAAGAATTTAGACAAGTACCACCTATCAAGTATCTGTTCATTCATTTATGTATTTATTCAACCGTATCTTAGGCATATAAAAGAAAGCAGAAGTTCTAAACCGAAAGTTGACCTGATTTCAAAATTCCTCCTACCATCTTCATATGGTTATTTTTCCCCCTAACAAAATCCTTCTTTTAAGAAGTAAATCAGTTAATTAGCTTACTAACCTCTACTTCGAAAGTAAAATATCTAATTACGCCAGCCATCAATGTCCAAATAAATCTGCCAGTAAAACGGAGGTTATAAAATGACACTCTTGGTGTTTTCTATGTATAATCAGAGCAGTTATTGAACTTTCCAACAGACCATTTTTAAAATTCAATACTCTAGCAAGTTTCTTTATATAAAATAGATTTATCTTCCTACATACTATAATTTCCTATTTTATAAATGGATTTTGTATCAGCTCTTACTATCTACAATGCAAATCTTAACATACTTCAATGATATGTATTTAATTTTTTGAGATATATATGTATAATATACATTTACTATAATATGTATGTGTATTTGGATGTTTTTACACAAAGGTTTTGTTTTGTTTTGTTTAGCACAGGAGAATTTAAAGAAGCTGATTCACTCACAGGAAAAAAAACTAATTGTAGTTTTTAGAAAAGTGTATAAAAGCTACTCCTTATAAGCATAGAAGGGGTTAACTTCCCACGAATATACTTTTATTCAAATTAATGGAGGCTACATGAATGCAGCAATAACATAATTTGATTCTTAATCTCTCCTTAAGTATGACTACATTTTTTGTGTTACAATTATAATAAAAGGCTTAAAACTGACAAACAAAGAAGACGTATTAGATCCTCTACCTTGTTCTTTGAACAATGCAAAATTCTTTTCTTCCCCCCACTCAGGAGCTTTCTCAAATAAACTCTTTTATTCAAAACTTACATATACTGGGAAAAGAACCCTTGGGAAAATATTCTGAAGCCCAGAGGATCCTTCAGGCATGCTTTTACTTTCTTGAAACCCAGTCTATTTCAGATTTTTGTCTTCCAGACTGCTCTTGTTTTATCTTCTGCCACTCATTTTACAATACCTTACGTCTGAAAAATAGCAATGTTCCAAACAGAGGCTCAGACTCTATGAAAATCATAACTATTGATCTGTGACTGCTTACCAAGGACCACGCCCTGTGATTTGCATAAAACATCTATCCTTCAGACCAACACTCACATCTACTTGTGGTCAGATGAAGAAATCGGAGGTCAGTGACCTAAAATAAACCACTCAAGAAAAACAAAATGAACAGCAAAAGAAATGGCATAGCCAAGATTCTAACCAAAATTATTAAACTTCAAAGTCCTTGAGAATTCCACCATGTGTATCTCCTGGAATCTACAGATGAGTTTTTTGATGCAGAGGTATCCAAATAGAGGAACAAACAACTGAACACCTGGAGTCATAGTTTTTTTGTAGAAGCTATAAACAATAATTTGCCCTGGGTTCTTTTATGGATCTGTAATTCAAGCATGAGGGTCCTGGTATGTCTTTGTGCTTGCAGTTCTCACTTGAGTTCATGCTAACCCTGCTATCAAAACTACACGTTCGGGACTTCCTTGGCAGCGCAGTGGTTAAGAATCCACCTGCCAATGCAGGGGACACAGGTTTGAGCCCTGGTCCGGGAAGATCCCACATGCCGTGGAACAACTAAGCCCGTGCGCCACAACTACTGAGCCTATGCTCTAGAGCCCACAAGCCACAACTATTGAAGCCCGTGTGCCTAGAGCCCGTGCTCCACAACAAGAGAAGCCACCACAATGAGAAGCCTGCGCACTGCAATGAAGAGCAGCCCCTGCTTGCCACAACTAGAGAAAGCCCACACGCAGCAGCAAAGACCCAATGCAGCCAAAAATAAATAAGTTATTTTTTTTTAAAAACCTACACATTCATCTAGAAAGAATTTTCCAAATATCTAGGCTTCCATTTAGATCGAAGACTACTCTCTTAAAAAATGAATTTTCCTTTTCGAGGCTATAATTTTATTAGGAACAATGCACACAGACTCATACATAAAAATTCTATTTATTGAAAGTATCCACAGCTTATGTGATAATTTGAAATAATAATAAATTTCTCCTCTTACTCTTTCTGCCAAGTCCCCACAGGTTGTTTACCTCCCTACCTCTGTATCTTCAGCTATTCACACATGTGTTCTTACTGAGATTGCTCCAGGCACACTGGTCTTCTGTCTTCCTGAATATAGTGTCTATTCTGCCATTAGCACTTACTATTTTCTTTGCTTAGAAAACATTTCTCTCTGCTCTAAAAATGACTGGTTACTTCTCAGAATAAATATCATCTCCTCAGAGAGGCTTTCCCTGATGTTTTAGGTCAGATTTCTCAGAAGTTGACTCATAGGGTAACCAACCATCTTGGTTCGTCCATAACTGCCCCAATATTTGTACTGAGTACTGCCTGCTGAT
This sequence comes from Hyperoodon ampullatus, assembly GCF_949752795.1. NCBI lineage: Eukaryota > Metazoa > Chordata > Mammalia > Artiodactyla > Ziphiidae > Hyperoodon > Hyperoodon ampullatus. The sequence goes on along the minus strand of NC_136931.1, from coordinate 23,547,784 downwards.
AGCATTCCAGTCCTAGGTGACGCCACACCCAGAGCAGAGTGGGACAGTGAGTCACCATAGATTTATAAGGGAAGTGCTCCCAAGAGGTTTCTGGGGAGGGTGTGAGGGAAGCAGGAGAGAGAAAAGGATGCTAAGAAAGGTGAAGTCCAGTGGAGGTAGCTTAAACCAGACCCCGTAAGGGAAACCTGGAGTCTGAATCATTCCCAATGGAGGCAAGGAATTTGGGTTTTCATAATCCCATATCTGCCAGTCAATGGCTAACCACGTTTCCAGGTGGCAGTAGGAGAGGTAAATTTCCAGGTAGGTCCTGCTTTCTGAGAGTGCAGGCAAAGCAGTTCTGTTAGTTCAAGAAAAGATGTCCAAAGAGAGTTGCAGGTGTGGTTCATTAGAGGAAAAAGCACACTGAACCTGGAAGAAGCACACGGAAACACCATTTTCCCCTTCAGAACCATCTTCCCTCTTAAGTCCTACCATATTATTGCATTACCCTCTTCAAGGCACTTATCAATATCTGGTATTATCCCATGTGTACAGCTATCTACATGTGCATGTATAACTGCATCTTCATCCATATTCATATTGATATCAATTTCTATATCTATTTGTGTATATTTTACTATTTGTTTTGCACTAGCATTTAGCTCCAAGAGGGCGGACACTCTATTTTGTTCACCATCCCTAATGTAACAGTTGCTCTATAAATATCGGAGAAATTAGTAAATTCACAATCTAAATGATAACATTCCAGAAGAATGAAATAGAATAGCCCTTGCCTTGAATTCTCAGCTGGGTCATCTCATAATTCCAGCAGCTCTGTTAATTTTTCTTGGATTTTCTCTTTTCTAAGGTTTCATTGCAAAAATACAGTTCCTGTTCTGCCATTCTTTAAGTCTGTCTTCTGTCTTGTCAATCCCTATTATTTTTTTCTTTAAAAACATTTTTACCAACCAAAACAGTAGAGTTTAGATCTTAAGAGCATACACTCTGGAGCACCCTGGAGTGTGTGATTTTGGAGTTCAGATCTGCTACTTACTATGATTATGACTGGTTTTTACTCAACCGTAAAATGGGGGAATATACTGCCCCATTCACGCGGTTATAGTGAACATTAATATATGTATAAGCAGTGAGATAAGGCTTAGTACATGGAAAACACTTCAGAAATATTACTTATTACCAATTGTTAATAAAACTACCAATTTACCACATGGACTCTATGCCAGTTTTGATTAGTTATGATTTATTTTCCAACCACCTCAAAAAAGGGTACAAGGGGCTTCCCTGGTGGCGCAGTGGTTGAGAGTCTGCCTGCCGATGCAGGGGACACGGGTTCGTGCCCCGGTCTGGGAAGATCCCACATGCCGCGGAGAGGCTGGGCCAGTGAGCCACGGCCGCTGAGCCTGCGCGTCCGGAGCCTGTGCTCTGCAATGGGAGAGGCCACAACAGTGAGAGGCCCGCGTACCGCAAAAAAAAAAAAAAAAAAAAGGGTACAAGATGACTTGACTCTAGTCTGTTATTTAGAGGTTTCATTTTTAGTCATCTTACTAGAAATTGTCAACTAGATGTATTTATTAGATTATTTACATCTTACTAGAAATTGTAATCAGTTTTCTCAAAAGGCATTGGAGTAATTTTCTCATGCAACACACGCAGGCACTTGCACTCACTCACATACTCAAGGCACACAATATGAAAAGTCATTTTTTCTGTTGGCCAGCCTCTTGGAAGAATCTTAGGCAGAATTCATTAAAATACCTCTATGGTCTCAAATGCATAAGTGAACAGAGTGATACAGTGTTGTCTTCTCATTATTTAAATGAATTTTTGTCAGCCACTTAGAGTTCCCCTGATGGTTCACTGCATTTAAGATGGTTTGATTTGTACTTTAAGAAATGTATTACTGTGATCACTTATAAACATCATTGCTTTAATGAATTCTAAAGGCAGGTAAATATTTGTAACCTCATCCAAAATATCTAAAAATTATTTTTGTTGTTTTTTAAACTTCATACAATCTATGTCATGTTTTAATAGCTGAACAATATTTTTGCTATGGGTACCTACTATTTGTATTTAAATATTAAATGAGGAGAAATTTGCATGTCAACCATTAGTTATGAAAGTCTATTTGCATGGCAATAACCTGATATCAGATCTTTTAAAATATTACATACTTACTTAAATATACAAATAATATTTGAGAAGTAGTGTGTTATGGGCACAGAACTTAGAGTGCCTACTCTACCTTTAACTATCTATGTGTGAGCTTAGCAAGTTATTTCCATACCTCAATTTCCTCAGCTGCAAAATGTAGATAATAATAGCACTTAATCTTAGGGCTGTTATTAATTTTCTTTTTTTTTTAAAGAAATAATTTTTTTAATTAGTTTCTGCTTTATAACAAAGTGAATCAGTTATACATATACATCTGTTCCCACATCCCTTCCCTCATGCATCTCCCTCCCTCCCACCCTCCCCATCCCACCCCTCCAGGCAGTCACAAAGCACCGAGCTGATCTCCCTGTGCTATGCGGCTGCTTCCCACTAGCTATCTACCTTACGTTTGGTAGTGTATATATGTCCATGCCTCTCTTTCGCTTTGTCACAGCTTACCCTTCCCCCTCCCCATATCCTCAAGTCCATTCTCAAGTAGGTCTGTGTCTTTATTCCCGTTTTACCCCTAGGTTCTTCATGACATTTTTTTTTTAATTCCATATATATGTGTTAGCATACGGTATTTGTCTTTCTCTTTCTGACTTACTTCACTCTGTATGACAGACTCTAGGTCCATCCACCTCATTACAAATAGCTCAATTTCGTTTCTTTTTATGGCTGAGTAATAGTCCATTGTATATATGTGCCACATCTTCTTTATCCATTCATCCGATGATGGACACTTAGGTTGTTTCCATCTCCGGGCTATTGTGAATAGAGCTGCAATGAACATTTTGGTACATGTCTCTTTTTGAATTATGGTTTTCTCAGGGTATATGCCTAGTAGTGGGATTTCTGGGTCATATGGTAGTTCTATTTGTAGTTTTTTAAGGAACCTCCATACTGTTCTCCATAGTGGCTGTACCAATTCACATTCCCACCAGCAGTGCAAGAGTGTTCCCTTTTCTCCACACCCTCTCCAGCATTTATTGTTTCTAGATTTCTTGATGATGGCCATTCTGACTGGTGTGAGATGATATCTCATTGTAGTTTTGATTTGCATTTCTCTAATGATTAATGATGTTGAGCATTCTCTCATGTGTTTGTTGGCAGTCTGTATATCTTCTTTGGAGAAATGCCTATTTAAGTCTTCTGCTTAGGGCTGTTATTAATTTTCAATGGGTAAAACCAGGGAAACCACTGAAGTGGTTTGGCATAAGGCTTGGCAAATAAAAAATATAATTTAAGATTTTACCATCATTGTTAACATTAATATACCATAATCCTCTGGAGCTAATTTTATTCATTCATAGTATGGTCTGAGAGTGGTCCTATATATAATTCTTATAAAAGGGAATTTCATTCTGTCAATTTAATAGTGTACTTATGTCATGATTGCTGTTTATTCTTAGAATGCATTGTATATGATATAGAATCATAAGGTTTAGGGTCTAATCTTTTTTTTTTTTTTTTTTTTTTTTTTTTTTTTTTTTTTGCGGTACGCGGGCCTCTCACTGTTGTGGCCTCTCCCGTTGCGGAGCACAGGCTCCAGACGCGCAGACTCAGCGGCCATGGCTCACGGGCCCAGCTGCTCCGCGGCATGTGGGATCTTCCCGGACCGGGGCACGAACCCGTGTCCCCTGCATCAGCAGGCGGACTCTCAACCACTGCGCCACCAGGGAAGCCCTAGGGTCTAATCTTAACTTTATTATGTGTCCTCAAGAAACACAGCCTCTCTGTGGTTCATTTTTCTGATCTCCAAATGAGACAGTAATCATATCTTCATGAAAGAGTGACTATTAGGTTTAAATGAAATGACATCATAACAGTGGGAATTCTCTGTAAACCCCATCCAAAAAGTTGTGCTAATAGTTATTGTAATCAATGGAAGATATTTTTTTATATTTAAAGTTTATTTTATATTCCTATTCTTCTTTTATTTCCCTGGGAAATGTATCTCTTTTAGTTAGTCTTGATAAAATGTTTAAATACTTTGCATTTAATGATCTCATCTCTAGAGTTCTTTTCCTGGCCTACTGCCCTATAGTAAGGATAGCAGATAAAATTCATTCCATGTGCCAATATCAATCTACCAGTAGTAGCTCCCTGGTAATGCTGTGATGCTAAGGATTCTGAGGCTGTATATGAAGAGACTGTTGCAAGCCATCACACCTTCCGTGGCTGTGGGAAGAACTTATATTTGTTGCTCTTTTTCATTTCATTTTATTTTATTTTTAATTTTAATGAAGTATAGTTGATTTATAATGTTGTGTTAATTTATGCTGTACAGCAAAGTGATTCAGTTATACATATATATTCTTTTTCATATTCTTTTCCATTACAGTTTATCACAGGATATTGAATATAGTTCCTAGTGCTGTACAGTAGGACCTTGTTGTTTATCCATCCTATATATAATAGCTTGCATCTGCTAATCCCAAACTACCAATCCATCCCTACCCCACCACCCATCCCCTTGGCAACCACAAGTCTGTTCTCCACATCTGTGAGTTTGTAGATATGTTCATTTGTGTCGTATTTCAGATTCCACATGTAAGTGATATTATATGGTATTTGTCTTTCTCTTTCTGATTTACTTCACTTAGTATGATAATCTCTAGGTCCAACCATGTTGCTGCAAATGGCATTATTTCGTTGTTTTTTTTCTTTTTTTGGCTGTGTTGGGTCTTCATTACTATGCTTGGGCCTTATCTAGTTGTGGCGAGCGGGGGCTACCCTTCGTTGTGGTGCCTGGGCTTCTCATTGCAGTGGCTTCTCTTGCTGTGGATCACGGGCTCTAGGTGCATGGGCTTCAGTGGTTGCAGCACGCGGGCTCAGTAGTTGTGGCACTTGGGCTCTAGAGTGCAGGCTCAGTAGTTGTGACGCATGGGCTTAGGTGCTCCACAGCATGTGGCATCTTCCCGGACCAGGGATCGAACCCACGTCCCCTGCATTGGCAGGCGGATTCTTAACCACTGTGCCACCAGGGAAGTCCTATTTCATTCTTTTTTATGGCTGAGTAATACTCCATTGTGTGTATGTATATGTGTATATATATATATATATATATATATATATCACATCTTCTTTATTCATTCATCTGCTGATGGACATTTAGGTTGTTTCCATATCTTGGCTATTGTAAACAGTGCTGCTGTGAACAGAGTGGGGTATATATCTTTTTGAATTATAGTTTTGTCTGGATATACGCCCAAGACTGGGATTGCTGGATCATATGGCAACTCTATTTTTAGTTTTTTTGAGGAACCTCCACACTATTTTCCATAGTGGCTGTACCAATTTATTCAATACATTCCCACCAACAGTGTAGGAGGGTTCCCTTTTCTCCACACCCCCTCTAGCGTTTGTTACTTGTATTTGTTGCTCTTAATTACAAAATACAGCTTGGCTGTCAATAGGAATAAAAGGCACAAATGCTGGTTAGGATTTGGGTCCAGAAACTTATAGCAAGAAGAAGAACTTATGTTCAATGCATTTTTTTCTGTGTAAACCTCTCCAGAGTATTTGAAAGTTGGCTTATCAAGAATAAGACTGAGACATCCAGAAAACAATGTCCCAACCCACTGCCAAATTTCAATCTGTCCACCTTGCTATGAGCAGTTACAACTTTCACTAGACCCAGAAACATAAACAGATAACTTAATACTTTAAAAAAATCTATTTAGGGCTTCCCTGGTGGTGCAGTGGTTGAGAGTCCGCCTGCCGATGCAGGGGACACGGGTTCGTGCCCCGGTCTGGGAAGATCCCACATGCCGCGGAGCGGCTAGGCCCGTGAGACAGGGCCGCTGAGCCTGCGCGTCCGGAGCCTGTGCTCTGTGGCGGAAGAGGCCACGGCAGTGAGAGGCCCGCGTACCACCAAAAAAAAAAAAAAAATCTATTTAGTCTATTTATTGATCCTTTCTATAGGAGAGGTCTTTGGACTTTTCCATAAAAACATTTTACTGCCAAATTGCATTTTTAATTAATTCCTTCTTGGCATACCTTAAAATGAATTCCTTAGAGTGGTAGGAAGTTTTAATGTCAATATACCGATAAATTAATTAATATCTCAGAGAAACTCCCTTTTTTATGCTGAAATTCATTTGCTGATGATTTAGGCTCAAAACATAAATGTATTTATACAACAAATGTGTGTATAAACCAATTATATCTTTATGCCTCATTGATCAGCATGTGCAAAGCTGGGTACAGAGAATGTCTGCCACTAATCTGTATGTTGTAACTTTAAATCCTTCTCAAAAGAGCCTTGTATAAACAAGAATGGCACCTTTTCAGAACACATTTCAATTCAAATTTCAATGCAGTTTAAAAATGTCTTATCCTTCCCCCACCCAGCTGCTTCTCCATACCTCTGCCTCCCCTACAACCCAACCCAATTTTCATAATTGTTGGACTCATTAAAACACTCACTCTCAAGAATTTGATAACCTTGTTGTTCAAAAGCAAATTAGAAAAGCCAGGGAAAATTCCACATTGAATCAATGACTCATCACCATATAAGGGTGTCAGGGCAACAGTGGAGATAATGAAGGGAATGATGGAGACAATGCAATAGGATCAAACGGTGTTTTGAGTATAGGTGTCGATACAGGACAGTCATAAATTAAAACCCATTTATGACTGAAAGGGGTATAAATATTTTTTGTTAGATATGGAGAAAGGGGAATTTAACTAACATGTGAGCCATTATTGTACGTGAGATAATGTGTCCAGCATTTTATTTATATTATTTAAATAAATCCTGATAACTATCAAATTTTTTATTAAATTATTATTTTTACCTTATTGACTAGAGAGCTTAGGTTCATAAAGGATGCGAAGTACTCACGGAATCAAAAGAAGGGATTGCAGGAAGCCTGAGAAACAGGGGGACTCTAGGCGTCTTCTGCCAGGCACTAATGGACATTTCCTCAGGGTACCATCGTCAAGATAACTAGCCCCCTTCCCAAGTGATTTGAGTCTTTGGGTCACACTTGTAAAGATGGGAATTCTTACGGAGATCATTTGATTGACTACCTGGAGCCACCTGCCACCATTTGGCCAGGTTAGGTTGGACTACTTTAACTGACAGCGTTAGATGGTAACAAGAGGGAAAGGAAAAACAAAAAAGAGAAATGGATGCTGGGCAAGTAAACATGATAGCCCAAATGAGATGCCCTCTGGACAGCTATTAATAATCTAAAATGAAACCCATTACTATTTTTGGATGGAGGGGCAAAAGGCTCAGGTTTTTGCCTACTTTATGTTATCAAAACTACTTCTGTTTTCTCTGACCACAGAAAGGTTTTAATAGTTCTTTCACTCTGTCATCGTAAGACCAACATAACCTGCTGTGGTGCACAGGACCTAGGCTGCAGTTACTGCTCTTCACTCTATTGTGTGCTAACACAAACCATTTAGGCAAAACTTTGGGCAAATCATTTAACCACTTCCAAACCCCTATTCCCTCAACCATAAAATAAGGTTAATAATAGTCCTTTTACTCAATAATAGCGATGGCGGGCAGAGGAGAGAATGCATGTAAAACACTTGGCACTGTGCCTAAATGTTTCACTGATACCTGTAAAACTCTTTGGCTAGCATGAAAGAAAGCAAGGCACTCAGTCTTGGGGGAAACCCTGGCTCAATAAACTGATCCAAATTAAGCAATGGTTTGGGCTGAGATCAATATTTTAAGCAAAAAGTCAGAATATTTTATTTCTTTTGGCTCCTGCACCTATCAAATGAAACTCTTGTGAATTAGGATAAGACTATTAGCATTTATGCATACCATTTTAGCCAACACACACGTCAAAATGTCAAACTCTGTGTCTAATTGTACACAGCCTATTAAAGTAGTGCCAAGTATCATTAATAGCCATCAAGGAAGAAAAGGTTGTTACAAACTAACATCCCCTGGGAAACATGCTGTAAAATAGAGTATCAGGCAGCCCTATAAATAATCTGTTAACTACATCTTCACCTAAGTCAGAGACAGGCCCAACCTTCTTGTAAATTACATCAAAGCAGCCCATCCCCCAAACGAGGTTACAGCAAAGCTATAAACTCTTCCCATGCACTAATATATTATTAGATATTAATTTGTCAAGTTTGGGGTGGAGTAATAATTTAAGTATAAGTGAATAAAGAAAGCAGTCACCTCGTCTAATGAAAACAGAGAAGAAACATTCCTGAGAAAGTCTTATCCCTCTTTCTTTGTTCCCTGCTTTCAATCCAAAATCCGTCACTTGCACTGTGGCAGTTAGCAATGGTGATCTTGGTAACATTATACACATTCTTCCTGGAAGAAATGGGCTTATCCTCAGAAACATCACAGATCAGTGTTTGGGGAACTGAATTTTGTTATCAAAGACAGATCTAAATCCATGTGACGCTGAAATCTTCACCTTTTTGGAAAGGTTCCTTGTTTTTCTATCTGGGCTGAAAAATCAGTTTTCATGTTGAATAATACTGTGGAAAAGAGCAAACTCTGTTAAAAGGAAGACCTCGAAGCACACTGTTAAACTGCTTCCAATAATGAGAGAAATAAGAAGCACTTTGAGACTTTTAAGTCTTCCTCCTCTCCTCCACCATTAAATCTCCAAAGTACCTAAAATTGTTAGATCTCTTGAACATTGTGCATGTGAATGGTGGTTGAGGATTGGAGAGGGAGAAACTCCTTTTTCTCTGCCGAGTAATTATGTCAGTGGGAAAGTTTAGAAATGCAAATGAGCCTCTCTCTGGCTTTTATATGGCGGTTTCTCCACGCAGTGTTTTTACTTATAACCCTGGCAACAAGTTCTGACATTTCCAAAGACAAGAATGTTATTCTTGATTTGTTTCAGGTGCGGTGAAATATGTTTGTTTGTTTCTTTGGTTGGTTGGTTGGTTGAAAAACTGCCACTTCAGCTTCAGTATCTTTGTAATATCAACGGAATGGAGAAATGTCCTATCAGGAAATACTATTCATGGTCACTTTCGCTTAATAATAACAAGAACAACAAAAGGAACAAAACCCAGGTCCATCTGTCGAAGAAACCCCTGACTAAGCAGAAGTCCTTAAATACATTTCATGTAAAAAAATGCATTTGCTTATTTTAAAAATGCAAGGAATTTTGACTTTTTCCAGTAGGCTAGCAAACAGTGTTATTTTCTACATGTACACTTATATATATAATAAGTAATTACAAGTGGTTTTAAGAACAATTACTAAACTCAATCTAAAAATCCAGTATAAAATATTATTTCTTCACATTAAATTGTTCTATCTTGATATTGTGAAAATTTGTCCAAAGTGCTTACTGATGTACTTTAATCCATTTTAATTCAGTATTGTCTAGTGTAATTCTTTATTTTCTTTTTTTTAGTTAATAACGTTTCTCTCTAAAATGTCCATGTTACAAGTAAACATTAAGTTTACTTTTTGCTCTGAATGGTACCTGAAACAACCCCTCTCAAAAATGACTGCAATATCTTTCCAGAATCCTTGACAGTAAAATAAAACATAACATTATGGCACCATCTAGTGACCTAATATTTCTCTTTTTCTTCTTTTGTTATTCAACTTAAAAGTGCATATTGCTATTGATTATATAAAGCTGTGTATACTCTAAGCAAATGTACAGCTGGAAATAGTTTCTTTATGCTGTTATACATGAATAAAAGAAACTGATCTTGACAAACTGAAATTTCAAAAATAACTTTCTAGAGTAGAAAATGTTTTACACACGACTCAATAATTTTGGACCTAGCCTAGTTCTGCAAACAGATAATAAAATTTCTATACACTCATATTTGGAACTGAACAAGACAAATCGAATTCTAGAAAATGTTTTCATGAACAAATGAAACTTTTTTGTACAACAAAAATGAAAAAACTGGTATTATTTTTCTTATACAAGCAACCATAAGTATTTATATGACAGCAATATAAGTCCAAAAATACTAGTAAAGAAAAAGAAATACCTCTAAACCTACCAGAGATAACTGTTTAGTTCAGAGCCATGCATACTCATGGCCAACAGATGTGTACTGTTTGGCATTATGATATGCAAGTTGATTTATAGTTTATTTCTTAAGTTCACAAATGTCTTACTATTTATTTTAACAATACCTTATTATTCTAGAGTTAGACTGCACTTTAAACAGGAAAGTACTATATTTTTATGTGTTTGTGAAAATGTGAATTATCAAACTATTCACCTATCTTTCTCTGTGGAGGGTGCTGTTTTATATTCGTGATGGGATGTAGAATTCACAAAACGGAGCTTACTAAAAACATACTTAAAACTAGAACCTTTAGGCTATGAAAGAAAGTTGAGTGGCTTATAAGTAAACGGAATGTGCAGTAGTTGTCTCTGTAACATGGAATATATTCAAGAAAAAATTATCTTCACTGAGGATACTGAATTATATACCTCCTCCATCTTTGAAATCAGAATTTGACTGTAACAGTGAAGTAATACCTATCATGAACAATTGATTTGTTTAAAATAAAACAATACAAAATAAAAATAAAATTGTAGTTTTTTTAAAACTCAGAACTTTATAAAAATAGTTTAAAAAAAGAATTTGGGAATGATTAGTCCATGCTTTGTAAAAAGAAACTTGCACATTTTATTCGACTATTATTCATTGATATGAAGGAGTATAAAGACTCTTCAGTAGTTTCTGATAATTATCTCCAGTTCCTTTTTTCCTATGAAAGTGGCAACATCCTTTCACCAGTGTGGAAAAGGGAATGGTTCTAAGAAATAAGGGAACTGATTCATCTTCTTGTTAAGTGCCTACTATGCATCTCACTATCTACAATGGGCTTGCTTCAAGATCTTTATTCTGAATCACAGAATGTGCTTACTCAAATGCAATCGTTAACTAATCTTTATCAATTGATTTCCATGGAAAACCTGCTGTATCTTCTTCACTCTCTTTAAATCCCTGGTTGCTGAGTTAAATTATTCTGGCAGTGCTTTGGTGACTCTGTTTCTCCAAAGTATATGATACTCATGTAGGTGAACTCAAAGGTGATACCCTCCTCTATAAGCACAATGATGGTGGTGAACAGAAGCTTATTTCAAACCCTATTTGTATTAGCCCAAAACCTAGCAGGGCAAATTCCATTTAATTTCAAGGCTTGAGGATAACTGTCTTCTGCTTGAAGCTCTGTCCTTTGGGTTCACTAGGGAGAAGGTCCCACTTTCGGAGCCCACTGGGGTGGCAGCAGCACCCTCCTTGGCCCTGGGCAGCAGCCCCGTTCCCACAGCACTTGGCGGCCCTGCCTCTGAGGCCCTGGGCAGCACCAGCTTGACCACTGAAACTGAACATGGGGCACTGCCCTCTGAAACTGAAGAGAAAATAGCCTTGCTCCCCAGGCCCATGGAGGGGGTGACAGCTCTGATTTCTGAATCATCCTGGTGGTCATTCTTCCCTTTCCTTGAAAGGTACTGCATGTTCCCAGCTATACAACTCTATTGTTCTCTTGTAGAATTCCAGAAGTCTGACAGCTTTCCTTCATTAAGTCCTGTCTCTATCCCCTTTGTCAGATTTGGCAGTGTTTCTGTTGGTATAACCCCATCTCTGTTCCTGGCTTCTGCTGAGATGGCTGATTGACCCACAAGTCCCACCTGTAATCTCTTTATGGAGAGATTGTCCAGCCAAACCCTTCGGGTTCTCTCCGCAACACACCTGCTCTTTTTTGGCAACATGGATGGGATGAGAATTTTCTAAATCTTCAAGTCCTGGCTCCTTCTTGCTTAACGATTTTTCAATTTATTTCTCTCCTCTCACATTTTACTACAAGCAGCAAGGAGAAACCAAATTGTACCTCCATCATTTTGCTTAGAAATCTTCTTATCTAAATATCCAAGTTAGTCACTTAGAATTTCAAGCTTCCACAAACATTAGAACACAATTCAGCCAAGTTCTTTGCCACTTGATAACAAAGACTGCCTTTCCTCCAGTTTCCAGTAACATGTTCCACTTTCTGCCTAAGATCTCACCTGAATCCCCTTAAATGTCCATATTTCTATCAACAATCTCTTCAAGGCAATCTAAGCTTTTTCTAATGGGCACCTCAAAACTCTTTCAGTTTCTACACATTACCCAGTTTCAAAGCCAATTCCATACTTTTAGGTATTTGTTACAGCAGCACCCCACTTCATGGTACTGAAATCTGTATTAGCTAGGGTTCTCCAGAAGAGTAGAACCAACTATACATACAGGTGTGTGTGTATGTGTGTGTATATACATATACACACATAAACATAAATATATATACACACATAAACATATCTGTGTGTGTGTGTGTGTGTGTGTATATATATATATATATATATATATATATATATACAGTTGACCCTTAATCAACATGGGTTTGAACTCCATGGGTCCACTTATACTCAAAGTTTCTTCAATACATGTACTACAGTACTACACAACCCATGGTTGGTTGAATCCACAGATGTGAAACTGTGGATATGGAGGGCCTGTAAAGTTATATTCGGATTTTTGACTGTGCTGAGGGTCTGCACCTGTAACCCCCCTGTTGTTCAAAGGTCAACTGCATTTTTTTCTCACGGAATTGGCTCTCATCATCATGGAAGCTTGGTAAATCCAGAATCGACAGAGTAGGCTGACAGGCTGGAGTCCCAGAGAAGAGCTGCAGTTTGAGTCCAAAGGCAGTCAGCTGACAGAATTCCTTCTTGCTCAAAGGAGGTTGATCTTTGTTCTATGCAGGCCTTCAAATGATTGGATGAGGCCCATCCACATTTTGGAGGGTAACTGGCTTTACTCAAAGCCTACTGATTTAAGTGATAATGTCATCTAAAAAACTCTTCATCAAAATATCCAGAATAATGCTTGACCAAAGGGCTCAGTACCATGGCCCAGCCAAGTTGACCCAAAATAAACCTTTACACACTATTAATGATTTTCCCCACCAAGGAAGAAAGTTCGTACTAAATAGTTCATTTTTTTTTTTTTTTTTTTCTTTTGCGGTACGTGGGCCTCTCACTGTTGTGGCCTCTCCCGTTGCGGAGCACAGGCTCCGGACGCGCAGGCTCAGCTGCCATGGCTCACGGGCCCAGCCGCTCTGCGGCATGTGGGATCTTCCCGGTCCGGGGCACGAACCCGTGTCCCCTGCATCGGCAGGCGGACTCTCAACCACTGCGCCACCAGGGAAGCCCTACATAGTTCATATTTTCACATGTGATCTTTATAACATAAAGACAGAAGACTTCAATTTTAGAAACTAGATATATATTTTATGGTAGCAATCTATTTTGGTTTATTTATATATAGACATATATGATCTATGCAATATATACTGGTCATCCATGATTCAGTAAATTCCTTTTTGACAAAAAAGCATGACCCTTTAACTGAATACTTTAACATTGCTTGCTAGGCGTTAGCATAATTCTATGTGCCATACACGCATTTTGCTCATTTAACCCTTACAATAACCAGATTTTTCACTGCCCAGATGATTTCTAAATTTGGAATTAAAAAAGAAGAAAGACAGATTGCATACATATGGTATGAATATATCCTCCTCCTCCTCCTATCTCTCATATAAATGAATAAATATATATATTCTCCCAGAACTATTGAGATGGCATCCCAGCAGAGATGAAGACATGAAATCAGGGCAGACACAGAAGAGACTTTTTAACCGCTTTGACCCTCTGAGGATTTTGGTCATCTGGGGTCAACTATGTGCACTTCATAACACTTTACTACTTCACAGGACTATTATGAAGATTGCATGATAACATATGCAAAGAGTTTAAAAGAGTAGCTGGCATCTAACAGCACTATATAACTGTTTGACATTAAGTTTGTTAAAAATATTAATTCATAAAAATTACCAATAGATAAATCACATAAATATACTAAGACATTTTCCTTCTCTCTCTAAGCCAGTTCAAGTAAGTTTTAAGTGAAAGAACAGGGGAGCTTTCCTTAGTAAAGTTTAATCAAAAATATATATTTGGATGCGGGGGCAGGGCAGTTCCAATGGAATAGTGAACAATTCTAAAGTTGAGTCACTTAGGACTTCTTAAGCTTGGAGTTACACTAATAACTCCATTTATTAAAGCTTAATTCAAACACTCAAGGCACCAATCCATTTTTCTAGGTAAGCAAAGTTATGTTATCTAATTAGGAATAACAATGACAGGAATATATTTTATACTAATATGTAAATCAACGGAGCCCTGTGTTGTGGTGCAATCTGTAACTCTGCTGAAGGAAATCCCGAATGTGGAAATCCTGAATCCTAAAAGTTTGTTGATGGTACATATGACAGATTATATAACATATATGGTATAGAAGATCCAGACTTAAAAAAAAAAAAGATTCACATATATACATGTGTAAATACATATAAATGTGTTTCCTATACCTCTGCTCCAAGAGATCAGGCACCAAATGTCCTTTTTGAAGCAGCATGCTACTTAACGTGACCACATTCTTCCTGATTTACAAATCTGTCCTCCATTCAGTTTCTCAAATTTTCAGGGTCAATTTGTCATTACAGTCAGCCCGCTATACCTTTGGTTCCACCTCCTAAGATTCAACCAACCGTGGATCATGTTTACAATCCATGACTGGTTGAACCCACAGATGCGAATCCATGAGTACACGTACCGAGTGTCAAGTAAGAGACTTGAGCATTCGCAGATTTTGGTTATCTGTGGGGAACGGGGGGGAGGGTGCAGAGGGAGCCCTGGAACCAGTCACCAGCTATACCAAGGGACAACTGTTCTGTGCATAAGTGGGTTCCATTGTCCTTCTTTTTTCTATCCTTCTTGGACTCCCAACTGAGTCAGAGGCAGTCTTAATGGGGCCACCAACAGTTGTGTAGTATCAGGAACATACTCTCTTCCTCTGTCCTGTTCCCACAGCCTCCTTCACACTTCAGGACAATATCAAAATAAGTTTTTTTTTTTTTTTTTTTTTTTTTTTTTTTTTTGCGGTATGCGGGCCTCTCACTGTTGTGGCCTCTCCCGTTGCGGGGCACAGGCTCCGGACGTGCAGGCTCAGTGGCCATGGCTCACGGGCCCAGTCGCTCCATGGCATGTGGGATCTTCCCGGACCGGGGCACGAACCCGTGTCCCCTGCATCGGCAGGCAGACTCTCAACCACTGCGCCACCAGGGAAGCCCCAAAGTAAGTATTTACTTGTCATTTCTTCCCAAGTAAATTTTGCACCAACCTCTCCAAATATCTAGCTATTCTTTGAACGTCATGTCCTTTGTTGCCTCAGTAACTTCCCAGACGATGCTTGTTTTGTTTATAATACCTTTCCTATTTCTCCTCAAGGTTAACACTTTCCTGTCCTTTGATGTTCAGCTCATGTGTTATTTCCCCTGTGAATGTATTCCTATTCAATTCTCTCTCTCCTTTATACTTCTATAACTCTTTAGCACATATCTACTTTGAAGCACGTTATATTTTAATGCAAATAATCTTTATATATCAAATTAGTATTTTTTTTTAAATTACAAGTGACTCAACTCTGATAGATACTGATGACATGTGCCTACTGAATATATAACTCCTCTTCCTCCCTACTAATAGGACCCAGATTTTGTGCAAAGTGTCAATTTGATGAGTGTGAACATATCTTTTGCCTTCATCTTTCCCTGCTTCTTCTTGCCTGGAATATGATCAAGGAACTTAAGAAGGAGGAACATGAGTATGAGCAGGAACCATCCTGTAACCATGAGGTTGAGAGGTCCATGCTCAGAGCGATGAATCAGAAAGAGAAGAGTGTGGGACACTGATCAAAATTGGCCCCTGTAGCACTATTCCTAAGCTACCTGTCCACACACTTCTTATTGCTTGAGAAAATATAAACAGAAACTTCACTTTTCTATTACTGTAGCCAAGCATGATCCTAGCTAATGCTCCTAACTCAAAATGATAAAAAAGGTAAAAAAGTAACTGTCAAAAATGACACAAATTCTCTAGTCAACTAATTAAAATGTCTAATTAGATGCTCAAATTATATATATATATATTCACAGAAATACATTTCTCTCTATGTATCATCTCTGATTTTCTCTATATCATAATTATTCACAGATGGACTTTCACTTTGGATTTGGCAAAATGGTCTCTGGAGGTTTCAGGTTTATATCTTATTAACTAAACACTCTGCAGAAAGTGAACTCCATTTTCTTGATAATTTTAGCACAAATCTTTGGACTGACCAGATTTCATGTGTCCACCACCCAAACAAGCATTCTTATTAAGGAATGGAACATAAGGATTGCTGTACATATAAAAAGAGTTTTATTTTTCTTAAGCAAAATCAGACTGTGATTACTATAAGAAGAATGATGCTGAAAGGCAAAATCAACAGATGTCCATTAGTTATGTTTATCTGAATTTCTGGAGAACATAAATTATTTCTTATTCCGCTATGAATCCTACACTTACACTGAGTTGTTAGAAAAAGATAATAATAGTCTTACCAGTGTATGTGTATGTATATATATATATATATACATATATATATATATATATATGTATTTTTTTTTTTTTTAACCAGAGAGGGAGATGGAGAGTGAGAGCTAGAGCAAGAGAGGAAGAGACAAAGAATTGATGTTTTTTAAAACTAGAAGGTTTCATAACAACCCTCTTTAAGTTATCAGTCCAGATTTTTCTATCCCATATCCTATCTGTTACAACCTTGGGAAGAAATCTCACTAATTATTTTTCTATTTATTTTTCACTTTGTTTCTCACTGTTTTATTTTCTTGTGTTAGATAACAGGACTGAAGGCGGGAGAATTTCTGCTCAGTTACTCACACAGAGAGTCTGGATAACGCAATTATGATAACATAAGAATAGATTTGAGAGTTTACTGACACACTGAATTTGATTATCTCTTTTATTCACTTGATGCACCTGTTTTCTTTTCTCACAACTGAACCAGGAAGAAGCAGTCATCTCTAGAGAGTGGTTATTACATTTTTGCCTAATATTTTTTGACTCAAGTAATTCACAATTCTGATAAGGTTAGGGGCTTCTGAGATGGTGCAATGATTGCTAGAAATGAACTCATTTAAAGAGTCCCTATCCTCATGTCACAAGCCATTAGTTCAATAAACTAATGTCAGATCTTGAAATTTTACCTAACCATCTAGAGCCCATTATTATAATCACACATCTAACCACATGGCCTTAAATGTTTATGGACAGAATGATGTGCATGACCTGGTTTCTACACAGCACCCAGCAGCTCCCTGCTTGCTACTAAAGAGATAATTTTAATGGTTTTATCTGGGTTGAGGTGGGAGTAACCCAAATTATATTTCTTTCAATATTTGCCAAAAAATCCAGAGGAAAAAAATGAATGTGAGTCCCTATTTAAATTTATACAATGATAGATAAATCCAAGATGTTCCACAGCCTCAAGCCCAATGCCCAATACCATAAATGTAGACAAATGAAATATTTACCTTTAGACTATAACTATACTATTAACATATAAACATCCTAAGATTTGAGATTTGAATATAAAGACACTTGTATTGAATTTTTCTTATAAAAATGGACATATCATATATGTAAATAAGATACTTCAGGCTAACAATAAGAAAACATTGCTTCTACTTATAAATAGATACTTTCTTGAGAAGGTTAGGTAAATACTGAGTGCAAAGATCTGGGAAGTGACTGACATCTTAAGTCACAGATGGGGATATGATTTTTTTGACTCTATATTTTACAGTTAGTTTTACAGTATAAAAACCCATAGTAAATCCATAAACATTAGGAATAAACAATATTTAAAATTAATAAACTAACATTTATGCAGTGCTTGCTCTGTGAAAGGCACTGCTCAAATGATTTACATGTAATAACTCATTTATTCAACTATTACATAGGTTCTTTTATCTACCCATTTTAGAAAGAGAGAAATCACCATAAAGTCTAAGATTATCAAATAATAACAGGCAAGAAGATGAATACCTACTATGAGTAAAGCACTACCAACCCCAGGTGTTATTTATTCAATAACCTATAATTTTTGAGTTCCTACCATATGCCAGACAGGTTCTAAGCACAGGAATAAGGCATAAGTCTTGTCCTTAAACAGTTCAGTCTAATGGGAGGTAGCTGCATGTGTAAGTAATTTCAATACATCACATGTGTGATACAAGAGATAAAACAAAGAATTTTTGAAGCATATATGGAATCAATTAAATTCAGGGAGTCTTCATAGAGGAGGTAACATTAGAACTGATATGAAAGATGAAGGATGGGAGCTTCCCTGGTGGCACAGTGGTTAAGAATCTGCCTGCCAATGCAGGGGACAAGGGTTCAAGCCCTGGTCCAGGAAGATCCCACATGCCGCGAAGCAACTAAGTCTGTGAGCCACAACTACTGAGCCTGCGCTCTAGAGCCTACGTGCCACAACTACTGAAGCCCACGTGCCACAACTACTGAAGCTCGCGTGCCTAGAGCCCGTGCTCTGCAACAAGAGAAGCCACTTCAATGAGAAGCCCGCGCACCTCAACGAAGAGTAGCCCCGGCTCAACACAACTAAAGAAAGCCCACGCACAGCAACAAAGACCCAACGCAGCCAAAAATAAATAAATAAATTTGTTTTAAAAAAAAAGAAAGATGAATGATGAAGAGAATTTAATCAGATATAGAAGGAGGATATATTCATTCCACATCTGTGTTTCTGAACCTCAGTACTACTGATATTTTGGACAAATTATTCTTTGTTGAGGGGGCAGGAGGAGGGAAGCACTTTGGTGGACTGTATTATATTAACAGCATCTCTGGCCTCTGCCCACTAGATGCCAATAGTAACCACCTAGTCATGACAATAAACAATGTCTCCAGCTATCGGAAAATGTCCCTGGGGTAGGGGACCACAATTGTCCCAAATTAAGAACCACTGTTCTCCAGAGAAACAACATATTCAAAATCAAAGTGCTTCAGAAACAGAGGTTCAGCATGGTCACAAGTTCTAATGGAGATGCGGAGGAAGGATGCCAAAGGGAGAGCTGTGGAGGCAAGTTAGGTCACAGAGAGAAAAGCCAGATGGCTATACATAGCAAGTTAGACTTCATTTCATAGACAGCTGGGAGTCAAAGAAAAGTAGCATAATTACATTTGTTGTGTTAGGAACTAGCTGGGACAGCTGTGAGGAGGAGAGTTCAAGATGGAAAAATGATACCCATTCCCTGTCTCCAAAATACACTCTTTGGAATTGGAAATTTTTATTATTTCTTATTGGTTCCATAGGAAAAAGGAACAGTGTACTCCTATCAGTTCAGGTTCGATTGGTATTTATACATAAATATATCCAAAGCTTCATCTAATTCTTCAACTTAATGACTGTGTGAAATTTCATGTCTCTCTGTAAACATAAAAGTACCATCTAACACAAGTAAACACTGCCTTATAAAATAAAATTATAGTTAAAAGTAAATATATGCACTTACTAATGTTACTTCTGAACTGCATTTTCTAAATTGTCTTCAAAATTCTCCAGAAGTCCTATATTCCCCTAGGTATTATTCTCAATGCTGCCTTTCTTTGACAATTTTCCAAATGTGAGATTTCTTTCTTCTTTCCTCTTCTGAAGATTACAAATGCCATGACCCCCAATGATCCCACACAGAGTATTTTTTGTGTATATCATGACAACTGTAACAATGCAGTCTGTCAAACTCACCCCAGTCAGAAAGCCACCAGAGAGAATCCCAGGCATTTTGATATATGCTACATACCTATGGCTTATAACTTTAGGAGTACAATTCTGTTTGGTAAGAAACTTTAGAGCAAGTAAGAATACAATTAAAATTCCCTACCGAAAATATCTCTCATTTAACTTGAAAAAGAACTGGATGTATATGTGTATGTATGTGTATGTATGTGTACATGTGTGTGCATGCATATGCACATATATATTACTGTTTGGGAAACTGTATAGCAGTGTCTAGGGAATTTTTACACACTTCCATACTTAGATATTTCACCTGGTTCTTATCTACTTCCCCTTGTTGAATTTCTCTCATAAATAAAATTCATTTCAACTTGTTTTCAGATATACTGAGGTCACTTAAGTGCTCAGTGGGTCAGACCATTCATTTTTAGACCATAATATTTTTATTAAACTTAGGAATAACCTCAGAACCAAATCACTCTGTCTCAGAACTCCATGAGAACTCAGAGTTTATGGACCCAGTAAAGTTTAATATCTGTTTAAATGATCAGTTTTGACAAATAATGGTAAGAGTTTTAAAAACTCATCTAATCTTACCTTGTGCCTTTGTCACTGGACTCTGGACCCGAATTCATGAAAAGTCTGGTTGTTTTCCTTAATTTTATCTTCTTAGTTGACACATATAATCTCAGCATTTTGGAATCTTGTTGTTTTAGCCATTGCATTCTCTATGCAAGCCTCATGTCATCTGTCAATTTGAAAAAGATGAAACAAAACAAAAAAAACAGAAAATGAAAAAATACTTTATATCTAAGGTCAGGGATGAATAGTAAGCCTACTACTAAGCTTCTCATAGAAGCAGTTAGACTTAAAAGAAGTCTTACCTATTTCTATTCTCAATGTTTTGCATCAAAAATACATCAAATATGTGTGTATTTAAAATAAAGGAATGGCAGTTTTCAGAAAAAAAGAATATTGCACAAAAGATAAAAACTGACAAACCTTTTCTTAGATTAAGAAAAAAGAGAGAAAACTAAAATAAATAAAATGAGAAATGAAAGAGGAGACATCACAACTGATACCAGAGAATACGAAGGATTCTAAGAGATTACTATGAACAATCACACACCAATAAATTGGATAACCTAGAAGAAATGGATAAATTCCTAGGAACACACAACCTACTAAGACTGAATCAGAAGAAATAGATCAGAACATACCATTAACAAGGAAAGAGACTGAATCAATAATTTAAAAATTTCCAAAAAAGAAAAGACCAGGACAAGAAAGAATGCTTCATTGATGAATACTACCAAACATTTAAAGAAGAATTAATACCAATCCTTCTCAAACTCTCAAAAAACTGAGGATGAGGTAACACTTCTAAACTCCTTTTATAGGCCCAGCATTACCCTGATACCAAAGACAAATAAGGGCACTAAGAAAGAAAAAAAGAAAACTTCAAGTCAATATCCCTAATGAACAAGATGCAAAAATCCTCAACAACATACTGGCAAACAGAATTCAACAACACATTAAAAGGATTATGCACCATGATCAAGTGGAATCTATCCCTGGAATGCAAGGATAGTACAAATTATGCAAACCAATAACTGTGATACCCTACTCTAACAAAATGAAGGATAAAAATCATATGATCAATACATGCCAAAAAGGCATCTGACAAACTTCAACAACCATTCATGATTAAAAACTCTCAACAAATTACAGAAAGAATGTACCGCAACATAATAAAGGCCATATATAATACTATATACTCAATAGTGAAAAACTGAAATCTTTTCCTCTAAGATCAGGAAGAAAGCAATAGTGTCTAATCTTGCCACCTGTGTTCAACATAGTACTGAAAGTCCTAGGCAGAGCAATTAGAAAAGAAAAATAAATAAAAAGCATCCAAACTGGAAAAGAAGTAAAACTATCTGTTTGCAGATGACATGATCATGTATAAAGAAAACCCTAAAGAATCCACAAAAAAATGGTTACAACTGATAAACAAATTGAGTAAAGTTGAGACAAGAATACAAAATAACATATAAAAATCTGTTGCATTTCTATTCACAGACATGAATTATCCAAAAAAGAAATTAAGAAAATAAACCCATATACAATAGCATCAAAGACAGTAACATACTTAAGAATAAATTTAACTAAGGAGGTGAAGATCTGTACACTGAAAACTATAAAACATTGATAAAGAAATTAAAGAAGACACAAATGAATAAAAAGATATCCTGTGTTCATGGATTGGAAGGATAATTGTTAAAATGTCTATACTATCCAAACTGAGCTACAGATTCAATGTAATCACCATCAAGTTCCAATAACATTTTTCACAGAAATAGAAAAAAACAATCCTAAAGTTCATATGGAACCACAGAAGAACCCAAATAGCCAAAACAATTTTGAGAAAGAAGAACAAAGCCACATACAAAGGAATGAAACTGAACCACTATTTTATGTCATACACAAAAATTAACTCAAAATGAATCAAACATTTGAATGTAAGACTTGAAACCAGAAACCTCCTAAAAGAAGTCTCGGGTATGATTCTTTTTGGACTTACATCTAAAACAAACAAAACAAAAGTAAAAGAAAAAAAAAAAAGAGGGCTACACCAAACTAATAAACTTCTGCACAGCAAAGGAAACCATCAATGAAAGGAAAAGGCAACCTACCAAATGGAAGAAAATATTTGGAAATCACATATCTGATAAGGGGATAATATGCAAAATACATAAATAACTCATACAACTCAACAGCAAAAAATCAAACAAAATGATTAAAAACTGGGCAGAGGATTTGAATAGACATTTTTCAAAAAAAAAAGGACATGCAGATGACTAACAGGTGTATGAAAAAGTGCTCAACATCACTAATCATTAGGGAAATGCAAATCAAAACCACAATAAGATATTACCCAATACTCATTAGAATGGCTAATACCAAAAAGACAAGAAATAACAACTGTTGGTGAGGATGTGGAGAAGAGAACACCTGCACTGTCAGGAATGTAACTGTCCCAAAAAATGTTGGTGGGAATGTAAACTGGTACAGCTACTATGGAGAACAGTATGAAGGTTCCTCAAAAAAATTTTTAAAAATAAATAAATATCCATTCATCCGATGATGGACACTTAGGTTGTTTCCAGCTCCGGGCTATTGTGAATAGAGCTGCAATGAACATTTTGGTACATGTCTCTTTTTGAATTATGGTTTTCTCAGGGTATATGCCTAGTAGTGGGATTGCTGGATCATATACAATGGAATATTACTCAGCCATAAAAAGAAACGAAATTGAGCTATTTGTAATGAGGTGGATAGACCTAGAGTCTGTCATACAGAGTGAAGTAAGTCAGAAAGAGAAAGACAAATACCGTATGCTAACACATATATATGGAATTTAAAAAAAAATGTCATGAAGAACCTAGGGGTAAAACGAGAATAAAGACACAGACCTACTTGAGAATGGACTTGAGGATATGGGGAGGGGGAAGGGTAAGCTGTGACAAAGCGAAAGAGAGGCATGGACATATATACACTACCAAACGTAAGGTAGATAGATAGTGGGAAGCAGCCGCAGAGCACAGGGAGATCAGCTCGGTGCTTTGTGACCGCCTGGAGGGGTGGGATGGGGAGGGTGGGAGGGAGGGAGATGCATGAGGGAAGGGATGTGGGAATAGATGTATATGTATGACTGATTCACTTTGCTATAAAGCAGAAACTAATTAAAAAAAATAAAATAATTTTATAAATAAATAAATAAATAATAATTTTAAAAAAAAACAAACTACCATAGTATCCAGCAATTCCACTTCTGGTTATCTATCTGAAGAAAATGAGAACAGTAACTCAAAAAGATACATGCACCCTCGTATTCAGTATAGTGTTACTTATTTACAATAGTCAAGATATAGAAACAACATGTGTCCATTAATGGATAAAGGGATAAAGAATATGATACACACGCATACACACACGCACATACACACATATAGGAATATTGTTCAGCCATAAAAAAAGAAAATACTGCCATTTGCAACTACATCGATGGACACTGAGGGCATTATGCTAAGTGGAATAAGTCAGACAAAGACAAACACTGCACGATCTCACTTATATGTGGATCTAAACAAACAACCAAACAAAGCCAGCACACGGATACAGGGAACAGACGGGTGGTTGCCAGAGGTGAGGGGGCTGCGGGGTAGGGGGGGGTAAGGTGGTTGGGGCAGAAACAGGTGAAGAGGGTTAAAAACTAAAAACTTCCAGCTAAAAAATAAATAAGGCATAGGGATGTAATGTACAGCATCGTGATTATAATTAATCAGACTGTATCATATATTTGAAAGGTGCTGAGTAAATCATAAAAGTTCTCATCGTAAGAAAAAAAATTTGTCATTATGTATGGTGATGAATGTGAGCTAGACTTACTGTGGTTATCATTTTGTAAAATATAAAAATATTGAATCATTATATTGTATGCTTCTGAAACGAACATAATGTTATATGTCAATTACATCTCAATAAAAAAAGAAATCTATGCAAAAACAACAACAACAAAAACATTTACCCCAAATCACATGACTTATAACTAGGGAAGTCAGGATGTTAAGCCAATTCTGACTGCAGTGTTGCAGACCTTAACTCTTACGCGTTTCTTCTTCTCTTCCAGGTTGCACTCAATAAAAAGACAGTGTAAGCCTACGATGCTTTCACTGTATTGAATTGTAGATCCTTTGTGGTGAGTGATATCATGACAGATTTCCAGTACATCTAACAAATCGTTTCTTAGACCTGCCTCACAATATGTGTCATGACATAATGTATATCTCAAATATATGTCTCATAGTGACCTAACAGTCTAATTATATTTTTTAACCTAAATAATTTTGAATTTAGAGAAAAATTGTGAAAGTAATATAAAATGCCCATACACCCTTTTCCAAACTTCCTCTGATGTTACTATGTAACATTACTATGTAACTACAGTATAGTTTTCAAAACCACAGGACTGGGACTTCCCTGGTAGCGCAGTGGATAAGAATCCACCTGCCAATGCAGGGGACATGGGTTCAATCCCTGATCTGGGAAGGTCCCACATGCCATGGAGGAACTGAGCCCGTGTGCCACAACTACTGAAGCCCGCGCGCCTAGAGCCCGTGCTCCGCAACAAGAGAAGCCACCGCAATGAGAAGCCTGCGCACTGCAACGAAGAGTAGCCCTCGCTCGCCGCAACGAGAGAAAGCTGGTGGATGGCGACGAAGACCCAACGCAGTCAAAAATAAATAAAATTAAATCTTAAAAAAAAACCCACACAGGACTAATGCTGGTATAATATACATTGGAAGTTATTAAGAAACTGTCTTCAGAAATTTTTTTATGTTCAGTAACAATCATATAATTTTTCACCTAAAATTTTGGTTATTTAAAATTTTACCTAGTTGCCTTAACTTTTTAAATAGTTTCCTTCTAACATTTTAAGGTTTCTGATAAATACATCCAGACATTTAGAGTCTTTGATAATGTAATATGTGTGGTGTCTATGGCTGCCAAATGGCATAAAGTATTAGACTCTCTGGAGGACAGACATAAAAAGAAACGAAACTGAGTTATTTGCAGTGAGGTGGACGGACCTAGAGTCTGTCATAGAGTGAAGTAAGTCAGAAAGAGAAAAACAAATACCGTATGCTAATACATAAATATGGAATCCAAAAAAAAAATGGTTCTGATGAACCTAGGGGCAGGACAGGAATAAAGACACAGGCGTAGAGAATGGACTTGACACGGAGAGGGGGAAGGGTAAGCTGGGACGAAGTGAGAGAGTGGCACTGACATATATACTCTACCAAATGTAAAATAGATAGCTAGTGGGAAGTAGCTGTATAGCACAGGGAGATCAGCTCGGTGCTTTGTGACCACCTAGAGGTGTGGGATAAGGAGGGTGGTAGGGAGACGCAAGAGGGAGGGGATATGGGGATATACGTATGCATATAGCTGATGCACTTTGTTATACAGCAGAAACTAACACAACATTGTAAAGCAATTATACTCCAATAAAGCTGTTTTTAAAAAAAAACAAACAAAAAAAGAATCTCTGGAGGAGAGGAAGAAAATCCCAATTTCTACTCTGAGAAATCCGAGAGGGCTTTTGAGAAAATACAGTTTTAATGTTTCTTGTATAATTCTGATGTAATCAATTTATAGATTGATTTAGAAGAACTATTGTATAAATGTTTAATTTCAGTTATATAAATTTAATATTTTCTGTCTAGTGATATGAGAAAGTTCCCACGCAAGTAGATATTCTTCTAAGGTAAGTCTAAGTAAACTTGTAGACATATAGTTCTTCAAGTCTCCTGAATCTACTCTCCACATATTGACTTGATAAAAGAAAATGAGGCAGATATTATGTAGACTAATATCCATCTTCACTATGAAAAGAAATAATAAGATGGAAGAGAGGGAGGAGAGACGAGAGAGTAACAGAGGAGGAGAAGAGGAGGGAAAATGGTAGAGAGAAATGAGAGAATTAATACAGGATTTAAAAAATTCAAAAGGTGGAATGGAGAAAGAGATGAAGATGAAGTGGGAAAGAAAGAAAGACAAAAGAAGGAAAAGTAAACAGTATTGGATGGGAGGTAACAATAAATGGTATGAAAAGAGAAGGGAAGAGAAGGAAAAGAAAAAATAGCTAAAATATATAACTACAAATTATCTATTAGATATCATATGTCACATTCCATGTGATGTGATTTACTTACACTATTTTATTTCATCCTCACAACTCTTGAGAAATTCATTTTATGCCTGATGCTATTACCTGTCCCTAAATAGCCTTGACTCCTGACCATTTCTTTTAAAAGATGACTTCCAGAAATTATCAGAACTTAAATTATTTTTGACACTGACCTCAGCTCATTTCATTATTTCTAAATGAAATTATTGCATTTATAGTATTATGTCTAACATTTGATTTTTTAAAATCTGAAAATATCTTTATTTCACCTCAGTATGTAAAAGACATTTTGGTTGGGTGTAAAAGTCTCAGTTGAAATTCTTTTTTTTCCCCATCTGTTTTCTATGTTTGGAGACCAACATGAGAAGAAGAATATTTAAATATTCCCAAGAGTTAAGCTGTACAGGTTTAATAAATTTGAGATATACTCAGGTGAGACCAGCTCTCAAAATCCAGCACTGTTGCAGCCTAGGGCTGCTCACTTTTATTTTATCAGTGTTTGAGCTTTGAGCTAGGAAGGTATTAGACCTGGGTTTCACCTTTCTATTTTGTCTTAGCAGAGACTCTGATGCCAACCACTGTGAAAATGGGTAAGAATGCATGGATTCCTTTGCTTTTCAATGCAGGCCTTCACTATCCTGTAACACTGAGAAAGTGGTTTTAAGAGAACAGCTATACTGAGCGAAGTACTGTTGATTCCAAATGTCAAGTCTTCCAAACTACAATCTATTCCACCAACCCCCTCAGCAACAGTAACTTTCCTGTCCTCTTCTCACTGTTATCAAGTAAAGCCTCCGGTTTGACAGACCTCCAGCTTCCAACCACCATCTCATCTCTCTGGAAGTCAGTTTATCTGTGTTCTTTCTCCATTAAATATGTTTGACTTTTATATTTTCTGGATTTTTCTTTGTGTTACTGAGGGGCTAATGATCTTATAGTTCTTTAATATCCTAATTGGAAGTAGAATTCTTATTTATGGGCTTCTTGAGGAAAGAACATAATTCAATTGGGCTGGGACCCAGTACCCAGGCTGGCCAACATGTGGGGGATTTTCACAGAAACAAATCTCTGAAGTCTAAAAGGTTGTATGTTTAATTTGAGAATACGTGAGATGAGTAAAGATTTTCACTTCTAATTATTCTGGTGAAGCCTAGATATTCAAGAATACTGTTCTGCCATCTTTGGCAGGTAGATTTCAGTTGTCAGTTTTCTGACTATGTCTTATAATTATGTAACCTTATCACACATTTACAAACAGTCTGACATTTCTCAGTGACAAATTATCGAATAAACAGAAGCTAATGATGTTATAAGAATAAATTTTCAATGAGTAACAGGAATCATGATGTTTCCAAGGGAACCTAAATGACCAGGAAGATGTTTTAGGAAGTAACAAAACTCACTTTGCAAAGAATTTTTTTAGAATAGGAAAAAAAAAACCACCTTTTTCTAAATTTTAATAAAGAGAGTTTTGAGTATCTTTAAGTTCCATAAAATACAAATCTAACAAATGGCTCCATCTGCATGATGAATGACTATTCACATTTAGTTCTTTTATTACTCCTAGCAAGGCAGAAAATAGCTCTTTTGCATGCTTCTGCAGAAACTAATTGTTTTTCCTTTCTCTATGGTTGTTTAGGGTTCATATTCTCAGTATGAAAAGATGACAGCTACTGTAAGTTCCTTAAGTGATAATTAGTCTTCTATGACAGTTTATTATGTTGCCACAGTTTATTAAAACTCTTCATTTTCACACAATTATCAAAATCATCATTGGAAGGCCACTTTCAAAATGGAAATTTGTATGCAGTTGCTAATTTCTGAAAAAATAACATTAAAAATTTTATTATGCAGGATCAAATGGCAGGACTAAAAGGACACACAAGCACATACACATACACACATTATTATTTTTCCTTTTTTTTTTTTTTTTTGGTTAAACTTAGTTTTCTTGATTACTGCAAACTTTCCAGAAAATAAAGTTAAAACTTATATCTTCTGAAAACAAAGAAAATGTGAAAATAATTTTCTCCTTTTGTTTTCCTGTGTGTATGTATGTTGTACTTTGTGACATTAGTATATGGTAAGAAGTTTTAGCATTGCTTCAAAATTCACAGAAGAATGCCATGATAATTCAACATACTAGAATACTGAGAATTTTAAAAACCATTTTCTGTTGTGTAACAGAATTAGTCCTTTTCAAGGCAGAAATAGTCAATTTTTTGAAAAATGAAATTTTATTCTTAAATGAGAAGATTTAATTGCTAAAGGATTAAGAGGAAAGCCAATAGGCTCCCTATAAAGAAGCCTGAAATCATTTTTTGCTCTTACTCCTTATAAAAGTGATTTATTTGCATACTTGATTTCCTATTTATTTATCAATTTTACATAATGCTTATTTTTGTCAAATACTGTTATAAATGTTTTTATCAGTACAGATTTGTCTAATCCTCATAACAATTGTATGAGATGTAATTATTACTCCAACTTCACACAAAAATAGTTGAAGCAAACAGAGGTTATTTACTTTGTCACACAGCTCATAAATGTCAGAGATAGGATATGAACCCAGGAAATTAAAATCTGAGTATTCACTATAATTAGTAAAACTGAAATACTCTACTGAAACTCTACTGCTGCTTGACTTATCTAAGCCTCTGTAGTATTCTTTTAGCTGAGTTCTTGACACCTTTGTTCAAACAATAAAACATGACTATTTGACTCACTACTTTGAAATTTTCCGTGGTTGCTCATGGCTCACGGGATAAATTCTCAACAATTTTGCTTACGGTTCATACTCTTGCTTTGTTTCCTTCCAGTTTTATGGAGATATAAT
This sequence comes from Hyperoodon ampullatus, assembly GCF_949752795.1. Classification (NCBI taxonomy): domain Eukaryota; kingdom Metazoa; phylum Chordata; class Mammalia; order Artiodactyla; family Ziphiidae; genus Hyperoodon; species Hyperoodon ampullatus. The sequence goes on along the minus strand of NC_136931.1, from coordinate 23,518,343 downwards.
TGACACACAGCACTGTATAAGTTTAAGGTGTACAGCATAACAATTTGACTTACATACATCATGAAGCAATGACCACAATCAGTTTAGTGAACACCAATTATCTCATACAGACACATATTTAAAGAAATAGAAAAAGATATTTTTTCCTTGTGATAAGAACTCTTAGGATTTACTCTCTTAACTTTCACATACAACAGTGTTAATTATATTTATCATGTTATACATTACATCCCTAGTACTTATTTATAACTGGGAGTTTGTACCTTTTAACTACCCTCATCCAATTCCCCCTTGTCCCACCCTTCACCTCTGGTTACCACAAATCTGGTCTCTTTTTCAATGAGTTTGTTTGTTTTGAAGTATTATTGACCTACAACACTGTGTTAGTTCCTGTTACATAACAGAGTGTTCTGATATTTCTAGACATTTCAAAGTGATCACCATGATAAATCTAGTTACCAACTGTCGCCATACAAAGACATTACATAGTTACTGATTACATTCTGCATGCTGCACATTTCACCCCCTTAACTTATTTTGCAACTCAAGTTTATTCCTCTAAATCTCCCTCACCTGTTTCTTTCCTCCCCTCCCCCTCTCCCCCTCTGGCAACCACCTCTTTGTTCTATCTGTGACTCTATTTAGTTTTGTTTGTTCATTTATTTTTTTAGATCCCACATGTAAATGAAACCACACAATATTTGTCTTTCTCTAACTGACTTACTTCACTTAGCATGATACCCTCTAGGTCCATCCACATTGTTGCAAATGGCAAGATTTCATTCTTTATTATGACCAGGTAATATTCCACTATATATAGAAATATATATATATATATATATATATATATATATATATATATATACACATACACACACACCCCACATCTTTTTTATCCGTTCATCTATTGATGGGCAATGAGGTTGCTTCCATATCTTGGCTAGTGTAAATAATGCTGCAACGAACATAGGGGTACATATATCTTTTCTAATTATCATTTTCACTTTGTTTGGATAAATACCCAGGTGTGGAATTGCTGGATTATACAGTAACTCTTTCTTAAGTTTTTGAGGAATCTCAATACTGTTTTCTATAGTAGCTGCACCAATTTACATTCCCACCAACAGTGCAGGAGAGCTCCCTTTTCTCTGCATCCTCACCAACGCTTGTTCTTTGTTGTCTTTTTCATAATAGCCATTCTGACCAGCGTGAGGTGATACCCATTGCAGTTTTGTCTTGCATTTCTCTGATTAGTTATGTTGAGCATCTTTATTTAATGTGCCTGTTGGCTATGTGTTTGTCTTTCTTGGAAGAATGTCTATTCAGGTCTTCTGCCCACTTTTTTTTTTTTTTTTTTTTTTTTTGCGGTACGCAGGCCTCTCACTGTCGTGGCCTCTCCCGTTGCGGAGCACAGGCTCCAGACAAGCAGGCTCAGCGGCCATGGCTCACGGGTCTAGCCACTCCGCGGCATGTGGGATCTTCCCAGACCGGGGCACAAACCCGTGTCCCCTGCATCGGCAGGTAGACTCTCAACCACTGTGCCACCAGGGAAGCCCGAGTTCCTTCATTTTTGATGTCCTCATTCCTGTACACTGGCCTTGTGCCTTGAATATACCATTAAAATAATCATCAAACTTCACTGTTTTCACATAGGAATGATTTTAACCCACCTTAAGTATGAGATCCTTGAGGTTGGAAGCATGCCTTTGACATTTGCATATACTTTGAATAGATGCTTTGAAAATTATGGACATACCCTCAGGTCATACCCTCCTATGATATAACAGTTGGCAATGCATTCACAGCCAGTAATAATAAAACTAATATGCAGGGCTGTATATTCCAGGGGGCTGAATATTCCAGTTAGCTGAAGTTGATGGTTCAGCAGCTCATAATGTAAGCTAGGGATTCTGCTGAAATATTTGTGTATTTGTGTTTGTGTGTGTGTTTGAGCGTGCACACACCCTTGACTCATGTTTTCAAGTTATTATTTACAAGATGGCTGCCCAATTCCAGATATAACATCCACATCTGGAACATAAAGCAGGGAAAGAAAGCAATGAAGCAATGTCAGTGCAGGAAACTTACACCAATACTCATAAAATTATATCACTGGGCCACAGTGAATATTTAGCTTTTCCAGCCACTATAGTGAATATGAGGAAGGGAAAAAAATGACTGGAATGGGATTTGGAGCCAAACCTCAATGGAAAAAACATAATTCTATTGGGATCTTCAAGATCCATGTCTAGTGTCTAAAGATTTTATGAGTTATTTTTCTTAGTGCAGACAGAATGCAATTTCATTGGGAAGTTTTCCATGCATAGCAATTTCACAAGGGGAAAATCTGTCTTCGTTTCAAGGTGCACATTTACTTTTCTTAACTGGTCCATTCTTCAAGGTCTGGGAGAGTGGGGGACGACTGTGTGTGTGTGTGCATGCGTGTGTATGTGTGTGTGTGTGTGTGAAAACTGGATGCACAGTAGCATAGATGAGAGGTTTTGTTTTTTTGTATGCTTTAATACAGCTAGCATAACATCTTCTGTTGTGATAACTACATGTATTTTCAATAATTTGGGAAGACATGGCCCAAAATATATCACATGATATTTTTCCTTGAAATGATCTCTCTTCCTATAGTTAGAGAGCTTAGAAGGAACTTCTCCTCTATGTCACTGAAATAGTAATATTTTGTACCTTGTCTTTCTTCAGCTTAGGAAGGCTTCTGAGAGAAATATCAACACAGGCATTTCTTTCTACTGACAAAAAAACACACTGGAGCAAATTACCCCAGGTAGTGACCAGTTTAAATAGCTAAATAAATCTCTGCAAAGGATTACATTTGAGTCAGTGGTTTATTCTGCTATGATACTGGTGAAGAATAAACTGTAAGGAGTTTCCAGTATTATTGTTTAAATTTTTAAAACAATATTATGGTTTTAATAAAAATAATGATTGATAATATTTAATGATCATCCTTATTTTATGTCAGTCACTATGTTTATCTTCCTTAATGTGGTACAGTACTTTGTTTTTTGAAACCTTCACAACCACTTCATGAGGTGGGAAAGGATTTTACATTGATTTTTATAGATGTGGAAACTAAGACAATAAGAAATTACTTACTCAAAGTCACATGATGTTAAGGAATAAAGGTGACCTGCAAGTTTATATTTTATCATGTTATATTAGTTTCTTATGGCTGCTCCAAAAAATGACCACACATTTGGTGGCTTAAAACAAAAGAATGTATTATCTCACAGTTACGGAGGATAGGAGTCTGAAATCAGGGTGTCTGCAGGACACCACTCCCTCCAGAGGTTCAAGAGAATCTATTCCGCGCATCTTTCACCTTCCTGTGTCTATAGGCATTCCTTAGCTCATGGCAGTATCATTCCAATCTTTACCTTCATCTTCACATCAACTATGTGTGTCTACCTGAAAACTCCCTCTGCTTTTCTCTTATAAGGATACATATGATTGCCAGATAATCCAGGATAAACTTTACCTCTCAAGATTCTTAATTACACTTTTTTCCACATAAGCTAATATTTACTCTTTTGCCATACTGGGTGATATTCACAGGTTTCAAGGATTAGGAAGTAAATATACCTTTGGGAGGCCAGTTTTTTAGTTTACCACACACACGTAGTAAGGAATCTTCAAAACCTGCTTTGAAAGCTCAGAATTACTCTGTGGAATTTGGTCCATATGTATTCAAACAGAAATATATACATTCCTTTGAAAGAAAATAATGATGGGGATCCAACATACATAGTTAGAACAACAAAAAAAATACTACAAGAAACTATGAGGAAATGACTTCATTTCATTCAGAGAATTTAAGAAAGGACAGGGAAGAAGTTGTGTCACTCCAAAACCCTCATGACAAAATGTGGCTTAGAGTCAAGCTTGGGTACTCATCATGCCTGTGATCCAGTTTGAAAACAATAGTATGAAGAATCTGGATGTCTGTAGTAAGGAAGGAAGGGATCCTTGAGGTGGGATGTTTGGAGTGTCCCCTCCATAAATTAGCCAAAGACTGACACTAGAGGTAAACTTACTAGAGGTAAACTTCTTTTCTGGAAGACTCAGGTCAGATACTGGTATCCCAAAGGAAGAAATGTGCTGGTGAGTTCTTATGCATTTTCATCATTTTTGGAAAATAGTTCATCTGTGTTTATGCAAAGCCTCTGAGTTATAGGGTGCTGTCATTTAAAGGTCTCCATTTCTTCCATATGATATAACCATAATCCAAGAAAGCTACATGATGGGATTGCAATGTTTATCCTCTTAGGTTTCTTTTATCAGTGAAGCAATAAGAGGTCTATTGCCCATTTTTTTCTTTTCCTTTTCTTTTAAACAGTCATCTTGAATCTAAACAAATGCTTTTACCTAGTGTCTAATGGAGACATAATGTAGACATATACTTTTAATCAAGATCCATCCAATTCGAGACCATATTCTAGATCTGGATAAGCATACCCATGGGCAGGTAGTCACTGTGCAGCCAAAAGGGCACTTTCATAAATACTGACGTATCCAGATGATCAACAGACTGAACATGTTGCAATGTTTTAAAATTAAAATTAACACTTTATTTCTTTTCATAACTAATTATTCTCCATCATCACAGCCTAGGCCTAGATTTATATTTTTGATTAATCAACCTGTTAATTTTTTACCAACATTTTATTTCTATTCATCTATATCTGTCTATCTGGTATCATCTATCATCTAACCTTTTTGTTAAAATATCTCTTAAAGCTAGAATTCTATGAAAAATTCTTCAATCAGTCAAATATTTCACTTGCATAATTTTGGTAGAAGTGATTCAGAACTAGTGATTAAAATAAATGTTCTGAATATTCTATGAATTTTAAAAAGTTGGGTTAATCATAGCACTATTTAATATGACAATGATAATTTACTCATAGTAATCAAGCTTTTCAAACTATATTTCTAAGGTGATTCATTGGCTATACCGAATAGAACGATATCTATATTTATATCTACTTCTAGCTCTATCTAGACATATACAGATATAGATATGTCCGTATCTTATGTTATTTCCCTTAAAGATTATTAATAAATGAGGTATTTTTCTCCATCATAGCCAGGTTGAAATCATTATTTAAATTAATTATGACAGCCATATCAATTAGACATAAGAGATTTCTAAAGCTAATTAGAGTCTGAGAGTTTTCAATTTGATGTCTGTCTCTGTGTAATATGTGCTTTATGCATTAAATTAATGAAATTAAGCCTGCATCATTATAAATTTCCACTTTCATAGTTCCATAAGTTTCACAATTACATGCCATATTTGAATGATAATTGAATGAAACTAAATAATTATGTTCACATCAGCACTACTAAGGTCTTAAGAATATATCCCTTATTTTTCACTTTCATGTCTTTCCAAACAGGACCTAGCAGAACACAACTTGTTGCCTACCAAACCACCTTGTCATTTCCAAAATAAGGCCACTTTAATAGGAACTGCAAGGGAGATAAGGCACATCAGAAACATACTAATGTTTGGGCAGGGCAATAACTCAAGGCCAAAATAATTCTGAAATCTGACTACACATAGTGTATTATTTTACTCTTCAGCTTAAAAGAACCACATTCACCTGAGATAATTATCTGCTGTTAGACTGAATACATATATGAAAGAAGTTTTATATTTTAAAATAAAAAGTTGATTGTCTCTGCTGCATACACACACAGACACACACACAGAGTAAGGTCGTATAACCATATAATGTTTTGAAATAAATCGTTAATGTTGCCTGTGAAAAGATGTATTTAAAATAAAGAAAAGAATTAATTTGCACGCAAATAGGTCCAAAGCATGGTATATGAGAGGACTGCAACCCTGCCTTTAAGATTTGCTTTTGACATTTGTGTTTTAACAGGCAATTAAAATTTAATTTGTCCTAGAATTAAAAGCAAATCCTTTTATCCTATTTCAGCAGTCTGGAGAGGTACAGACTCTATTACAAAATAAAACTGTGGCAGGAGGTTTCTTGTGCCCTCCTGACCTGTAGTGTGAAATTGATGATAATCCAATCAGACAATTGACATAAAAATAAGTCTGCATATAAACAATTATGAGAGGACAGACAATGTCCAAGAGAAAGGAACCATCGGTCATGCTCTACAGGAAGTTTTAGATGAAACCTTCACTTGTATTTTTTGCAATAGGTATGCCATCACGCTAGCATACTGTTAGTATGTTGCAATACCTAATTGGATATTCTGCCAGGATAATATTAATGCAGAAAACCAGGTGGGATGTCTCTAGGCTGCCACCTCAGAGAGAAATGAAGATAAATGGGAAAAAAAAAAGCGGAAGAGATTTTACCATAAGCTGAGGTGATAAAATGTGTCTACATAACACTTAGAAATCTATAAGGTGTGAATAATTCTGTATTGCTTTCCTTTAGACTCGTAATAATTTTGTATTATTTTAAAGTGATACAAATAATCAACTAAGAATAAGTCATCTATATATCCAAAATATGTTTCCCACTTAGTTGGCCTCACGCTTTCTCAAATAAGGACAGGGATTTAACTCGAGCTTTAAAAATGGGGCTAAATAGGGCTTCCCTGGTGGCGCAGTGGTTGAGAGTCCGCTTGCCAATGCAGGGGACACGGGTTCGTGCCCCGGTCTGGGAGGATCCCACATGCCGCGGGGCGGCTGGGCCCGTGAGCCATGGCCGCTGAGCTTGCGCGTCCGGAGCCTGTGCTCCGCAATGGGAGAGGCCACAGCAGTGAGAGGCCCGCGTACCGCAAAAAAAAAAAAAAAAAAAAAAAAAATGGGGCTAAATATAAACTAGGATAAACATTCTGAACAAGGGAAGAACCATATTCTGGAATGGTGTTCAGAAATATATGAAGACAGCTTTCATGGCACATTGATTGTGACTCTCCACCTTCATTTAAATTGTGGGGCAGCCCTCTTCCCACCAAAAATATTTCCCATATTGAACACAATTTGTGACTCTCTCTCTGATCATTCGAGGAGAAAATATAATTTATTTATGTATATTATGTGTATATGTATAAAACTATATATAATGTATAATCATTTGAATCTATAATGCAATATAGTCTAATATGCACTAAATTCTGGAGAAAAACTACTCGGTATAGTGAGGAAATATTTACTTTGTTTGGTTTTGAAGTTTAGCAAGAATTATTCACTATTTCAGAACAACTTTTTTTATAGCAATACTGCTTGCCCTGATTTAGTCACCAACACAACCCAACTGTAGCAGTCTGGCTTTGTAGCTGATACACTGATAATATTTTTGTGTTTAGAGGTAAGCACTCAGTTACTTTATTCTATTTTAGTGTAGTTATGCTCAGTCATCTCCATGTTAAAAAATGATTTTATAGTAACTTTTTGTTTATTTCTCTTTTATATTACACTTAGGGCATTCCATTTTTTTTCTTTGCTAACTAGTGTGGTAGGATATACTATCCATAAATATTATTTCAGGAGAGCAGAGCAGACAGCATTAGCTAAATAAAATCTATATTAAATAGGGTGATAAATCAGTAAGGGCCAATAATCTGTGATCAGGTGATTATATGTACTATGTGATAGGTGTGAGTGTGAGTATCATAAAATAGAATGTCTGAAACCAAAGATATCTCAAAGTTGGATCCTACTGGTGAAGCTAGCTTCATGAAACAGGGGATGGTTTTAACATCCAATGCACTGTGGTTTATGAAAATAAGAAAGATTTGATATTAAAGGATTTGCAAAAAAAAAAGGCGGGGGGAGGACAGAGTTGCCTGAATTCAAGATTTTAACATATCCCTCAGGGAAACTTCACCCAAGAAAATGGAGCTTTCTAGGTAGCACTTCTTCTTGCCTGTTGGCTGTTGAAAACTGTAATATGCAAATGTATGACAGCAATAAAATTCTTTTTATTCAATATCATACGAGTTAAGTGTCTTTAAATTTTAATAAAAATGTCCATTCTTCTAATATAGTTATCACTCAATTTATGGAGCCACTGAGAGTTTTAATAATATTGGCTACAAAAGAGAAATGTGTAAAATATGCTGCTTTTTGATTGGCATATGGATATATAACTCTGATATGATGAAGAAAGTAAAATTTTAAAAAAAGTGAAATGAGAGAAGGTAGTGGAACAAATGGTGAATATGTTGTTCAATAAAGGTCTTGGTAAAAATGAAAAATGTCTTATTTTTACTTAAAAACCGAAGGCACTTCTTGCCCAACCCAATACATTTTGAGGAATTTTTGCCTTCTTTTCCTCTAGGTAATCACTCTGGAAACATGTTGTTACACTCATTTATCAGAACTTAGGATATTTTCTGGGTCCTGTTTACTAATGAGTAGGTGGATTAGCGTGGGTCTTTCAAGAAACAGTTGCCGAGATGAGAACTGATACGCTGAAAAAAATCAGAAAGAGAGCCCTTAGATTGGGATGAAGTTTTGATCCCTGTGAAAGAGAAGGGAGAGGAAGGAGGATGGTATAGCAATGACTTGAACTGCAGTGCAATTTCATCAAAGTTTTGGTTAAAACACTGGGAGTCTTCAGGTAGAAGGTGCCCTCTGGAGGAGTCCCACGTTTTGCTGCAATGATCCTGCACTAGTATCACTGTGATGCTGAGTCAATGGCTGATTTTGGAGCACACATAGTAGTAGATCCAGTGGGAGAGGAGTTGGAACTGTCCGTCAGTTATGCTCCCTTCAGCAGGCAGGATGAGCAGCACATTTCATGGTTAGAAAAAGGTGCCTCCAGGATGAGGAGCTGTTTATGACTGCCCTCTTTCACTTCCTGCTACATACTGGAATCCACTCCAGTAGCTCAATCTGAAACAGGTATGCACATCAGTTCAGTTCTGCTCCGTGCCTCTGGTCCTCTTGTCACAAGGGAGGCTATAAAGAGATTCTAGGCCTAAGGCTTGTAGTCTAGCAACAATCATCAGAGATGACTTTGCTATTAGCAGTGAGGGAAGGGGCAGGTAAGGAACAGGTCTTCATTTGATTATGGGGAATAAAATAAACCTTCTCCATATGACTGCCTATGACACTCAAAGCAAATTCGATTTGTGGAAAGCATCTTTCTGACTTCTGTTTTGAGAGCAAAAATTTTGTTGCTCAAAGTCTTCAGATTATTATTGATACTTCCATTTTATGCTCCTTTGCAATAAGTACAAATGTGTCCTAAGCCGTTCTTTCTTAAACTATTTTAAAGGTTGTGTGATATGTAATGTTTGTTTTCCATAGGAGCTGCAGGCTGCACATACACTTGCCTTGTGTGCAGTTAACATCCAGGGGCACTCAAGGTTAATTAGAAATGGTAATAAGTTTAATCATGATGAACTCATTTGGTGCTGATGTGGATGTCACCTGTAATTCCATAAAAATTTCATTGTAATTTAGCATTAATTAATGTCCACTTATCAACGAGTGTTACAGCAAATTAGTACAGAAGTGACAAGCTATGTGCTTAAGAAATGCTTAATGGGGGAAAAAAGCATTTACTAGGTCATCTGAAAATATAACAGATTGAGACATCTTTATTATTTAAAATATGAGATTAAAATCAGGTAAAGTGGTAATAAATAGGCAAGACTTTTGCTAAGAATTTGTCTGAGAACTAATGGGGTTACAACAAACATTAGAAATATAGATTTGCTTGGGTTACCAATTTTTAACATAAATGACAGAGAAGAGATGAAGCTGTTCTTCTCATTACTCTATAATAAGAGAAGCTGCTGAATTTTCAATAATCATCATCATGAAGCAATGGTCTTATTCATGTAAAAGTGTTTTTCTCTGTATGTAAAAAGGCTATTAGCTGTATTTGAAGGCATTATACTCAGATATCATTTTTCCATTTCTGTAAATGACAACCATTAAATGCAATCGTAGCTACATGACAAGACTATTTTTATTACATCAAAAAGAAGAAAGGGATTAAAATGAATTTATTCAAAGGTGTCATTTGTAACTTTCTTTTTCCTTTATCGAGGCATATATGGGACAGCTTTAAACCTAAACACTGAAATCTGACCTCATATTTGAATAAGTTAATGTGATCTGGTGTTCTTTGGGAAGTACTGAAACCTCTCTTTTGTATCCAGAAATCCCAGGAGAAATTTTGGCTTTTAGGCGGTCAGCTCCAAGGTTCCATTTTTTTCCATCATTTTCCCTTTTATTATTTGGCAGTTCTTGACGGCTTGGGGGTCTTCTGGTGAACGTCATGCATAGTGCGAAAAGGAATTTATAGAGTTTCTTTCCTATTACCTAGATCTTTCAGGGGCATGTTACTACTATTTGGAAAGCCATATTTGAAGGCATTATACTCAGATATCATTCTCAGAGAGGGAGACTAATTACTGTAAATGCAAACTTAAAATGCATACTTTAGAGAAAAATTAGAGCTATCAATTTTACTACAGTATTTATTGGATTTCAATTTTAAATTTGGTTCCATTCATTTGTATATGTTCTTAAACATTTTAAATGATTTTTTAATTCAGACAAAAGACGTACTTTATTAAAGGTTTAGTAGCATTCTTCTGGATTTGTTCATCAAGTCAGTTTTAGTTTTACAGACTTATCTACTTTGGCTTTGAAGGCGTATGTTTCCCCTAAACATTCAATGATTATGACATATATGCTCAGGGAAAATAAAAGAGATGTTGATAACATAATAAAACAATTGACAGTGAATACTAAGTTTGAAATATATCTTTGTTTCTACAGCTATTTAAACATGGCAGATATGACTGGTGACCATCATTCCTTAATCAGTGGGGGATACAAAGTGGATATTTTGACAAGAGCATCAGGTAGGTGTAAATGAATTGGGAATTCCCTGAAATAAGAGAACAGGTGGTCTACTCCCCCTCTGAATTTGCAGCCCCCAGTATGGTGCCTGGCACTCATGAGGTGCTCAGCAAGTGTATATTTGTATTTTGAATGGAAAGTGTAAGTGGGTTCTGCATCTCATGTAGAAACACAGCATTTCAGCATTGTATTGACCTGAACTGTAACATCTTCCAAACTCCATTAATTTCCCTATGAAAACGTCAATTATCTCCTTTGCTCATATGCCTTGTGATTAACATTGTTTTCAGGATTTCTGAATGCTTAGATGAATAAATTAATCCCTCTAACAACATGGTGGACTATTCTTTTTTAATTAAGGTATTATATATAGTAAATTGTGCAAACCTTAAGTGTACAGCTTAAGGAATGTTTACATTCACGTAACGACCACCCAGAACAAGGTACAAAATATTTCCATCACTCTGATAGGTGTCTTCTTGTCTCAACTCAGTCAATCATCCCCTAAGATGTTATCGCTGTCACAAAGAACAATTTTGAACACAGATGAGTTTGAGTTCATATAAATGAAACTGTGTGTTTAGCTTCTTTCCTTCAATATTATATCTGAGATATTTATCTATGATGCCACATGTAGCAGTAGCCAATCCTTTTTTATCATTGTGTAGATTTTATATTATAACTATATTACAATTTATTTATCTATTCCATAGTTTTTCAAATTTTGGATTATATGTGACATTATTAAAATAGTTTTGTACATATAGAAAAAGTGATCATAAGTATTAATTTCTGTTAGGTTTATACCCAGTGTGAAATTACTGGGTCAGGTTATATATGTATGTGTGTGTATAACATATATATATATATATATATATTTCCCAAATTAACTGTACTACCAATTTCCATTTCCAAAAGTCATGTATGAAAGTATTAGTTTTCCTATATACTCACCAACACTTGGTATGGACAGTCTTTTCAATTTTATTCATTGTGTGGGTGAGGGTGAAGGTAGGTGATATCTCATTATAGATTTTATTTGCATGCAATCAAATATATTTGCCAAAGAGTTGGGGTTCCTGGCTATTTTTGAACACTCCAAGTGATTAGAAACTCAATTACCTCTATATACCTTTTGATTTAACACAAAAAACAAAAAGAAAATATAACAAAGTCTTCCAAATGTACTTAACCAATACCACCAATATATTTCTTTTTGGAGTGTTTCTAGAATGTTCCTCATTGAAACTATGCCTAATAGTTGCTCAAATAAAATTTCAGATCCCTAATATGCTTCAGTTTGATTTGAATCCCTCTCTACTCTGTTCCTTGTCGCTTTGTACTTGTGTTTATTGAGAAACTTGGCATTCTGTATTGTAGTTAATTCTCTGTTTATCTGGCTCTTTCACCAAACTCTGAGTATCACACAAGTAAATTATGTGTTATTTTACGTTGCTTATTTTTTGTCTCACAAAATATTTGGCACGATAAAGGCTCCAAAAGTTTTTGTGCAATGAATGACTGTCAGATTCACTGACTCTCCACTTTTCCTTGGAAAAGCTCTCTGCCTATACATAAAGAAGATGAAAGAGAGGGAGCTATAAATAGAAGTTAGATGGATGGATGAATGGATAGGGTGAATATGAGAGATTGCTACCTTAATATCTCATAGTCTTATTAAATTCCTCCCATATTCTTATACTAAATCTCCCATCCCACCTTGATTGATAGGGTGACCCTTAATTTATCATATGAAGGAGGATACTATTGAGAGTGAAATGGGCATTTTAAGCTGGAATATAGGGACAAGAGATATAATTTATTTCATATTAAAAAGCATACAAATCTTAAGTAATTTGTGCTTAAGCAAATTTGAATGAGTTTCTATTCTGTGTACCCCAAATACCCTTGATAAGCTATAAATATTTCTTTGATACTGTATGATCCTATAGATTCTTATAAAACCATATCTCATAACTGGAAAAACTTTTAAGAGCAGCTTTGTTGCATGAATCGCAAGAGGACACTGAGGTGAAAACCACATAACTCCAGATCGTGTCAAATATAAATTATTAAGGATTAGCTGAATACCCCCATTCTGATGATACCATTGGATTCAACTGTATACCCCATCTGAATTTTTATGACATTTAAATGCACAGGTATTCCTACCTAAAGATGTCTGCTAAGAACAGATAGTGGAAGAATCTTGTAAGACCTAGAAAATGTTTAAAAACCAGGGGATGCATTTTACGAACTTTCTCTTAGACCTAATAATTGAAAATTAGAAATATGCCAGGCTTTGTGGAACAATCTAAGTGAATCCAAAAACATAGTCTAAAGTGTAGGTTTATGTAGCTTATATATTCTAAAAAAAAAAAAAAGAAAAGAAAAGTATTTAAACGAACGGGTGTGAAGAGTTCCTTTGGAAAAGAAGAAAACAAGGTCACTGTTATGCAAATTGCTTCTCACTCCACAGTCAGAGTAGGTGTTGAAGGGGCTCTAGAGAGGACAGGTAAGAGGTGGAATCCTGCGAGCCTTTAACATGGGCAAAGGTGTTCAAAGAACCTAGACTAGGAAAGAAATATCCCTGAGACTAAACAAGGGAGCCTTAAAGTTTCCCCAGCTGTCATCCCCCACAGTGAGTGTTAGGGGGCTTCGATTTTATCACGAGATCACTGGCTACCCAGACAATTTACAATTTCATCTAGGACTCTTCCATATTCGTTGCTCTTCCCTTACAACACCTCAGAAACCCAAACCTGTTTTATAACTCCTCAAAAGCCTCATAATACATTAGTTTTCTATATATGTGTCCTCTGTAGACTGGGCTCTCAAGGTGCAACTGTTTGGCAATTATTTAACTTCTGTGCACATAACCCTGTGGGTAAAATATTATAAAAGATGAATAAATCTTTGCTAAGTGGAAAAATAAACGAATGAAATTTCTCAATCTGGGTATTTGTGTTTATCATCAAAGATTTAAAGAAAAGACCAGATAATTTGTAAATATAACACCAACTTTAACATTTGGTGTGCCAACATTCTCTAAGTAATTATTAAAATATACTTTCACAGGCTAAAATTACTTGCTTTGATCCAAAAAATATGACTTTGAAAGCCCTCTGTTTCCATTTTACATTTGCTGTATTAACATTTAAAACCCTGGTAGTTATACATGAGCATTAGAGTGCCTATCTTAAAGGAAGTAATTATGATTGAATGGGAAATGCTAGGAGGCAGAAATTCCAAATAACTCTATAGTGTTATTGCACTTTAAAAAAATGTCATTGATTTTGAACATTGGGTTGATTTTTTATGTGCATGACACTCTATCCTCAAATGCAGAGAATTATAAATCGCATTCCTATAATGATACAGAGATTATAGAGCAGTTTTCTAATGCACTATTTCATTGATTTGCAAATTTTTTTAAGAGAAAAAAATGTTGCCTCATAAAATTTTGTTGTTGCTCTTGAATCTGTTCTGTAATTTCAACAGTAACACAGAGTCAAATGGAGTTACTTTGAATGGAAAAAGATGGGATCCTGGGGCCCCAATCATTTGGTCTTGCTCCTACCGCCTCCAGAGAACTCTGAGATGCTTCCAATAAATAAATCCTAGGCTCTGTGGAACTCAGTTTGAATGCCATTAACCATATACCAAACCTTTAAGAGTCTGTTTTACTGAATATCAAACTAAGTCAGAGACATTAAACAAATTGCTCAAAGCCTATATATAGTGGTGAAGGGATAAATCCACATATTCAGACACTAACTCATAACCTTCCTAATTCATCAAACCTGGATATGAAGATTTTAAAGGGAGTCTACTCAACCTTCCACTAGATAGTCAAATCCTCTCTATAGTACACCTGTAAAATCACTTTTTCCTTCTCTTTCCACATTCACTACTCTAGAGAGATTAACACTTTTATTAAGTTTTTTTTCTCCTTCATTTCCATTTTAAAGGAGTTATTCTTGGGAGGAGGCATTTGTCTATTTTTCTTTTCTAACCTGTCTCTCTCTAAGGCCAACTTACAACTACCAGCACCTGCAACTTCTTTCCTGAGTGGCTGTGGAGCCTGCTTTACTCTATGCATGGCAGAATGGAAGTGTTAGAATACTATCACTACCCAGGAATAGTCTTTGACCAATGGCTGGCAAGAGTTTATATATAAGTAGCTCCTTTAAATTAGATTAGATTAGAAAACTCCGAAGGAAGAACTTGCACTCTTTACCAGAGTACTGGAATAGAATTAAGCTATAGTCACCTAGAGTGGTAACTTGCTTGATAACACACCCAGTTTTACCTTCCTCAATTTTCTGTCTCATTTCCTTACACTCCTACCAGAGTTTCTTAGAATGGCTTCTGAATATATTACTTACATTCAGATCTTTTTTTTTTTTTTGGTAGGGTATCTTTCTGAGAGAATCCAAACTAAAACAGAAGTTAAAGTGTTTCATAATCATTTCATAAGGGTCATGGGTTTTTGCTCACCAGGGAAAAACAGGCAGCACTGATGATTCTGGGATTTTTGAAGGAGAAGCCCTTGTTATCTGGGTCCAGAATGTACCATGGGAAGTGGCTTTGTGTTTATGCCCTGACAGAGTAGTAAGTGGTTAGTAAAAGTGGCCATACATATTGTACAAGTTTTTATTCATTATTGGACTGTGAGTTCGTTAGATCAGGGCTTCTTAAACTTTAATGTGCATGCAGAATTACAAGGGGGCCCCGTTAAAGTACAGATTTTACTTCAAAGGGTCCAAGGTGGGGTTTGCAATTCTGAATTTCTAGCAGGCTCCCAGGTGATGCTGATATCTGATGTTACTGATCCCTAGACCACACTTTTAGTACTGAAGCTTTGAAGGTTACTTGTTTCTGTTTGGACCTTAACTGCCTGGCATGGAATTTGGCGCTTCATAGGTACATCAGCGTTTATGTATAAGTGGTTTGATCCACATGCTGTTATTCTTTCATATAACTCCAATACCAAATCACAAAACTCCTGGACTTCTTTATTTTCTGTGCAAGACCTCCCTGAATATTGTATGTACATGGGGCTTTCTATAATTGGAAATATATAAAATGTGGTGAAATTGTAGCTGAGCTTTGCAAGGTGACTGGTCAGAGTTGTAAATTAAAAGGTAAAATGTTTCTGACATATTTAACTTTTGAAGCATAGTAATATATTAAAGAAACATACTTATGTATCCAATACCATAATTAAATTTTAACTCATAAAAAATAATCAACTCCCTACAGGAACAGAACGTTTTCAGTTTAAAAGCCACTTATCATGTCTACAGCCATACAATGTTGAATGTGCTGTTTGATCTTTTAACAATTTCATTTTAAAATATTCACAAAAGAGTGGTAATTAAATTACACGGGTGCCATGGTTACCACTGCATTAATTATGCTTAGACCCCAAGCTCTAGCATTTTGGTAGTGAAAAGGGTATTCTTCTTCTGTGACAATTACAAACTGCAGGTGTTTAGGTCAACCTCCACCAGCCTTCCAGTATAAGGTAAGCAAATCTGACTGAAGCTGGATCTGGGATGTCAGGACTTGCTCATTGCTGTAGAAGAATCCTACAGCAGATTAGAAAGGGCACTGGACCGAAAGTCAAGATTCTCAGTTCTAGTCCAGGCTCTATCACTGACTAGCTGTGTGTTCTTTGGAAGTGGCTTAATTTCTCTGAGCTGCAAACTCCATATGTATAACGCGAGAAGATTGTAGATGGGACCAGATATTCTAGAATTCAACCTAGTTCTTTCCAATTCCATGGAATCTTTATGATTTAATAAGCACTACTGATTTTCACACACACTTCCTAATATATAATTTCTGTATTAGTTTCCCAGGGCTGCCTTACCAAGTACCATAAACTGGATGGTTTAAAACTACAGCCATTTTTTCTGTCACAGTTTTGGAAATGAGAAGTCCAAAATCAAGATGTTGGCAGGGCTGTAATCCCTTTGAAGCCTCTGGGGGATGACGCACCCTTGCCTTTTCTAGCTTCTGGACACCTTAGGCATTCTTTGGCTTGTGGAAGTGTAACTACAGTCTCTACCTGTCTTCACCTGGCTCTCTTCCCTTTGTGTCTCTGTCTTCTCTTCTTACAAGAACACTAGTCATATTGGATTAAGGGCCACCCTACTTCAGTATGATACCATTTTAATTAATTACATTTGCAATGATTCTATTTCCAAGTAAGGACATTTTGAGGTACTGAAGTTAGGACTTCAACACATCTTTTTGGGATACACAATTCAACCCATAACAATCTCCTCTTGTGAAATCAAAATTATATTGTGTTCTTCCAGTTTATAATCTGGTTATAAACTGCAAAACAGTATCATGTAATCCTCTGTGTACTGAGGGAGCTGGATATAGTCAATGACTATACTATAACCCATGACGGCAGAGCTATAGTTTTAAGCAAGTATACTTACTCAGGACACAAGATAACAGAATTCTTCAGTGCTTTGGGAGCATGCAGCGGATCTTTGTGATACACTTCACGGCAATATCTCACGCCACCTGGTCTCAACACAGCTAAGGTGTATTGGCCATGCACTATTGCCCATTCTCCACATCATGCATCTACCATAGGGCCTCACTGCTCTATTTTACTTTGTTATAGTTGTAGAAAGCTGTTCAGCTATACCTAAAGGAAACCCAAAAGTAAGGAAATTAATGCCTTCCAAGAACGAGGGATATAAGTCAATGGGTAAATATCTATATGTCTATCTTCTGATGAGACAACAAGAGATAACCAGCTCAAAAACACACCATCCATTGTTTTTGTTTTTTGTTTCTTTTTTCTCCTCCATTTCCTGTCTCCCTTTACCATCTCCTTTATTTACTGGGATCACCTCTAAAATAAACCATCTGCACGCAAATGTCTATCTGCATATCTCAAGGTCTGCTTTAGAGCAATCCAAGTCAAGGCAGAGGGCCAAGTAGGTGGAAATAATAGCATGTGCAAAGACCCTTAGTTGTGAAAGAAAAAGACATTGAGGGAGCTGAGAAGTCAGGCGTGGCTGCAGCAAAGACAATATAGAAAGGAGCTGGAGAGGTGAGGCAGGATAATGAAGGTTCCTCTCTACTGCATTGGGAAGCTTTCAATCTCTTCTTTATTTAGTAGAGAACCATGTAAGCTCCTAGGGAGATGGGGATATGATATAATCTGTGCCTTAGAACAATCACTCTGAGGAGACCTGGGAGGCAGGAAGACCAGTTGTGATACCCTTGCAAGAGTTTAGTTATGAAACAATCAAGGTCCAAACTAAGGTAATGACAGCCGAGCCAGAACTAGGATGACAGAGAAAGGCCACACAAAACTATTTTGGATGAGACAGAATTTACTGATTGCATAGGTGTAAAAGATGGGAAAAAAGACCTAGGAGTGATTCCTAGGTTTTGTTTGAATAACTAGGTGGTTATGATTAAGAAAGTGAAGGAAAGCTTGATGGAGTAACATGATTGTCCAATTTGATTAGAGCCAGTTTAGTTCAGTGTTCCTTAAATTTAAATATGTATATGAATCACCTTAGGATCTTGTTAAAATGTGGATTCTAATTCAGCAGTTGTGGACTAGGGCCTGTCCTTCAAACAAACCCCCAGAGAGAGGGATGCTGCTGGTATTCAGCACACGCTACCTGTGAGATTCAGACCCAGTCCTAGCTTAGGCATTTACTCAAAACCCCCATCCGTCTTAATTTTGTTTCCTTCCAGCTCTTACCTGATGGGGTCTTTGATGTACTCAACCATAAGCTAACTCCCAATTACTTTGCTGGTCATTCCTCACTCACATCTTTTTAGCAGTACACATCTTGTATTTTTGCTGCCAATATTCTAATCATCTCTATCCTGGTAACCTTAACCTATCCCTACCCACCTCTGATGATTCAGTTACATTAACTACTGCCCTCCCCTTTCTCGTTTGCCAGTTTGAGTACTTTACATCTGTCTCCCAATTTCGTGGACTTGACACTCCTCATGACCTTTCTGTTAATTTCTCAGGCTTTTATAGTCTTTCAGAATTAGTGCATTAGTATAAACTCTGTTCTACTGACTTTCTCACTATTTTACACATTGGCTTTTGCCTCAACGTCCCCTACCTTTCCTTGTTTGTAGAGAAAATTTACAATGTACACAACTTCTCCCATTTAAGAATAATTAAAACATATCTGTCTAATTTGATAGAGAACTTTTTGGGTCATAAAACTCAGTGCTCATAATTCTTCCAAGAATTGAAATCAACCACGGGAAGCCCAAAGAATCAAACAATTAATGAAAGGTAGCAGCCTTTCCCATCTATCCCTTCTCTCTTCTGCTATGCTCTTTAAACAGGGACATGTATTGTACAGTAAGATTCATTTCTCCTGAGGGAAAAAATGTGAGCTGTCTTCAGTCTCATGTTAATATAATCCCTGTCTTCAGATTCCTTTGCTTCCATTCTAATAATATTGTGGTGTCTTCCTCGAAATTTGGTGCAGTGGCTCTCAACAGTGAGTAGTATCCCTGACCCAGGGAATGGTTGAAAATGTGTGTGGGGCTGGTCTGAGTTGCCGACTAGCATGACTAGCATGGGCGATGCCACCGACACTTAAGAGGGGAAATTCAGGGATGTCAAATATTCTCCAACATATATGGTAGTCCCATCCATAATGACATTGATTCCCCATTGAGAAATATACCTAGAATATGACTGCATTATATGTAAATCTGTATTATATGACTTTGAAGGGGAAAGAAGTACTGCATCAATAGATTGCCTACAGGACTTCCCTGGTGGTCCAGTGGTTAAGACTCTGCGCTCCCAATGCAGCGGGCCCAGGTTCAATCCCCGGCTGGTGAACTAGATCCCGCATGCTGCGACTAAGACCTGGCACAGCCAAAATAAATAAAATATGGAAGGGAGGGAGGAACGGAGGGAGGGAGGGAGGGAGGAACGGAGGGAGGGAGGGAGGGAGGAACGGAGGGAGGGAGGGAGGGAGGAACGGAGGGAGGGAGGGAGGGAGGAACGGAGGGAGGGAGGGAAGCAGGGCTAAAAACAAATAGATTGCCTACGTAGAGGAATAATGTAAAATAAACATAATTGTTCAAATTTTTAAAAACTGAAAACAAAATTCCAGGCAGAGAGATACTGAAATTGTACACTGTCTTACCACAATTGCCACACAGCAGTGTCATGTTAGTTGGAAACAGAAAATTCCAGCCATACTTTTTACAAAATATCTTGAACTATATGCAAACTATGGATTGTGGGAGTTGTTATCATATCTCTGACATCTTTTCTGTTTACTTTTTTAATAGTCTGCATTGATAGGAAGGATAAGTTCCCTATCTGATCCATAAATTTGTTTTACTTTAGACATTTGATGCACCATGTTATATACTCCAGAGAGGAGGCAGAGAAGTAAAACGGCTTTCTGGAAGACTGAAATGGCTGGAGCAGTCTGATATCGGATAACCTAACTGCGGATGTTGTACATCTTTAGATGTCAAGAATTCCTGAGAAGGTACATATTTGAATAGTAATTCCCCCAAAGCAGACATCGAAACCCTTCCCTACTGGCTCTACTGCTCAAGGCTCCCATTGTTAGTATAGGTTGAAAATTATTATTGTTTATGGACGAGCCTGAATTAGGAGGGGATAGCATATAAAACTTTTATTCTGAGATTTAGCATGGAGATATATTTCCATTGACAAAGTATCAGAATGTCAATTTTAAAAAATCATGATTCTGTAAGTCAAACTTTCTCTCTTCTCTATATTGACCTAAGGGGTCATAGCTTTAATGAGGACAGTTGTATCAAAAGTAGTCAAGTCCGTTACATCTTCTCAACAATCTTTATATACCTTACTGTAGAAAGTATGTGATGGTGCAGACATGTGGAGAGAGTTGCAAAGGGAGGGATAATTAATTATAAGAGAACAAACATTGGATGTAGAGTAAGGTAGACTTAAATTGAAATTTCAAATGAAATTCTCGCTCTGCTTTGTCTAAGCTATATGATTATGCAATTGAATATTTCTCAATATATGCTTCCTTAGCTGCAACATGGAGATCATAATGCTTTATTTGATCAATCACATGGCTTGTAAGGAATATTTAAATCAGATAAACTGGGTGAAAGCAGCTAAAAGTTCACTTTTTGCATTGTAGACACTCATTACAATTGTTGATTCTGAATAGCATACCACATTTTGAAAGTGTTTCGAAAGACTGAGCTTTATTTTGAATTGAACACTGTAGCACACTGGAGTTGGCTGTTTGATTTCTGTTAAATGTAGAAGCAGTTAATTATAGTAAGAGTGCTAAAGGTCTTCGGGGCATAACATATTGTCTTTGTGTGGTCTACAAATAACTTTAATATCCAGTGGTGACCAGATGCATTCCTCACAGTGGCATGAAGTCTATCATGCTAAATGGATTTCAATGAAATATGGTTCTTGGGCAGAGGTTGCAGCAGTATCAGACTGTGTTGCATCAAACATGAAACTCACAAAACTGGGAATACAGAAGCTAGGTGTTTGATTATGATGTAATGTTTGGATATATATTCCCTGAGACTCCCCTCTTTCCACCAACATTTTCAAAAAATAAGAGAATCTAGATTATTTAAAGCCTAGGGACTGGTTCTTCTCATATGATACCAATAATGGGAAATCTATGCATATTTCTGGGATTGGCAGTTTCTATTAGTTTTCCTCCAAGACTTGAACATTTATTTTTTCCTTCCTATTAAATACAAAGAAATGAAACCACTCAGCATAGTAGAAGTAAAGTACTAACTCTGCTTTTAAAGGGCAAAGCAGGGGGGCTGGAAACCATAAAGTAAGCATGAAACCCCTAGAGCTTTATTAGTTATATTAGGTAAACAGATTATTGTTTGTGTAGCATTTCACTGTTTACAAATCATGTCTTATACTTTATTTTCCCATGAAGAAATTAGTACTCATTATTATTTCTAATTTATAAATCAGGAAACCCAAGGCCCAGAACAGTTAAGTGAGCGTGTCAATATCCTTAAATGCCCAATGACCCTTCTCATTTCAAGGTCTTAACAAATGCTGTTTTCTGTACCTGTAATTTGATCTTGTTCTGATCTCCTATGAACGCTCCTCTTTGCACAGTTACTGCCTTCTTAGCCTTCAGATTTATATTTAAACATCACAGCCTCTGAAAGCCATCCTTTCTAATGTACCCCTACAACTTTACATCTTCCATTTTATAATTTATTACATAAATTTTACATTTATATAATACTTTCCCTTCAATGTGTAATTATGCCACATCATTACATCATTATTTGAATGTGTTCACCTTTCAATTATAAGCTGCATAAATTAAAGAATATGTCTTAATATTTGTCGCAGCCAAGAGCCCAAATTAGTGTTCAGAACATAACAGATGCTCAAAAAGTATCTGCTACATAAACAAGGGGAACTTAAAATTACACAATACTAGTCTTCTTGATCTACAGGTGAATTAATAGACTTTGATCACTTTTTCCATTTAGATCCTAAGAGAATCACGATGTTGAATTATGCTGGTGTTGATTCTTTACCTGATCGTCATTTAAGAAGATAATGAATGTACCCTACAATTTAGAAAAGCACTTTCTCATATAGTAACTAATTTTAAAACTTTCTAGAACACCAAGAAGAGTACAGGAAAGTAACTACTACTGATTTTTTTTAAGATAAGGAAACTGAACTTCATAATATTTGTGTACGAGGTGTGTGGGGTGGAGAGAAAAAAAAAGAGAATATATCTATAGAGCAAGGTCCCATATCTGACAAACAAATCTTCATCTCCTTTGTAGTTTGATCTTCTCTTTTCATGAGTAATTATGATTTGACAGAGCATGAATCCTTATCATGCTAAAATAATCTTTTAACAAATTTCTATTTGAACCTGGGTAGGAGATTAATTTGTTTTGTTTTGTTCCAGGGTCCAGGAGTAGCTGGTAAAGCCCACCAACTGGTTGGGACAGAATCTACTAGTTGGTCCTCAATTCCCCTTCTCTGGTACTTTCTCAACAATACAACTACCATGTTAGCGAGTCACACGGACAAAATGAAGATTATATTTTTGTTATACCTTACACATGGTAATGTAAGTAAATCATGATAAAAGTGAATCTATGTGGAATGCATAATTTCTAGAAAGTGCCTTCAAAGTGAGTATACATTTCTTCCCTCTTTTCAATTCTGGTTACTGTAGCTTGAACAGCCATATTGAACCTTAGGGCAAGAAGGCATATATTGAAGACGGCATGACCGCAAGTAAGAAGAAACACAGGTCTTTGATATCCATGGGCACATCTTACCAGTCCTGGACTCTTTACCTTCTCTCTCTTTTTTTTTTTTTTTAACATAAACTTCTTTTGAAATAAGCTAATAAGCTTTAATCTTGTTTAGACCTTTTTTTTTTCTTGCAGCTAAACCTAAATCTAATGATAGAATAGTTAATTGTGAAATAAAGACCAGAGCATCCCTCCAAAAAAAGTATGAGGAAAGACTTATGTGTAAGAATTGTAGAACTGTGTAGTAATTTCAGAAAACAATGATTCATTTTTATGGAGCATATGGCATCTGGAGCCCAAGCTGGAGATGAGACTACAAAGGTAGCTGTTGGTTAGGAAATGCCTTTTAAGCCTAGCTAAGGAGTTTAGACCCTAAGGAGAACTCTCTGTCATAAACAGACTCTAACCTGCAATTAGAATTAGAGTTCTGTCTCATATAATGGTGGAGGATTTCAGTGAGGTTGTAGAAATATCCTTCTGATCCTGACATATGGCTCTCTTGTATCACTCAGCCTAAAGGAGGATGTCTTTATTCTTTCTTCAAGTGCAGACATTCTGCAATTGTGCTTGCCAGCTAGAAGCTGACATGAGAGTTAATTGTTATTTATATTTGATAGCAGTCCAAAAATCAATTTGATCCCACTGCCTCTGCTCTTGAGTGGCTACAGACAATGTGACACACAGGAAAAGTCTAATTTAAGAAAAGCACCTGTCAGGATATTGAGCACCCTGCCCTAAGGATATCATCAACCCCAGAGATTTAGTCTCCTGATGTAATATGTCTGACTTGTCTCATTCGCTATGTTGACATGCAATGCATGGCAGAAAAATAGAAACTGAAGGAAGCTGCAGAAATTTTTATGACTTATTGACAGTATATTCAGTGCTATACAAAACCAGGAAGAAAGGTATTTTCAACTAGGACTGAGAACAATCATGAAAGGAAAGAATATGTTTGGACCACTATGCTGCTCCTGAAACTGATTATCCAAAGACATGCATAAGATCTCCTTCCTGGGAAAAGAAATACTCTTTAGGGAATGTCACATAAAGAGAGACTGGCCCTTCATATGCCAGAAACACGGCAGTCTGCTTCACTGTCACGATACAACATTTTCTTCTTTAACTGCCATGTATCTGAGAGACAAAACATAGGTAGCAAAGTGGCTGGAGTTAGCTTTATGGTGCTATAGATGGTGGTGATCTGCAAACATGTGAAATACCAGGTTAAAAAGAAAGTAGGAGAAAAATATTCCTGGAGAGGAGGATGCTCCTCTAGGGATATTTGTGGTTTCTAATGATTGAACTCTTCAGGCAGTTCCAGTTAACATACTAAACTTTCTGGTTCCTCGTCTACATATCCCACTACATAGGAATTCTCTTTCAGTGCTTGGTAATCACTTACAGACTCCTGTGAAAGCCAAAGGAGGGGGAACTAAATCATCTTTCATCTTCTTCCTGGGTCCCAGAATCCCTGACTCTTCTATATTAAGTTAATTCAAGTAATCCTTAACTCCTCATACCTATGACCTTGAACATGGCCACGAATGCCCTCTTTCAAACATAGCTCTGGAATATAAGTCTGATTTTCTTTTAAGTAGGTTAATGACCTTGAGCATTCCCAGCCTCAACAGTAATCTTCCATTCAGTGACTCCAAGTTTAATTGTTTCAGTTTTAATCAGTAGCACTACCATGAATATCTTGTATTCAAGTATTATTCTAAACATTCCTAGTATTGGCAACTTCTAGAATTAAAACTGGTTAAGTTTTAAACTTAACACTCCCAAGAATCAGTCATTATTACTACAACACAGTGCCAGGTGACATCAGGTGTGTGGTTTCTTCACAAGCCATATACCATCATATCAAAATCTACAGAGAGCATAAGGGAACAGCAGATAATGATAGGGCCATTACAGCAACTGAGGACTGAGATGGTCTAAGAAGTAAAGCTAGAGATGTAGACTTTCCACAGGTCAGAAATGAGGGAAGAATCAGAAAACAGGAACTCTAGAAATAGCCTAAGACAAGTTGAGGACAAAACACAGTAATTAGTAGAAGCTGTTAGATTAGAAAGCAATGTAGTTTGTCAAAAGCCAAGTGATCCACAAAAAGAGATAAACAGAAAAACACTGGCAGTGATATGACCTTAAAAACGGTCAAGTTCTGCCTTTGCCAATGTCAGAGTTGGTAGATGAAAGTAGTTGAACTTTATTGGGGAGGTGGTAAGTTCACTGGTAAGATTGGATAGGGAAGTATGGGCTTAGAGCTAAAGTCGAGTTCTGATAAAAAGACTTGCAAATTTATCTTTGATGAGACTTTTTATTCACAGATGCTACTAAGTACTAGCACTATTCTGGGCATAGAAGCATCAAAGTTAGCTTAAAAACAGGTCCTAAAATATAGGAGTTAATAGTCTACTTGGGAGAAGTCACGGGAGTAATTTGTTATTAGCAAGAGATTTTTGTGGTCACATCTTTTATTTTGCAACACTCAAGAGTTATTATAGGGGATGGGGGTTTGTGACATATCTGAGTAAAGAATAATAATAGTACTGGCTAGAACTAATAAGGCTTTGAATTAAGGCATGCCAGATCTGTGCGTATGTGTGCGATTTGAGAATTATTATGGGATTAAATTGACAAGATAGAGGGGAAAAAAAAGAGAATTACACCATGTTTCTGGTATCTAAAAACAGCTCAGAGTATTACCTAAAATAAGGGGCAAAAGAAGAGGACAACTAACTTTCTTTTGTGTCAGAGGGGGAAGGGGAAGAGTTCTGAGCAGCTGAAGCCTATAATGACTCACTTATTTGTCATCTTTATGAAATTGCCAGAAAGATGGACATGCCAGTCATGTTTGATCCATGTGATTAGGAGAACAACTCGGGCTTCCATAAACAGTGTTAGAGGCACAGTAGTAAGAAATTCAGCATCAAAAAGAACTGGGGTTAAATCCAGAATCTTCCACCTACTAAAAAGATTAGTATTACTCATACTATTCAATTTCAATGAGATTTAATTTTCTTATCTAGAAAAAAATATTAGCACAGAACTCACAGAACCACACTGTACCCAATATACTCAGCACTATTCCACACTCTAAAAATATGTACAATCCTAACATCAATCTTTTAAGGTACAAACTCTTACTATCCCTATTTTAAAGATGAGAAAATTCAGACAACAAGAAACATTAACCGAAGTCATAAAGTGGTTAAGTGGTTGGGTTGGAAAACTGACCCCAGGAGTAGATGCTCACAGAATGCGAAGTCCTTTCCTTTTGCGTCAGTGTGTGTGTCTCAAAAGCAGGGAAAAATTATGTCTTGAGTACTTTTTACCTCACTTCAGAATGTAGTACAATATTTCTTATAGAATAAACAGAAATGATAATTGATGAAAAAACAAATAAAAGAATTCCAATAAATTAGTCTATTACTAGTTCTTACCCAAACAAAAGTCTGTTTCTCTCTGAATATAAAAATAATATAAGTGAGTGACATCAGCAACATGGTAAAACAGGATGTCTCCCATTCACATCCCTCCACAGAAACCATAATTTGACTATCTATAGACAAAAGTGCCTTTGTGGAAACTTTTTGTTCAAAGTACTGAAAAAACAAACAAACAAACAAACCTGCTAAACAAAATACTATACCTGGCAAAGCTACCCTTCAGCAATGAAGAAGAGAAACAGCCATTCCCAGACAAACAAAAGCTGGGGGAGTTCACTGCCACCACAGCTGCCAGATAAGAAATGCTAAAGGGATTCTTCAAGTTGAAATGAATGGATGCTAAGTAACATGAAAACATATGAAAGTATAAAACTCATAGGTAAAGCTAAGTATATAGTCAAATTCAAAACACTCTAAACTGTAACACTGATGTGCAAATCACTTTTAACTCTAGTATAAAAGTTAAAAGAAAAAGAGTATTAAAAATAATTATGGCTACAATAACTTATTAATGGATGCACAATATAAAAATATGTAAAGTGTGGCATCAATAGCACAAAATGAGGGACAGGGAGTTTTTGTATGCAACTGAAGTTAAATTATTATCAGCTTAAATAGTCTAACTACCAGATGTTTTATGTAAGTCTCACAGTAGTCAAAAAGAAAAAAAAAAAAATCTGTAGTAGAAACACAAAATAATGAGAAAGGAATCAAAGCATAATGCAACAACAATAACAAAACCCCCAAATCAAAAGGAAGAGAGCAAGAGAGGTAGAAAGGATCAAAGGAGATACAAAACAGTGAGAAAACAATTAATAAAATGGCAATATTAAGTCCTCACCTACCATAATTAAATTAAACATAATTAAATTGAACTATCCAATCAAAAGACACACATAGTGGATGAGTGGATTAAAAAAAAAACCCACATAACTGTATGCTGCTTACAAGAGGCTCACTTTAGCTTCAAGGACACACACAGGCTGAAAGTGAAGGGATTGAAAAAGACCGTCCATGTGAATGGTAACCAAAAGAGAGCATGGGTGGCTATACTTAGACAAAACAGATTTTCAGTCAAAATCTGCCACAAGAAACAAAGAAGGTCAGTACATAATTAGAAAGAGGTCAATTCATCAAGAGTACATAACAATTATAACTATATGTGCACCTAATATTGGAGCGCTTAAATATGTAAAGCAAATATTAACAGAATAGAAGGGACTAATATATAGAAATACTAATAATACCAATAGACAACAATGGATAGGCAATCCAGAAAGAAGATCAACAAGGAAACTGCAAACTTGAATAACACTATAACCAATTATGGATCTAAAAGACATTTACAGAACATTCCATCCAATAATAGAAGAATACACATTCTTCACCAGTACACCTGAAACATTCTCCAGAATAGGGCATATGTTAGGCCACAAAACAAGCCTTAACAAATTAAAGAAGATTGAAATCACATCAAGTATCTTTTCTGACCACAGTGGCATGAAACTAGAAATCAATAACAGGAGAAACCCTGAAAATTTTACTAGACAACACACTCTTGAACAACCAATGAGTCAAAGAAGAAATCAAAAGGGAAATAAAAAAGTATCTTGAGACAAATGGAAGTGGTATCACAAAAAAACAAAATTTATGGGCTGCAGCAAAAACAGTTCTAAGAGGAAAGTTTATCAAGATAAATGTTTACATTGAAAACATCTCAAATAACCAACTAACTTTACCCCTCAAGGAAATAGAAAAAGAAGAGCAAACTAAGCCCAAAGTTAGCAGAAGGAAGGAAATAATAAAAAATAGAGTAAAAATAAATGAAATAGAGAACAGATCAATGTAAATAAGAGTTGGCTTTTTGAAAAGATAAAATTGACAAATCTTTAGCTACATAAGCCAAGCATAAGACAAAGAGGACTCAAATAAAATTATAAATTAAAGAGGAGATATTACAACTGATACCACAAAAACACAAAGTATCAGAAGAAACTAATATGAAGAATGATATGCCAACACAATGGATAACCTAGAAAAAATGCATAAATTCCTAGAAACATACAACCTACCAAGACTGAATCATGAGGAAACAGAAAATCAGAACAGACCAATTACTAGTATGAGATTGAAGCAGTAATCAAAAACCTCCCAACAAAGAAAAGCCCAGGACCAGTTGGCTTCTTGAATGAATTCTGCCAAACACTTAAAGAAGAATTAATGCCAATCCTTCTAAAACTCCTCCAAAAACTTGAAGAGGAGGGAACAGTGCCAAACTGATTTTACAAAGCCAGCAGCACCCTCATGCCAAAGCCAGATAAGGGTACTACAAGAAACAAAAATTACAGGTAAATATCCCTAATGAACAAAGATACAAAAATTCCCAACAAATTCTTGTAAATCAAACACAACAGCATATTAAAAGGGTCCTACATTATGGTCAAGTGGGATTTAACCCCAGGATGTAAGGATGGTTCAACATACACAAATTAAATAGTGTGATACACTACATTAACAGAATAAAGGATGAAAATGATATGATTATGTCAATAAAAAAATTATAAACTTCAACATACTTTCATGATAAAAAAAGTGTCAGCAAATTTGGTATAGAGGAATGTATGTCAACATAATTAAGGTCATACATAATAAGTGCACATCACACTCAACATTGAAAAACTGAAAGCTTTTCCACCAAGATCAGAAAAAAGACAATCATTCCCCCACTCACCACTTCTATTCAATATAATACAGGAAGCCCCAGCCAGAACAATTAGGCAAGAAAAATAAATAAAATTTATCCAAATAGCAAAGGAAGAAGTAAACTTGTTTGGTTTTTTTTTTTGCATATGATATGATCTTATATATAGAAAACCCTAAAGACTCCACCAAAAACTGTCAGAACTAATAAACAAATTGAATATAGTTGCAGGATACAAAATCAACTTATAAAAATTACTTGCATTTCTATACACTAACAACAAATTATCCAAAAACTAAATTAAGAAAATAATACCATTTACAACTACATAAAAAAAAATCCTAGGAATAAACTTAACCAAAGTAAAAGATCCATACACTGAAAACTAAAAGACATTGATGAAAAATTGAAGAAGACACAAATAAATGGACAGATATTGTGTGTTCATATATAGGAAGAACTAATATTGCTAAAATATTCATACTATTCAAAGTAATCTAAATCTCTGTCAAAATTAAAATGACATTTTGCACAGAAATTTTTTTAAAATTTCTAAATTTTGTATGGAGCCACAGATAACCCCAAATAGCCAAAGCAATCATGAGAAGGAAGAACAAAGCTGGAGGCATCACACTTCCTGTTTTTAAACTATATGACAGAGCCATAATGACCAAAATAGTACAGTACTGGTATGAAAACAGTATACTGACCAGTAGACAGAATAGAGAGCCCAGAAGTAAACCCACACATGTATGGTCAACTAATCTTTTACAAGAACACCAAAATACACAATGATGAAACATTTATTAAATTATTATTAAATTTATTGAAATCTCTTCAATAAATGGTGTTGGAAAAATTGGATTATACGTATGCCAAAGAATGAAATTGGACCCTTGTCTTACATCATAGACAAAAATTAACTCAAAATGAATTAAAGACTTAAATTTAAGACCTGAAATTGTAAAAACCCTAGAAGAAAACAGAGGAAAAACACTCCTTGACATTGTTCTTGGCAGTGATTTTTTTAACTATAATACCCAAAATACAGTCAGTTAAAAAGTGAGACTAAAAAGTTTCTGCAAAGCAAAAGAAACAATCAATAAAATGAAAAGTCAACCTATAGACTGGTAGAAATATTTGCAAACCATGTATCTGATGAGAAATTAATATTCAAAATACATAATAAACTTATATAACTCAATAGCAAATAAATGAATGAAAGAATAAATAAATCAAGTAAGTAACCCAATTAAAAGTGGACAAAGGAATACTATGAACAACTCTATGACCACAAATATGATAACTTAGATAAAATGGACCAATTCCTTGAAAGACATAATCTGCCAAAACTCACACATGAAGAAATAGACTATCTAAATAGGACTATATCTATTAAAAAAACTGAAACAGTTGTTAATAATCTTCCAAAAGAAAAGAACCAGGCCCAGACGGATTTACTGGTGAATTCTACTAAACATCTAAGGAAAAAATTATACCAATTCTCTACAGGCTCTTTTGAAGGATAGAAACAGAGGGAATGCTTACTAACTCATTCTGAGGCCAGGATTATTCTAATACAAAAACTAGACAAAAATATTCCAAGAAAACTTCACACCCAATACCTCTTCTAAACATAGATGCAAAAATCCTCAAAACTATATTAGCAAATCAAATCCAATGATGTATAAAAAGAATTATAAAC
The DNA here is from genome assembly GCF_949752795.1 of Hyperoodon ampullatus. NCBI lineage: Eukaryota > Metazoa > Chordata > Mammalia > Artiodactyla > Ziphiidae > Hyperoodon > Hyperoodon ampullatus. The sequence continues at coordinate 23,487,309 of NC_136931.1, read as the reverse complement.
TATGGCAAAGAGAGACTTATCCAATGTACACAAAACTAGTTCAACACTTTAAAATCAATTAATGTATTTCATTACATCAGTAGGCCAAAGAAAAACAAGAAAAAAAAATCATACGATCATATCATGCAGGAAAAGCATTTAATAAAATCCAATATCCATTTAGGACAGGAATTCTCAACAAAATAGGAATAGAGAGGGAAATTCATCACCTTGCTAAAGAATATCTACAGAAACTTATAGCTAACATCTTACTTAATGATGAAAAACGTGAAGCTTTTCCACTAAGATCAGGGACAAGCAAAATGTCCTTTCTTACCATTCCTTTTCAACATCATATTAGACATTCTAGCTAATGTGAGAAGACAAAAAGGAAAATAAAAGATATATAGGTTGGGAACAAACAAACAAACAAACAAAAACTGTCTTTGTTTGCAGATGACATGATCATCTACGTAGAAAATCCCAAGAATTTACAAAACAAACAACTCCTGGAATTAATAAGGGATTAAAGCAAGTGTGGGATGAAGGTTAGTATAACAATACAAAAGTTAATCACTTTACTATCTATCAGCAATGATTAAGTGGGATTTGAAATTAAAACACAATATATTTACATTAGCTTTGAAAAAAATGAAATATTTAGGTATAAATCTAACAAAATATATAAAAGATCTACATAAAGAAACGTATAAAATTCTGATAAATGAAATCAAAGAAGAACTAAATAAATGGAGAGATATTCCAAGTTCACGGACGGGAGGACTCAGTAAGGTCCAGATCTCTGATGTTTCCAACTTGATATATAGATTCCATGGAATCCCAATCAAAATCCAAGGAAGTAATTTTATGGATATTAATACACTGTTGCTAAAGTTTATACGGAGAGACGTAAGACCCAGATTAGCAAACACAATATTGAAGTAGAGGAGCAAAGTAAGAGGTCTGGCACTATGTACAATACAGTAATCGAAAGTGTGTTATTGGTGGAATAATGGACAAACAGATCCATGGAATAGATTAAAGAGCCCAAAAACAGACCCAAATAAATACAGCCAACTCATTTTTGACAAGGGAGCCAAGACAATACAATGGAGCAAAGACAGTCTTTTCAACAAATTGTACTGGAACAACTGGAAATTCACATGCACAAAAAGTGAATCTAGACACAGATCTTATATACCCTTTACAAAAATTAAGTCAAAATAGATCACAGACCTAAATGTAAAACACGAATTTATACAATTCATAGCAGACAACAATAGGAGAAAGACTAGATACCTTTGGATATGACAGTAACTTTTTATATACAACACCATAGGGACAATGCATGAGAGAAATAACTGATAAGATAGACTTCATCAAAATAAGAAACAGCTGCCCTGCAAAAGACAATGTCAGGACAATAAGACACGCCACAGACTGGGAGAAAACATGCAAAAAAACATATCTAATAAAGGACTGTTATCCATAATATATACAGAACTCTTAAAACTCAACAATAAGAAAACAAACAATCTGATTCAAAAATGGGCCAAAGACCTGAACAGACACCTTATCAAAGAAGATATACAGATGACAAATAACCATATGAAAAGATGCTCCACACCATACGTCCTCAGGGAAAATCAAATTAAAACAATGAGCTACCACTACACAGTTATTAGAATAGCTAAAATCCAGAACACTGACAACACCAAATGCTGACAAGGATGTGGAACAACAGGAACTCTTATTCACTGCTGGTGGGAATGCAAAATGATACAGCCACTCTGGAAAACAGTTTGGCAGTTTCTTACAAAACTAAACATATAAACACTAAGATCCAGAAATTGTACTCTTTGTTATTTACCCAAAGGAGTTGGAAACTATGCCCTCACGAAAACCTGCACATAGATGTTTACAGCTGCTTTATTTGTAACTGCCAAAACTTGGAAGCAACCAAAATGTCCTTCTGTAAGTGAATGGATAAACTGTGGTACATCCAGACAATGGAACATTATTTGGTGCTAAAAAGAAACTAGCTATCAAGCCATGACAACACATGGAGAAACCTTACTTGAATATTATTAAGTGATAGAAGTCAATATGACAATGCTACATATTGTATGATTCCAACTATATGACATTATGTGAAAGGCAAAACTATGGAGTCAGTAAAAAAGGTCAGTGCCTTCCAGGTTTGGAAATGAGGAAGACAAATAGGCAAAACAGTGAAAATAATGTGTATGATACCACAATGATGAACACGTTACTATACATTTGTCAGACGCATAGTATATACAAACCAAAAAGTGAACCATTATGTAAACTATGGACTTGGGATGATTATGATGTGCTAATGTAGGTTCATCCATTGCAACAAATGTACCACTTTGCTGGAAGATGTTGATAATGGAGAAGGCTATGTATGATAATGGGGGCAAGAGGTATTTGGGAAATATCTGCACCTTCCCCTCACTTTTGCTGTGAACCTAAAATTGGTCTAAAAATAAAGTCTTATTGAAAAAAATGGACAAAAGGCCTGAATAGACATTTTTCCAAGGAAGGCCAATAAGTATGTGAAAAGATGCTCAACATCATTAATCATGAAGGAAATGCAAATCAATACCACAATGAGGTATCACTTCATACCTGCTAGGATGACGTTTATCAAAAAGACAACAGATAACAAGTGTTGGCAATAGTGTGGAAAAAAGGGAATCCTTGTACACTGTTGGTTGGAAGGTAAATTGGTACAGCTATTGTGGAAAGCCAAATGGAGTTTCCTTGAGAAATTAAAAACCAAACTACCATATGATCAAGCAATCCCACTTATGAGTATATATCCAAAGGAATTAAAATCAGTATCTTGAAAGATATATGTACTCTCGAGTTCACTGTAGCATTATTCACAATAGCCAAGACATGGAAACAACCTAAGTATATCCATCAATCAATGAGTGGAGAAAGAAAATGTGATATATGTGGCACAACAGAGTATTATTCAGTCTTAAAAAAAAGAAAATCTTGCTATTTGTGATAACATGGATAAGCCCGAGGAACATTATACTAAGTGAAATAAGGCAGGCACAGAAAGACAAATACTGGATGATCTCATTTATATGTGGAAAGAAAGTCAAATTCATAGAAACAATATAATGGTGGTTTACAGGTGCTGGGGGTAAAGGAGATAGGGAGATATTTTTCAAAGGGTACCAACTTTCAGTTATAAGATGAATAAGTTCTGGGATCCAATGTATAGCATGGTGATTATATTTAATAATACTGTACTGTATATTTGAAATTTGTTAGCAGACTAAATCTAAACTATTCTCACTACACCAAAAAATGTTAACTATGTGAGGTGACGAAGTGTTAGCTTGCTTGATTGTGGTAATCATTTTGCAATGTATATGTATATCAAATCATAATGTTGTAGACCTTTTTATATAGAGAGACATATGTATACACAATACATATAATAACATACATGTGTACATATATGTTTATATATTTGATCTTTGAACAAAACCAGTTTGAACTGCATGAGTCCACTTGTATGTGGGTATTTCTCAATAAACACCTACTGCAGTACTGCATGATCCTCAGTTAGTTGAATCCCCAGATGTGGAACCCCTGATATGAAGGAACAACTGATACAGAGGAACCACAGATATGGAGGGCCGACTGTAAAGTTGTACCTGGATTTTCAACTGCACAGAGGGTTGACAGCCCCAACCCCTGTGTTGTTCAAGGGTCAATCATATATACAATTTTTATTCGTCAATTATACCTCAAAAAAGCTGGGAGGAAAAACAGAAAAAAAAGAGGACAAATCAAGAGTTTGTCCCTGAGAACTGAACAGATGTAGTGAGAATCCGTGGCCAGTACTAGAGAAATAAAGATCATCTCTAATCATCTGATAACAGCTTGGACTTAGCCCAAAGTCCAAGAGATCAATGCCATTGCATTAAAACCAGGTTGATTATCAAAATATCCATATAGCAAGAAGTGTCCTGATATTAAAAATGTCTTTAGACTAACACATGGAAAGTAATTCCAGCAGGATTTGTTCTGTTTTACCATAATAAATACATAAAATGAAAACCTTAATCATGGAAAAAATAATAGAAGCCTATTTAGGATTATAAAAATAATAAAAGTAATCTGATTTGAAGATGAATATAAGAATGATCCCTATTTAGTCACACTAATAAAAGCTCTTCAGAGAAACTACCAAATTTTAGTAGGTTGGAAGATGATCTCTCATTTACTTAAAGTCAAAATGAGTGTAGTGACCTCAGTGCTTCCTGTTATCTAGTAGTTCAGTCATCTCTCAAGGGCTTTGAGTTCAATGATGGGTCCTCTGCAAGTGGAAAGAGAATTGAGAAGACACATCTCCTTCCACTGGTGATAGCTAATCTCATGTCTCCACCTACATGCAGGATGGAAGAATAGAAAGGATTTTTGTTGGACATCTGCATAGTTTCCTAAGGCTGAGATCATACTGCAAATTTTATCACTGTGTGTTGTAAGAAAAGACTTATTCTTCTGAAGATGTGCTGGAATGAACCATAGCACTCATGTCTCTTCCAAAACAGAGCAGTGAGAATTTTTAAAGCACCTACTACGTGCCTAGTACTGTACTCAACACGGTGAGGAATACATAGTATACGGGATACGGACACTCGACTAATAATGCTACATTACCAACAGTAAGTGAAATAGTAATAGTTAGACCAAAATAAGTGTAATCAATTTCAAATTCTGTGAGCAGGGCAAGTAAGGAACTAAGAAAGGCACTTCACAGAACTTGAAGCATGAATAAAATGTAGACAGGGAAAGAAGAAGGAGAAAGAAATTCCAATACACAGGAGATAGTGAAAAACCATGAATCATAGTTAAATGCTTCCAAAGATCACCACTGTTAATCATAGGTCAAATATTTTATGAGGTTTTCATATATGACACCCTTAACAAATGACAGAAGGCTTTTAGGCTTTCACCAATTGGTGATAAAAACTGAATTAATTAAAATTTACAAGATCTTTCAGTGTTCCAAACACTGTACTTTACTCATCTATTTTGAAAAAGATTGGTCTAATTGGTACAATTTCATCATTTTATCCCATGGGGATAAAGAATGTTTTACTATGGCATAGTATTTATTACAACAGCTTTTCATTTTTTGTATCCATTTGGTTTAACATTTAGAAAGAAATTGATTATATCAAAGAAAACCATAGCACAAATCACAACTGTCAACTCATAGTTTTAGGCTTTAAAATGACTAAGATAAATTACTTCATCATTGAATAAATCATTACTAATCATAATTTGTGTATGTTCTTGGACTGTGCAATTGAGACTGGAGGCACTACAGCCTGCCCAGAACTAATTGCTATAAATGTGCCAGATGTTGTAAAAATCTGGACACATTTGTGATAAAGCCGAATGGTGCAAATTCTATATGAAGCAAGAAGGGCATATGATTTAAGGGTGTAATCTATATTTCTGACATTACAGGTCAAAGAAATATAGTAAGTATAGAGAGCCTTTATTAATATTGTAAAAGGTTATTTCCCTCTGCACTAAAACCCATTTTTTTCTTTTATGTCTTGATCCTAATAGATTGGGGTTTGGCTATAAATTTCTGTGCTCCCAAAAAGGGCATCAGTCTGTGGAAAAATAAGAAACCAAGGTTTAAATTAGAACACTGTTCTTTTTATTTCAGATATTAACAGAGACCTCTGCCTTGTTATACACAAAAATGCATCATAAAATAGAATGTTTCTATCCTTTAAGAGTCCTAAGTCTATTACGACAGAAATGATATGTTAGGAAGAAGAAAAAAAAATGCCTTGGCACTTTCTGATTCATTTAGAATTAAGCTGCATATTCCTACATTAAATAATAACCAAACATCACTTAGAGGTTATGGGTATCAATATTTCCATTTTCTGAGCATTGTTATGGTAATAAAGCCTTTTAGTCAAGGAAAATATGAAGCCATAAAACTTAATGCTCTATTTGAGGAGCAATTATAGCAAATTATAAGCAACTGGGTTTTACAGAACTGCTATGAATAAAATTTTAAAGTATAATAATATACTGTAAGGCTTTATATAGCTAATACTATCCATTTATTTTAAGTGTTGGTCTTTCTAAAGACAATTACCAAGAAAAGCTGGATTCCTGAAATAATTATCATATTGATTACTTAGAAATGTAGGCTTCAAATGAATTTCAGATTAAGAATTTTTAATAGAGTTTGGGTATAAAAGACCATATATTCTCTTCCATCTCATTTAATGCAATAGATAATTTGTGGCATGCTTCATAGTAACATTGTGTGTGTGTATATTGTATGTGTGCGCATTTAATTACTTTTGCAAGACAATTGTTTATTTGCTATTAACTATTTTTGACTAAATACTGCAGATACTTTACAGAACTTTAAGTATTTTACTCATGATATTCTCCAAATTAAAATCAATAGGCTCTGAAACCTACTAGATGACTGGATTCTATATATATGAACTATTAAATATAGTTTATAAAATTCACCTCAATAGATGTTTTCCTATGTATGCTTTCATCAAACCATAAAACACTCAAATCAATATGTAACCAAGCAGACATATGTATTGTATCAATACATGAATTATACACCATAAATAATCATTGATTATTATCATCTATTTATTAAAACCATTTCCTAAGCTTAATAGTGATTTAGTAATTTGAGTAATATTTAAGTTTGTCATTTAACTATTTTCATGCTATTTTTGATGGACATAATATTAATGAACCAGTTCACTTGAATATTATTGCAAATTTTAATTCTATATTATATATTTACAATTTACTTGATATCTAATATGTTTCCCTACTAGTCTTTTTTAAAAGATATTTTCTCTTTTCTTCTATTCATATAGCTTATTTGGGAGGATTTGCAGTTAATAATGAGATATATTGGCTAGTTACTGGTTTACTTAATAATCTTTTAGCACAGATGTCAGAGAATCTTTTTGTAGTGGGGAAATAAAAAAATTATAATGTACTTAAGTGTACAGTGAATCATTCTAAATCTCTAGCATATTCTATAGGGTCTTTGGTATTCTGAATACATATAATACATCTTTGTTGACTGAAAGAATATACGAATGCAATGCAAGACTATACCAGACTATACCACAGACATATAATTGACTGTCTGCCTTACTCATTTGTCACCAGCTTCTCTGAGATATATCAAGCCCACAGAAATTGCTAAAATGGTAGGCCTAAGTTATAATTTTATGTTTTCATAACTTGACCCACTGGCAAACTCTGATTAGCTCAAAGATAGGCACCTGTCCCCGTCCCCTGATTGTCTGCAAGTGAGTTAATTAATTTCACTTAATAATGCAAATAAGAGAAGCTGAGCTGCATTTAGGTGGTGTTATCTCTGAGCTGCATTCTCTCTTGGGATGGGATAAGAGTCAGGGCTATGGAAACCCAGAGACATATGCTAGCCAGCATAGTGTTGGAGGAAAAAAAAAAACATTTATAAGCAGATTAAACTTTTATTCAGAGAGCAAACATACCCACACACACAAACAAAGAAAAATTAAACCATGCAATCTTTATAAGTGAGAACTGGGACACTGCTTCAGTTTTTGAATTTTATATTCAAGTTTAAGTCTCCAGGAGGTATGTGTTACTTCCCTATTGTTTGTTAATAGATACCCAAGGAATTAAATTTTGTATTCTCAATTACTACCTTTTTACTATAAGTTACTTTCAGTAGGTTTCTTTAAGTTGCAATCGTAAGTCCTGACATAGTAAGAAAAAGACCAAAAAAACAATGAATAAGAAATAAAACTACCGAATTTTTTTTTTTTTTTTTTTTTTTTTGCAGTACGCGGGCCTCTCACCGCTGTGGCCTCTCCCGCTGCGGAGCACAGGCTCCGGACGTGCAGGCTCAGCAGCCATGGCTCACGGGCCCAGCCGCTCCGCGGCATGTGGGATCCTCCCGGACCGGGGCACGAACCCGTGTCCCCTGCATCGGCAGGCGGACTCCCAACCACTGCGCCACCAGGGAAGCCCAAAACTACAGAATTCTAAGATTGTTTTTTACTAAGTTAAAATTTTAAACAATAAGTTTCAAAGAACTACTCGCCAAACATCCATAGCTGGAAATTATGGACATTAAATTCCCTGAAATATGCTTCCTGTCCTACAAGCCCAGGGTCCTGGTCCCTGAAAGCATTTGAGAATTCTTCAGAAAGAATTCACTCTTGGGCACCCTCTTTGAGTATATATAATAAGCTGTGGGTTAGCCCTTTAGACAATTAATTTTTTATTCATAGATTTATTTTCTAGATTAAGTCCTTTAGTGTTCAATACTCACAAGTTCAACTAAGATAGGTGGAGAATTTCATACCCCAATAATTAAAGGTAGTAAGAAAGAAAAACTGGCAGATACAAAAAGAGACAGTAGTGAGTTGTGACAGAAGAAGCAAATAAGGATCAAGAATGGCCACAACCCAAGAAAAGGAGGAGAGAAGATCAGAAGATAACAAGGGAACAGCAGCAGAGTTTCATCCATCCAATGCTCCTATAACCTGAAGAGGAATTGCCATATTTTACAGTCAATTTCCACAGCAACTGAGCCCTTGTTCACTAAGTATGTTTATTCTAGAAGTTTCTGTACCCCACCCCCCAGTTGGATGAGCTCTAAGGAATGAAAAAACAGCCCTTCTGGGCTTCCCTGGTGGCGCAGTGGTTGAGAGTCCGCTTGCCGATGCAGGGGACATGGGTTTGTGCCCCGCTCTGGGAAGATCCCACATGCCGCAGAGTGGCTGGGCCCGTGAGCCATGGCCGCTGAGCCTGCACGTCCGGAGCCTGTGCTCTGCAACGGGAGAGGCCACAACAGTGAAAGACCCACGTACCACAAAAAAAAAAAAAAAAAAAAAAAAAACCATTAAAAAAACAGGAATACATTTAGTTAGCATTACCTGAGTCTAACTAGGACTAAGTCATAATCTACTTCTTCTAGATGACTTCATTACCAGGTTAATCATTTGGGTTCTTGAATCATCTTTAAGCCCTTAGAGTTCAGATTTTCAGCTTCTGGTGGAACAATGAATGCACCTTTGCTCATATTTGATGCGATCTCCTCAACACTGGTCAAAGTCTGTGATTTGATCATGTGCTTTAGCCACCAAGCTAGAATGTTCTTAAATTCTTCCTTGACTTTGCATGGGAAGCCACAAGAAGTGTGCACATGTTCTTACTACCTACCTCAAGAGATCTATTAAATAGTGAATGGACTTGTTTCTTCCATATCAAGTAATTATTTAATTTTCTATTGCCTAGAGATAGAAATGGGAAAGGGAAAGGAAGATAGCCAATCTGCAATGTGCTAAAATATCCTAAGATGCCAGTTTTCTATCCATCTATCATCTTGACATTACAACACTTGCTAGCTATTAACCTGAAGAGACAGGCATTTAAATTTTAAAGATCACAACGGAGGAAAGTACACTATTTTGATGTCATTATTTATATTTCATTTCTAGCCCTTCTTTTGATTCTCATTTATAATGGGACCAGATTATAATGGCTAAAGTTAATGAGACAATTAACTTTATACATGATACCAATCACAAATATTGTTTTACTGTAATTAACCATGGTGACTTCTAGAGTCTTTTGTACTCATAAATATACTTTTTTCAGGAGTTCTCAAGGCTTAAGGGAATTATTTTGCAAGTTTCAAAAGCATATCAAGAAGCCAGATGTAGAAATATTTAATTAAGTTTTGTATGGGAGATGCAATGAGCATGAACCACGTGAAATGCAAGTTTGTGGCAGTCAGCAGTAAAGCAGTTTTGAAATAGATAAACACGGGCATTCATGGAGAGCTTTTAGTGGGTTTCTAGAACCTCCCGTTTGACCTTTTCTTAAGTCTGTTTTTCAAATGTGCTTGTTTTCTGACTGATGTATTCAAAATGCTCCTTTTCTGCTGACAGTGTCCAATTTTGTTGTTTTATGGGGATGCAGCTTGAGAAATCTGCAGACATGACCAGCCGCTCATGTACAAAAATGGATTTTAGAAATTGAAGAGCTATAATGTTTCTTGTGTTTTGTACCCTCACAGTGAAGCTTGTCAGCAATGCATGCAAATGCATCTCGTAATTTTCCAGACTCAGACCTTTAAAGGTATACCCACTGTTAACATTTCACTTGCTTTGGTGGGGTTTCCCCCTCTTATATATCCTTGAGGTTTTAAGTGACTTCCTTCATGTGCTCAAAGAGAATAAATAAGGAGTCACTTTGACAAAGTAATAGGCCATCAGGAGGAGGCAAACAATTACTAGCTGAAAAACAAGTTATTTTTTTATCTTTAAACACATCTCTAGAGGTTCTTATTTCTATTATGTTCTCTGTCAGTGTTGAACAAAGCTGTAATTAATTTGCTTTCCCACTATTAAGTGAAATAGAGAATTTCATACAACTTCTTTGGAGAATTTCAAGGCTTTCTTCTTTCTTTTTTTTCCCTAGAATCACACAATGACATACCTCTGTACACTGGTGTCCTAATTTATCTCCTGACATAACTTTACTTAGCTTTAGGATATGTCTGGCTGAGTTTTCCTCATTGACAATTGCTCCTGCTTTTTGAAAAAGAAAATGGTGATATTTATGTTACAACCTCATTTACTTTTTGAAATCCCCTTATATCTGGCACAGAAAGAGAATGTTTTCCTTTTCACTAACAGGAGGCAGAAGTTACAGTAAAACAAACAATGGATTTCTCCCCTGATGAGGCCCTTTTTGACATCTGGGCCCTGGACAGCAGTAGAAGTGTTTGTGTACAGAGGCAATCAGTCACTGCATCCTCCATCAGAACCGGGAATTCCCAGCAAAGTCTGCCGACCAAAGCGATATGTGGATGGCCTAGAGGGAGCTGAGCTTGTTTTTTTGGTTTGTTTTTTTGTTTTTTGATGCCGGTATATAGCCCTATGAAGGTTTTCTTATATTATTTTACTCGCCTTCTCTACCATAGTTTTCCTGTTCTTCTAAATTGGAAACATAGTTCTCATTCTATTTGGCAATTATTGTTTCCCTAGTGATTTCGTGTATATGAATCATTTGTAAGATGGTGAACATTCAATATATCTACAGCCTCATTCCCAAATTACCTGAAAGATGTAAAGTGGTAGTTTGGGATCTAAAGTCTGTTGTAGAAAACCCCTTTCCTCCCTTTTATCAGCTACTAAATTACTATTTGAATCAGTTATTGAAAACCAGCATGTAATCTCTAGTTCTCACTCCTGCTTTTTTAAGTACAGAATGGATATAGCTGAAATACTAGAATCAGGAATACCTGGTCTGTCGTCTGTAACTGAGATAACCATACTCATTTTTAAAAATGTAACTAGTGGGCTTCCCTGGTGGCGCAGTGGTTGAGAGTCCGCCTGCCGATGCAGGGGATGCGGGTTCGTGCCCCGGTCTGGGAGGATCCCACATGCCGCGGAGCGGCTGGGTCCGTGCGCCATGGCCGCTGAGCCTGCGCATCCAGGAGCCTGTGCTCCGCAATGGGAGAGGCCACAGCAGTGAGAAGCCCGTGTAACGCAAAAAAAAAAAAAAAAAAAAAAAAAAAAAAAAAAAAAAAAAAAAAAAAATGTAACTAGTATATTAACAATAACAACAACAAATTCTGATATAGTTTCTATCTGCTCCTTCAGTTTCTGACTTTGAATTCCAAACTCTTGATCTAAGCCAAATGAAGGGCCAAATTATGCACGCTTCAGGAATTCTCAAACACCAGTTATTTAAAATATAATTTTATTTGTCATAAGGAAAGGATATCACATTGTAAAGCAATGGTGGTATTCCAGATGAGCAAAGATACTAGAGACAAAAGGTTTAACATTGTCTTTTAGGAAAACGTACTTATGTCTTCACAAAAAGTTATTAAATAATTTAATAAACTAATGCCTAAAAACACAGGGTTTGGGATCAGCCAAATGAAGCTTGTCTCTATTCTCAGACTTGCCTTTTGTTGACTACGTGATCACAGGAAAATTACTTAATCTCTAGGCTCCAACTGCACCATTTAAGCAATAGGTATGATTATAGCACCTCCTTGAATAGGGCTGTAAGAAGTAAATAAGCCAAAGCATACAAAAAATTTAGCATTAACAAAATGATCCCTTATAGATATTACTATTTTTATTATTGTTGTTGTTGTTAAGGCATTCAGATTTGGCTGAAGTTGGATTTGTATGGGATTTTATCAACCTGATTGTGTTCCATTTGTATGAATTATACTTTTTTGCCCATGGTATTATCAAGGGTCACTTTTTGACTTTTACTACAGAGGGAACTTTTTACAAATTTCTTGATTACTTTGATTGATTCAAGATCATGACACAAAGAAGAGTTCCTATAATTGTTACAGTCACTGAATGATGCCAGTCATCCTCCTCGTATCTTAAATCTTAAAAGAAAAAACATGAACTTTCTCTTTCAGGGTTCGGTGAAATTGACTTGACATTTCAAAAGCTGAGAAAATTTGTCTTTTTTCCCCCCTTCGTTTCAAACATAAAATTAATGACTTTGCACCCAAACTGATAAGAGCACTATCATTTAATGTCTCAGATGAAATAATAGGGGGCAGGAGTAGTTTGTGGATTCTCAGGTGTGAAAAATGCTCCTAAGTGGCAAAGCTCTTAATACATGGCTTTACCTTGTCAAGAATTTTAATACCTCCACCTGGAATACTGATGCACCTCAAGGTAGATCTCACTTGTTCTCACATGATCAAAAGCACTTGGTGCCATAATGTGTGAGTGAGAGATAGGCACCCAGGAGTTGCCCCCTGTGAAAATGTCCTCCAAAGTCTGATTATTCCAACAGCCTGGTGATTCCAGTCCCTGATAATGATGTGGTTGTCCCCAGCCTGCCGCTGAAGGCAGTGCTCTCCAAGGTCACTCAGCAGTGTATTTATTTTCTCATGTGTTTATTGTTTACTGTAGCTTTTAAGCACAGGCCAATTATAGTTACCTGGAATGCCTGTGTCTTTCTGAGCTTACCTAACAGAGGCTGCTAAATATCCTTTTGCAAAGCCAAGGGAAGGTAGGTGAATCTTACCACAAGTTTTCTTAAGTAAGGCATCTATTTGAAACCAAATTCAGGGTTGTCTTTGTTTTTTCTGCCTCAAGGTATCATAATATAGGGAAATCATAGATTGTCTTGGTTCTTTCCCTCCTTCTTTCTCCTTTTCCCTTACTTCTCCTCTTTCCTTCTTTGTTGAAATCATTAATGGCATTAAATGAAATTCTAAATGTGGTAACACCTAGCATGCAAAATACTCTAAATGAATAATTAATAAAATGTCCTTAAAAAAATCTCAACTCAAATATTGCTATGTACTCTGATCAATTAGTTCTCACTATAGAGACTGTCCTCAGTTCTACACATACATATGTTTTCCTTCTTTCCTTTTTTCTGATAACTGCTTTTCCATATACAAAATAGCACACGCTTATAGTGGAATGCCCAGAAAAATTCCATCACTTCCCTGAGGACATCAGCATATACTAAGTGGCTAAGTGGACTGGGCTGCTAATGTTGCTAAAAAAAAAAAAAAAAAGAAAAAAAAATGAGGGCTCACATCTTACTCATTTGCAAAATTACCGTACTCATAAAGGAGTCCTTTGCCTTTTATAATCTCTTTGACTTTTTTTTTTTTAACTTTTTTGGGCCACACCCCACAGCATCCCGACCAGAGATCAAACCCTCACCCCCTTGCAGTGGAAGCACAGTCTTAACCACTCGACCACCAAGGAAGTCCCTCTCCTTGACTTTAATGTATCTTTTGCATTTCTGTATGGTTGTATAGTAAGAAAAGCATATACTTTGGGAATGAAACAACCTGGATTTGAATCCCAACCACATCTAGCATTTGCTAGATATATAACGTTGAAAATATTAAACTCCCTTGCATATTTTTTTCATTTAGAACATGTAGATAATATATTCACCCCACAGGGTTATTGTGATATATTTTTGTGTGTATATATGTTCATATTTATGATGATTTTCATGAATACAAACTGCTAGAGTTAGGCTCAGAGACTCTATTTGAAATTAGATATCTAACTACCTAAAACATTTATGTCTCACAGAACATTCTGCTGCCTCAAAAAGGTACAAATAGAGGTAGAATGACAGTACTATTACTATTTTTTAGATACGCATTTATATATTTGTGTGCTTAATGTTTGCATGTGTGTGCACATTTCCTCTGTGATAATGTGATATTCCATTTCTGGATTCTTAGAAAAAATACAAAAGATCGTGTTGAACTCCATTCATTTATCAAAACTCTTTTGAAAGACTGTGTATTTTGAAGGAATATCACAATTCCAGTATTTCAGGGAAGAAAAATAAAATATCAAGAATTAATAATTTCCACACTTCTATATAAAAATTATAAGTTTTCCCACTTGATTTATTTGTACAAGAAAGGAACACTGTTTTACTATGTAAGATCAATACCATACATTTCTAGTGGAGCCATACTATATGTTGGCCTGATTTCTTCAATATCAGTGAAGGTGCCAGATGTGGATGTGGAATAAACTGATACTTGGTTTGATCACCAGCTTAAGATAATTAAGCATTTGGTGGAGAATCAGCATGAAAGAGTTGACTATGATGAGATAGAGAAGGAAGAAGAAATAAGAAGAGACGGAACAACTGGAAGAAACTGGGAGTGTAAAAGGTGCATATTATAAGTAGGTGAGCTGTCATGCACTGCTTCCACATGTATGTCAGACACAAAACATCACACTCCACTGCAGCCCAAAAGCAGCTCCCTAATTCTTCTCAACACAGCCTTCCAGGAAGCACAAGGAATCGACCCCCACTATGCCTCTAGATAAATCTTACCTAGCACCATGATTCTCCATCATGTGGCCTTTCTGTAAGTCATTGCATTGATAAGAGAATGGAAAGAGAATTGTATTTTGGGAAGGTAATCTGAAGGTTTAGTCCCATATGATTTCCCTTGGGAAATTCACCTCAACCTTCTAAAATTACCACATTCTTTCCCACAAAGGGCTGTTGGAGAGATCATGTTAAGACGATGCATGTGAATGTGCTCTCTAAATTCTAAATACCAACAGGTTCTCCTATAAGTATTAAAATTCACATTTCAGGCTCTCATTTTCAGGAATTCTGGTTTGTTATGCCTGAGGTAGGGCTGTACAGTCTTCATTTTAGGCGTTTCCTAGGTGATTCCAATGAGCAACCTGAGAATGCACTACCTCAACGTTTTGCATGCAGATATGAAAATAAACTATGATGATAGTAAACATCAGAATGATAGGATAGTGATGATGGACATGCCAAAAGTGGAAGACACCTTAATGTGAATTTGGACTAAAGTTTTCTAGAAATAAGTACACTTCTATCAAATTAACTCTTTAGAAAACCGTACCTGGATAAAAATAACCATCCTTCTTTGAACTTCTTACATGCCCTTGCATAATTCACAGTTGTGTTTCATCTACTGTGAATGCCATTCTAATTATTTTCTTCCCAGTAAACATCTATTTAGTGGTGTCACATGTTCTGTCATTATCCCTGATTTGAAACATTTCAATTCCATTCAGATTCCATTAGTCATTAGATTTTTTGTGTGTTTCCACAACACTTTGCCCCCATAGTTTTATCAGCATTTCACCTCTTAACACATCTGTGCTTCCCACCGTACTTTACACATATGGAGCTCTGGAGAGGTGTGTTACAACTCTGTATATCCCTTGAGTCCAGCTCTGCTTAACGCAGAGCAGATAATCAGCTAATGTTTGCTAAATGAATGCATAGATGGGTGAAGACAGGATCAAGCTAGTCTGAACCACAATGGGGCTTGAGGGAGTCTCTAGAACCCAGTGTGCACATGGGTCTCTGACCCAGGACCATAAATAGCATTTGTTTTGATTTGCTTTTTTACAGGGAGCCTTTGTATTGCATTTAAGGTCCATTGGCTGCACGGCAGTTTGCACATCACTCTCTAGATGCTGTGGACCTTCTGAAGCCAAAGCCAGCAGCCTGGCTAAAGGACACCTCACAGCTTTCTGTCAAGCAAACAGAAGTTACCTCTCTACAACATTCTCAGGGAGGTCTTGATGGTTTCTGCAAAACCAGTTTGTATATTCAAATCAAAAATGATAGTAAAATAATGTGACACAACACAATGAAAACCCGGAAGTTCATGTGGACGGCTGAATTGCACCATATGGCTTCCAGTTCTGTACCTAGACCCAATGGGGTGCATTATGAAAGTCATTTAGGCAATGGCCTGTTGTGCCTGGTTATAGAAGGGAATATGGTATATTATCCCACAATGGAGCAATTATGAATTTCCTTGTGTTGATCTTTGCCTCTCTCAAAGTTTTGTTTTTTGGCACAAAGGAGGCTTCAGCAGCGATTTGTTAGAATTCTGTTCTTTTGCTTTCTTTACTATTCACACCTGAAGAACTAAAGTTGAGGTGTGTGACTCTATTTCTTATGACAACTACAGTTTTAAAAAGGAAAAAAATAGTGGTTTTTGAGGACTTAGGGATTTGCAGTCATGACAGAACTGAGTGTTTCTGACAAGCATTCACCTCATATCTTGCCATTAGGGAAAGGGTATGGCAAATGGAAAGAGACCCTGGGTGTGTTGAGTAGGAAGAAAATAATCTAATCACACAGTGGATAATTTCTGTGTATTTAACCCTATTCTATGTATGCTGTAAAATTAATCTAACTATAATTCACTCTCACAATGTGTTGAATTAGTGTGATTTTTTCCCATGTCATTTATCACCTTCTATCAGAGTAAATGATTTGTTTATCTATTGGACTTGTTATTTACTGCCTGTTTCTCCCACTTGTATATAAACTCCACAAGGGAAGGTATTTTTCTCAGTTTTGATCAATAAAGTATCTCATGCACCTAGGACATTGTCATATAACGTAATCGATGCTCAATGAATGTTTGTTGAACGAATTATCTCCACTTTGCAAGCTGAAGAAACTGATGATCATCCATGTTACAGAGCAAGGTAGCCATGAAATTTTAACCTTTATGTGTAATTGCCAAGACTTATTCTTTATTCTAGCATGTTGTAGCATATGGAAAATATCTGTGTCTGCTCCCAAGCACATTACTTACTAGTTTTTAATCTAGGGGAACAACTTATTCTTATTATTTTTCAATCTGTGAAATGGAGATATACAAACAGATAAAAATAGTTATATAGCTATAGAGTATATATAGATATGGGCACAATTACACAAATACACTAATAATTATTATTTCTTCACTTAATAACAATTCTAAAATGTGGATAGGTTAGGTATTATGCCCATTTACATATATATCTATAAATCTATATCTAGTTCAACAACATAAATATGAATTAATGGATGTAAAACTCAATGTTCTTGATTACCATAGAGTCATAGAATCTGAATTGTTTACTGAATGAGACTGCCTTTTGGTGTCTGTCAAATCCCTGGCTCTGACACATTAAATTAAAAGTGTAGCCTTGAACTTACTCTGTACATATCTCTGAACCTCAGTTCTTCCTATATTAAATAGGGATTATGGAGTCTCCTTCACAGGATTGATAGGTTAATCAAATGAAAAAAAATAGATAAATTGCTTAGCACAGTACCTGAAACACAGTAAATATGCAGTATTTATTCCTTTTCATTCTTACTATGTCAGTCAGCTGTTTTTTTTTAATAGCATTGCACTCATTTCAAAATTAGTACACCAGACTAAATCCATATGGATAGTCGTCTAATTCTATCTCTAGAGTTATATTAACTCATAGTTACACATTTATGCTGCTGGTAGACAAATCTCTTCTGATACCCTAATTTTGACCAGTTGTTAGATGATTTGCATATTTTTCCATTTGATTAGAATTCCAGGCAGTAAGGGCCTGTTTGGTAACTTTCCAGTCACCGAAGTAAAATCCATTTTTGTACCGAAGCAATACTCAGAAAATGACAAATGGTAAGAATAGATAATTTTCAAATATCAAGTATTCAGCCACAAAGTGAAGTAAAAACTTCAGAGACTGTGGTTTATGTACACTTTTTGCTGATGTATTTTTTTCTTTTAAATGAAAATCTATATAATTTAGTGTGTGTGCATGTGCATGTACGAGTATAATTTTAAAATATTTTTATATAAACCTTTCACTTTCTTTTTCTTCAATCTAACAGAAGAAATGGTCAGCTTTGAAAAAAATTATCTGCCAAAGGCAAGCAAAAATGCTGAGCATGTTGAAATGCAGACGGTGTGAGCATGTTGAAATGCAGACGGTGTTCTGTTGAACGCACTTTTCTGTCTTTTTTAACTTGAAATAAAGGTAATTTTTAATGAAAGCTGTATAAACCTAAATATGTCCCCAACATTAAGCTTTTGGTAGGTCTTAAATGTTCTAAAAATGGCCTCTAAGTGACATTTTTGCCCCACTTGTCAATTTTTTCTTTATATGGTTTCAGCGGTTTGAGAGTTGGGATACTGCTGCTAGGCACTTTTCAGCAAGTTTGAAGATTTTAACGTCTCTGCCCTGCTGTTTTATTTCATCCTCAGGATTTCTAAAAGCATGAGACAGGAAAGATGTGGTTTGACCATGTGAATCTGGCAACACACTGAGGGTAGTTGCGCCCAGAAAGAATGCTGTCTACTAATATCAACATATGATGTGTACAAAACAATCACAGTGTATTAATATTTATCAAGTGATTAAATAGAAATTTGAATAGAGAAAAGTTAGCATCCTACAAATGGAAGCATAGTTTTTGTGACATTGGGACCCATTAGCCACCAAAACCCTTCATCACTGAAGGCAGAGAACCAAATGTTGGCTTCTCCATGGGTGAAATTTCGGCAATTAGTTGTAGCTGCAAATGCATAATTGCAGGTGCAACCCAGCTGGTTAGTCAACAATTTGTTAATGTTTGATGCATAGCACACTAAGTACTTTAGTAATTAGAGACCTGAAATAACAATTAATTAAGATCCTAAATTAAGTCAGGCAAGAAATGTCATTACATTCAAAGATTCAAAGACTAAATGTTGCTAAGAAGGACCCCAAGAAAAATAACTTGTCAACTGATACATAGAGAACAGGTGACCTATTCTGCAAACGTTATCAATCGAGTTAAATATTTGTTGTAAAAATTTTCTGAGTTAGCACCAATGTAAATCCTTGAAATAAACAGAAATTCTCGATCACCCAGAGGAATGTCAGGCTAACTCCTTACAATCTAACTCCTTACAAATTAAGGAGTTCTTCAGTTTCTCACATTTACCCCATCCAACAACCCAAAGCTGTAATGCTCTTTGGGTGGCATTAGCAAACACTGTTCTCTACATTTTTAAAGAGGAATGGTTATGAATACACTCTGAGTCCACAGAAAAGTTTACTTCCCTTCAGGTTACCTTCTACACCATGCCAACTCTGCCTTAAAAGACTGCAAAACAACGTCCCTTCATTGGGTTTCCTAATTCCTCAGTTGTCTGCCTGCTTTCAAACAGGATCTCTGCTTTCTCCTTCTACCATCCAGTCAGAGAGGTGCCCAGTGGTATTTGAATGGGCCTCCTCCTATATTCTGCACAGTCCAGCACTAGAACAACACACCTCTCTCTTGCACACACTAACTGCCTCCCATAGCACAACCTCATTGCCTTGTTGGGCTAAAACATATGCTCACTGCCAGGAGCATGAATGGAGAGGGACAAAGTTAACCGAGAGCAGGAAACACGCATGGAAAATCATGGTACATCTTTAGAAATAGTCTCTCTAACTAAACAGGCAGAAAAAAATTGTTGTAGCTGGTAATATATTCCATTCCATATGCTGAACCATTATTAGGGAGTAAAATGCTAAGATCATAGGGTCTTATTATCAAGGATCTCTTTTAAACACCAAGGATTTAGCAAAGATCTAGAATGAAACTGACAATCAAGAAGAAAATAAAAAGGGAAATGGAGGAGGGACTAATCAAGAAATCACAGAGTAACAGATTGTTCTGGTCACCTCCCCTTCAACCTATTGCTGATGGAGGAATACCCACGCTGGAATTATGGAGATGGCTGAACATACAGCACCTGACACTGGACAGATGAAATCAACAGCAGTTTATTAGTCACATACACTCACAGCACCATACAGCGCCATGTGGATGCTGCACTCAGGAACAGAGTGAGCAACCAGGGGCTGTGGGACGCAGCTCTGTAGTTACAAGAGGGTGAGGTGAATCCTGATTCTTGGGAGAGGACGTAATTGGCTTAACTAATTCCATGGGCTGGCAGGCAACTGAAGCCCACTTGTCAGGGATGAGCAGGCACTGTTCCTGGTCCTCTGATAAGGACAGGTATAAGGACAGTTGTTTGGCTATGTGACATTCACAGGAGCACAGTGGATGGGGGAGCTTGTGGTTAGGCCCTTTAAGGCTGTCAGATTTTAAGGTATCAAAGAAGCGTCTTATGTTGAATCTTCATTTTAAGCCTTACACTACACAGATGAGTGGTGTGTCAGTATGTAAGAATAATCATAAATGTTCTTCATGGCAGGGACTGTGACAATATCAGATGAGTTAGTTGGTCAGAGTGGGAGGTTTTGAACTCCTAGGACCACCTCTTAAGACTTGCAATTGACTACTCAGCCATAAAAACAAAAGAAACTGAGTTATCTATAGAGAGGTAGATGGACCTGGAGTCTGTCATACAGAGTGAAGTCACAAAGAGGAAAAACAAATACCATATGCTAACACATATATATGGAATCTAAAAAAAAAACGTTCTGATGAGCCCAGGGGCAGGACAGGAATAAAGATGCAGACATAGAGAATGGACTTGAGGACACGGGGAGGGGGAAGGGTAAGCTGGGATGAAGTGAGAGAGTGGCATGGACATATATACACTACCAAATGTAAAACAGACAGCTAGTGGGAAGCAGCTGCATAGCACAGGGAGATCAGCTCGGGGCTTTGTGACCACCTAGAGGGGTGGGACAGGGAGGGTGGGAGGGAGATGCAAGAGGGAGGGGATATGGGGAAATATGTATACATACAGCTGATTCACTTTGTTATACAGTGGCAACTAACACAACAATGTAAAGCAATTATACTACAATAAAGATGTTAAAAGAAAAAAAAGACTTGCAATTGTTTTAAAGTAGCCAAGTTTGGGACTCTGTGACTGAAAACTGCTGTGCTTACCATGTTCTAAGAGGACTGAGTAAAGAATGGTTAAATACAAACTAGAGTCACTAGTGAGCCTTACTTAGCACTTTGGAGAGTTTAATTGAGATTCCTTATCAGATAATAACCTGTTTTTGTGTGTGTTTTACCTCCTTTATTTTTATAATGGCAGTAGAACTTGTGTGGGGCCATTCCACTGACATTAAAATAGTGTCTCCATTGACACCATAATGGCTCAGGCACTGACACAGTAATGACTCCTGTGGGGCTGTTACTATGTCTGTGGAAGTATATGAGACACTTCATTGACATTGTAACAGCTCCAGTACTTGCAAAGAGATGGTAATGGCTCCTCTGGGGCTGCTGCTAGGGCACTGAAAGTATAGGTAGTACCTACATGGATGCTGCAGCAAAACTTGCATTCATAGCTTCAAATAAACCCATGCTAAATACACACATACATATAAACATACACAAAATATGTAAAAAAAATGAGCTGTAGCTTTGACCACACTTTTAAATAATATTGATTAAATATGCTTTATCTAGGTATTTAATTGCTATATAAAAATAAGAGATTCTCAGGGCTTCCCTGGTGGCACAGTGGTTGAGAGTCCACCTGCCGATGCAGGGGACACGGGTTCATGCCCCAGTCCGGGAAGATCCCACGTGCCGCAGAGCGGCTGGGCCCGTGAGCCATGGCTGCTGAGCCTGCGCGTCCGGAGCCTGTGCTCCACAGCGGGAGAGGCCACAACAGTGAGAGGCAGGTGTACCACAAAAAAAAAAAAAAAAAAAAGAGAGATTCTCACTAGCACACTGTAAATCAACTATACTCCAATAAAAATTAAAAAAATAAGAGATTCTCTCTCTCTCTCCATATATATATATACACATATATATGTAGACATGCACATACATGCAAACACACAAACATCATCAAAAGTTTCATGTTTATGGGCTTAAAAATTAACTTTACTTCTTTCAATTTTGGAAATTTTATAGGATTAATAGTGGAAATGTGGAGAACACCAAAAGCTACTGTGGCAGGCAGAACTCTTAGACGAACCCAAGAGTCCTGTCTCCTATAGTACACACCCTACCTAATTCCCACCCCTTGAGTACAGGCAGAATCTGTGAATATGACAGGGCATCAATCTTATGATTAGGTTAACTTATATGTAAAGGTGAAGGATTTTGCAGATATAATTAGGTCCCCAAATCAGTTGATTCTGAGTTAATCAAAGGGCAGATTATCCTGTATGGGCCTGACTTAATCAAATGAAAGCCCTGAAAAGAGATTCACAGACCTTTACTGCAAAGATGCTCTTGCTGACTCTGAAAAGGGGCCATGTTGTGAGGGGGCCTGAGAGAGAGTCATGTAGTAAGGAATTCAGAGTGGCTTCAAGAAGCTCAGACTGGCCCTGCATCACAGTCAACAAGGAAATAAGGACCTAAGTAAGACCTACAATAGAACTGAATTCTGGTTGGAAGAGGACTCCAAACTCCAAAAAGGAATGTGCCTGGCCAACCAAGCTCACCTTGATTGCAGCCTTGTGAGAGACCCTGAGCCAGAAAACCAAGGTAAGCTGTCCTGGGACTTCTGACCTACAGAAACTGCGGGATGATTAATGGGTGTTGCTTTAGAAAGTTGTTAAATTTGTAGTAACTTGTTACACAGCAACAGAAAACTAATACAGTTTTAAAAGATTAAATATTACCTATAACTCCTTAATACAATCATTTAGCATTTAAGGCATCCTCTCAGTTCTTAACTTCAGTTTGTCTGGTATCTCAAAATCTTCTGAATTATGATTTTAAAGGTTTATTTTCCTTATGATAAAGTAACATCCATTCATTGTGAGAGACAGAGAAAACAGTAAAGACAAAATCATTCATAATTCTGTGGCCTAGGATAACCTTAATAATTAGGGTCATAATTTAATAATTTATAATTAAATTATGTAATATTTTCCATTATTATTATTAAATAATTGCATGTATTAATAATATTAATACATGTATTAATAATTTACATATATATTATTCTTTTTTGGACTGAAAAGTCATATATGTTAATGATAATTTAGGATGTGAAGTAAAAAATAATAAAAATAAAGTTACCTGCTATTTTATCAACTCAGCTTTGTTAGTATGTTAACATTAGGTATGAAAGAAGGCTAACTGGATTGATACAGGATTAGAGGTCTGCCTGGCAGATGCAACTGTACAGTCAAAAAAAAGTGGGGAAGGTGTGCTTTGGTTCCCAAAGGTGTGTACACAGAAGAATTATCTGGTGAGACTTTTTTTTTAAATGCTAGTGTCTAAGTCTTACCTCCAGATATTTTGATTTACTTGTTCTAAGGTTGAGCCAAGTTTGCTGTTGTTGTTTTGTTTCACTGTTTATTTTTGTAATAAAAATAGGCCCTAGACTTGAAGCTGGATGCAAAACAGACAGACAAGGGGCAGGAATGAGAGAAAATAGATATTGAATCATCCATGAAATCAAAGTTTCATGAAGATCTCAGTGAGGTTAAGATGGTCATAATAGAAACACTAAACAGTGCTACTCAAATTTAATATGCATACAAACTACCCAAGTACATTGTTAAAATGCAGATTCTGATTTATGACCTCTGGGTGTGACCTGATATTCTGCTACACTTCAAATAGCAAGGCAGCAGAAAATATAAACTTGAAAGAAGAAAGTTGTGACTAGGAAACATAAGGTTTGATTTAGTAGCTTTAGAGGTGAAGTGGTTTCAGGTTATGGCAATTTTCAAATATGACCTTAAGTGAGATAAATGAGCAGGACTTAATACGACACGAAGATGCTTATTTCACTTCCAAAATTCCTAAATGAGAAGTTTTCAATACTGTAAAATGGAAGTATTTCCTCCCATTTAGTGTTTGCTTCTCGTCTCATGGGCAACTGAAGGTGGCTGGGGTGAATTAATGGGTTTAGAAACTTCTAGCCCAGAAGTACGGTATTGGAGCCCAGACTGTGGTTTGCATACATGTTTGTCCATTCTTGCATTTGAACATGGACAATCCTAATTCTTGCCTCTTACTGTTCATGTTAAGAATAGACATTATGTAAAGCAACAGGTATATTGCTTAGCCAAAAATACATACTCAACAAAACCTTTCTTCCTCCAATTCCACTTCCCTCCTCTACTAATCTTTTTTATATATCTGGGAAGCAGAGGTCACCCAGACCTCCTGAATTTCCATTCAGAATGGTGACTATATGTGAATGAGCCTAAGGGTCCAGATGTTGATATGAATTGGTATCTGCAGTTGCAGAACATATATTTACCATCTAAATTATAACAACAATTACTGCTGTTGACAGGCAGTTTGGTGAAATCATAATGTAATAATTTCCATTATTTACAGTTGAGTGGTCATTAGAAAATGATAAAGAGAAGAGCTATGTTTGTTCAACAAAGCAGGGCTTTATTTCATTTTCCATGTATAACAGCAAGCTAAAATAAAATACCCTGCAAGATCTGGTTTTTAAATAAATCCTGATTGCAATGTATGTTGAATTTCTTCAATATATTTCCCAGTAATAAATAAATGATATGCTTGTTTAAAATTATGAAGATCCCTATATGTTGACCTAGTCCCTTCAAGAATTTTCATCTAAGTTCAACATGCTTTTCCTTGTGAAAATGAACAAAAATGTCCATTTACTGATTAAACATATTGCAGGGTTGTTGATGTCTAGATACCAGGTATACTGTGGTCAGCTCTTCATGGATCTTCTCTAGATAACACAGGCATATACATTAAAAGACTTAGTAAGAACTCTCTGGGAGTCCAATATGGGGCTTTCGTTAAGGATAACTGAAATGGAGACAAAGGAGTTTCTCTAAACCATTTTATTCTAATAATTTTGAAGGACCCACAAGAGCTATATTTTTTTAATCTTTAAATATGTGTTGTGTTTCCCTTAAAGAAAATTCCTTTTAAAGTTATTACTGAATAGTGGGAAGTGAGATAGATGGGAATCTGAATAGTTGTTATGCTTCTTATTAACTATTTGGCCTTGAAAAATAAACTTTCTAAGACTCAGTTTCTTCATTGGTGGAATGGGAGTTACAGTACAAAGATTTGTTGTGATAGTGTTATCAGATATACTGTGTTTAACTGACTACACACAGTAGGTGCTTTAACAGTTTTTTTGTTTTTGTTTTTTCCCATTCTCCATACCCCACCTATGACCTGGGCTCATTTTTTTTTTGGAGTTTGGGTGTCCCAGAGGGATACAGAGAGCCACTGGTTGGCAGAAATGAGGCCCATGGTTCTACCATCTGTTACTGATACAATCACAAAGACAAGGGAGTCTTCCCTAGTAATGACACCCATGAAAACATATATTTGTAACAGATTAAAAGGAAATACCCTTAGGATATAAAAATATTTATGAAAGTAAAACAAAACAACCAGAATTCTTAAATTGTCAGTAGGGAAAAAAGGTGGGGGGCAGGGAACACAGAGAATGTATAAAGGTGAAATAAGCCTGGCTAATTCACAATCAGAAAAAAAACGCTTAATTTTACTTATTTATCCAAAATTATTGAGAAATACCTAGTATATACCATATACTGTTATAGGTATCTGGGGTCCAATGAAGAAATAAACGTGTGATTATTGTCACCAAACATGACAACCTATTATAAAATATAAATACATAAGGAATAGTAATTACAAAGATTTTATGCAAGGGATACATTTATGAAGTTATGAATACAATTCAAACCTCGCTTTGCTGAAGCAGTGATTTCGTAATAACTATAAGACTGGTAGTGTGCTCTAGAGCAGGTACTCTCCCAGGATGGGTCTTTGTTTCCTAAGCATCGTAAGACTGCTCAAGGTTTCACTCTGCCTTTTAGATGCTTCAGGTTACCTCCCGAGCCCTGCCATGCTACTCCAGAACCTAGGAAACGTACCATGGGGGAAACAGTGACCATGTGCTTCAAGCTCTTCATTTTCAGATGTGTAATCCAGTCCTCCACACTTGCCAGAAGAACTGCGGGTTTCCCTAGTTTCTTTTCCCTCACTCTTCCACAGGCTTTTGATCCCTAAAAGTACAGATTTGTGTGTGTGTGTGTGTATCTGTGTGGGGTGTGTGTGATTTACCCAGCAGTTTCTAGTTGTGCAAAGGAAGTGCTGCTCTGCTACACACTAATACATCTGATCTGGAAATAGAAGTCCTCCTCCACTTTTAATAATGGAAATATTCAGGGTGGGAAGCAATAGCAAATATATAAAATACAAGTTTGGAGAGAGAGAGACTATCAATATCCAAAGTAAGTATAGAGGGGTTGAAGTGTTTGTTACTCAAATAAGAATAATGGATATACTATTATTTTTCTTTCCATGATAAGTTCAGCAAGCTGGAATTCTTGGAGTGAAGGCAAATGGACACTGAGTAACTGATATGCTTGTGGCGTTAAGAAAGTCAAAACCAGGGCTTCCCTTGCGGCGCAGTGGCTACAAATCCGCCTGCCAATGCAGGGGACACGGGTTCGAGCCCTGGTCCGGGAAGATCCCATATGCCGCGGAGCAACTAAGCCTGTGAGCCACAACTACTGAAGCCTACGTTCTAGAGCCTGTGAGCCACAACTACTGAAGCCCGCACGCCTAGAGCTCATGCCCCGCAACACAAGAAGCCACCGCAATGAGAAGCCCGCACACTGCAACGAAGAGTAGCCCCTGCTCGCCGCAACTAGAGAAAGCCCGCACACAGCAACGAAGACCAAACACAGCCAAAAATAAATAAATAAAAATAAATAAATAGATTCTTTTAAAAAGTCAAATATCTTTCCTGACACTCAGACTTCTCATTTGTAAAACAGGATAAATAATCTTATTCAGATTTTCCTCTTGCAGAGACTACATGTCAAATCATGACAACGAGGCCCTGGAAGCAAATTAGATGGTGATCACTTCTCAAATTATTATGCCTTAATAAGCACGTACATCCTATGGGAGCATGTTTTAAGTTGCTCTGGGATTTGCACAGTTACAGTAAGTTAGAATAGATGTCTTTGCTGTTGGCACAAGCAGTATATGATAACTAACACCCAGGTTGTACCATTTTCAGAGTTTCAGTTTCTAAGTCTTCACACCCCTTTGTATCATGGTACCAAAATTGGCACATTTTTGCAGGAGAAAAATTTAACTCTAAGGGTTTGGGAAAGAAGCCCTTTTTAGTGAAAGAAATGTATTTCGCAG
The DNA here is from genome assembly GCF_949752795.1 of Hyperoodon ampullatus. NCBI lineage: Eukaryota > Metazoa > Chordata > Mammalia > Artiodactyla > Ziphiidae > Hyperoodon > Hyperoodon ampullatus. The sequence goes on along the minus strand of NC_136931.1, from coordinate 23,459,814 downwards.
GTAAAAATTAACTTCAAATGTAAGCAAAAAGGAAAAAAAATCTTAACACAAATAATCCTTAATAATCTGCTTTGTTTTCAAAATAGTTTCTTAGAATTATATAACCATTACAAGATAAAAAACACTTTACTTCCCTGATTTCAGTTGATCTGTACCGTTCTTTGTGTTTATCCCCATTTTACAGACAGAAAAAACCAAGATTATGACATGCCTAGAATGTGGCAGAAACATTCTGATCAAGACTTTAGTCTCTCTCACTCCACTTCTAATAAGTAAAATCTTCATACTTTAAGCAGGCATAAGAAGTTAAGGCCAAATATTTTGTATTTAAAAAAACTTTTTTTGTATTTTGTATGTTGAAGCAGGTATTATATGCTTCAATAAAATATTAGAAAGTTTAGATGATATTTTTAAATCTTAAATGGTAATATATTAACTCAATTATATAATCAATTCCATTTGTACTTTCCCTCATGTTCCTATGACAAGTTTCCTGTAGTTGCAGCTAAAATGTACATACAATCTTATACCATGTGTTTTCCAACTAATGCAGTGCCTCTTGTATTTTCCCATGTATTTGCATAGTCTTCACTCCTATCATTAGAATTTATACAATAAATCTTTCAAAAGATGTACTTTAATTTGCTTAACTCATCCTCTCTTCTTGTACTTTAAAGTTGCTGTTCATGATTTCAAAATAATTTAAATATACATATCACAAATAAAGCATAGGCTAGAATCTTGGAAAAGACAATAATAGATCAAAGGGAATGAAAATTGACATGGCTCCTGAGAAGTTACTTTAAAATTTCATCCCAGATTGAACAAAGTAACTTATAGTTTTGCCAGAAACATTTGCAAACCTCTCTTCAGGTTACAATAGTGGTGTAACAACTAACTTAGAGGCTTAACATAACAACAACCATGTTATTTCTCAAGGTTTCTGTCAGTGAGAATTTTGGAAAGAGCTTGACGGGAAAGCTTTGCCTCAACTTTCTTATACAGTTGAAGTCAGATTGCTGTTGGAACTGAAAGAGCAAAGAAGCTGGAGTAGCTGGACCAGACTGAGCATTTCTTTTTCTTCTTAGGCATCTTTATGGTTTGGGCTTCCTCATAGCATGGTAGTCTCAAGGCAGTCAGCTGAGTATTCCAGCAAGCAGTGAATAGACTTAAAGTCAAACAGGGTCCTATGTGCACATTCTACTGTTACAAAAGAGTCTCAAGCCTGCCCAAATACAGGGGAAGGAGAAGCAGATTCTACCTCTTGATGAGAGTGTGTCAAAGATCTAGATGAGCGGGCTTCCCTGCTGGCGCAGTGGTTGAGAGTCCGCTTGCTGATGCAGGGGACACGGGTTCGTGCCCCAGCCCGGGAAGATCCCACATGCCGCAGAGTGGCTAGGCCCCTGAGCCATGGCCGCTGAGCCTGCACATCCGGAGCCTGTGCTCCACAACAGTGAGAGGCCCGCGTACCGCAAAAAAAAAAAAAAGGATCTAGACGAGCATGTGGAGTCCAAGGTATTATTAAAGCTTTGCCCCTAAAGGTCACTATGATAAATCAGGAGAGAATACATACTGTTTTAGATATAAAAATACCATCACACGCTGGCTCTTAAGTGGTTTGGCCTTGAAATGATCAAACTAGCTCTGATTATGGTTTCATCACATGGCCCCGTTCCAGTGCCCTTCTAGGTATGCAGAAAGAGGGAAACTCAAAATATTGCTGAGTACTAGTCTACCACAGGCATGGAGGATTATTTTTCAATCTTGTGAAATAAAAGTATATAATCTTGTATAATAAAAGTATTCATAATCCAGTGTTATAACAATATTTTCTAATATCACTCTATGCTTTTTAATTTGTATAAAATTCTATGCTGCTTTGGATTATCACTCAACACATATTCAATCCCCTTTTCCTTCTATAGTAAGCAGGGTTTACTACCCTGGCCCATTAATTTCAAACATAGGAAAATGACTTACTTTGACCAGTGGCCATGACTCAAGTACAGGCCATAAATGCACTTATACAGTTTGGCTTGGCATTGGCTATGCCAGTGACTTGCCATAAGAGGAGAATGTATTGGGCAACCACTGCCCCTTCAACCTGGCCCAAGAATAAATACACAAGGAGCAGACTTCTAAAACCAGCCTGCAGTGTGAAGTAGTGCTACCCCGCTGAATCCATCCTAGAGAAGCCAAAACATCACTGACCTGAAGAATAATGAGTATAATGCAAATGTGTGTTTTTATAGGCCATGGAGTGTGGGGTGGTTTGTGATGGAGCTCTTTTATATCAATAGCCAATTAATATAACATCCAGACCTATATATCATTTTTGTTATTGTCCACAGATGCCATTTTTTCCCTACTAACACAACTGACTCAGTTGATTACTTAAACAAACATCAGAGATATACAAGGCAGGCTCACATGTAGGGGAAGAAGACCAACATGGATAGTGTTGCAGTTTTTATGGCCACTTTTTGTATTTACCAAATTAGGGATGAAGATGGGCAATCTTCCCATTAAAAAGCTATGTCAGTGTGCCAGCTGGCTCAGGGCCATGATTTAAAGGAACAGTAACGAATGAGGCAGAAGTAAATGGTCACCATCTGGGGAAAGCTCAAGTGAGCTTGTTTGGACAAGGCTCCAGGGTCAAGTAAATGAAGCAGACTTTAATTTCAAGATGCAGCTGTGAGTGGATAATTCTCTACTGCTGCAAGACACTGCAGGTGTGGGAAGTCAGCAATATGTTTTCAAATGGGGTGGGATGCGGTTGTCTTGAAGGCACTGGCAGTTGTCATGTCTGAAGAACCATATGCAGTGGCCCCTGAGCCAGCATCAAGAAATGGGGAGGTATTATTAGAGCTTGCCTGAGCCAAAAGAAACAGCATGGGGGTTACACTAGAAAAGGTATGTTTCTGCAGGGCTTATTAGAACATGCTGATTCCTTTTTCCTCTGCAACCTGTATTACTAAGAATGATACTTTACTGAAATGCCTGAACTGCTAGGGTTTTTGTTGCTAAGTGCTTAAATTGGTGGAGAAAACATAGCTAAACATAAGGATCCTGGTGATTAATGTTTCCCTCTTGGCAATCAGGCTCTATGCATTCTGAAACAACTTGGACTGCACTGAATAATTTTAAAAGGAAGGCAGACATTGGATTTAAAAAAAAAAAATCAAGAGGGAAAAATTGGGTCCAGGACCACCCTGTGCTAGGGTTCATATCTGGAGCATTCGACTTTGGGATTTCTGATTGTGTCCTACTGTGGGGTTCAGCCAGTCTAATAATCTGCTCAGAATAAAAGTTAACAGCTTAAAAGAAAACATCTGTGTCCCCTACACAGCCCGTGTATGTATACTATAGTGGCTGACTAGACTGCATACAGTGGCATAGATGATAAATGATTAATAAATGGCAGCTAATAATATGATTTACCACACTCCAAATTTCAGGAAATTATTTCTAAAATTTGACACCATAGAAAAAAAATAAGCACCCAGTGAGGAATAATGCATTTCTTTTTGTCTAAGGCCTTCTGGTGAGAGTAGGTGGGATGGGGGCTGTTGAGAAAGGGTAGCCACCTTAAAATCCCTGAGTGGGAGGGGTCAGGGAGCTGCTAGCTGAGTTACTAAGTTTGGAGGAAGTGAGGGCAAAGCAGCACAGTTTGCCTATAACCCAGGCACAAAAGTAAATGAGGCAGAAAGGAGGAGGGGTGACAGAGGTGTCCTGAAACATAAATATTTGATACAGGAATACATGAAAGGCCTGGACATACAATTTAAATAAAGGAGGTTACATTAAGTAATAAACTTGTCCAATAGCTCCAAGTATGTCTTTGTGGAACCTTTCTCCCTACCCTCCTGTATTGTCTGCCTCCCTCAGGGCATCTTTGCACTGGATTAGGATTTTGTGTGGAGCTATGTCTTGATCTCTGGAATCAGAGTTCCTACAGGGCAGGAGTAATGACTCATTCCCCTCTGCCTTCTCAACAATTCAGCACAATGCCTTGCTCTACTGTATATACCTAGTGCATGCTTGTGAATTTGAAGGGAACAAAACATATTCGTTAGTACTTAGTGGAATTAAACAGGATTTATGGAGTTATCATATTAGAAAAAAATAGTCATGGCAGCCAATGTGAGCATGGATAGGGAGAAAGAAGTCCATGTTTGTAGTTAGTATCCGTGCAAATTGGTTTAATCTCTTTTGGAAAAACTGGCAATGTATATTATGACATATGAAAATATGCAGATCCACTAGACTAGTGATACTGCTTCTTGGAACTTATCCTAAGGACATCAACCAAAGAATAAAATAGGTTTGTGCAAAGAAGTAGCCACTGAATATACTTTCCAAAAACAAAAGTATGAATTAATCGTGTTAGTTTTATCAGATAGGGTAAGAAGCATTAAAAACAAATAGTGAAGTACGTACAAACCATGGGAAATGTTTGAATTATAATATTAAATGAAAAACCATGAGTTAAATAGTATGCATGCAAAATTTCTAATTATGTAAAATTGTGAAGTACAAAATGACTGAAGACTATGTTACAGGTAAAATGATTGTGAGATGAAGTATTAATAAAATTTTTATTATGATTTCCAAATTTCATGTAACAGTTTCACTATGATAAAAATAACTGATATAAATTAATTTAAAATGTATTTAGTATTTTCCACATAGTACAAAGCACTCTGCTAACTCTGGTGTTTCTGTCCTGAAGGAGCTTATTGTATAATAAGGGATAGATATATATCAAAATATTACAGTAGATTAATTACTATGTACTAGAATTTTGCACAGGTGCAGCTTGGGGGGTGGTGGGGATGGATTCTAAAGGTAGGTGGAAGGATGGGGGTGATAAATAGGATGAAATCTCCAAAGAGATAGCAAATGAATTGAGTCTAAAAAGATGAATATTTTTTTGACGCAGACGGAGGTGAGAGGTTGTGTTCAAGGCAGAGGGACTAAAGTTTGGAGGCAGAAACATAATCATGAATTCAAGTAGAGTGTGGAAGATGCTATGACAAAGGTAGGTAGGTATAAATCTTGGGTTGCGGCATTAATCTTAGGGACAACGTGAAGTCAGTGAAGTGCTCTGAAAGAGGGAATGCTCTGCATTTCTTTATGAGATGGTCATTCAGGTGTGGCCACAAGAGAAGAGGCTCAGGAACAAAGTTTATTATCCTCATAGGTTCTAGAGACAGGAGGCAACACCACACCATGCAGGGCCACATGGGGAAAACAACTGAGTGTCTTTAGGAAGCAGAAAACAACACCTAGGAAAAAGCTTTAGATGAAAGCCTTTACTGGGGTTTCTGTGGGAAAGGCAAGAGAAGAGAAGGTGAACAGTTTAGGACTGGCTAAGTTTGAATACTCTCAGCAGGCTTTGGGCTACAGAGGTGGTCCCTAGCTGCCGGGTTCCTGGCTCTGGGATGACTAAGGCAGAAGACTATTGCCTCCTGGGGGGTGTGCACCAGATGGGAGGAGCAGGGCTCTGCACTGGTTAGTCTGCATATCAAAGACATGGTCTAGAATGGGTCCTTTGCTCTAAGAATTGGCTTGCCCAGGGAGGGAGAGTCTCTCCTCAGCCAAAAAAGTTGAGATGTCAAAACATCATAATATACAGAAAATTAAAAATATTTATAATACAGGGAATAGATTTAAATATTAAAGGAGAAAAAAGACACATTCTTCTAATTTATCAGTAAACAATGGATCTGAGTTCTTGTTCTCAGATTTCTTTGTATGACCTCATCATTGACTCTGTACCTAAGACTCATATGACATTGGCACTTGTTTAATGTCACCAAAAGCAATAGTTTCCACCTTTTCTTTTAAAATATATTTTTTCATGTTTTAAAACTAATCCTGGATGTTAGGCAAATTGTTATTTTTAATAGAAAAGAAAGGGGGTAATATGTAGCTCCAATAGACTTTGTGTTTAACATCTGCCTTTGGATGTCAATTACATGGGCCAATTATTTAACAATCCAGTAATAATCAGTCTCAATAGATAAGGATGAAACATCGTGGACTCCAGGAGAAATGGTCTGAGCTTTGCTCCACTGAGTCAGAGCTCAAATAACATTGACTATATGTTGAGAATTTATCCTCAGGCAATTAAACCAACATTGTTGTGGTCTACTGACACTATTTCATATCTTCTTCAAACAACACCCAGAGAGAGCGTTTTAAGTTCTCATTTTCCATACAAGAAAACTGCATTTCAGAGGGGGTAAGCTTTCGGAACTGTACTGTAGTCTCCTTAAACTACAAAAAATACTCCAGTGCATCTGTGCCTTGAATATCAAGAGTGCATTTAATGGCACTGTCATAGGAGATGCATACACAACTCAGTTCACTGAATAAAAAAAAATTATGAGGTGTATGACATGCTCCAGAACCTGGGGAAAAGGAGATGGATCAAAACCTGTGCTTGTAGACTTCTTGGTCTAGTGGAGTGACTGATATGTAAATAAATGGTTGAAATATCTTGATGAGGATAACTGAAGTGATGCCATGCCAGATTTGATATGATTATTTATAATGGACAGATATTGTCCAGATAAGAGAGTCATGATTTCCACTTGAGAGATGGAGAGAGATAAGAACACATTTTAAAGATGCAGTGATACCCTACTAGACTCATCCACTAATCTCTGCAGTATCAATTAGCACCGCTGATAAACAGCCTTAATGAGTACCATTCACTTAGCCTCTCTCTGTCAACATTAGTCTAGTGAAAAGGGAAAATGTCACCTTTTATGATGAAAATGTGGTACCTTTACTCAGTGAGAGTAGTTCATATGAGCTGACAGTGTGTCACTCTGCATCCATTTTAGGAATGACTGGAAATTATTCTGTTGGGAGAAGCTTGGACGAAGAATTGGTTTTGGGATGCTGGTGCCTGCCCCTCACAACCAGGCATCCCTTTTCAAATCTGGGTTGCCATAACAACCAGATAGCACTTTTGGTCCCAAACACAACAGACTCCTTTATGGTGATGATTATTAGTCAGTTTGCACTCCAGGCAGAAATCTGATTTACTTTCCCTGAGGAAACTCACCATATGACATGCAAAATGTCAGAGAGAGAATAATACAAACTGGAAGTATGGAAGTGCTATGAAATAAAGCATGTGTGGGAAAATATACCTTGTGAGCCATTTATTATTTTTAAATGAAAAGTTGTCAGATTATTCAGCCTGAAGTGTGATGTTAACCGTGTCATGCCTGTGAGCTACTTAATAGTTATTGTGAAGGCAGTGCTTGTAGATTATCTATTATGGCGTGTCTGATAAAATGTGACACCTGAAAACTTTGAAGGTGCATGAATTTTTGACATTATTCTGTAGACCTACTGATTGAACCTGAAAATACATAAAAAACGAGGTGTTTTCCCTAGTACACCAGGCAAAATGAAACATATGTCTTCCTTCCTTTGCAACAATTTAAGAATGCGAGAAAGCAATTTCACTCCCAGAATACAAGTGATCACAGTGACTATGAATAACGTATCCTGCCCCAAATGTGCTGCTTCCGAAAAGTAGAATTTAAGCAGTTTCCTTCCCACTCAAACTTAGCCAATCCGTTATTTTAACCTTTACTGAGGTTTGACCTTCAGGCCAACCCAGAAGAAGAAAACTTTTGGGAATCTCTTGCATGGAAAAAAATTGCATCTGCTGTACAAGCCAACTATTTCTTTGTGGCATGTTTATCAGTAATGTTCCCCTGCCCAGCAAAATTGTGTCCTTGAACCAGGGATATAAAATGATCCTATTAAGGGAGCCAAGCCAAGTCTGGTCAAATAAAGCCATTTATTTTCACTGACCCAGCTGGTCAAGTGAATTTAGGTTCAGCAGCTTCACTCAGTTGAGAATCAAGCACTGCCATCATGCCTGTAATTACAGCAGGAAAGTGATTTCCAGCAATGAACATCGAAAAGGAAACAGACTTTCCCTGGCAATGTTATACTTCAGGACAGGAAAGTTGGCAAGGTGCATAGGAAACATATATTTTCATGTGATTCATATACTAAAAACACTTTCTATTTGTATACATCAGATTTTTACATAACCACACCACACATAATCGATTGACATGATGAACATTAATTATTTATCCAAAATTCTGTGAATTGGCTGGGCAGTTTTTCCACTCTGGGCCAGCTCATCTGGTCTGGGATGGCTGTGCTTAAATATATGGGGCTTCAGCTGGGACTGCTTGTGGGGTTAAGATGGATGTGGTCTTTCTCCATGTGGTTTATCATCCAGCAGGAAGCTAAACAGACTTCCTTCATATGGTCTTTGAAGGGTTCCCAGCATCAAGAGTGGACAAGCTCTAATGCAGAGCAATTTCCAACTTCTCCCTAAGTCATATTTACTACTGCTACATTGGCAAATACATGTCATATCACCAAGTCAAAATTCAAAGGATGGAGAAACAAACAACCCTTTGATGAGAGGTCCAGCAAAGAATCTGTGGCATTTTTTTTAACATCTTTATTGGAGTATAATTGCTTTACAAAGGTGTGTTAGTTTCTGCTGTATAACAGAGTGAATCAGCTATAGATATACATATACCCCCATATCTCCTCCCTCTTGCATCTCACTCCCACCCTCCCTATCCCACCCCTCTAGGTGGTCACAAAGCACCAAGCTAATCTCCCTGTGCTATGTGGCTGCTTCCCACTAGCTATCTATTTTACGTTTGGTAGTGTATATATGTCCATGCCACTCTCTTTGTCCCAGCTTACCCTTCCCCCTCCCCATATCCTCAAGTCCATTCTCTAGTAGGTCTGTGTCTTTATTCCCATCTTACCCCTAGGTTCTTCAAGACCTTTTTTTTTTCTTAGATTCCATATATATGTGTTAGCATACGGTATTTGTTTTTCTCTTTCTAACTTAATTCACTCTGTAGGACACTCTCTAGGTCCATCCACCTTACTACAAATAACTCAATTTCATTTCTGAGTAAACTCTGGCTGAGTAATATTCCACTGTATGTATGTGCCACATCTTCTTTATCCATTCAACTGTCGATGGACACTTAGGTTGCTTCCATGTCCTAGCTATTGTAAACTGAGCTGCAATGAACACTGTGGTACATGACTCTTTTTGAATTATGGTTTTCTCAGGGTATATGCCCAGTACTGGGATTGCTGGGTCGTATGGTAGTTCTATTTTTATTTTTTTAAGAAACCTCTATACTGTTCTGCATAGTGGCTGTACCAATTCACATTCCCACCAACAGTGCAAGAGGGTACTCTTTTCTCCACACCCTCTCCAGCATTTACTGTTTATAGACTTTTTGATGATGGCTATTCTGACCGGCGTGAGGTGATACCTCATTGTAGTTTTGATTTGCATTTCTCTAATGATTATTGATGTTGAGCATGCTTTTCATGTGTTTGTTGGCAATCTGTATATCATTCAGAGCTGTGCAGGACCAACAACGGGGCGGAGGACGGGCCGCCGCCTGCTGCTGCCACCTCGCAAGCAAACTGGCCTTGTGAGCCAGTGCCACCAGTAGGAGTGTGGAGAACACCCCAGAGAGTGTGGCTTCTTATTTTTTAATGTACTTCAGCCTTCTTACTGTACTTGAGGATTACAAAATTACTGATGTGCTTTAGCATATTTTAGTTTAGATTTCCATTTGATTTTTTCTCTTATAAAGAATGTGAATGTTTCCAAATGCATTTAAAGGTGGAAACAGCAGCAGCAAGTTAACCAAGGTTAAATACATAATTATAGATGCTTCTATAAAATCTGAATTGTGTGATGTGAAAACTGAGCAACTGAGTAAGTAGGATTAGTTAGGCTTATCTTCGCTTTATTTTGTTTTACTGTTCTACGTGACATAAAATAATTCTATGGTTTGATATATGTCCACCACAATGGCTGTTTTGGCAGGATGTGAAAATATTTAGAATGAAACATTCTCTTGCCCCAATCTGAAAGTATCAACAAATACTATTATTTTCATCAACTTATTGTATTCATAAGAGATTTAAGCCCATATATTAGGAAGTTGTAGAATTTTTAAAAAGGTCACCTAGTGTTCAAGTCATCTATTTTGTATTTAAAAATCAACCCAGGGACTTCCCAGTGGTACAGTGGTTAAGAATCCACCTGCTTACGCTGGGGACACGGGTTTGAGTCCTGGCCCGGGAAGATCCCATATGCTGCGGAGCAACTAAGCTTGTGCGCCACAACTACCAAGCCTGCACTCTAGAGCCCACAGGCCACAACTACTGAAGCCCACGTGCCTAGAACCCATGCTCCGCAACAAGAGAAGCCACCACAATGAGAAGCCTGCACACTGCAACAAAGAGTAGCCCCGCTCACTGCAACTAGAGAAAGCTCATGCACAGCAACGAAGACCCAACGCAGCCAATACATAAGTAAATAATTAATTAAAATTACAAAAATAAAAGAAGAAATGCAGAATCCCAAGCTCTACCCCAGAACTACTGAATCAAAATCTGCATTAAAAAAAAAATCACCCCAAATTGACTAGTTCAAAACAGTAATCATTTACTCTGTTTCTGTGATTCAGGATATAGAAGTGACTCAACTGCAAGGTTCCAGCTCAGAGTCTTTAATGAGATTGTGTTTAGAATATAGCCGAGGCTGGAGTCATTTCAAAAGGTACTCATCTGACAATGTCTGAAACCTGCACTGGGAAACTTCAGCACCTGGGAGCAGAAACAACTTGGTGTCCTCCAGCATCTCTTTCTTTGTGTGGTTTCTTTATAGACTCTCTCCAGCATGGTAGCATTAGGGTGGCTAGGTTTCTTATAGGGAAGTTCAAAGCTCCAAAGGGATGTGTTTCAATAGAGACACAGATGGAAAGTGCATCATCTCTTCTAATCTAATGTCACCGTTGTCACAGCATCATTTCCTGTCTTTTCTATCAAGGCAGTCACAAAAGTCCAACCAGATTCAAGGGGCGAGGACATAGACCCCAACTCTTGATGGGGGAATGATAAGGTTCTGGAAGGGCATGTGAGATTGAAAATAATTTTTAGTCAATTTTGGAAAAGTATAATCTACCACTTCTAGGGAAACTTTAAAATTTGCAACATGGCTCTTTAGTATTATTCATCTTAACTCTTCCTGCACAAAGTTCTGGTAATATTGTTACACAGTATCACTTTTTCTAGAGCATTTCAAGGTTACCATTGACTTTAGTTTTGTGAACTTTGGTTTATTTCAGTTTCAGTCAAAAGAACAGCCTTAAGAGGGCCTGAGTACAGGTACCTTATCTGGTAAATAATCCTAGAAAGCAGATGGGAGGGAATGAAGAGAAACAGGGAAAGAGGTAAAACCAATGCAAAGATGCATGGCCACTTAGGTAGGTGACTAGTGCTTTCAAACTTGCCAGAACATTCTGAGAGGACTTATGAACTCTATGTCAGAGCTATGCAATTAGAGGACTAAAGGATGGAACATGTGTTCATTGGTATTGGTTAAATGTGGTCCCAGGGTCACTAATCCCTCTGCATTTCCAGCTTTCTCATATATGCGTATCTAACGCATCCCACAAGCATGCCACAAAGGGCATTCAGAGAAGCACCACAATGGAAAGTGAGAGGTATGTGAAGCCAATTTGTGGTGAAATACCTTGAGTTGCACTCAAACCGAACTGGTAGAAGATTGCTCAGAACCGGTCACTGCAGGAAGACGTAACACGGAGACGGTTTATAGTGGTGCATGAGATATATATGATACACATTCATTCAAGCTAAAGAGAATCAAATACTGAGCACTTAGTGTGTGCTGGCTATTGTCCTGAGCACTAAAGTACAGAGGTAAAATGGTACAGAAAGTTGACCCTTTTTACCCATTCTAGTTTGATAAATCTCCAGGTAAACAGACCATCACCGCACAACAAAAGTGCTATGAGAGAAGGATACAATGTGTTACTGGAGCCCAGGAGAAGCAGAAAACAGTGTATCAAAGAAGAGGATGTATGACTAGAAAAGCCTTTATGAAGGGTTAATGATTGACTAAATCTTCCACAAAGAGATTTTTCTAAGTGGGAAATGGGGATAAAAGGGAGTACACATTCCAAGCTAACATTAAAATAGGAAAAAAACAAGTCATGAAGTTTATACATGAAAAAGCAATTTCTGAAGCCTTGATAAACCTCTTGACACAAATTTTATGTATGAGTAAATTGAGACTCAATGGAATTAGTCATCTGGCCAGGGTCACACCCCTTTTCAGTTGACATTTCAGACAAAAGCCCAGAAATCTTATGCCCTCACCCAGCTTTTCTATTCTGTTACCAAATAATAATTTTTAATCATTTATTTTAAAACAAATATGTCAGAGCCCATGTCACTTATTTTTCCTTTCCATTAGTGCTTATGTTCATTAACAAGTTGCATCAACCTTACTTGTTTTTGGCTTCCCTCTTACTGGAGGAATTAGAAAATTTAATAAAAAATTTACAGTGAACACTTTTTAAAGTGATCACTTAGAAAATCAATTCTCCCTAGGTAGAAGCATGGAACACAGTTCAATTTTTAATTTAGGTAGTTAGTGTAAACCATGTTTTAGAAACACTGGATAAAGTACCAAACTGAGACATCTCAGAATTGATGCCTCTGACACAGGGGTTGGAAGGTACCAGATGACAAAACCAAGACAGCTTGTTAGAAACCCAGAACTGGGCAATAGCAATTGGCATATGAGGAAAAAGGTGTGGGCAGGGTAAAATTGGTTTCTGATTCCTCCAGCAGTCAACACTTTAAGAAGTCACCAAGGATAGTTAATACAAGATTGCTCAAGTGTCTTAAGCAAATATGTCAGAGAAGGAACAGGTTAAAGTTTTGGGAATGGATTCTTAACATTGTCTGGTATAGTTCAGCAAATTTCCAGGGAGACAGCTACTGCTGGGTCAAATACATGCTTTCTCTAACCCTTCTTCCATTCTCCTTTTTTGGGTTAATGGATAGTTCACCTCTACAAGGGGCCCTGGAATGGACCTGGGGCTGATTTTTTTTTTCTGAGCTAAAAGGCTGGAGAGGCACTTCAAATTACTGGGGTCACTGTAACCAGAGTAAAGGCCCAGATGAATCATTGCTTTTCTGGGAGTGAGGCATAAGGGGGAGTCTGGTAGCAGTTTTAATCTTTTTAAAACATTTATGGATCCTTGGAAAAGGAAAGGCTATGCTAAGAAGGGAAGGGCTATTATTCAGGTACTGCAGAAGTAGGACTTTGGAGGTTATTGGTGATTTTCTTGTATAACAGGAGGGAAGAAAGGGGGAACAAACTGAGCTATGTTAGTAAGTATAAAAGGGCATGCAATAATCCATGAGGGACTTCCCTGGCGGTCCAGTGGTTAAGACTCCACACTTCCAATGCAGGGGGCGCAGGTTCAATCCCTGGTTGGGGAACTAAGATCCCACATGCCATGGAGCGCAGCTAAAAAACAAAATCCATGAAGCACATGAGTGTAACTAGGGAATTACTGCTCTCTGGGGGGACTAGAGGAGAGAAGCCATCCTATACAATAGAACAGCAACAATGAAGGCAGAATAAACATGAACATGTGCTTATCTGCTCTGGATACCCTTGGTAACCGTTTGTTTTCTGTCACAGTGAAGAAATGGAGGCAACTTAGTATCATGTCAGCTGTCTCAATCCACAAAGCCACAAACTAACACCAAATTGGAGAATCAAAGCATGCTCAAATCTATGTAGTTCAGCACACCTGTTCTGAGCTTCTACAATGTCAACACATAAGTACAGAGTGACTAGTAAATGCCTTCCAGGCATTTCGCCTGAGACTAAAAGAAAAAAATTAGTATGATACAGTCCCTACACTTGCATAACTGACCATCTTTTATATGAGGCCTGAATTTTCCATTCAAAATGGTAAGTGTCATGAGAAAGCCAGTCAGGCTTTTCCAGAAGAATTCAGAGAAAGGAGGATGATACTACTTCATATTGAAGGTGAGTTATATGCTTAAAGTGTGTGCTTAGTTTGTCCAGGTAAATAAAGTTAGGAAGGGCATCCAAGGCAGAGGAAAGAGCATGAGCGGATGCATGGGGCCAAGAAGGAGACTGGAATATATGCCATCGGTAAGTACTCTAACACTGAGACTTCAAAATATAAGGCAGGATACAGGAGGTGTGAAGAAGATTAAAGACTTGCTGGCTATGCCACAATGCTTCGATTTCAGGACTCTAGTCTAAAATGTTGTACGTCCAAGTTTTGCATTTTGGATGTGCCAATTCAGAGTGTTCATGTTTGAAGGCAGGAAGAGTAATTAGAAATCTCCTATAATGATCCGGTGAACAATTAGGATCTGATATAAGGTAGTAAAAGTGAATGGATTTCAGAAGTATGTAAGATGATAACTTTTAGTTTAAAGGATGAAGGAGAGCTGAATGCCCAGGACTATGCCTGTGACTAGGAGATTAAGTGTATCGTAGAGTCTGCAGGGCTAGCAAGGCACGACAGCCAGACCAGAGGATCAATAATACAGCAGCAATGGTTGCCAGCATGGCAAAATGGCAACAGCTACGAAACAAATTTGATGATGTCAGTGAGTGCTTGCATGGAAAGATGGTAACTAAGGGCTAGACAGGCCATGTGATCCCTCCAGGCCATATTCACTTCCCATCCCAAACCCACAAAATATATCCAGCTACTCAGAGATGTTTGAGAGGATAAAACAATACATACAAATAAAACCCCAAACTGGCATTCTTTACCTAGAAATGACTTTAAGTATCTGCTTCCTGATAGAAAAGGAGCAAAGATGTTTTCAACTAACTAAAAATTACAGAACAATTTTTTAATACACCTGAGTGTCTTCTGCAGTGTCCAAAAAAGGAACAGAATATTAAGGTTAAGAAACTAAACAGTGAATCACTGGTATTTCAGAGCTCTGGGCTAGACATTACCAGGAAGAGAGATCGGGCATCAAGGTACATCCTCTGTGTGGTTCAGGTTTGACTGTCTTCAGTGTTTGACTTTTTCTGACCCTCAGAAACAATAAGGGGAGTGTTCTAAAGTGCAGTTTTCCAGGCCCCAACCCATAGCTAAGAAATCACAATTTCTGACAATGGGTCAGAGTTTCCTGCTTTGAAACTAGCTTCATTGTGAGTCTTAAACTCACCTGAGATTAGAATTACTGAACCTATTCTTCACACATCCAAAACAGCACCTGCAGGCATCACTTAAAACCCACAGGATACTTGAACTTGAATCAAAGAATTGCTGCAGGCTGTTCTTTTCTTCATCCGCATGAATGTCCTCATGAATCATTTCTCCCACCTCCCTAGACAAATCTCCTATTCTCCCTTTCTCCCCTCATCTAACTCAGTTTTAATTTGGTAACTAAACTTTTTTCCCTTGCCTCATTCTCACCTGGCGATCCCTGTACCTTAGTCTTGGAACAGCTCCACTAGTGAAAGGCAACCCATGCTGAGACTATGGCAGAGCACAGCCTCCTGACAGCCCCTTAACACAGCTTTCTTGCCTTTGCAAGTCAAAGGAGAAATTTTCCTTTAATATATTTTTTTATAACATGACTGGATACACAAGCATCCATTTAAAATGGATTACTACAGAAGTAGCATATGAATAGATGGCAATATTTGGCTTCCAGTCTTAAGAATGCAAAAGAACACAATGACCAGCTATGTGACCTTCAGCAATTAACTTAGGTTCTCTGGTACTTGGTTTACTCATCTTTAAAGATGGACTAAAGCAGGGTTTCTCAACTTTGACACTGTTGGAATTTGGAGCCAGAAAAGTCTTCATAAACTGAGGGGTGGGTAGAAGTTGTTCTGTTTATTGTAAGAAATTCTGATAACCAAAATTATCTCTAGGCATTGCCAAATATCCCCTGGGGAGAGAGGAGTTGTGAGCAAAACTGCTGCCAGTACAGAGCCAGACACTGATTAAAGGTACCCACTAAACAGTGTTCTTGAGATACTGAATGGGATAATGTATATTAAAGTGCTATTAAATTCTAACAGTTTTTACAACCTAAGGAGTTGTTTTTATGATGTTCAAGAATTTGATCATGTTTAAAACTAGCTGTTAATATGGTTCAAACTACTTAATCATTACAAGAGATATTGGCAATAATTATATTTCTAAGGATGCAGATCAAAAAAGCTACCCAAATGTGAGATTTAAACACTCTGTGACCTTCATCAATGTTATGAGCATAGAGGGCAAACCAAAGACTTGCACTACCCTGAGAGATACCCCAGCACTCATCTGAGCAGGATGCACTTGATCAAATACTTTATGCCTTTATAAATGTATACCCTTCAGAATTAGGTACTAGTCAGCTTTTATGTTTCAACAATAGGAACGGATTTTAAATAAGCAGTCCTGTAATAATATTCAGTAAAACAAATGTTGGAAGTCTCTACTTTTAAACTGGTCATTCCCATCTTAAAATACTGCAGCCGAAATAGCTAAAGCCAAAATCCTATAAGGAGTTTATTTCAAGAGAAAATTATATTTTAGTTTCCTGCCATTACTATTCCCTTCTAAAAGCACCTTAAAGTTTCTCCCTCTCTCTTCTTCCTTTCTTCCTTCCCTCCTTCCCTCTCTCTCTCTCTGTAGCCATTAACCCATGCTCATATTGCTCCTCTGCCTTTTTGCAGCTGTGTGTCTGTGGAGACGCTATCATACAAAATCTCATATGTAAGGTTTTTTTCCTCTGCAATTAGTTTTTTTTTTTTTTTTTTTTTTGAGATGGCCTCATGTCCTCTGCCTGATTCAGACTTTTGTGTGGTTTACCACAATACTGCAAGCATCACTTCAGCCTAGGCCTGGGGACTCCTGTCCACAACTAGGAACCTTCTTCCGGGTGGTCGTTTATGATACTTTTGCATTGTGATCACTGCACCAGATGCTCACTTCTTCGCCAACCTGCTGCATCCTCACAGTGTGGTATGAACCTGGTCTTTTCTCTTTACCATCTGGCTGGAGGAACAGCTTCCTTGACTGTGCTGGTGACGAGATTGAGACTGTTCAACTACCTAGCCTCACCTTGTGCAGTCTCAATTACTTTTCAGAATTACGATGGTAATGTAAGCCAAAACTCACAGTGAATTTATTTTGAATTGCACCTTTCATATGCCTTGTCTCATTTATTCCTTACAATTAAAATATGCCAGGTATGTACTATCATTTCCACTATTCTCCTGAGGAGTAAACTGACACAGATAAAATGACTAATCACTGGACACACGGCTGGAAACACTTGGGACTAGGATTTGACATTTGTTGTATTGACTCAAGGGCCGTATTGCCACTTCCATGGTATTTTACTCCTTAGGTGCCTGGTGGAATTATGTTTTAACATAGGACTGGGAACATTTTCCCCGATTATGGAGCCATATTCTATATCCTTCTCCCTCTACAGTGTTGAAACAACCCCAAGAAGATTAAAATAATATTCTATCCTCTCCCACAAGTCCATCTCCTCATCTCCCCCAACCCCCATTTTGGTTTTCTCCCTAGTTTTGACCTAAAATTATAACTATTCCTCCTCGGGGATTTTACTTCATAATAATTAATTCCCTTCCATATATAATTTATAGGCTATTTAACTATAATGCTTCTTTGCATATGACCAAATGGGATGTTAGGAAAACTCACTGAAAACTTGGAAATAAAATAAAAGGTTGACTATGTGTTCTTTCAGGGTCATAGTAGGTATGGTTTAATAGGCCCATACAAGGATTGTTTGATTCCCTAGGAAAAATGTACCTTTATTTGACTTTTCTATTTGTTATCTGATTAGAGCTCAGACACTATAAAGTTACATGTTAACTTAAAGATATCTGTGTAGTAGAAAAGACAACCCAAATGTAATGTTTTTCCCTAAAGGACAAGAAGTAGCTTTGTATCTAACTTAGCAAATTTATTCTAACATACTTTTATTTTTCTTAAATGTTTTTGCTGGAGGCCTAGATAAAATTTTTCCTTAAATTCTGTGAGAACCTTCTTTACCATTTTACTAGTCCCTTCATTAATTAAAGAGTTGAATAAAATCTTTGAAATGTGTTCATATTTGTATTGATATAATAATCATGTTTTTAACCTTTGGAAAATTCTACCTTAGCATTGGTTACTTTAGCACTCCTTATTCATTCATTTGTTTAGGCATACAATCATTCATTTTTACAAATATTTTCTTATTTGTCTGGTGCTGGGTACTGTAATACCAGACTTGAGTGCTTAGAATACAGCAGTGAACAAAACAGAGTAAGTTTCAGCTTCCATGGAGCCAAGAGGGCTCATATGACCTGGAAGACGATATAAAAAAAGTGAGGACACTCACGGTGACTAAATATCACCGTGGAAACATAATAAGCTTAATAATCATGTTATTTTTGGGGTGTCAACCATGGGTATTCTAATTCTGTAAGTCTTTTATAGGAGCCAGTTATCTTTAATATGCACCTTAGGCAATTCTGATGCACTTGGTCTTGGGAAATGTATTTTGAGAAAAAATCTGGGATTTTCACATATTTTGAACATTTGCATTCCTCTAGCTTGTTCTAATGCAAATGATCAAATCACAACATGAAAGGGAAGGGAAGGGAAGGAAAGGAAAGGAAAGAAAAGGTGGGAGGGAGGGAAGTCAGTCATGCCAGGGAACCTGAATTCAATGATTTTGCCTTTGTTTTTTTTCTTCCCCCAAATATTTAGAAATGCAACCTTGGGCAAGTTACATTCTGTCTCATCTCTGGGCTTCAAGTATGTCATTCTTAAATGAGCAGATTGGACAAGAGGACAGCTAATGTTTATTCCAATTCTGAATTCTTGAGACAAGGCAAAAAGTTAAACACAGAAATATCATTTCATGATCCAATATTCGTTATGCATAAGTCAATTTATTAATATTAGAGTTCATTAGTGAATAACAGAATTAATTAATGCAACAGATTATGAACTTGTACCAAATTTTGTTTGGTTTTGTTTTATAAGATATGCAATAAATCAGATCTTCTACCAGTTAACAATTTGTTGCTGATCTTTCTTGCAATACTGCCTAATGAAAAACAGCTAATTAATATGCTTCTAATAATTTACTGAACCATATCCTTGGCATTTAAAAACAACACTTACAAATAGCTGGAACCATGAGGCATGGGCATGCCTGTGACTTCCAATCTTCAGAAAAGATAGTGAATTACATATAGCGTCTAATGAATTATTTATAATGGTAAGAAATGAGCTGAAACATGCATACCAGCCATGGGGAAGAATGATCTGTGATAGCACTTGAAGCAATGGGCAAAATTATTCTACTCTGAGGTTCTCTGTAAGCAATTTGTGGCTTATTCAGGCTTCAATCTTTTATCAAAAAAAATTAAGATCACCCTTCTCAATTTCCTCTGGGTCTGTGATGGTCGATATTTTGTGAAAAAGAATACCACCTTGCCCAATGTTCTCCACTTATTCTATCCATCATATTTCTTTATCTCAATATATTTGACATGATTCATTCCTGCAATCGACAGATGGGAAACTAAAACATGTTTGTGTTGGAAATTTAGATGGACTTTTTAAAACATAATTATTTTTTACTCTATAAAATGATATACAAAGCAAATCTAAAATAGAAAATATCATATCTACTGTAAACGCTTCCATTAGATCAAATGTACACTGAGGACAGAAACTAAGATTCACCTTTGTGTCCTCCCATAATACCTTGCACCTGCTCTTTTCCACAGTGCACATATTATCCAGCAAATTTACTGAACACATTGAGAAGACATACCTGGCACTTATCTAAACAATAACGATGCAGCAGCACATAGACAGAAAAGGTTACTCCTTTTATGCAGTTAACATTCTAGGGGCACAGAATAAATGTTTGTTGAATAACGGGAAGCATTCTAACAACAGATTTTAGTTGTATCCTGAGAATGAAAGGAAACTCCAAAGGTCCCATTCCTGTCTTCCACAATCCTTTCCCAGTGTCTTCCTTCCTTAGGATATGACTAAATATATATATATTTTTTGCTCATAATGAATGCTTTTTTTTAAAATTTTTTTTAAATTAATTAATTTATTTATTTTTGGCTGCGCTGGGTCTTCGTTGCTGCGCGTGGGCCTTCTTTTTAGTTGCGGTGCGTAGGCCTCTCATTGCGGTGGCCTCTCTCGTCGTGGAGCACCGGCTCTAGGCACGCAGGCTCAGCAGCTGTGGCACATGGGCCCAGCTGCTCTGCAGCATGTGGGATCTTCCTGAACCAGGGCTCGAACCCGTGTCCCCTGCATTGGCAGGCGGATTCTCAACCACTGCGCCACCAGGGAAGCCCATGAATGCTTTTTTTCTTAAGTGCATTTACCCATTCTCATACCTATTTAAAAAAATAAATCTAAAACATTCTTCAAATATACATGTGTGCATGTATCTATGTTTAAGTATGTATGTATCCTGCTGCCAGGGACCAGCTCACTATGCCATGAGGTGGGAATACAATTGAAAAATAAGTGAGATATAGCCCCTATCCTCAAAGTAGGGACATACATTTGGAAGATGTGATCCCAGAAGAGGAAATGGCAGTGTAATAGCCTAGGGGCAAAACCATAAGGAGCATATCCAGGAAATTAGATTTCACTTTGGAAGATTTCAATGTATCAGCCTTCAGGGGTCAGGGGAGATCCTAAAGAGCCTTGTGAACCATATAAAGGTCATGTCAGAGTTCCCTGAGGGCACTGAAGAATTTGTATAAGGGAATGACGAAATTATATTTATGGTTTTGGAGAAATGCGGGTCTGTAAAATTTGACAGTGGGCAATAAATGGGAAAGACTGGAGACAGAGTGACCAGTTAGAAACCCATTTTAATTGTACAGGTGAGAGATGATGGTGACCTGGACCAAGAAGAGTTCAGTGGAGAGAAATAGGGAGATGGAGCCAGAGATTATTTTTTAATATGGTAAAAATATCCATAATATAAAATCTAACATTTTAACCATGTTTAGGTATACAGTTCAGTGGCACTAAGAACATTCAAATTGTTATACAACCATCACCACCATTTATCTCCAGAAATTTTTCATCTTCCCAAACTGAAACTCTGTATCCATTGAACCATAATTCCCCATTCCTGCCTCCCTCAGCCCCTGGCAACCATCATTCTACTTTCTGTCTGTATGACTATTCTAGGAACCTCATGTAAGAGGAATCATACAGTATTTCTCTCTTGTGTCTGGTTTATTTCATTTAGCATAATGTCTTCAAGGATGATCCATGTTGTAGCATGTGTCAGAACTTCATAAGCCAGAAAATATTTCCAAGTTAAAGTCAACAGGAATTGACTATTGATCCAATATGGAGATTGAAGAAGAAAAGAAAGAAAAGAAAATAACCATTTCATGGCTTCAGAATCTAGGAGTGTCATTCAAAGAGCTAGGAAACAAGGGAGAGAGAAGAGGCTTGTTTCAGAGCTAGAAGAGCTGAATTCAAACATGTTAATTTCATAGGCTGATTATTACTCTACCCTCATCACCCTATGTTATAGATGCACATATACTGTGACATTTACCAGAATTTGCTGGAATAAAAATACCTCCTTTGGTTACAGTTTCAGAGGACTTTCTATATCTACCTCATTGAGAAGTAATGTCTTTGTTTGTCAAGAATTATTACTTACACGTTTTTGGTAACTGACATGGACTCCTGATACATAACATGAATGGGCTAGTCACTGCATTTCATATCTTGGCCCAGGAGGCTTAGGTGAAGACAAGCATGTGACCAGGACAGAGAAGTGAGATTTTTCTCTGGGACTTTATTTTTACTACTGCCGAGTGAGAGAAGTTCTCTTGACACATGAGTTCTAGATCTCGTTGTATCAGTCTTGGTCTGTCAGCTGTCATGTTACATGCTACCAGAAGGCCTGACCACAGTGAAACCTCAGAGTGTCAGGCACAGAAGAAAAACAGAGGAAAAAGAAGAATACTAAAAATGACAAGACCTTAATGAAAGAAATTGAAAGCAAAAGAAACACAAATAAATGAAATGATACTCCATGCTCATGAATTAGAAGAATTAATATTGTTAAAATGTCCATACTACCCAAAGCCATCTAGAGATTCAATACAATCCCTATCAAAATTCCAATGGCATTTTTCACAGAAATAAAACAATTCTAAAATTTGTACAGAACCATAAAAGACCCCAAATATCCAAAGCAGGTTGGGGAAAGAAGAACAAAGCTGGAGGCATCACAGTCCCTGATTTCAAACTATATTACAAAGCTATAGTAATTAAAACAGTGTGGTATTCACATTAAAAACAAACACATAGATCAATGGAACAGAATAGAGAGACCAGATACAGGCGCACACATATACGGCCAAGTAATTTACAACAAAGAAGCTAAGAATATACAATGGGGAGAGGATAGTCTCGTCAATAAATGGCACTGGGAAAATTGGACAGTCATATGAAAAAGAATGAAACTGAACCATTATATTATGCCATACACAAAAATCAACTAAAAATGAATTAAAGACCTGAATGTAAGACCTAAGAACATAAAACTCCTAGAAGAAAACATAGGCAGTAAGCTCCTTGACATAGGCCTTTGTGATAATATATTTTTATCTGACACCAAAAGCAAAAGCCACACCAAAGTTAAGTAGGTGGAACTGCATCAAACTAAAAAGCTTCTGCACTGCAAGGAAAACCGTCAACAAAATAAAAAAGTCAACCTACTGAATGGGAGAAAACATTTCAAATAATGTATCTGATAAGAATCTAATATCCTAAGTATATAAGGAATACATACAATTCAAAAGCAAAGCAAAACAAAACAAAATCCCATTTTAAAAATGGGCAGAAGATCTGAATAGTCATTTTTCCAAAGAAGACATACAGATAACCAACAGGCACACGAAAAGATGCTCCACATCATTAACCATCAGGGAAATGCAAATCAAAACCACAATGAGATAATCACCTCACAACTGTTGTAATAGCTATTAGCAAAAAGACCAGAAATAACAAGCGTTGGAGAGGATGTGGAGAAAAGGGATCCTCTGTACACTGTTGGTGGGATTGTAAATTGATACAGTCACAAGGGAAGGTGGTATGAAAATTCCTTGAAGTATTATAAATAGAACTATCATGTTCTATAAATAGAACAACATATGTTCTATCATATTTTGATATCATATCATATCAAACTGTTTTCTTTTGTTTTAGTTTAAATAAATGATCCAGCAATTCCACTTCTGGGCATCTATTCAAAGAAAATGAAAACATTAACTAAAAAAGATATATGTACCCTCATGTTCATTGCAGAATTACTTACAATTGCCAAGATATGGTAGCAACCTAAGTGTCCATCAAAGGATGAATGGATAAACAAATTGTACTGTGTGTGTATGTGTATATATATCGCATGCAATGGAATATTATTCCATCATAAAAAGAATAAACTCTTGCCATTTGCAACAACATGGATGGATATAGGGGGATTAATGCTAGGTGAAATAAGTCAGATAAAGATAAATACCATATGATCTCTCTTACGTGTGAAATATAAACAGATAGATAGATAGATTAAAAAAAAATTAAGGTCACAGATACAGAGAACAGATTGGTAGTTGCCAGAGGTTGGGGGCTGAGAATGGGGTAACAGGTGAACTGTTTTCTTTTGTTTTAGTTTAAATAAATTGAATTAAAAAAAAAAAAAAAGCAAAGGGAAGGGCTTCCCTGGTGGCACAGTGGTTAAGAATCCACCTGCCAATGCAGGGGACACGGGTTCGAGCTCTGGTCATGGAAGATCTCACATGCTGCAGAGCAACGAAGCCCATGTGCCACAACTACCGAGCCTGTGCTCTAGAGCCCGCGAGCCACAACCACTGAGCTTGTGTGCCACAACTACTGAACCCTGCGCACCTAGAGTCTGTGCTCCGCAACAAGAGAAGCCACCGCAAAGAGAAGCCCACGCACCACAACAAAGAGTAGCCCCCCCTCGCTGCAACTAGAGAAAGCCCGCACACAGCAATGAAGACCCAACACAGCCAAAAATAAATAAATTAAATAAATTAAAAAAAAAAAAGCAAAGGGAAAAAGAGACAACTGGTATTGCATGACACGTGACTCCCTGACTCCAGGCTTCCCTGAGGTAACTACTTTCCAACACTTATCGTGATTAGTTGTTGTTTAAAGTCAATGACTGACATTTTTTTCACATCAACTGTTGGAAGGTAAATTACTGTAGCTTTCATCCAATAGTGATCAAATCACCTTGGCCTCCCACTCTTTGTGGTTTGTGCAAGGTCCATGGCAACCCAGTCACTCTAATCTCTACTATTTTCCCAGATGTTTGCTCACTCTGAATCTCATTAATTAAGAACTACTTGAAATTATCCAAAATCCCAATACTCTCATGCCTCTGAAGTCTTGCTTTTTGCATTTGCTCTCCAGAAAGCACTTTACTTTTTTGCTTAAACACCTACTTGTTATTAAAGTCATAGCTCAAGTATCACCTTCCCCAGGAACTGCTTTCTTCTTCAAGGTGAGTTAAGTACTAGCCCTTTGACCTCCCACATCAGCTTGTTATACTCTAATGTAGATTGGTAAGTTTTTGTTTTGTTTATTCTATTCCTAATTTGATTCTCTGAGAGCTTCCATTCACCTCTTAAGAGTCAGCTTCATAATGATCACATTTGTGACTTATCTTTTGGCTGACTTTTAGAGAAGTTGATCTCACTCAACCTGGTGTAGGCTTAAGCTAGATTATCACATCTTGCTCTATTATATATTCAAAAATGCACTTTATTTGTTTCTATATCCCCATGACCTAGCACAGGATCTGGTGCACAGTAGATACTTAAGGAATGCTGTCTAGACTGAATTTCATGGTCAACATGCCATATGCATATGCAAGTGACTGATTAGGTTTATTCCCACCCCCCACTCCCGCCACATGTTTTTGAAATCTGCCTATATTCACCATTCCACTTGGAAAAATGGTTCCTTAAACATGTAATAAAATCCCTGAGTCTCTCCTTGCAAGGTTTGCTTGCTATGACAGTGCAGAACTCAAACTCTCTATGACAACACTTCATGGCCATGATTCCACCTGGAATTTCCGCCTTCCTAAGAATGCAAACCAGGAGGGCCTGGCTTCTCTGTGACTCTGTGAATGGTAGAAGCAATCAGCATCTGGCAGTGTCTTGTGTCTGTGAGGGAAAGTTTTCTTTGTCCCTAGAGACTCAATGGCTGAACAGAGAACTGTAATCACAAAAGTCCTTCTACAAATATTTGAACATAAAATACCCAGTATACCAGGATTTTTTTTTCCAGATAAATTGGACAGATTACATACAGCAGTGTTGGTGGCTCCAAAAAAAGTGTAAGAGGGTATTCTGCAGCCAAACTGGTACCCTTAAGATGGCTTCTACTGTTTTTTTTAAGTTCTCTCTGGGGTAGATTAGACCAATAAATAAATAACTTAATCAATAAATGTGTATTTATGACAATGTGAAGACAAGTCCTGGGAGGATTCAGGTATGTCATACTACTGAGACAGGAAGTAAGAAGTGCTCATGTGGTGTCATAGATTCTAGGGTCTACATCCTTTCTCAGTCACAAATCTCAGAGTAATTTCTGTATCCATATAAACTGATCCCTCAGTTGTGTTTTTCAATAAAGAATTCAAGGTGCAGAAGAGTGTGCCTAGTATACTACCATTTGTTAAAAAAAAAAAAAAAGAAGGAAAAGTATGTTTGCTAGTAGGTATTTAATTTTCTCTGAAGCATACTCAAGAAATCAGTAAAGGGGACTGCCTCCAGGTAGGGAAACTGGTTATCTGGAGTAGAGAGGTAGGAGGCAATTTTTTTCCTATATAACATTTGTGCTTTGTGGATTTTGATCCATGACAGTGTGTGTTACCCATTCAAAAATAAAATAACAATGTATCTGGCTAAAAGACTGACATCTGACTCAAGTCATTTGGGAATGTGCTAGTTTTCAAAGCAGCCAGACCATCTACATCTCCCCTGGGGCCTATCATACCTCCTTTCTCTTCCTTTTAGATGTCACCTGTGAATTCTCTTGTATTGATTAATACTAGATGGGCTCATATGATGCCTGCTGCATTAGGGCTTTGTTTCTGTCATAAAGCTTTCCCCATACTAATATGGGCATAATCAAAACACCAGCACCGGAACTTTCCAGAGGCCAATTAGGCAAAGATTTCCTTCCAAAAATTTGAGCCCTACTGACAAAACAAAAAAATGAGAAAACCTAAAACAGATTTCATGAGGCATCAAATATACACTGAATGCCTACTGGGCATGACTGAGTAATTTACATTTACAGTGGGAGTTATGTTATACTTACCTTGAAAACAGATCAATAATAGATAGAAGGAAGAAAATGAGCATTTATTAAACCACTACTAGATGTGAGACTTTTGAGACAGATGCTTTCATATATTAATTCATTTAATCCCCTCAAACCCATGTGAGAGAGATATTTTTATTGTTTTATAATTGAGAAAACAGATAGGAGATATTAAATAACTCATCCATGCATGCAGTCCCTTTGACTCCAAGGCTCTTTCTACCAAACACCTGTAGAACTATAAAAATGGTGTAAAAATAGTAAAAATTGGAAAGGTCATTTCTTTGTTTCTGCCTTGTTGGATTAATCCTATGCAACAAAATGTCACCGCCAAATGCAAGATATATTTTATAAAATGTCTTAATCTGTTTACTCATCACTTAAGGGTACATTCGAGAGACTGGTAACTTGATCTTTATTTTCCTACTAACAGATGTTGCTACTCAGAAACATGTAATTGAGCACTTCAGGGCAACTATTTTAAAATATAATGCTCACCTTTCCAATAACTTTCCATGTGGTTCCCTGAAATTAAGACACATTTCATGCTGACTCATCAAAGGGCCCCTTGCCCCCTCCTTTGAGACAATCCTACCTCAAAAAGTACAGTTTTAAATTGCCAACCCAGTACAAAGAGGAAGAATGTCAGGCCTCCTACATATTCAGAACCATCTGTCACCAGATCTGGAGCAGCTTTCTGCGGCTTTTTAAGCATCTCTCCCTTGTTTCCTTTCCTTGCATCCAGGTGATTATTGCATTCATAAAGCACTTTTCTCCTTTTCAGAAATTCCAGAATCCTAAAGTACATCTGTATCAGGCAAGATTTGAAAGGACAATTTAAATAGTCAGTGCAATTACTTGATTTCTCCAAATGTGCTGTGCTCTAACACACCTTTCTGCCTGTCTACCTGCAATTTCCTCTACCAAGCATGCTGCTGCCTAGCCCACCCACCCCATCATCTCCTGCTAATCTTCATTTATTCTTCAAAATCCATTTCATCACTGCCTTTTCTCAGCAACATTCCTGATGCCACCCTACTCTCCAGGCACAGATATGTATCTCCCCATGTGACCATGTTGAACATTATGGAAAACTCTCTTATAACAGCTATTTCCTGCATTTGTTTACCATCTCTCCACCTCTAGACTAATGCTACTCACAAATTGCTGTACATACTCACCCAGGGCAAAAACTATGCTGTTAAAAAAAACAAGCTGTGCCTAGGACAGTGTCTCATTCAATGGTAGAATACATTTTTGGTGAATGAATGAAAATGTATTATTTGTTTTTTATTAGAGCAACAGAAATTAATTGAGCCACTACTGTGTACAGACCACTATGCTGCGTGTAGTATGGGCCCCAGACACACACAGTCTCTGCCCAGAAGAAGGTACAGACCTACCACACCACTTATACACTCTAAGATGTATGGCAAATTCATTAACTCCATTATACAGCAGTTCCTTATTAGGAAAGTGAGGAAAATAATAGTATTCTAACTTCATAAGGTTGTCCTGTGTGTTTAATGATAAATGTGTATTAGATATTAACTCATGGAGCTGGAACATAGTAAGCATTAAGGAACCTACCATCCATTTGGGAACACAAGACAAGAACAAAGAGTTCAGAAAACAATTATTCTCCTTTGGATCATCTACATTCTTCAATTCATAGGTCAAAGTTCTCCTGGTGGTGGCAGTGGGAAAGAAATTAAAGGAGGGGACAAGGGTGGGGGGCTGATCCACCAAACCCTCTGCTACTATGCTGACCCATCGTCCTGATATTCACAACTGCTCCTCATGCCCTTCTTAGATGGATGATCATGTTGTGTCTCTTTGCTCTTGAACGATCCTAGGTCTCTAGGTAAAAGTTACTACTATTTATTGTTCATATAGCTTAAGTCCTCAATGTAGCTCAGAAAGACAATTTAGGAAACTATACCCAAGGTCCTAGCTGGACATCATCTTTTCTTTCAATTTCCCTTGGAAAGAAATGGTACCTGGGTAATTGCAGCCCAAATCCACCCTGATTGGGTATCTCAACAGTTCAACTGGATATTCAGGGAGTCCATCCTAATCTTTTCTTATATACAAATCCATGATTACCTTGTTTCTTTAAAAAACAATTTTAGAAATAGCCAGCATTTTCTCTGTACACACCTGCCCTAAATCAGTTACACTACCACATATCTCTGCTCCAAAGATATCCATCTTTTAAAAGGGCACATTATATGCAACTTGAAAACCAGATACTTAATATTCCCTACCCTGAAAATGTGCTTCAAAAGTAACATGAAGTTTATCCTATACTGGATCTCTTGCCTCACACTGTTGCATTCGACAGCCCAGCAGCTCAGGGGTACTGGAGGCTCAAAAGTTCTATGTTCTTACACTAAAGAAACTGAATAGTGAAACACAAAACACACAAAGATTATAAAGCAATGGATGTGACTCTTCACTTCCTCAATTAAAAAATATTTTACTAAATCTACACAGCATTTGTTAATTTTATCATTTATTATTATTCTTTTAGCAAACTTCACTTTATTTATTGACTGACTGATTGATTGATGTGGACCATTTTTTAAAGTCGTTATTGAATTTGTTACAATACTGCTTCTCTTTTATGTTTTGGTTTTTCCGCCGTGAGGCATGTGGGATCTCAGCTCCCTGACCAGGGATTGAACCCACACCCACTGCATTGGAAGGCAAAGTCTTAACCCTGACCAGGGATTGAACCTGCACCTACTGCACTGGAAGGCAAAGTCTTAACCACTGGACCACCAGGGAAGTCCCCAGCAAACTTCACTTTAGATGTGGGACCTTATATGAACATATAGACAGCATGACAATCAAAAAGAAAGTATAAATGCAATATTATTTTTTTTAATTTAATATACCATGTTTTTAAGTTGATGCCACTTTCTAAAAAAATTGACCAATTATCACAAGAACATGCCCAGTTTGGTGAAAGGAATTCAATGTGGCCTAATTAATTCTAGTTTCCTTGTCCACTGGGGAGATATATTTTACTTATACAGACAGTGTAAGTATAACTGCCAAAGTGGTGTAAGAGTTTAGATGAATACCAGCTCTAGCAAACAGTATAACTCAAACTTTCCAGCAGCACAAAACTAACTGTTAGCTCAGGTAGGTGTATTAGCATTAAATTTTGGATCCTTTTTGGACATACATTTTCAGCTTTATAATGTATGAGTAATCAGCTGGAATAAAAAAATGTAGAAAAGTTTCTAAGCTATTTAGAGTCATGGACTGTAGCCTGCATTTCATAATCTTTATAACTTCTCTTAGTTCATAGGACAATATGTTATGCTTCAACCACTCAGAATGAAAATGTGTCAATACTTTTAATATGGTCTTCATCTTCTTCTAAAATAACTGTGCAATTCCTATGAAAAGCTCACCAAAAGTGAAGATACTACATGCAATAAGTCAGAATAAGGAAGCCTAAAGGAGTTGGATACTCTTAATTTATTAGTTTATTAATTATCCTTGGATAAGATTTTTCAAGCTTGTTCAAACACTAATTTAATTCACATTTCATTTGACTTAGCTTGGCCAGAAAATATGTATATTTTAGATAATAATCAAGTAAAATTTTTATGTCAAAATTGACCATTAACAAATTTACTTTTGAATATATACCTGTTAGATGATTTAATAAAAAAAGACAATTGTAAAAATAAGCATAAATTTCTATCAAAGATACACTGGAGGAGCCAACTATTTTGGGTTATACCTGCTACTTAATGCCATATTATAAATATTAAAGTTGAAATATGTTAAAATAAAAAACTAAAAATAGCAACAATATATCTTTTGTAATGTGTTTGACCAAATTCATTAAGTACTCCAAATACATATTAAACTTTGATATAGTATTTATACTCCTGGGAATCTATTTTAAGAAATGAACATTAAAAACAGATAGCATTTTAAGTAATAAAAATTTCTGTTAAAAATATGTGAAATACAATAAATATCTAAATATATATGCATGTTGAAGTAAACCATTAACTATCAGTGCAAAATTCTATGTAGCTATTGACAATAGCAGTGGTATAATTATCTAACATTATGAAAAAATATTATATTAGATTTATCATATATTTGATTTATTCAAGGCAGTCTCAGTATAGCCTTTTGCAGGTAGGTTAAAAATTGCTGATTACTTTAGGTTCTTCCTTTCATTTTTACAGGTCAATTACATGTTCATTGTACTTGTTATACATGTATATATAATTTAAGGAGGAAAAATACTCAAGAATATGTGCAATTATAAAAGGCACAAATAAATAACAACAAGTTTATGAACAGGTTCAGAAAAAATATAAGTGGCTTTATTTTGTTAAATACAGTGGTTGTTAAAAATATTAACAGTGGTTGTTTACTGTTTTGGGGGCTACAGGTAATTTTACTTGATTTTATATTACACTGTTGGTCAAATGTTTTCCACAGTGAGCATGAATTACAATGAAAATGGCATAAAATAAGTAATTTAATTTAAATTATATATATTTATTAACCTGTTTTAGATAACTTGTTTTGAAAAGGGTTTATATTAACTTAGGATCTTAAAAAACATAACTGGAGTCATGGTTAAGGATGGCAGAGTAGAAGGACATGCGCTCACTCCCCCTCATGAGAGCACCGGAATAACAACTAACTGATGAACGATCATCGACAAGAAGACACTGGAATGCACCAAAAAAGATACCCCACATCCAAAGACAAAGGAGAAACCACAATGAGACGGTAGGAGGGGCACAATCAAAATAAAATAAAATCCCGTAACTGCTGGGTGGGTGACTCACAAACTAGAGAATGGAGTGAAGGTTCTGAGCCCCACGTCAGGCTTCCCAACCTGGAGGTCCAGCAATGGGAGGAGGAATTCCTGGAGAGTCAGAGTTTGAAGGCTAGTGGGATTTGATTTCAGGACTTGAACAGGACTGGGGGAAACAGACACTCCACTCTTGGAGGGCACACACAAAGTAGTGTGCGCATCGGGACCCAGGGGAAGGAGCCGTGACCCCATACAAGACTGAACCAGACCTACTTGCTAGTGTCGGAGGGTCTCCTGCAGAGGTGGTGGCTGTCTGTGGCGCACCATGAGGAAAAGTACACTGGCAGCACAAGTTCTGGGAAGTGCTCCTTGGCATGAGCCCTCCCAGAGTCCACCATTAGCCCCACCAAAGAGGCAGGTAGGCTCCAGTGTTGGGTTGCCTCAGGCCAAACAACCAACAGGGAGGGAACTCAGCCACACCCATGAGCAGAGAAGCAGATTAAGAAGTTTTACGGAGCTCTGCCCACCAGAGCAACACCCAGCTCTACCCACCACCTGTCCCTCCCATCAGGAAACTTGCATAAGCCTCTTAGATAGCCTCATCCACCAGAGGGCAAAGAGCGGAAGTAAGAAGAACTACAACCCAGCAGCCTCTGTAACAAAAACCACATTCACAGAAAGACAGACAAGATGAAAAGGCAGAGGGCTATGTACCAGATGAAGGAACAAGATACAACGCCAGAAAAACAACTAAATTAAGTGGAGATAGGCAACCTTCCAGAAAAAGAACTCAGAATAATGATAGTGAAGATGATCCAGGACGTTGGAAAAAGAATGGAGGCACTGATCGAGAAGATGAAAGAAATGTTTAACAAAGACCTAGAAGAATTAAAGAACAAACAACTAGAAGAATTAAAGAATAGACAGAGATGAACAATACAATAACTGAAATGAAAAATACACTAGAAAGAACCAACAGCAGAATAACTGAGGCAGAAGCGATCTGGAAAACAGAATGGTGGAATTCACTGCCTCAGAACAGAATAAAGAAAACAGAATGAAAAGAAATGAAGACAGCCTAAGAGACCTCTGGGATAACATTAAATGCAACAACATTCGCATTACTGGAATCCCAGAAGGAGAAGAGAGAGAGAAAGGACCCGAGAAAATATCTCAAGAGATTATAGTCGAAAACTTCCCTAACATGGGAAAGAAAATAGCCACCCAAGTCCAGGAAGCACAGAGAGTCCCAGGCAGGATAAACCCAAGGAGAAACATGCTGAGATACACAGTAATCAAAATGACAAAAATTAAAGACAAAAAAATTATTGAAAGCAACAAGGGAAAAATGACAAATAACATACAAGGAACTCCCATAAGGTTAACAGCTGATTTCTCAGCAGAAACTCTACAAGCCAGAAGGGAGTGGCATGATATATTTAAAGTGATGAAAGGGAAGAACCTACAGCTAACATTATTCTACCCGGCAAGGATCTCATTCATTTGATGGAGAAATCAAAAGCTTTACAGGCAAGCAAAAGCTAGGAGAATTCAGCACCACCAAACCAGCTCTACAACAAAATGCTAAAGGAACTTCTTTAAGTGGGAGACACAAGAGAAGAAAAGGACCTACAGAAACAAACCCATAACAATTAAGAAAATGGTAACAGGAACATACATATTGATAATTACCTTAAATGTGAATGGATTAAATGCTCGAAACAAAAGACAGAGTATCGCTGAATGGATACAAAAACAAGACCCATCTATATGTTGCCTACAAGAGACCCACTCCAGACCTAGGGACACATACAAACTGAAAGTGAGGGGAATGGAAACAGATATTCCATGCAAATGGAAATCAAAAGAAAGCTGGAGTAGCAATACTCATATCAGATAAAGTAGACTTTAAAATAAAGAATGTTACAAGAGACAAGGAAGGACACTACATAATGATCAAGGGATCAATCCAAGAAGAAGATATAACAATTATAAATATGTATGCACCCAACATAGGAGTACCTCAATACATAAGGCAACTGCTAACAGCTATAAAAGAGGAAATTGACAGTAACACAATAATAGTGGGGGACGTTAACACCTCACTTACACCAAAGGAGAGATCATCCAAACAGAAAATTAATAAGGAAACACAGCTTTAAATGACACAATAGACCAAATAGATTTAACTGATATTTACAGGATATTCCATCCAAAAACACCAGATTACACTTTCTTCTCAAATGCACATGGAACATTCTCCGGGATAGATCACATCTTTGGTCACAAATCAAGCCCCAATAAATTTAAGAAAATTGAAATCATATCAAGCATCTTTTCTGACAACAGCACTATGAGATTAGAAATCAATTACAGGGAAAAAACCGTAAAAAAACACAAACACATGAAGGGTAAACAATACATTAGTAAATAACCAAGAGATCACTGAAGAAAATCAAAGAGGAAATCAAAAAATACCTAGAGACAAATGACAATGAAAACACGACAATCCAAAACCTATGGGATGCAGCAAAAGCACTTCTAAGAGGGAAGTTTATAGCAATATAAGCCTACCTCAAGAAACAAGAAAAATCTCAAATAAACAATCTAACCTTACATCTAAAGGAACTAGAGAAAGAACAAACAAAACCCAAAGTTAGTAGAAGGAAAGAAATCATAAAGATCAGAGCAGAAATAAATAAAAGAGAAACGAAGAAAACAATAGCAAAGATCAATAAAACTAAAAGCTGGTTCTTTGAGATGATAAACAAAATCGATAAACCATTAGCCAGCCTCATCAAGAAAAAGAGGGAGAGGACTCAAATCAATAAAATTAGAAATGAAAAAGGAGAAGTTACAACAGACACTGCAGAAATACAAAGCACCCTAAGAGACTACTGCAAGCAACTCTATGCCAATAAATGCACAACCTGGAAGAAATGGACAAATTCTTAGAAAGGTATAACCTTCCAAGACTGAACCAGAAAGAAACAGAAAATATGAACACACCAATCACAAGTAATGAAATCGAAACTGTGATTAAAAATCTTCCAACAGACAAAAGTGCAGGACCAGATGGCTTCACAGGTGAATTCTATCAAACATTTAGAGAAGAGCTAACACCCATCCTCCTCAAACTCTTCCAAAAAATTGCAGAGGGAGGAATACTCCCAAACTCATTCTATGAGGCCACCATCACCCTGATACCAAAACCAGACAAAGATATGACAAAGAAAGAAAATTACAGACTAATATCACTGATAAATATAGATGAAAAAATCCTCAACAAAATACTAGCAAACAGAATCCAACAACACATTAAAAGGATCATACACCATGATCAAGTGGGATTTATCCCAGGGATGCAAGGATTCTTCAATATAGGCAAAACAATCAATGTGATACACCATATTAACAAATTAAAGAATAAAAACCATATGATCATCTCAATAGATGCAGAAATAGCTTTCAACAAAATTCAACACCCATTTATGATAAAAACTATCCAGAAAGTGAGCATAGAGGGAACCTACCTCAACATGAGAGAGGCCATATACGACAAACGCACAGCAAACATCATTCTCAATGATGACAAACTGAAAGCATTTCCTCTAAGATCAGGAACAACACAAGGATGTCCACTCTCACCATTATTATTCAACACAGCTTTGGAAGTCTTAGCCACGGCAATCAGAGAAGAAAAAGAAATAAAAGGAATCCAAATTAGAAAAGAAGAAGTAAAACTGTCACTGTTTCCAGATGACATGATACTATACATAGATCATCCTAAAGATGCCACCAGAAAACTACTACAGCTAATCAATGAATTAGGTAAAGTTTCAGGATACAAAATTAATGCACAGAAATCTGCATTCCTATATGCTAATGATGAAAAATCTGAAAGAGAAATTAAGGAAACACTCCCATTTACCACTGCAACAAAAAGAATAAAATACCTAGGAATAAACCTACCTAGGGAGACAAAAAACCTGTATGTAGAAAATGAGAAGACACTGCTGAAAGAAATTAAAGATGATACAAACAGATGGAGAGACATACTATGTCCTTGGATAGGAAGAATCAATACTGTAAAAATGACTATACTACCCAAAGCAATCTACAGATTCAATGAAATTCCAACCAAATTACCAATGGTATTTTTTACAGAACTAGAACAAAAAAATCTTAAAATTTGTATGGAGACACAAAAGACCCCGAATAGCCAAAGCAGTCTTGAGGGAAAAAAATGGAGCTGGAGGAATCAGACTCCCTGACTTCAGACTATACTACAAAGCTACAGTAATCAAGACAATATGGTACTGGCACAAAAACAGAAATACAGATCAATGGAACAGAATAGAAAGCCCAGAGATAAACCCATACACCTACGGTCAACTAATCTATGACAAAGGAGGCAAGGATATACAATGAAGAAAAGACAGTCCCTTCAATAAGTGGTGCTGGGAAAACTGGACAGCTACATGTAAAAGAATGAAATTAGAACACTCCCTAACACCATACACAAAAATAAACTCAAAATGGATTCGACACCTAAATGTAAGACTGGACAGTATAAAACTCTTAGAGGAAAACATAGGAAGAACACTCTTTGACATAAACCACAGCAAGATCTTTTTTGATCCACTTCCTAGAGTAATGGAAATAAAAAGAAAAATAGACAAATGGTACCTAATGAAACTTAAAAGCTTTTGCACAGCAAAGGAAAGCATAAACAAGATGAAAAGACAACCCTCAGAATGGGAGAAAATATTTGCAAACGAATCAACGGACAAAGGATTAATCTCCAAAATATATGAACAGCTCATGCAGCTAAGTATCAAAAAAACAAACAACCCAGGGCTTCCCTGGTGGCGCACTGGTTGAGAGTCCGCCTGCCGATGCAGGGGATACGGGTTCGTGCCCCAGTCCGGGAAGATCCCACATGCCGCGGAGCGGCTGGGCCCGTGAGCCATGGCCGCTGAGCCTGCACATCTGGAGCCTGTGCTCCGCAACGGGAGAGGCCACAACAGTGAGAGGCCCACGTACAGCAAAAAACAAAAAACCCAATCAAAAAATGGGCAGAAAACCTAAACAGACATTTCTCCAAAGAAGACAGACACACGGCCAAGAAACACATGAAAAGCTGCTCAATATCACTAATTATTACAGAAATGCAAATGAAAACTACAATGAGGTATCACCTCACACCAGTTAGAATGGGCATCATCAGAAAATCTACAAACAACAAATGCTGGAGAGGGTGTGGAGAAAAGGAAACACTCTTGCACTACTGGTGCGAATGTAAATTAATACAGCCACTGTGGGGCTGTATTAACTAGTACATAACTATACATAACTAGTATAGTATTTTTTTATACTTTTTTAAAGTATAAAAAAGTATAAAAGTATACTTCTATTGCCCAGTATAAAGTACTTTTTAAATATTTATTTATTTATTTATTTATTTATTTATTTATGGCTGCATTTGGTGTTCATTGCTGTGCGTGGGCTTTCTCTACTTGTGGCAAGCGGGGGCTACTCTTCGCTGCAGGCTTCTCATTGCGGTGGCTTTTCTTGTTGCAGAGCATGGGCTCTAGGCACATGGGCTTCAGTAGTTGTGCCTCGTGGGCTCTAGAGTACAGATTCAGTAGTTGTGGCGCACAGGCCCAGTTGCTCTGTGGCATGTGGGATCCTCCCGGCCCAGGGCTCAAACCCGTGTCCCCCGCACCGGCAGGCGGATTCTTATCCACTGAGCCACCAGGGAAGCCCTTCTTTCATTTTTTAATAGATTTTATTTTTAGAGCCGTTTTAGGTTCATAGCAAAACTGAGGGGAAGGTACAGAGATTTCTCATCTACCTGCTGCCACCACACATGCATAACCTCACCTATCATCAACATTTCCCACCAGAGTGGTTCATTTGTTACAAAGATGAACCTACACTGACACATCATTATCACCCAAAGACCATAGTTCACATAGTTCACATGTTCTGTGGGTTTGGATAAATTTATAATGTATGTACATATCCACCAATACAGAATCACACATGGTGGTATCACTGCCCCCCAAGTTCTCTGTGCTCCACATATTCATCCGTTCTTCTCCCCCAACCCCTGCCAACTATTGATCTTTTTATTAATCTCCACACTTTTGCCTTTTCCAAAATGTCTTATAGTTGGAATCACAGTATGTAGCCTTTTCAGACTGGCTTCTTTCTCTGAGTAATATACACTTAACGTTTTCCATGTCTTTTCATGGCTTGATAGCTCTTTATAGTGCTGAATAATATTTCATTTTCTGGATGTACTAGTTTATCTATCCACTCACCTACTGAAGGACATGTTTGTTGCTTCCAAGTTTTGGCAATTATGAATAAAGGTGCTATAAACATCCATGTGCAGGTTTTATATGGACATGAGTTTTCCACTCCTTTAGGTAATGTGATGGTTAATTGCATGTGTCAAGTTGAGTGAGCCACAGGGTGCCGAGAACAAACATTTCTTTTCTGACTATGTCTGTGAGGGTTTCTAGATGAGATTAGTAACTGAATAGTGGACTCAGCAAAGTTGATTGCGTGTTCCAATGTGGCTGGGCATCTTCCAATCCACTGAGGGTCTGAATACAACAAAAGATGGAGGAAGGAGGAATCTGCCCCGTATTTTCTTGCCTGAGTTGTGACATCTTATCTTCTCTTACCCTGGGTCTGAGATTCACATCATCAGCTCCCCTGGTTCTGAGCCCTCTGGACTTGGACTGAATTACAACACTGGCTTTCTTGGGACTCCTTTGTGTGTCTATTTGTGCACCCTATTCATTCTGCTTCTCTGG
Source organism: Hyperoodon ampullatus (assembly GCF_949752795.1). Lineage (NCBI taxonomy): Eukaryota > Metazoa > Chordata > Mammalia > Artiodactyla > Ziphiidae > Hyperoodon > Hyperoodon ampullatus. Next base: position 23,421,802 of record NC_136931.1, on the reverse strand, counting down.
AAAACACTTACTAATTCGGGTAAATACCACAGCCCATCATCGCTGGATCAAAAGGTAAGAGTATTTTAGTTTTGTAAGAAATTGCCCAGGTGTCTTCCAGAGTGACTGTACCATTTTGCATTCCCATCAGCAATGAATGAAAATTCCTGCTGCTCCACATTCTCACCAGAATTTGATGTAGTAAGTGTTCTGGATTTTTGCCATTCTAATAGGTGTATAGTAGGTTCTTTCCTTTCTCTCATTTTTCTATTTTTAAACATAATTTTCTAAAAGTTACAAGATATGGACTGTTAAAAGTAGATTTCATCTGTAACTTCCATTGTGTGGAAAACAATAAAAGATCTATCCATTCATTCATTAAGTAAACATCAGTGAGCATCATTTATGTTTTATGAGGGCTGGAAGGCATTAGAATACTGGATTAAACATCCCAGACATGTCCCTGCAGTCACAGAAAGTTTTATTTAGGGAAGAGATACAGAAAATAAATGTATAAAACAAGTGAATCAAGTATTTAATTTCAGAGAGGTGAAAGTGATATGCAGATAATAAAACAGAGTAGTACAAGTACCTGGAATGGAGGGAGGGTTAAGGTGTCTCTGGAAAGGTCTCTCTGAGGACGTATTTATTCTGAGACTAATTATGTACATTTCTTAGTAAGAGCTTCCTGTGCAGAGTGTAGAAGTGCAAGCACAATGGGATTGAAAGGACCTTTGCTCTCTTGAGACCAGCACAAATGCCAGATAGCATCAAATAGCTTTAGTTTCTAATTAAAATAACGAGATTTGGAGTCATGGAGTCAAAATACATCCCCAAACTTTACTTTTGAAATCTCTAAACACCAAGAAGCAACAGTCTTTCACTATCAATATCAATCCAGCAATATAAGGAGATGCCTATAAATGCTCCCAGGTCAACATACACACAACGAGAGAAACATGTTTTAATGCTGGATGATGTCATAGGTGAAAATATCAAGCCATTTATTCACCTATGTATTGAACACATTTACTGGATGCCTACAATGTGAAAGGCACTTTTCTAGGCAGTGAGGCTGCAGCACTGGAAAGCTAAAAATTTAAATAGATAAAAGTTTCTTATCCTCATGAAACTCAAAATCTGTTATGGTGGGGCAAACATTAAATAACAGCAACAACAGAGTGAACTAAAATACTTTGTATGGTAGCGATAGAAAAATAAAGCAGAAAAGGGGGATGAAAAGGGTGTCGGTTTTTAAATTTTAAATAGGAAAGACATTCTGAGAAGTTGTTATTTTCATAAGAGTCTGAATTAGGTGACATATGTGTAGAGCATTCTAGAAAAGGGGGACTGAAATCAAAAGGCCTTGAGGAAGAAGCAGGCCTGGTGTTAATGAACATACACACATGACATACCTACATAAATACATGCATACAGACATACAAAAGGGAACAAGTATAAAATAAACACAGGCCTACTTAAGAGATATCGTGGGTTCAGTTCCAGACCACCACAATAAAGCAAGTCACAAAAATTTTTGTTTCCCCAGTGCAAATAAAAGTTACGTTTACACCATACTGTAGTCTACTAAATCTGCAATAGCATTATGTCTTAAAAAGTAACAATGTATGTATCTTAATTTAAAAATACTGTATTGCTAAAAAAATGCTAACCATCATCTGAGCCTTCAGCTCACAGTAACACCAAAGATCACTGATTACAGATCATAACAAGTATGATAATAATCAAAAAGTTTGAAATATCATGAGAATTACCAAAATGTGGCACAGAGACATGAAATGAGCAAATGCTATTGGAAAAATGGCACTGATAGACTTGCTTTACATAGGATTGACCCAAGCCTTCAATATGTAAAACACGCAATGTCTACAAAGCACAATAAAGCAAAGCACTATAAAACGAGGTGAGCTGTATCTCTATACACAAACATGCATACATACATATGCAGACACGTAAAAGGTGATCAGTCAAGCTGGAACAAAGAGAAAAAAAGGAGTATTTGTATGTCAGATAGGAAATGAGTGGATGATAAGTTTTGGAGGACTTTACAAGCTATTTAAGGAATTTAGCTTTTACTCTGAATGAGTTGGGAAATTAACGGAGGTCTTTGAGTACAGAATGACAAGATCTGACTTGTGTTTTAAAAGTTCTCCTCTGGCCACTGATTACAGGTATACTTGAGAGCAGAGGCATCATAATTAAATGAATTAGATGTGATGTGACAGAAAGCGTGAAGCCCAGAATGACTCCTTGGCATCTGGCCTAAGCAACTAGAAGACAGTATTTGCCAATAACCAAATAGTCTATGGGAAGAACAGGTAGTATTAGGAGACCAAGAATTTAGTTTTATACATACCAAGTTTGAGATCTGACCAATAGACATCCATATCTACATGTCAAAAAGAAAACTGTGAAAACAAACAACAAGAGAGGCAGACATGGGGATATCAATTTGCCAGTGTGCTTGACTTCCATTATTTTTAAACTTTCTCTCAAAACAATTCCCAAATTAGAATTTCAAAATTAATGCTAAGCAAAATGGTAGTACACTTAGAAGAATATGTATAATCTAATTATGCATTTACCTTAAACAGGAATCAACTTCGTTGGAAATATGAATTTTCTTTTGTTTGTTGAAAACATTCTTGTTATTTATGTCAGAACACAGACACATCTTTTCTTTTGAAAGAGTTTTTGAGGAAAGAGTTAGGCATTTGGTGATGCTGATGTCAATTTTAATTGCTTCATCTCTGACTTACAATTTCAGGAACTGGCTTTGCATGTCAACTTCTTTCCTTTTGTTTTCATTCAAAGATTTTAGAGTAGGAAACATGAAATCCCTTGTAGTTCCAAATCAAGTCAACCGAAGTTATGTGGAAAACAAGTATCTGACACTTAAGTAAAATGTAACCAGTTTCTAAAAGCATGTTGCCCTACTGACTCACAAAGACCAACATTTGAATATTGAATAAAGGTGCAATACATTTCCATTACATTGTGATTCCTGTTTATTGCTGTCTGCACTGTCCAGGAGAAGGAGATATATACTATGTAACAGGGAGACCCCCAATATCGATAAGGGTCCCAGAAGAAAACAGGTGGCACATGCAATGACATTAAGGTGGTTTTAAAAAGGTGGTGTTTACAAATATGTAGGTAGGCTTCAGAAAAACAAAGAAGGACAGAACAGTATCCCAGGACTAGCAAAAAGAAGGAGGATGATTCTAGACTGAATGTTAAGGGAAGAGAACATTTAATGGAAGCAGAAGAGACTAGGTTGTGTAGAGGACCATCTACTAGGAGCATTAGTCTTTGACAAAGGGATACTGACAAGCCAAAGTGACTGATTAGTGCACGAATAAAGGCTCCTTAGTTGAGGCAGGCAGGTTTCTTAGTTGCAGCTTGCTGGCTCCTTAGTTGTGGCATGCGAACTCTCAGTTGCAGCATGCATGCAGTATCTAGTTCCCTGACCAGGGATCGAACCCAGGCCCCCTGCATTGGGAGCGTGGAGTCTTATCCACTGCGCCACCAGGGAAGTCCCTTTCCTCCCTCCTCCTTATCTCCTCCTTGTGTCTTGAATTGCCCAACCCCAACATGAAGCCAGAAGGTAAGGGTGACCAAGAAGCAGTGCATGTAGTTTAGCTTCTTGGGGCACAAAACTGATGAAGAAGGGCAAAAATAGATTTGGAAGATCAAATGGGAACTATCCAAAGAAGCTTCCCCCTAAAGGAGCGTCGCATATTTAATGATTAATGCAGAAGAAGCCACAAGCCCTATATAAGGCTGGAAAGATTCTCAATTCTTTTCTCCAGTGTAGCCACATGCCAGTTCTATTACCCATACTCTTCTTGCAGCGGTTCAGTCAACTGTGCACTTTCCTTCAAGAGTCAAATAATCAACAGAGGAAGACATTTAAGGTATATGGAAAGAACACGTCTAAAATTCAGTTTGAACAGAGCAGGAGTTCTAGTTGCTAATGTCTAAGACAGTGAGTAACTTAAAAGTGGAAGTACTCTTTATGGTATGTCAATGAGTTTTGCCAACAAGATTCCTAAATTCCTAAATTTGCAAGGCTAAATTTTCACTTTCCATTGAAACATTCTGTACCATTGGATCTGTCTCTCTCCATGATGCCCTTCGATGATGTCATTTTCTGCTCCCTGCATGGTCCCTTCATTCACTAATTCTTGCACTTGTGATGTGTTACCAGTGAAAGAAAATGGTAGTTTAGCAGTTTCTTGGCAGGTTGAGGAGTTTGGTGAGAAACACCATATATAATTTATTTTAATTGGCTTGCCTACACCCAAGGAGTACAACCACAAGGGCTTCTCCTTTTCCACAAAGCTCAATCAGTGAAGGAGAATGGGATTCTTCATTCTGCCATTTTTGGGAAAATGAGAGACTAAAGAGCAATCCAGATATATGGACTCTGCTCAAGCATCCTCTCAATACACTCCAAGGAAATGACACCATGCAAAACCTCTTTTAAGTCTGGACCACTCTTACAGTCTGGAGAGTTAGAAGGTGTCAGTCTCAAAAACTGGTCCAGTGCATGGGAGGAGAATGGTCAGGAGGGCTGGTGGCCATGCCTTACTTTTCCATGATTTGGCTGAGGTACATCCTCTATTCCCATAGCTTCTAGGCAATCTGGAAGGGGATTTCAAAATTTAAGTACGGTCCTTTTGGGGTGTGGAACTCAGCTTAGAGAGAAGAGGGAAAAAGTCAAGGTAAATGGAGGTGAATTGTGAAACTCTCTCTCTGGGATAAAAGGGAAGATGATAGTTTTGCAGAGCAATCAAAGGAAGTTTAGACAAGAGAAGGAGATTCTCTAGGTTCAGAGGAATCTCTATATGTTGTTTGGACCAAGAGGGCATACTAGACAAGGCTAATAGCAATGGATGGATGCAAACTTAAATCAAACCATAATCAAGACTATCCTACCTTCCACCTTCCCTTGAACTTAGAATCAACACAGACAGTAGTGGGATGAGGGAAGGTTTTAGGCACAGTTTTAACTTTAATGTGAAGGAGATGTGGATCTGAATTGCTCTCCATTGAAGAGAATGGAGGAAAAAGAATCCAAAGTTTACTTCAGATGGATTAGATACATTTCTCTCTCATTTGGTAAACTGTAACTCAGGGCCAGAAATCCCAGAGAGTTCAAGGAAGAAACAATGACATTCGTGATTTCGCATATGGAAGTTTGTGACTATAGTTATACCTATCCACACGTTTGGCCCATCCTCTGAATGTAGAAAATAGTTATGGTGGCCAATGAGAATTAATGGATTTTCTTGTTAAAACCTTAGCCTCTGAGCTTTTCTATCCATTAGAAAATGGAATTATAAGATTATATACATTGCTACCCAGGAATGGTATCTGTTTTCCACTCATGTCTCAGAAACTTACTATTCTTGCCAAAGTTAGAGGAGAAAAATTAACTCCCAATGGTGACAGAATACAAAAGACTAAAATAGTTCATATTCGTATCACATAGACATAAGGATTACATACAAAGTGGCCAACCTCGTAGAGAGACAGAAAAGCCATTTCCGAGTTGAAAAGTAATCAGGGATAGGGATTTCTTCCCCCTTAAAAGAAATTACTTTCCTCAAAATTACAATTGATTAAAAAAAAAAGCAGAAAAGAATACTAAACTATGAATTTGAGAATTTTTAAGACCGAACTAAGAATAAGGATTATGATGTGAGGAAATATCTCAGATGGACTAATGAGGAATTGTATGGAACTATAGGGCATGCAATTGAGAAGGAGGTGTTCACTGATGAATCAAAGAAATCAAAAAGGAATATAGACCAGACTAGAATGTGATGCAGTTCATTGAAAAGTATTTACCCAGCTACTTGATGAAGTGTAAATCTATTTTTATTATGTGTAATTATACTAGATTAAATGTACGTTATAATATGTCTCATTCCATGGTGTGGATGCAGTGATTTATATATTGTTTTCATAATGTCTTAGTTAAGAAATTGATCACATATGTCAACACTTTACCCTGAAGAGGAATCCATAAAATTCTAAGTGCCTAACCTTTTCACAATTAATTTCTGAAGATTTGACTCTGAGGAGTCTCTCTGGGGCTGGTGGCAATGTCGTTTATGTTTTGACATGCCTATCCATTTCCAATCAATCACTTCTTATCTCCTAGACATATCTCATTGGATTAGGAAAAATGTGCTTGACCTGAGGAATTTTGGCTTGCAATGGTCCAAGATCTTCTCCTATTGGAAGGTGTTAAATCAGGCAAGTAAAATTCTCTCTGTTGAAAAAAGTGTTATCTCAAGTGGATGCACAGAAGTATAGGTCACTTAAGTCTAGTGTTGGGAGTGGTACTGAGCTATTGAGCTGTCTATCTATGAGGTCTGCTGCTCACTTTAGTCTTAGTACTGTTCCCAAAGTAAATGGATAACTGGGAAAATGACATCACACAAAACCCCCTTTTTCTGTGCACCATTACAATTTATCCCCACTACCAAATATAATCTGAGCACCTGTCTTCCTTACTATGAGATCTACCTTGTCGATGTCTAGATTGGGTCAACACTACTTGATTATCAATTTCTAACTTTGGTACCTAGAGAGTTAAAACGAAGTGAGGAGCCCACCTAACAGAATACTGAGTAAGCAGAGCAAACTCTATACATTTACACAAGCACTGTTTCAGCCAATATGAATAAAACATAGTGCAACTGCAGGGATTACTAGAATGACACAATACTGGAATCAACAACCATGTAGATTCAAGGAGAACACCACCCAGTACATACAAACACATGAATACGTACACACACAAAGCCACTCAAACACAAACCATTTCCATATCTGACATTATCTTTGAATCTCATTTGGAATATAAAGAGCATAAACGAGTGGCTCTCCCCAAGAACTTTTTTTTTTCAAAGTACTACCCACCTCATTCACTGTCAACTATATCTGTTTCATTTTCTTATGTTACCTATAACTTTTTTTTTAATATAACAGTATCCCAATGTAGTATCTCCAAAGTGAGTGATTAACTTTTAAAATTTTATGACAACACCCAAATGAGTTAGAATTACTGTGGTGATGTGCATTTCAGGTACTGGTTTTCAATTTTTGGTGTGATACCTTAAGAATAACCTGTAGCTTTAACAAAACCCAGCTGTCTCGAATTTCCATGATAAAATGCATGGAATAACATCCAAATATATTTTAGATATATAATTTATCAATAGTTTACTATTTATCAGACGTCTCCATGTATCTGGCATAAGACTTTGCACTAAGCAAAGATGTGACTTAAGCTACCAAGTGGCTGATTTAGAAATAAGGCCTAGAATTTTCCCACATATGAGCACACTGACCCCTGTCCCTCAAATGATATGTAACCCCAATGTCAACAAGGTATCTCTGCCTTTCAGGTCTGGATAAGATTCCTTGAATTCTTTTTTCACAAACTCAGAATTCCAATATTCTCTTCAAGTCAAAATTCCTGTACATTACTCATGGCTACGCTGTGGCTCAGAGCTGTCATTTTCTCTGAATTAGCTGTTTAGTAATTTCCCCACTACCTTACTCATACTGCCCCATTATGCCCCAAATGGCATAATCTTTGAACTCATCCTATTTTTTACAAGGCTTTGTAGAAGGCTTGGGGATTCACAGATAAACAATTTAGAAATTGATGTAATATATTTCCATTCCAAAAATTATCTGTCTCCTTTGGCAACTTGGAATTTAGTTTCCTGTTTTACTGCTCAGCCTTTTTCTCTTCTTGTTCCTCCTCTCTCTGAACCTTCTTGTCTTTTCCATACCTTCATCTAATGTCTTATGTATTTCTAATGCAGAACAATTTAGCTATCATTTGGCAGGTCTTGGTTACTGCAGCCTTATGTTTCCAGGGCTGATGATTTATCAGATAATATTCCTACACAAATATAAGTCCCTCCCTAGAAGGAATTCTAATGTGTTATGGTAAATGTATATATATACACACATACATATATATACACGCATGTATATTAGGGTAAAATATATATATTAAGGTAAAATATATATATATTTTTGGGTAAATATATATATATATATAGGGGTAAAAATATAACTGTGTGAATATATATTCGCATACTATATTTTATATATATATATACACACACCTACTGTGTATATATATATTCACAAAGTTGCTATCTATAGAATGTCATAGGATATATCTAATCAGAAGTCATGGTTAAATGGTTGGTAAAAACAAAAAAGTCTATTTTTTATTAATTGACTTTATTTTTCAGGGCAGCTTTAGGCTCACAGCAAAATTGAACAGCAAGCACAGCGTTCTTATATAAACTCCTACCCTCCCTCACATACCACCTCCCCCACTATCAGCATCTTATACCAAAGTAGTACCAACTTGTACCAATCAATTTGTACCAATCTGTACAATCAATGAACCTATATTAACCTTGTCCTATTTACTTTCGCTGTAAGCATCTTTGTGGTAGACATCTTGCCCAAGCATTTTTGCCTCAAACATTTTCACTGCTTAACTAATTGGCCATAAGGCAATTTTGCCATAAAAGATAAAATAATGAAACATAAAAGAGGGACATTAAAAAGGACATAATGAAACATAAAAAAAATAAAATTTAAAAGACTTTATATTTTTACCATAACTAACTGGCCGTAAGGCAATTTTGCCATAAAAGATAAAATAATGAAAAATAAAAGAGGGGCATTAAAAGAACATAATGAAACATGAGAAATATACAAAATTTAAAAGACTTTATTGAAAAACACAAAATATTTTAATACATTTAAAACTTGTGTACATTCATGGCAATACTGCACATGTATCTGACTTTATTTTGTGGGTTGTACCTAAGCACTTCTCTTTGAAGTTTTTTGTGCATAGTATTATACCTTATTTTTGCTTGTTGCTTTGTCTCCTCATTCGGCATCATGCTTTTTCTTTTTCACTAAAATGTCTTCCTTCATTAAGAGAGGCATCAGTTTCCAATTACTAGGATGCTTATTTGTAACTGAGCTTTGTGTGGTGTTGTGAAAGCCTTCTACACTGTTGTTTATTCTTGGCATCTTGTCACGTGCCCACTGATGGACATTCCAAAGTACTATGGGATATGTGGGTTGGACTCTGTGCCTTCAAACACAATGTAGAGTGTTTCAAAAAAAGAAACCAAGTTTTGGGGGCAAATCATCATCATCAATAAAGTCGCTAAATGGAAGAAATGCTAACACTGTAATGCATTTAATTTTTTTGTTAAATTTGGCTTCTGCTTCATAGAAAAAATTTTCTCTGATAACAGTGATTTTGTGGTAAATATTCTCTTCCATATAAAACAAATAGCCAGTTATAGTTGTAGTCGGGTATATGTTAGAAAAAGCAATGATACTTCCTTTCTCAAATTCGATCATTAAAGATTCAGGATCTAATGTTGGACCTAAGTTATTTATAATATAAAAAATCTGCTGTGAGTCTCTTCAGATTTCCCTGGAATTAAAACAGATGAGGGATGCTGCTATTTCTTATCAACGTAAGTAACATACATAACTGGTAGTACATATCTGGGCTACCATTAAATGTTCCATCACATGTCCAGTCCTTATAGTTCATCAAATCATCTAAACCAGATTCTGTGCCAAATACCAAAATTCCATTTACATGTTCTCCACTATCAAATAGTAAAAAAAAAAAAAAAAAAAAAAAAGCACCATTTTTAACAATGTATACTCATCATGAATCACATAACCACTTCCTTTGTAGGGGACAGATGGAGCTTGATTCTTCTTTTGCATCCAACTTCTAACTTGCATGATAAATTTGGTAAAGACAGCATTAGAGAACAAGATGTTATATCTAAATTAGCTAAAGAATCAATAATTAATACTCTGGAAGACTGTTGTGAATTTCTAGCCTCCTCTTTTACATTTACTATAGCTTGGTAAACTTTTGGTTTTGACAGGTAAGAGGAATAACTGTGCTCACTGAAGGATTTGTAAACTGGTATGTTATTTTAAAGTATAGTATACCATCTGGCTTTACGCACTCTTATTTGACACTTCCAGTAAGTTTTATCACCATATTTTCTATCAAGTCAACATATGTCATTGTTATTATCCACTATTTTCAGACCACCTTATCTACTTGTCACTGTATAGACCATTATGAGGGCTAAGATTTATGTAACATAAAAATGGGAGTACTGTGTCAATGGAGAAATAAAGCCAAACTGTCAACCAACTGAAACCAAACTGTCAAACCCAACTGTCAACCAGTTATTTTATCTTTTATTGCAAAATTGCCTTTCAGCCGATTAGTTATGTGATGAAAATGTTTGCAGCAAAGATGCTTGCAGCAAAGACATCTATTGCAAAAATGTTTACAGTGAGAGCATCTACAACCTATATTAACACATCATTACCACCTAAGCTCCACAGTTTACACTGGTGTTCACTCTTGGTGTTGTATATTCTATGGGTTTTGATCAGTGTGCACAGATCTTCCTTGACTTGCTATGGAGTTAAGTCCAGATTAAGGGGAAAAAAAAAGTACAGGAAAACATGACATTTAAGCAAGGCTGCTTGGAAAGTAGTACAGATAAGGTTGGAATATATATTGTAAGATAAAATTATCATGGTTAGTGAATGCCAAGTGGAACATTTTCGTGGAGACAGGGAAAAATATGGGTGGTCAGTTTTTAAATGCTCAGAGCCACCTATGGTAACTCATGCATGTTCAGAAGAATGTCAGAGAAAGTAAGAATAAGAAATTTATATTTACCTTTTTTTCCTACTGAGTGATTCACTTCCATCTCTTCTGATATATATTATTATGATATATATTATTAAAGAGCATCAGAATTTTGCTATCTCCACTCATATCACACTATTAAAAACAAGTCTAGGGCTTCCCTGGTGGCGCAGTGGTTGAGAGTCCACCTGCCGATGCAGGGGACACGGGTTCGTGCCCTGGTCCAGGAAGATCCCACATGCCATAGAGCGGCTGGGCCCGTGAGCCATGGCCGCTAAGCCTGCGTGTCCAGAGCCTGTGCTCCGCAATGGGAGAGGCCACAACAGTGAGAGGCCTGCGTACCACAAGAAAAAAAAAAGTCTAATGCTTTCATATGTCTTTGCCTTTGTCTTAAATCAGATATGTTTACTCATAATAGACCCTACATGGAACTTATCAGTGTACAAGGCATCAAATATGATTTAATTTAATCTTCTATATATTGGGTATTTTCCTCAAGTCGAGCCTGTGTTATTTAATCAAGAAATTTAACAGAAATATGAAACTGTACTTAAACTGCATTTGGTTTCTACTTCTATTATACTCTCCATATGGCCTCAGATTAAATAGGTTTTTGTCAGATTTCATCATCTGAAATACACTCTTCAGGTAATTCTTAATATTAAGAAAACCTCCCAAGATGTTTAATCAGCAAATGGATTATGTCTGGAGAAGTAAATATTTTTCAAATGAATAAATCAGAAATAATATACTTGACATTATCCATTTATATACATGACATTAATATTTTTATCTTATATCAAGACAAAATATATTATGGTGGGGCTTCCCTGGTGGCACAGTGGTTAAGAATCCGCCTGCCAACGCAAGGGACACGGGTTCAAGACCTGGTCTGGGAAGATCCCACGTGCCGCGGAGCAACTAAGCCCGTGCGCCACAACTACTGAGCCTGCGCTCCAGAGCCTGCGAGCCACAACTCCTGAGGCCTGACGCCTACAGCCCGTGCTCTGCAACAAGAGAAGCCACTGCAATGAGAAGCCAGCGCACCGCAACGAAGAGTAGCCCCCGCTCACTTCAACTAGAGAAAGCCCGCACACAGCAACAAAGACCCAACGCAGCCAAAAACAAATAAATAAAATAAATAATAATAATATTTTAAAAATATATATATATTATGGTGCTTTGAATTTTTATAATTTCAGACCTTATATCTGAAACACTATTTAAACAATCTTTAAGTATTTCAAACTTTCAATTTTTTAATTTAAAAAAACATATTCCTGTGACTTGTCAATAATCTTTGACTTAAGAAACCTTGCAAAATAAATATCGTAGTTTCCATGTTTGCATTTTTATATTATCTGGGTACTCAAGTGGATTCAAAGAAAACAAAACATAATTTTTAAAAATTCTGCAGTAGTTTTCTGTAGGGAGGGTGTAAAATGTTCTATATTCAAATTAAATCCTAGTACATTGTTCAGAGCGCTCTTTTTATTTATCTAAGAATATAATATTGGTTATCAAATTGTGCTTGCAGAGATAAAGCTATCTTTATTAAATATCAAAGTATTAAAAATGGCTGACTGCTTTCTGGGCAATTGCATTATTTTCTCTGGGATTTCAAAAATTGTCTTGAGATTGGATTGTGTCTCCGTTAAACAATATCTACAGATGGTAATGTTTTCATTTATTTATTTTTTTTAACATCTTTATCGGAGTATAATTGCTTTACAATGGTGTGTTAGTTTCTGCTTTATAACAAAGTAAATCAGCTATACATATACATATATCCCCATATCTCCTCCCTCTTGTGCCTCCCTCCCACCTTCCCTATCCCACCCCTCTAGGTGGTCACAAAGCACTGAGCTGATCTCCCTGTGCTATACGGCTGCTTCTCACTAGCTATCTAAGTGTCCATCGACAGATGAATGGCTAAAGAAGATGTGGTACATATATACAGTGGAATATTATTCATTTATTTTTGAAATAGAACTTTCTTACATTTCATTGTTTGGTTATTACATGAGGAAAAAAACCCGATTTTCTCCTCAACTGCAGCTTTCCTTTCATGCTTAAATAATAAACTTTAGATTTAAACCTATAAGCCTTTCTGTGGGGATATGATGATTCTGAATATAAACTATGTACTGCAGTCAAGTAAATAGTTTCTGTTATTTCCGTTTTTAAAAAATTTATAAACTAAGTAATGTGTTCTGGCATACTAATTAATAAAACATAACAGTATTCTTAAGGAGAATATTGTAACAGAGAAGACAGAAAACCATAACAAGATGAGATAAATACTAAAATACAGGTATACACATCTAATGTGGGACCATTTGGAGGGCTCACTTAAGTCTATTTGTTAGTAAGATCTGTAAATAGACATGCTTTATTAAGCCTTAGGTAGAAAAATAGCAGAAGTGTCTGTCAGTGCTTCTCAAGAAGCCAGGTAACTAGAAAGCCTGGTTGATGTGTTCCATAGAGCTCAGCATCCCAATACATGAAGAGATGGAAAAAAGAAGAACATCAATCTGGAGAGGTAAATGGAGAATATCCAGCACTGTAAATTCCTCTAAAATACTCTTAACTTTGCCTTCCCATGTGTGAATGTATTTTCTTCCATATAAAATTTAGAATCACTGTATCCAAGTTTTCTCAAAATTTATGCTAGCACTTTTTTTTATTAGAATTGCATTTAATGTACAATTTATTTTGGATGAATTCAAACCTTATATTAAGTTGAACCACCTATGAACATGGTATATCTCTTTATACATTTGATTCTTCTTTTGTTATTAATTTTTATAATTGGGTCAATATGAATCCTATGTATTCCTTGGACTATAAATTCTTATGTAATATTTTATACTTTGTATGGTCTTCATACACCTCTACTTTCCTTAGCTGCTTATATTTCCTTGGAGTTATTCTCTATCTTGCTGTAATATGTATAACTTCCTTTTTAATATGATACAGGAGCTCAGCCCAAAGGTTAACCAATTCGCATTTCCTTTCCCCTCTCACCAAGGATTGCTACTTCAAGAAAACTTCCCAGCATTGGTATGTTTCAAGAGTCACTTGTGCAGGATATTTTCTCAGGTAATTTTCTGCATGTTTAGAGATCTGTAGGGTCTGACAGGTAAAACGTATAGTTAACAGCTCTTTCCCAGCTGGGTTCCATAACTGTCATGGTATTAATACCTAATATCCTAATGTAATATCTGGAGCTACTGTTTTCTTGCTCAGTCATGTTGGAATACATCTTGCACTCCTGTCCTCTAGACAACTCTCTACTATATACACACTGAGAGCAAACTGCTCTTTGTATCCTTAATTTTTCTTAAATTCTGCACAAAAGTGTGGGATATGTAAACTTCTTGCCTCAGAATAGGATCTAGCATGGTGTTTTCATGGGAAGTGAGGAAGGAATGCAGCAATCCATACTAGTTTGTTATATTGCCTAGTGAATATTTATGCATTTCTTGAGGAGGCTGTGCTCTAGAAAGAAGTGAAAACACTGCACTTCACATGCCATTCTTTGAGCAAAATATCAAAGTAGGCTTAGTTTGCCTGAATGCTCAGATGAAAAAAAATACAAATTACAGAAGCAGAGAGGAAAAAAGTTCATCAAGAAGGGCGTCCCAGAAACAGCCATTTGGGTAATCTGAGTCTAATTATGCACCACCTCTCCCAGATCCGCCTCTAGGCTCCCCACAAGTAAACATATGCATATACCAAAGCACTAATGAGATAGTGAGCTTGCCTCTCATCAGAGTACTTCAAGTTTAACCCACTTGACACTGTAATGGGATCAAGCTTACTTTCTTAACTGAATGCACTTTCACTTTGCACTAATTAGCCCTTCACATATTCCAGTAAACTGTAAAAGCTTCAGTAAAGATATCTCAAATATTCATATAAGTAGAGTGTTCTTTTAATTGGATTTCATGAAGACTCTTGTGTTTATAGATGCATTTGGCAAAGCATAGGTTTTATTCTTGGACCTGTTTTCCAATTCTCATTCTCCTAATACTCACTGCGTGACCGTGAGTAAGGCATCGTTGTTCTAATTGCAAAATGATGATAATTTTCTCCATAATGAGTTTCTGTATATAAGACTCACTGGCATAGAGCTGACGCTCAGTACATCATGGCTTTTTTGGTTTTGTTTTGTTCCTTCTATATTCTCCTGAGTTCTAACATAACATGCTTCAGTAAGATATAAAATATATGCATAGCTGGTAAAGACGCATAACCCAGATATAGTTGTTTGGTTAACATATATCATTTCCACGTGTACAAGAAAAGACAAACTTTAACCAAGCTGTTGCAAAGGGCATGTGGTGGTGCTTACGAGTGGCAGTTCATCTAGTTGGAATATTGTTTTTACAGCATGTCTAGTAGTGTTTGCTCTAGCCCACCCACGTAATCTGCTTAACTGGGGCTTAGCTGGGACAGCAGAATCTTCCCTGTCTCTCAGTATCATAATATTGCAAAAAATCCCCCATATCCTGTATCTTTGCTTTACTACCATGATTCAGAAACCCCCTGTTTAGGGCTTCATTAGAGAGAGCTCAGTGTATTTCAAAACCTATCAGACTCATAAATATCTCAGTTACATTTAGCCTGGCAACTCCATGATGATTCCTATATCCCAGTTTTGCTCATGGATATCAAAAACAAAAGACAACTTAAATGTCCAATATAAGGCAAATGACTGAAAAATTATATAACCACAAATCAATATAATGTTTTGACAACAAAGAGAAAAAGTCACTGTGCAATGTTACATGAAAAAAAAAACAATTGTAAATCCAAAATTTTAAGAATACTATTATTGAAATTAGGCAGACAAATGCTAGAGAGAGTGTGCAGAAATAATTCATTACATTTCATCAGAATAGGGTTATACGAGTGGGAATTTGGTGTATGTATTTTGTTTTGTTTTCAAAATACCTACATGTCACAATATAAAGTCAGCAAATCTCTAGCCCATTCTGTGAACTACTACTACTTTTTTTTCTTACCTATGTTCAAACTTTTTCAAACATGGTATCTCTTTCTGACATTAATTTTAACTGAAAATAGTTATGGGCTTAAATAATTTTTTTTGTTTGTTTGTTTGTTTTTGCAGTACGCGGGCCTCTCACTGTTGTGGCCTCTCCCGCTGCGGAGCACAGGCTCCAGACGTGCAGGCTCAGTGGCCATGGCCCACGGGCCCAGCCGCTCCGCAGCATGTGGGATCCTCCCAGACCGGGGCACGAACCCGTGTCCCCTGCATTGGCAGGCAGACTCTCAACCACTGCGCCACCAGGGAAGCCTGGGCTTAAATAATTTTAACAGTAAGTAATTTAAATCCCTTTTTTTTGGTATTATGATGGAGAATGCAGGTTTTACATAACTTTAAGATATAACAGAAAATTCTATTTGCTGTGGGCCAGTTTAGTTTATTCTTCCAGACTCCTCTAACCATTCACTCACTTTCTTCTGCCATTAGGGATATTTTCATAAAATATTTTGAGAAGTTCTACCCCCTACTTCATGTAGCTTTAAGATCCAATCTAGTGGATAGATTGAGAGTTGATCATTTGTATTAGAACAAAATTGTTTGTAAATTAAGGCAAAGCCCTAAACTAAAGCATGAATACACAGCATACATGTCTACAAAGTCTAATAATTCTCAAGCCCACTTTTTTCTAGCTCAGTTCTTTCTCCCTAGCTCTAGATCCACTGAAATAATTACTCCCTAGTGTTCAACCAGGATAAATCACATAAACATTAAGATAACTCAATTAAGGTTACTTGTAATCTTTCCCCCAAATTGATGGCCCCTCTGGATTTCCTGTGTTGAATAGAACCACCATTCACCCAGTCACCCACATAGGTGAATGAATAAGTGAATGAATTATTTCAAGTTTACCTCATTAGCCTTTGCAAACCTGTCCTCAACTTTTCATCACTATGACTAGCAGGAGGTACCCTGGAATTCTTCACTTATTAAGGGGTCTTCTAAAACAGTCTTCTAACCTGTCTCTCTGCTTCTTTGTGCCCCCAGCTAATTCTTTGCTGGTCTGCCATTCTAATCATACGTCCCTTCAAATTGTGCTACTTGTAGCAGAACCAGACATAAATATGCTACATCAAAACACAATTATTTGACTTTCTGAAGAAAAATTATTGTCAGTGTTATATATGACAAAGTGATTTCTTTTTATTTTTAAAAAAGACTGAACCTACACTAAGTCATGAGAATACCAAATAGCAATATGCATATTTATGTGAAATATAAAGGTCCTATTTTATTTGTTAAAAATATTTGATAGCACATATATTTTCCGAAAATAACAGGTGAAATATTTAAAACACTTTGCTTAAGGGAGAAGTGTCTATTCTGACCAGGTCATCTTTGATATATTCCATCTTATTCTTGACTTGAGAGAGCTTGTTTGGGCTTGAACGTTTACTACTCTATTATTATTAAATGCATAATTTAATTATTATTCACATTTTTATTACTATTGAGCTGTACTAAAAACTATAAGCATTTGCTAGTTTAATATTCACATTAATACCTGATAAGTATAATTATTATTTACATCTAATAGAGAACAAAAATGAAACTTAGAAAGGTTATGTAACTCAGTTTCAGAGTTATAAAGTAGAAAAGTGAGGAATTAAATAGAGGTCTCTCTGATTCTAAAGTATAATTTATTAAGAGTTACATTACACTATCTCTCAGTACTTTTTCATGTACGTTATTATTAGTTTATTTTAGTCATAAGTTAGATAGGTCTTTCCTCCCAAATTCCATTTTAAACATGAAAAAGATGTTTTAGAAATGTCTGTCTGTAATTTTGCACATTAAAAGAGTTGTTCTTAAGTCTCTTAGGTGTTTCAATTGAAATATGACAACAAAAATGAAACAAAATGAAAATATAACAGAATTCCTCAGTAACATTATGTTCTGAACTTTAAGAGATAAAAGGATAATGACTTAATTTTTAATTCCACCTAGCATCCTAAATTATATTGCATTTTTTAAAAAGGCGGTGTTTTCAGTGTTTAGTACAAAGATTTTTTAGCTGTTGCTTTCTAGAGGTAAGAACTGGTCAGTTATATTAAATACAGTAGAAAGATCGGTTAGGATGAGACAAACCATAGGCTTTTGACTATTAAGACATGGAACAATTTCAACAGAGTCATAGGGGCAGATTCCAGATTGGTGAATGACTAGAACTGGGAAAGTGGTGACAATTAGTATAGATAATCATTTGACCCTGAAGGAAGAAGGGAGGTGATCTGTAGTGGCTTATGGTCACAGGCAAGTGATTGTAGTATCAGGGAAGGCTTGATTGTGCCAGTATGCAAAGAGGATGTTCCCTAGAAGCAATCAAAATCCAAATACATGGAGAAAAAAAAAGGAGCAGCAAAAAAGCATCCGGAAAAGGTCCTAAAGAGGGAAACTGGATATAGTTTAGAAGCATAATGAAAGAAGTGTAAAAAGGCATTCCTAATCTCCACATTGAAAGCAGCAGAAAAATCAGCCTGTGAGTATTGGAAGAAGTTCAAAGTGAGATGTCACAAATGAAGTACACGCATGGGTAAACATTCATGTAATTAATTGCAATCACTTTACATGTGAACACTTTACACTGTTTTATATGGTTCACTTGATTCTTACAATATCCCTTTGAGGTAGGTAGGGCAGAAACAATTACTGTTCCTACAACTGTTGAGAAACTAAGGTATTAAGGAACCACCTAAAGGACACAGAGGCAGAAGTAGAATAAAATCCCCAGTTTAGGGAAAACTCCTTATCCAGTGTCTATTTCATTAGACACTACCCCAACCTGCATGTCCCATTAGTGACCTACTGACAGTAGACAAAGTCACAGCTAGACTTAGCTCCTGCTCAGGCAAAGTACTTAATGTTCTCTGCACAGTTTACAAAAGTCACTTCCATAATAAATGTTATTTCAGTTTTCTCTCTGGCCACATAAATAAATAAGGGGTGATAATAACATTCTCATTATTTTAGGAACATATTTTCATTTGTAATGATAAAGCGCCTACCAGGCACCAAAACCATAGAGACAACTGTCTGAATTAATTATATTTGTTTGGCTGATTAGATAAAAAATGCAAACATAAACTGCACATCAAACTACTTTAAGATTATTTAATCCTTCTCTTGAAAGGGAAATAGGCCTCTGAAGTTGTTCTTCTAATCTCAAAAAACAGATCATTAAATCAAGCAGCTGAAACAGTCCTTTAAAAATTATCCCCCCCACAAAAAAAATTTTCTTGCATTTCTCAAGTGTCTGAAATAAGCATATCTATCTACATAATATCAGGGTTTATTTATTAATTTGCAGTTATCCTAGATTAGCCTGCTCAATTTTCATGAACCAAGCCCCACACCTCTATGGGAAGTGATGGCTTAAACGGTGTCCATTTAGCAGACATCAACTTTGAAGTGGGGATAAGTGCAGCTAAAATCATCCCCCTCAAGTTCTCAAAGTGTGCAATTAGCTTTGCAGATGTGCTCTGCCCACACCTACCCTTTAATGATCACTAAGTCCTTATTAAATGAAGTAGTACCACCACCCTCCTCCCTTTACACACCAGCTGCCAGCTCACCTTCAGTTTTCTAAGTACTATAAAGGAGTCCAAATGTGACTGATAGCTTTTCAATGCTTTGAACCTTTTGTGTAAGTTGCCTCGCTTATCAGTGAAGAATAATTCCCAGAGTGGGTACAGTGGTCCAAAGCCTTATCATGTCTCAATACCCTCCATTCCTTCACCCACCCTACTTTATTCTAAAGTAAAAGTCAAATTTATCTTTTTCCTGTTTAAAACCTTTCAAGGGCTCCTGTCACCTACAGGATAAAATCCAGACTTCTCAACATGGCTCCAATCCATCTCCCAAATCCATCTGCTATTTTATCTTCTCATCTAGAATTACAAAAATATCACTGATCTATCTGTTGGATATTAGATTGAATTTCTATATAGTTGTCAACTTCCATGACTATAGCATCATAGATATAGATTTCATCCCAGTTCTTAAAATGTATAATGGTCACTTTCCACTGGGCTTAAAGTAATTAAACAGAATCTTCCAAGACTGCAGTGGGCCAGGGAGGAGGGGTGGTGCTCATCAATGTGTGTGTATAAGTATGTGTGCATATATTCTTGAGATATATTTGAATACTAATTAGCAATAATTAAATTCTGAGTAACATTTTTTTAGTAAAAAGGGAAGCTCTAACTTGGGGCCTGAAGGATATACCATTTAACAATACAAAGAGTCACCAGCATCCCTAAGAATTTCCCCTAAGCCAACATAGATCATAATAAACTCTACTGCAGAACTGGATCGGTGATAAAAGGGGGTAGGACAGGGTAAGAAACCAGAAAAGGCCTGCCTCAAATATTGTAGTGAGTAGCAAGGTTGATATGACATCCAGAACTACCTCATTTACAGAGTCAGAGACCTAGTTAATAGAAAATGGTATCCCTAGGGGCAATGTAGATGGAAGCCATCATGGCTGTATAATATAAATAAATCTTTACCCAAAAAAAGTCAAGGAATGGAGGATCAAACGGGTAAGGGTAGTTGCTCCAATAAAAAGTTATGATTCAGGGAGTTCCCTGGTGGTCCAGTGGTTAAAAGGTTAAGATTCTGCCTTCCAACGCAGGGGGCATGGGTTTGATCCCTGGTTGGGGAACTAAGATCCCACATGCTGTGCGGTGTAGGCAAAAAAAAAGAAAGTCATGATTCTGTGCCCAAGTTTTTCAGCTGAACCACTTTTTGTAACTGGGATTAACTGAAAAAGAGGACATGTATGAGAGGAAGGATCCTACAACAAGAATGTATGGTAATAATTCAACATTCCTTCCCCAGAGGCAGAGTCAACAGGGCAGTGTGGGAAGACACAGAGTTTGCATCTCCCCACAACTAGGGCACCTGCCAGCCATTGGTGGGGGACTCTGATGCCCAAGGAGAAAGGAGGAACCCCAAAGTGAACCGGTAAGACATAGGGGGACTGAAGGGGGAGAAGAAGTGGACGCCAGACGGATCGGCGTCCCTGAGGCTGGGTAGATCAGGAGACGCAGGCGGAAGAGGCCTCCGGGAGGAGCGGGAGAGGAGCAGAGGGCGATTGCCCTGCCCACTCAGGCACAGGGAGCCTGCTGAGCTCCCAGGCTGATACCCCACCCTCTGAAACCAGGGGTGGGGCGCAAGCCTGGGCCCCCACTGTTCCTTGAGCCTAAGCCCAAGCCCCCACAGCCCCCAGGGTTTTCCAGCCTTGTGGGTCCTGAGCATTGGCCCCGCCCACCACCCAAACCTCGCCTTTTCTTAGGCTCTGCTCTCCACAGCCAAGGCCTTCCCCCCCCCCTTTTTTTTCTTTTCCCTCCTCCTCTTTTTTACTATTGTGGTACTGACGTACCTTCTGGTGTTGATTCATCTATATTTTTATTTTTACATTCTTTCTAACTTATCTGATAGTTCTTTAATTTTATTTTTTACTTTGTTATTGTCCTTTTTTTTTTTTGCTGCCCCACGCAGCTTGCAGGATCTTGGTTCTCGAGCCCGGGGTTGGGCTGAAGCTACTGCGGTGGAAGCTCTGAGTCCGAACCACTGGACTAACAGAGATCCTCAGACCCAAAGGAGTATTCACAGCAGTGAGGTCTCACAGAGTTCCTCATCTCAGCACTAAGACCCAGCTCTACCCAACAGCCTACAAACTCGAGTGCTGCAAGCCTCAGCCCAAATAACCAGTAAGAGAGGAACACAATACCACTCGTTAAAAAAAAAAAAAAAAAAAAAAAAAAAGGACAGCAAAAAAATATGTCACAGGTGAAGGAGCAAGGTAAAAACCTACAAGACCAAATAAATGAAAAGGAAATAGGCAATCTACCTGAAAAAGAATTCAGAGTAATGATAATAAAGATGATCTAGAACCTAGGAAAAAGAAAGGAAGCATAGATTGAGAAAATACAATAAATGTTTAACAAAGATCTAGAAGAACTAAAGAACAGAGATAAACAAACAATAACTGAAATGAAAAATACACTAGAAGGAATCAATATAAGAATAACTGAGGCAGAAGAACGAATAAGTGAGCTGGAACACAAATTGCTGGAAATAACTGTCGAGGAGCAGAATAAAGAAAAATGAATGAAAAGAATTGAAGACAATCTCAGCGACCTCTGGGACAACACTAAATGCACCAACATTTGAATTATAGGGGTCCCAGAAGAAGAGAAAAAGAGAGGGTCTGAGAAAATATTTGAAGAGATTATAGTTGAAAACTTCCCTAACATGGGAACGGAAATAGTCACCCAAGCCCAGGAAGCACAGAGTCTCCTATACAGGATAAACCCTAGAAAAAACACATCAAGACACATACTAATCAAACTAACAAAAAATAAATTCAAAGAAAAGAATATTAAAAGTAGCAAGGGAAAAACAAATAACATACAAAGGAATCCCCATAAGGTTATCAGCTGATTTTTCAGCAGAAACTCTGCAGGCCAGAAGGGAGTGGCAGGATATACTTAAAGCGATGAAAAAAAAAACCTACAACCAAGATTACTCTACCCAGAAAGGATCTCATTCAGATTCGATGGAGAAGCCAAAAGCTTTTCAGACAAGCAAAAGCTAAGAGAATTCAGCACCACCAAACCAGCTTTACAACAAATGCTAAAGAAACTTCTCTAAGCAGGAAACACGAGAGAAGAAAAAGACCCACAAAAACAAACCCAAAACAATAAAGAAAATGGTAACAGGGACATACATTTCAATACTAACCTTGAATGTAAATGGATGAAATGCCCCAACCAAAAGACATAGACTGGCCTAATGAATACAAAAACAAGACCCATATATATGCTGTCTACAAGAGACCCACTTCAGACCTAGGGACACATACAGACTGAAAGTGAAGGGATGGAAAAAGATATTCCAGGCAAACGGAAATCAAAAGAAAGCTGGCATGGCAATACTCATAGCAGATAAAATAGACTTTAAAATAAAGACTGTTACAAGACATAAGGAGGGACCTACATAATGATCAAAGGATCAGTCCAAGAAGAAGATATAACAATTATAAATGTTTATGCACCCAACAAAGGAGCACCTCAATACATAAGGCAAATGCTAACAACCAAGAGAGGAGAAATCGACAGTAACACAATAATATTAGGGGACTTTAACACGCACTTACACCAATGGACAGATCATCCAGACAGAAAATAAATAAGGAAACACAAGCTTTAAATGACACAATAGACCAGATAGATGTAATTGATATTTATAGAACATTCCACCCAAAAGTGGCAGAATACACTTTCTTCTCAAGTGCACTTGGAACATTCTCCAAGATAGATGACATCTTGGGTCAAAAATCAAGTCTCGGAAAATTTAAGAAAACTGAAATCGTATCAAGCATCTTTTATGACCACAACACTATGAGACTGGAAGTCAATCTACAGGAAAAAAAAAACTATAAAACACAAATACATGGAGGATAAACAGGGCGTTACTAAATAACCAAGAGATCACTGAAGAAATCAAAGAAGAAATAAAAAAATACATAGAAACAAATGACAACGAAAACACGATGACCCAAAACCTATGGGACGCAGCAAAAGCAGTACTAATAGGGAAGTTTATACCAATTCAATCTCACATCAAGAAACAAGAAAAATCTCAAAAAAACAATCTAACCCTACACTTAACACAACTAGAGAAAGAAGAACAAAGAAACCCCAAAGTCAGTAGAAGGAAAGAAATCGTAAACATCAGAGCAGGAATAAATGAAATAAAAAAGAAGAAAATACCAAAGATTGATAAAACTAAAAGCTGGTCCTTTGAGACGATAAACAAAATTGATAAACCCTCAGCCAGACTCATCAAGAAAAAAAGGGAGAGGACGCAAATCAATAAAATTAGAAACAAAAAAGGAGAAATAACAACTGACATTGCAGAAATACAAAGGATGATAAGAGACTACTACAAACAACTATATGCCAATAAAATGGACAACCACGAAGAAATGGACAAATTCTTGGAAAGGTACACTTTTCCAAGACTGAACCAGGAAGAATTAGAAAATGTAAACAGACCTATCACAAGTAATGAAATTGAAATCATAATTAAAATTCTTCCAACAAACAAAAGTCCAGGACCAGATGGCTTCACAGGCGTATTCTATAAATCATTTAGAGAAGAGCTAACACCCATCCTTCTCAAACTCTTCCAAAAAACTGCAGAGGGAGAAACACTCCCAAATTCATTCTACGAAGCCACCATCACCCTGATACCAAAACCAGAAAAAGATATCACAAAAAAGAAAATTATAGACCAATATCACTGATGAACATAGATGCAAAAATCCTGAACAAAATACGAGCAAACAGAATACAACAGCACGTTAAAAGGATCATACACCATGATCAAGTTGGATTTATCCTAGGGATGCAAGGATTCTTCAATATACGCAAATCAATCAATGTGATACACATATTAACAAATTAAGGAATAAAAACCATATGATCATCTCAATAGATGCAGAAAAAGCTTCTGACAAAATTCAACACACGTTTATGATAAAAACTCTCCAGAAAATGGGCACAGAGGGAACCTACCTCAACATAATAAAGGCCATATATGACAAACCCACAGCAAGCATCATACTCAAAGGTGAAAAACTGAAAGCATTTCCACAAGATCAGGAACAAGACAAGGATGTCCACTCTCACCACTCTTATTCAACATAGTTTTGGAAGTCCTAGCCACAGCAATCGGAGAAGAAAAAGAAATAAAAGGAATACAAATTGGAAAAGAAGAAGTAAAACTGTTTAAAACAGAAGTCACTGTTTGTCGATGACATGATACTATACATAGAAAATCCTAAACATGCTACCAGAAAACTATTAGAACTAATCAATGATTTGGTAAGGTTGCAGGATACAAAATTAATGCACAGAAATCTCTGGCATTCCTATACACCAACAACGAAAAATCAGAAACACTTCCAATTACCATTGCAACAAAAAGAATAAAATACCTAGGAATAAATCTGCCTAAGGAAGCGAAAAACTTGTACTCAGAAAACTATAAAACACTGATGAAAGAAATCAAAGATGACATAAACAGATGGAGAAATATACCATGTTCTTGGGTTGGAAGAATCAATATTGTGAAAATGACTATACTACCCAAAGCAATCTACAGATTCAATGCAATCCCTATCAAACTACCAATGGCATTCTTCACAGAAATAGAACAAAAAATCTTACAATTCATTATGGAAACACAAAAGACCCCAAATAGCCAAAGCAATCTTGAGAAAGAAAAACAGAGTTGGAGGAATAAGGCTCCCCGACTTCAACCTATACCACAAAGCTACAGTAATCAAGACAGTATGGTACTGGCACAGAAACAGAAATATAAATCAATGGTACAGGATAGAATGCCCAGAGATAAACCGCACACATGGGCACCTAATTTACGACAAAGGAGGCAAGAACACACAATGGAGAAAAGACAGCCTTCAATAAGTGGTGCTGGGAAAACTGGACAGCTACATGTAAAAGAATGAAATTAGAACACTCCCTAACACCACACGTAAAAATAAACTCCAAATGGATTAAAGACTTAAATGTAAGACCAGATACTATAAAACTCTTAGAGGAAAACATAGGAAAAACACTCTTTGACATAAACCACAGCAAGATCTTTTCTGACCCACCTCCTAGGGTAACAGAAATAAAAACAAAAATAAACAAATGGGACTTAATTAAACTTAAAAGCTTTTGCACAGCAAAGGAAACCATAAACAAGACAAAAAGACAACCCTCAGAACGGGAGAAAATATGTGCAAATGAAACAACAGACCAACGATTAATCTCCAAAATATACAAACAGCTCATGTAGCTCAATATCAAAAATAAATCCAGTTAAAAAATGGGAGGGGGCTTCCCTGGTGGCCCAGTGGTTGAGAGTCCGCCTGCCGATGCAGGGGACATGGGTTCGTGGCCCGGTCTGGGAAGATCCCACATGCCGCTGAGCGACTGGGCACATGAGCCATCGCCGCTAAGCCTGCACGTCCGGAGCCTGTGCTCCGCAACGGGAGAGGCCACAACAGTGAGTACCGCAAAAAAAAAAAAAAAAAAAAAAAAAATGGGAGGGAGACCTAAATAGACATTTCACCAAGGAAGACATAACGATGGCCAAGAGGCACATGAAAAGATGCTCCACATCACCAATTATTAGAGAAATGCAAATCAAAACTATAATAAGGTATCACCTCACGCCAGTCAGAATGGCCATTATCAAAAAATCTAGAAATAATAAATGCTGGAAAGGGTGTGGTGAAAAGGGAACCCTCCTGCACTGTTGGTGGGAATGTAAATTGATACAACCACTATGGAGAACAGTATGGAGGTTCCGTAAAAAACTAAAAATAGAACTACCATATGACCCAGCAATCCCATTACTGGTCATATACCCTGAGAAAACCATAATTCAAAAAGAGACATGTACCCCAATGTTCACTGCAGGACTATTTATAATAGCCAGGACATGAAAGCAACCTAAATGTCCATCGACAGATGAATGGATAAAGAAGATGTGGCACATATATACAATGGAATATTACTCAGCCATAAAAGAAATGAAACTGAGGGCTTCCCTGGTGGCACAGTGGTTGAGAGTCCGCCTGCCGATGCAGGGGAAACGGGTTCGTGCCCCGGTCTGGGAGGATCCCACATGCTGCGGGGCGGCTGGGCCCGTGAGCCATGGCCGCTGAGCCTGTGCGTCCGGAGCCTGTGCTCCGCGACGGGAGAGGCCACAGCAGTGAGAGGCCCACATACCGCAAAAAAAAAAAAAAAAAAAAAGAAATGAAACTGAGTTATTTGTAGTGAGGTGGATGGACCCAGAATCTGTCATACAGAATGAAGTAAGTCAGAAAAGGAAAAACAAATGCCGTATGCTAACTCATATATATGGAATCTAAAAAAAAGAAAAATGGTACTGATGAGCCTGTTGCAGGGCAGGGTGCAGGAATAAAGAGGTACACACAGAAAATGGACTTGAGGACATGGGGTAGGAGGGCAAAGCTGGGGTGAAGTATGAGTAGCATAGACATATACACTACCAAATGTAAAATATTTGGCTGGTGGGAAGCAGTGGCATAGCACAGGGAGATCGGCTGGGTGCTTTGTGATGACCTAGAGGGGTGGGATAGGGAGGAGGGAAGGGAGGCTCAAGAAGGAGGGTATAGGGGGACATGTGTATGCATATGGCTGATTCATTTTGTTATGCAACAGAAACTAATGCAGTATTGTGAAGCAATTATACTCCAAAAAAGATCTATTAAAAAAAAACAAAAACATTCCTTCCCCAAAGGAAATCTGCTGCCATTTTCCTAGGTAATTATACACTAGGAAAAGGTGAATACCTAAATAGTTTGAGGATTACTGAACACAGGGTCCAAAATGACATTGATATGTGGCTACCTGAAGCAGCACCATGTCTTACCGGTTTGATTTGGGCATATGAGGACCAGACAACAAATGGAGTCCTAGCCAAGTTGGTCTGGTTACAGTGCATATAGTGGATCCATGTACCCACTTGGTGGATATTTCTCTGGTTCTTTTGGGTATAATTAGAATAAACATTGCTTTTCATTAGTACAGCAACCATACTGCTTCCTTGGAGGGTGTGGTGAGAGCTATGATCATAGTGGGGAAGCCCAATTAGAAGCCTCTAAAACCATCTCCCCTTCCCAGTCAGGAATGAAGATTGAAACAATATCATATGCTAGGGACAGAGACAGAAATTCAGGCTACCATTAAGAACCTAATGGATGCAGGAGATGTGGGTTTTATCATATCTCCATTTAAACCACCAGCCTGGCCTCTTCAAATCATTAGGAGAAGACAGTGGACTAACACAATATGTTGATCATGTCATGATAATCAGACCAAAGAGTAAGAAATGGTGAGCACATTGGAGGCTTTATTACAACATATACAATCTGGTTGGCAAGATATAAACCCTATGATGATTCAGGTACTCCTACATTCTTTTAAAAATTAGGTATCCTATAGTCTGGAGAATGCCTGGACATCCTCTCCAAAATAAAAGAAAAAATATTGCCTCTTGCTTCTCCCATCAAGAAGGAAGCCCAGTGTTTAAAAGCCTTTTAAGTTTTTCTACGTAGCTTATTTCATACCCAAAAAAACTAGTTCAAACCATACACTGGGTCCAGGAAAGGCTAACAGATTTGAGTCGGGTCTAGAGCAGGAAAAAGCTCTTCAGCAGGTTAAGGCTGTGGCTCTGTAGCTTGGACTCTTTCTTCTCTCAGGCCTTATGTTATTAGAGGTATTAGTGGTGGCGTAAGCTGCTAAAAGGAAATTATTGGACAGAGCCATTGAGAGAATCATGGTACAGATGCCTAGGATTCTGGAGGAAATCCATCCCATCTGCAGTGCAAAAGTATACACATTTTTAAATAAGCTCTAAGTATTCATTACTTGCTCTGGAAGAGATAGAACACCAGATCATGGAACATCAATTACCATAAAACTAGAAGTACCCATCATTAGCTGGGTAATGTCAAATCTACCAAGTAATACAGTCTGGCTGGTCCAGCAGCAAATCATCATGTGATAGAAGCAGTAATCTGAGATAAAGACCAAACAGGACCAAGGCACAAGTGAGCAATATATATGTATGTGTATGTATACACACACACACACACATACACACACACACACAAGCAGGTAGCCTAGGTCCCATCCCCAATGATACATCCTCCATCATTGTGATAGTTCCCTCAATTCATACCTATGCCCATATGGGATATGCCTTATGAATGATTGATGAATGTCCACTCAATATGTAGGCATAGGCCAAAAATGGATGACTGCTGCCCTATGTAGCCCTAGGGAAACCTAGAAAGAGAGTGTCAAGCAGGAATCCTCTCAAGGGCTTGGAAATTTGTGTGGGGCAACTGATTCACTTTGTGTGAATTGAGAGGTAGTCTGGGATTAGAATACATATAGACACATGGGCAGTGGTGAATGACTTGGTAGACTGCTTAGAAGCCTGGAAGGAAAAAAGTAGGAAGAGGATGAAGAGGCCTGGTGTAGAGGGATGGGAATAGACATATGTGAATGAGCATAAGATGAGCTACTGTGGTATTATATGTTATTACCTATCAGAGCATCCACTACAGAGAGACCACAGTTTGCACTATGGTTCACTGTTGGCGTTGTATATCCTATGGGTTTTGGCAAATGTATAATGACACGTATCCATATTTTAACCACCCGAAAAGGACTCATCCTTCTACCTCCACCCCTTCAACCCCTGGCAACCCTTTCAATGTCTCCATAGCTTTGCCTTTTCCATAATGCCATACTTTTAGAATCGTCAAGTATTTAGCCTTTTCAGATTGGCTTCTTTCAGTTAGTATATGCATTTAAGGTTTCCCCATGTCTTTTCATGGCTTGATAGCTCATTTCTTTTCAGTGCTGAATAACAGTTCACTGTCTGGATTATGAGTTTTAAATTCCCTGTCTGATAATTCTAACAGCCCTGTCATGTCTTGTTCTGATACTTATTCTGTCTCTTCAAATTGTTTTTTTGCCTTTTGGTATGGCTTGTAATTTTTTTTCTTGATAGCTGGTCATAAAGTACCAGGTAAAAGGGATTGCTGCAAATAGGCCTTTAGTAACATTATAGTGAGGTATGAGGGGTGGGAAGGGTTCTATGCTCCTATGGTTAGGTCAGTCTTTTAGTGAGATTATCCCTCTGGACTATGAACTTCACAAGCGGTTTTTCTTTTCTTTTTTTTTTTTTTTTTCCCCTCCCCCTTAAGGAGAAAGGATGGCTGGAGTGGGTTGCAGTTGGGTATTTATTTTCCTTCTCCCAGGTCAGTTAGGCTCTGATAATACCTAACATTAGGCTCTAGTTAACTAGTTTCCCCTCAGGGCAGGCCTCGGTAAGAACAGAGAACTGCAGTGTATTTCAAAATGGTTCCTTTTCCCTTTCTTGCTGCCAGATGCCCAAGGGGATTTTTCTCTGATATTTACTAGGGGAATCTTTTCGAGAGCTCCTGGATGAATATCTCACAGTATTGTGGGGCCTCCCCTATGAGGGGGTCCCCCTGGAGCTTTTATCTCTCAGACTTGTCTGAGCCTCTAGCAATTCATCAATAATAGTTCAGGTTTTCCTACCAGGCTCTGATTCCTGCAGTGGTTTATGCTCTTGGTTCTCTGTTCTATAAGCTCGGACTCTGTATTTCCTGCCTGCCAATCTTGGAGCCTGAAGTTTGCCTTGTCTTCTTCTCTCTTACAGTTCCAAGAAGAGCTGTTGATTTTTTTAGCCTGTTCAGCTTTCTGCTTGTTGGGATGGAGTGGCAACTCCTAAGCTCTTTACGTGCAAGACCGGAAGACTCCTTTATATTTTGAAAGGGGCAGTGATTCATTTTGGCACATATTTTAGGCATGGGTTTACCTTTCTGCTTTAAGGGCCTCAGCCAATACCACTAACTGAGGGCCGTATAGAGTATCTGATCCACTGATATAGCCCCCAGTATATCACTGGGTCAAAAAGGATCCACTTTACAGTAAAGGAGGTAAGAGAGTGGGCATATGACCATTATTAGATCCATTGATCATTTCTCATACCACATAGGCTGAAGTTGCTAGCCTGACAGAGTGATGAAATAGTCTATGAAAGGTTCAGCTGAAGGGCCAGCTCAGGGGTGATACTTTTATAGGATTTTCCAGGTATCAGAGTATACTTTAAATCAATAACCTTTATAACTTGGTATGCATGTCACCTTCCTCAAAAACAAGAATGCACAAGTCTGGGAACTGAGGGGTGAAAGCAGGAGTGGCCCCATTTACCAACACTTCCAATGCCCTACTCGGGGAATGTGTGCCTCTCATCTCCACAACCCTGGGCTCAGTAGTTTTAGATGTCCTTGCTCCCCAAATGAGAATGTTTCTGCCAGGAGACACAGCAAGAGTCCTGATGGACTATAAGCTACCCGGACACTTCTGGACCCTTCTGTCAAGGAAACAACAGGAATGACTGACCCTGCTCATCAGGAGGAAGCAGGGCTGTTGTTACGCAATGGGAACAGAAACTTTATACCCAGGCTATCCACTTTGGTATCCGAGTCCTCCCTTGACATAAAAATTATGATGTTAAGTAGACAAGTACAGCAAAACCTGTCAGAGAAGAAGCACAGACTCCTCAAGAAAGAGGGTCTTGGTCACAACAGTAGGTAAACTACCAGGACCTGCAGAGGTAATAACTGAGGGTAAGAGAAATACAAAATAGATGGAGGAGAGAGACAAGTATCAGTTGTGGTCTTCAGATGAGCTACTGCAGAACAGCTGTTCACCTAGCAAATGTCCTTCTCTAAAGGTCCCTGGGAGAGAGGGCCATCAGAATCCTGAATGAGTTCCTCCTAGAACTAGATTCTCTCAGAAGTGGATCCAAGTAACACAACGGTGGATCATGGTGAATCCCTTAGGTCTACCTTCACATGTCAGTTTAAATATTGTTTCCTAAGTGAAACAATCACAGATCACCCCCATCTAAACCAAGTCTCCTGGAAATTCTATGTTAGACCCCTGGGTCTTTCATTCACAGTAGTTTTCATAGTCCGTGTTTCTTGTTTATTTGTTATCATCCATCTCTTGCACTATACTGTAAGCTCCAGAAATTATATAGCAGAAATATTTGTAGTGACTATGTGTATTGATATTGCATCCCAGCACATAGTCCTTTTTTCAAGTATTTAGAAATGCATGTATAAGATCATCATCATAGGACACAGTTATATCCACCCCTGCTCCAAGAAAGATTTCTTGTTGGCAATACAGCCTTCCTTGACTAATTCCTATACAAAATGGTCATGCGAATGTGGCCCGTATTAGGATCTGACCTAATCCTTTCACATAAGCCATGTGGGTAGACACATCCCCTCCACCTGTGTTGCTGCACAGTTGCTAATGCCGTAACAAGTTGCTAATGCCATAACATACATGCTCACCAGGCACACAACAAAATGGATCTGAGGATATGGATCTCTGATGGTGACAACTCCATCAGGACTTTAGTTTGATTATATGATTGCTCCAGACCTGGAAGCCTGCTACTCAGTATGGCCCCTACTCATTCTTTTATTTTGTCGTTTCTTTCCTAGTGCAAATGGCAGTAATACAATTCCTGGTTGGCTGCTGCAGCATTATTGCAACATTACTTGATGTTCAAGTACACAGGACATAAAGTGGTCACTTAATATTGTACAGGAATATAAGGTTAAAGAAAATAACTGTCTTTTTGTTCCTGTGTTTTTAAAACACTTCTCCAACAACTCCTTCAGCTGAAAACCAAAGTTAAGTCCTGAAAATAAGATCTTTCTTGGGCAAATAGTAAAATGAACCATCTCAGGTTTATAAAGCTAGACCCAATTGTGTGTGTGTATGTGTGTGCGTGTTGCGCACACACTGAGTACTTGAAATAAAGCTCTCAGCCTGCTCCAGCGTGCCACTGTGGGACAGAAAATAGGATCAAGAAATGGTGCAGAACCCTGTGCTTGAGATGGGAAGATCAAGGTGAACAACTGGAACAGGTGCTCCCATGGAAGCAGAACCAATGGAAGAGACAGAAGAGAAAAAGACAAAAAATGTATTAAGGGGCTTCCCTGGTGGCGCAGTGGTTGAAAGTCCACCTGCTGATGCAGGGGACACGGGTTCGTGCCCCAGTCCAGGAAGATCCCACATGCCGCGGAGCAGCTGGGTCCATGAGCCATGGCCACTGAGCCTGCGTGTCCAGAGCCTGTGCTCCGCAACGGGAGAGGCCACAACAGTGAGAGGCCCGCGTACGAAAAAAAAAAAAAATGTATTAAGAACTTTTGTACAATTAGAGCACAAAGAGAAGTTTCTGGAATTAAAAATCTGGGTGGAATTTAAGCTCTTCCACAGAATTGTAAATTTCCTAAGGGACAAAGGGTAAGCTGTTACATTATGTTTGTAAGCCCAGTTCTCAACACAGTATCTGACATAGGAAATGCTCAAGAAACAAACTGAATGGAAATGATTTCTTGAGTAGGTCCAGCAAGTAGCAGCCCCCAACCCAGAGAAGCACTTGAATAGAGTCTGTTCCTATTGCACCTGAAAAGAATCAGGCATATGGCTTTGAACAGCTTACTTTACAATGACTCCTTCTTTTATAAGGTACTTGGCCTTTTGTGAGTGGAGCTACAGCTGTCTGTGAAAATGGCAACATCTGATCCTAAGACCTAGAATATAAAGCACTTGAAAATGTCATCCATTTAAGGTTACCCTCTGATGTTAAGAGCTTAGGGGAAAAAAAATAGGCAGATCTGGTAAAAGAAAAGAACAATCACACAACCATTTTTATGAATCATGAAGAACAGGAATGCATGCTTTATGCTAGAGACTTTCCTGGGGGTAAATTCTAAATAGGTTTATCATTTTAGAAAATATACGGTCAGCTGAAGAACACTACAAATGATAGAATTGTTTATCTCTTTCTAAAAGAAAAGTAACCAGGGGACTGTATGACAGATGACTGTTTATGGCTCTAAAAAATTGTAGGACCACGATAATTGAAGGTTGTATACGAGGTGACTTCATAGATGGAAATATTAGGGTGATGGTCCCTTATCAAACAACCTGGGAAGGTTCAAATCCCCACTCCACTCTTTTTTAATAATATAATCTCACTTGTAAAATGGAGGCTGCAGTGGCACCTCACTGAGTCATTTGGTGAATTAATGTTACACATAAAGTCTAGATATCTGGTAAAAAATAAATATCCCTACCAAGTTAAAACTTCATTTTACTGATTGGCACCTTGAAGCCCACCCATTAGGACATTTATGAAACATCTCAAATGCTTCATGTATTATATGCCTGGGTAGGGGAAGAGAGGTGGGGGAGATGAGAGTATGATCTCTGCCTTGATTAGAATCACACAGTTTTGGGGTTAAGCCTGATTACAAAGACTTAAGAGGTATTTGCTCTAAAGGGAAGGAAAAGCAAATAGGAGTATCCAGAAGTAAATGCTTAATTCTGCCTGGAGTGTCCAGGAAGAATTTTCTGAGGCAGGAGGAAAATGATCTGTGGCCTGATAAATGAGTAGGGGTTTGCTTCATTATAATGATGGGGAGGAAATTCTGGCCAGAAAGAAAAGCCTAGCATAAAGGATGCACAGTCACCTCTCGGTATCCGATGGGGGAATGGTTCCAAGACCTGTAGATACCAAAATCTATGGATGCTCAAGGCTCTTACAGAAAATGACACAGTCCAGTCGGCAATCCGTATATGCAGATTCAGGACCTGCAGATATGGAGAGCCAATGGTAAGACATATGCTGGCAACCTCAAGTTGCAGATTGTGTGAGAATGGACCAGAAAGTTCTGCAGAGCCTCCTGCACTGGGCCGTCTGTGCCAGGATGGAGTCCTTACATTGTGTTGTATAAGGGAGATCACAAAGAAGCATAATTTTTTATTTTAACTTTTCATATTGAAAACGACCTCAGACTACCAAACTCAGTGCAGAAATAGTACAAAGCTTTTTGATATACCCTTCAACCATTTTTCCCAAATGTTAACATTTGTGCCCATAGTCATTATGAAAAAAGAAAGTTAATACTGATTGAGCAAAATTGAGAATCGTGGCTTTGCATATTTTAGGTGTGTGACTCAACTAACATTATAGTCTCATTATCTTTATAAACTTGAGGGTAACTACTTTGGATGTCTAAATTATATGTTGTTTGGGTAACAAATATAATACATTTTCTGGAATACAAAAAGCTTTCAGCCAATTGTTGAATTAGTATTATAAAGAATGGCTGCCCCTGTGACGAATTAATCATAGTGAAGATGCCTCCTTGTTGCCTCAGTACTAGATATGTGAATAACAAACATGGCTGACTCACGGGAAGATAAAACTTGCTCAATGTCAACATGAAAGGACACAGGACTTTTTGACAGATATCCGGTCCTCAAACCAGCTCACTGGGAACAATTAGATTTAGGCTTCACAGGCATAGTATTTCCTTTTCTAGGAATTCTTGGCCTTCCTATTTGGCTACTGTCTCGTGAGTACAAATTCTGATTCAGGCTTTTTTTTTTTTTTTTACATTAAGGGTATGATAAGCACCTTCTGACATGGTTCCCAGTAATGCCCGCCTCCTGGCATTCAATTTATGTATCCCTTCTCCCCCTCCTAGTATTTGCTGGACCTAGCAAATGTCTTCAATCAAATAGAATATGACCAAAGTAATGAGCCATCTCTTGCTGTGATTACATTAAAAAAGGCTAACTTCAGTTTTGCTAGAACACTCACTCTCTCTGGCTCTTCTTCATGCTTGCTCTAATGAAATAACCTGCCTTATTATGAGCAGATCTGTGGGGTGGCCCCTGTGGCAAGAACTGAGAGAAGTCCTTAATCAACAGCTGGTGAGGAACTGATACCCTCAGTTCAACAATCCACAGGGAAACCAATCCTACCAATGGCCTACCAATGGTGAGCTTAGAAAATCCTTTCCCAGGTGAGCCTTCAGATGAGACATTTGATTTCATCACTGTGAAACACCCTGAAACAGAGGACCCAGGAAAACTGTACCTGGATTTCTGACCCACAAAAACTTTTAAAATAAATGGCGTTTTAGGCCACCTAATTTTAAGGTAATTTGTTATACAGCAATAAATATCTAATGTAAGTGATAAATCAGTTATATAAAGTTCCTGTTATTATGTAGCTGCTATATTAATGGAAAGGGACATATGGTAAATACATAAATTATCCACAAGGTAATTTCAGGCAAAGGTAAGTACAATGAAGAAAACAAGTCAGGGCATCTGTGATGGGGAGAGACTACTTTAAACTGGGTATCCAGGAAGACGACACTTGAGCTGAACACTGCATACCAAAAACAGAATCATGTAAGTACCTAGGAGAGATTTCCAGTAAGAGAAACCAGTGCAGGTACTTCTGACTACACATGAAGAAACTGAGTCTCAGAAAAAGTAATTTGAACCAGATAACAGAGCACTGTGGGTAAAACTGGCATTTGTACCCCAAATTAATGACTTTATATCTTCTTTTTCTAGTAGTTTCATCAGAATAAATAGTAAACTCATAAACAGATAATCCCAAAGTTCATAAAGAATTGCTTAAAAGATAAAATTCAATATTATGTGTCTGGAAGAGAAAAGTGAAGGGAGACTCAAGGCGAAACATGAAAAGAGAAAAAAAGAAACAGAAGGAAAACCCAAGAATGGAAAGGAGATGAACAACTCCATTTTGGGGTAAACTCAGAAGTAATACTAGACTCTCAGTCCTGAGTGGCTTAGTATTTTTTTTTTTTTTTTTTTTTGGCGGTACACGGGCCTCTCACTGTTGTGGACTCTCCCGTTGCGGAGCACAGGCTCCGGAAGAGCAAGCTCAGCGGCCATGGCTCACAGGCCCAGCCGCTCTGCGGCATGTGGGATCTTCCCAGACTGGGGCACGAACCCGTGTCCCCTGCATCGGCAGGTGGACTCTCAACCACTGCGACTTAGTATTTTTTAATCCATGTACAGAAAAGTTCTTTGCAGAAGGAGAGGGAAAGAGAAAAAGAGAATCTCCTTTTCCCTCCCCACCCCACCTCTTTTTTTCTCTGTTTATTTTATAGAAATATTGTGATGGTTAATTTTTACGTGTCAACTTTACTAGCCCAAGGGACACCCAAGTATCTGGTAAAACATTTCTGAGGATGTCCCTGGAAGAGATTAGCATTTGATTCTGAGTAGACTGAGTAAAGAAATCCACCTTCATCATTGTGGATGGGCATCATCCAATCCTCTGGGGCCTGAATGAAACATAAAGGCAAAGGAAGGGCAAAGTTCTTTCTCTCTTTTAGGATGGCCATGCTCTCCTGCCCTCAGACTTGAAACTACTGGTTCTCGGGCCTTTGGACTCTGGGAATTACACCATCAGTTCCCTAAGTTCTCAGGCCTTTGGACTTAGACTGAATTATACCACTGGCTTTCCTGGTTCTCCAGCAGACAGTGGACTTCTCAGCCTCAATTTCTATAATGAATTTCTTCTTATCTGTATCTATCCATCCATCCATCTCCTATTGTTTCTGTTTCTCTGAACCCCCATAAAGGTATTGTTTATGTAATGCTCATGATATTTGAAACCTCACAAAACTGCAATCCAAAATAGGAGACCAAGTGACAATCTGACATCATTTTTAGTTTGGTAAATTTTAAATGCTGTTTTGTTTCCAGCCACAGAACCTTAATCTAATTGGCAACTTATGCACATAACTAGTCACTCAAGCCAAAAACATGGAACTGCAGGGTGACGCTGAGGAGGAAGGAGCAGACAGAGGCCTTCTTAGTCTCCTCTGTCTCCAAAGGGCTCCAAACAGCAGTCTGCAGTGACTGACCTACCTGAACACCAAACCCCTCGATACTTTCTCAAAACCAAGAGAAATCTTGATTTCAATTATTTGTACAGTGAAATACTCTCCAGGATGTACTAACCACTTTGGGAAAATGCAGAGATTCTGAAATTTTGAAGATTAGCTTTATTTTCCCCTTGGCACAATATGATTTAAGGAGTAGTCAGTATCATCCAAGGTGCCCAGGATCTCAAAGTTCCTGTAGGATGACTTGTTCCCTCCCTAGACTGTGTCCTTGCTAACACACACCGATCTTCATCTCTCCTGCACAGCGGGAACCACTACCTTGAGGAAAAATTGGAATACAGTGTATTTCGATGATTCTTGGACAATGGCACACTATTTCTGGGAGAGAGAATTCCCAAGATTCTTGGAATCTGAGCATGACTTATGTTCCCATTTGAGTTTTGTGTTCAATAGATGGGCTATTTGCCCTTTAGGGGAGACAGTACATTCCCCTTTTCTAATCAGTGTTTGTGACTTTTGCCTTATCTACTTTGTGAAGAAATATTTTTCTCCTTCCATTTGCTCTATCAACCAATGACCAATGGCATTTGGGATGAATGGCTTGCCCGGCGATGAAAAATATTAATCCAAAATTATTCCAGAAATTCTGACTTGCAAATAAGAATATCCATAGTGGACGCCTTATTCTTTTTCTTCTTAAGATATGGGACTCTAAATTTCCAGGTCCCCTTTTCCAAGCTGTAGCATGAAAAGTTTGAGTTTATAACAAATACATTTTTCTTGAGGATAAGGTGGTATTTTCACCAGGGAATTGTGTTCAGCTTCTGTTAGTTCAGGAATGGTCCACATCTTCAAAATCTCCCAAAGACAGTGGTAATTGAAATTCTGTATTTCTAAGTCCATTGTTAAAATCACCAGTGGATCTGAAGAATCAGATACTTAAGATGAATTTATTTGATAGCTGCTACTAGAATTTAAATATCAGTTTCAAAACACTTTTAGAAGTAGTAAATTAGCACATTAGGTGAGCTGATTCCTTTCAGCAACTTTTAAATAAGAATAAAAAGAATCTCAGTATCTTATGGTCTGTGGCTTTGAAAAATGCTTACATCTCATTATTGTACTATTCACTCTCCTTTGCATTTATGAATATTCTAGGAGAAACAGGGCAGAAGTTGGACTTTTTAAAATGTTGATCTCTATTTACATTCAATCTGAATAAGCTTCTATTTAAACAGAGAAAGTAGGTTTCCAATTTTAAAACACTAATGAATAAGAAAAATGAAGATAATGCTATGTTTATTCTATTTGGTGCTAATGTGGAATGATATGGGAGGTGTTTCTCTGTCATTGTAATCCTAGGAGGCATTTTTTTTTATAAACAATCTCTGCCACCAGTATTCTGTTTGAGATATAATCATTCAATGTCTACAAACAAGTGATAACATTATTATGCATTTCTGTCCCCTTTCATTCTTTGTAAGAGTGACAAATATCCATTTTCTTAGATCCAATAGCTCAGGCTGGGCACCAGTGGACTCATTACCATGCCATTAATAAGCAGAGGCCTCTTGAGAGTCTAGCTTTTTCAAGCCCCTGTCTTTTATATCTCCTATTGGATTTTCCCAACAAAAGCCTCGCCAGTTGGTATCTCTCTCATTTTACCATTCCCTTTAAAAAATGAAATGATGGAAACAAAGTCCTGAGATTAGACTGGTGATACTGAAATGGTTCTGACAGCCAGGGACAATGCTGCCAAACTGAAATGAGATGCTTACATTATTTATGAACATTAAATGTCACCAATTTCCCCTTCATCAGATAATTTCAGGAGACAGAACCATTTCTGTGGAGCGTGAGGGAGTATTTGTACATGTGCATTTCCCTCCTCCATTCCCCTCCCCACACCAGCCCTTCCATCTATCACTCTGGCTTTGTGTCAAATTCTCCTCCCTGGGAAGAAAACAGGTGCAACTGATCATGTTTCAAGTTTCACTACAAGTCTCAGATCAGGCTGCCTGATAGGGATGTCAAATGTGTTCTAAACCAAATGGGACCCTCTGCAATGTGAAATCATTAGGAAGTCAACTGATTTTTTTTCTTTTTTAATTGTTTCCCAGGCTTCCTTAGGAAGTCAATTATCAGATGGAAATTAGCAGGAGTTGAAAGGAAAAGACACTATCCCTCTGGCTCCCTGATCTATTTATTGATTGCTGGCTGGAAAGGAGGGACTCAATTAGGGGAATGAACACGATCCATGTCACTGGGATTATCAGTGTGAGAAGGAGATGGAAGCCGGCTACACAAGAGTATTTAATTAACATTTACCAGGGAGTCTGAGTCTATTCAAAGTCCCAGTAGCTACCAGTGGCTACGTAGTGACGTATGGATTCATTTTATATTATCCTGGCTTTTGTACTCTCATCCACTCAAGTTATTTAATAACCAAGCATCCTATAACAGGGATCTTTTAGGGGAAGTTGTATGTCTCATTTGATGTTCTGTCCTTGGGGTTTGAAAGGAATCCTAGAGTTTTAGTTAAACCTTCTAATTATAGGTCAGGTGTCTGAGGACCAAAGAGGTTTCCCTAAGGTTGATCTTCTCACACTTCTGGAGAGTAGAAATGGGGCTGTCAACAAAGCCTGTCTCTGGTCTCACAATCTTTCAATTCAACTAGAACTTAAAACATCAACAGTTACTCCTTCACCTATCGCACAGGAGGAGAGCTGTGTTTCTACCATCACTGAGAATTATATACATGTTCCAAAGATAGTCATCAAATGCTAGTCTGAATAGGAAGGCCCCAAAACCAGGGAAGCCAATGGTGTAAATCCCGGTCCAAAGGCAGGAGAAGACCTATGTCCCAGTTCCAGCAGGCAGGCAAGAAGGTAACCCTTTCTCTGCTTTTTGTTCTACTCAGGACCTCAGAGAATTAGATGATGCCCACTCACAATGGGGAAGCCAATCTACTTTACTGAATCCAATTAAAATGCTAATCTCATCTAGAAACATCCTCACAGACACATTCAGAAATAATGTTTAATCTGGGGACCCTGTGGCCCAATCAAATTGACACATAAACCATCACAGCTTTTCACCCTAGTCCTAATACCTCCTCTAGGTCCTAGGCCTCATCTTAGGAAGGCAGTGCCCACATCCTTCATCTTATGTGCCATAGAAATTAAAAAATCATAAAGACTATTATGAACAATTATATTGAACAACATATTCAACAATTTAGAAGCAGATAAACTCCTAGAAACATGCAACCTACCAGTATTGAATCAAGAGACAGAAGACCAATAACAAATAAGGATAATGAAACAGTAATCAAAACCTCCCAACAAAAGAGGCCCAGAAGTAGATGGTTTCAAAGATGAACTCTACCAAATATTCAAAGAAGAATATCAATCTTTCTTAAGCTCTTCCAAAATATAGAATAAGAGGGAATACTTCCAAACTCACTTTGAGGCCAGCATTACCCTGACACCAAGGACAGACAGACACTACAAGAAAAGAAAAATATGTAACAATATCCCTGATAAACATGGATGCAG
Source organism: Hyperoodon ampullatus (assembly GCF_949752795.1). NCBI lineage: Eukaryota > Metazoa > Chordata > Mammalia > Artiodactyla > Ziphiidae > Hyperoodon > Hyperoodon ampullatus. Next base: position 23,380,985 of record NC_136931.1, on the reverse strand, counting down.
AAATCCTCAACAAGGCATTAAAAAACAAATTAAAAAGTACATTAAAAGAACTCTACACTGTGATCAAGGGGGATTTATCCCTGAAATACAAGGACAGTTCATTATATGTATCAAATCAGTGTGTTACATTGATGAAATGAAGGATACAAAAAATCACATGATTATCTCAACAGGTGCAGAAAAGCATCTGGCCAAATTCAATTCAATACCCTTTCATGATAAAAACGCAACAAACTGGTATAGAAGTAACTTACCTCAATACAATAAAGACCATATATGAAAAGCCCAAAGCTAACATACTCAACAGTAAAAAAAACTAAAAGCTTTTCTCTAAGATCTGGAACAAGGCAAGGATGCTCACTCTGCTGCTTCTATTCAACATAGTATTGAAATTATTCCATTTAATCCTCAAAAAACTCCTAGAGGTAGGTAGTATTATTATGTCTATTTTTACAAATAAGTAGAGGAAACAGATAACTAGAATGCCTTTCTTTAGTACATATATCTGGTAGATGTTAGAGGTAGGATTCAATCTCAGGAAATTCTAACTTTTGCACATACAACTTCTCTTCCTATCAAATGAGATAATACTTTTTCAAAAAATCATGATGCCTGGACACAGCAAGTGCTTGATAATTATCAATAATTCAGAAATCACTATCTGTGAGACTCTGTGCAATTCTTCCTATGACAAAGCATTTCAATGAGCCAGCATCTTATCTCTGAAGAAGCCTTTTTTTCCATATAGCAAAACATGTGGGCACTGAGATAACTACATATAATGCCTGTGTGTGTGTGTGTGTGTGTGTGTGTGTGTGTGTGTGTGTGTGTGAGTGAGTGAGTTATTTGCCAACAACTAAACCCATCAAGTCTTAGGCTGTGATCTTATCAGCTCTTATAAGCTAAACACCATCAGCCCAGGTCAAGACAAGTGTCTGTCTTGATTCAACTCCAGGGATGAGGCAGGGGTAGGTATGAAACTGACCTGATGTTTCCACAGATATAATTCTTTTATGTCTTCTAGGGGTGAACAGGCTAGCAGCAATATGTTCTGCCTCAGATTGTTTGAATACTACATTCTTCAGCCCTTAGTGGCTTCCTCTACCTCTATACTCAGTGTCGGGCAATAACAAATAATTACATTGCCTTTGGGCCGTCCTCACTACCTCTTGTATCTCACCTCTCTACAGCTGAGCAGACAGTGATAGTGATCACACATGAGCATTACAGGTGATACAGCACTAAGCCTCAGAACTAGACTGAAGGTCAATGCCTCATGAACCATGCACTGCTGAGATTTCTTTGTAAGCTGTGAAGAGCTGCAAGACAGATACCTGACTTAGCTCATTTGTACTCATTAATCACAAGAGATGAATGCCTTCTGCCTTGCCAAGTTTTCACTTGTATTTGGGAATTAATTAGTGGGTGGTTCACTTAAAATACTAATTTTTACACATTTTTTTTATGTCTCCTCTATCTTAGGTTTACTGCATGCACTTTGGAATAAGAGATATAGTTCATGCCTAGCCAGTCAGGACAGTTTGTTCATGGATAGGTAAAATGTCCCAAAGTGACTAGTGAGATACATTTCTGGGAATTCTGTTAAAGTCGGGAGAAAGAAAACTTTTTTCCCCCCACGGAACTGGATGATGTAAAAAGGGAGCAACTGGTGACTGCCTTGCCACCCCATTTGAGAGCCTTATTTGAAAGGGAAGACAAAATAGTGGAAAGTGTGCCCAAAAGATGAGTTCTGAATGGTTTGATCTTTATTTTTTCTTTTTTAATCAAACAGTATGAATTTAGGTTTTCTGTTACTTTTAACTAGAAAAATACTGAGCCATATAATCACTATTTCCATAAGAAATATTTTACTTTGCATATCACCTGTCTTTCTTATACAGTGAGCCACAATCAATTGGAAAATAAATCACAGATATTTAGCACACCTTGTTCCTGATGCTATTTGTTGTCGGGCAGTTTTTTGGGCTTTGGAAATGATTTTTTGAGCTTCAAATGAGAAGGAATAAAACATTTTTAGTTCCCAACCCAAGGTAGATGTCCATTTGGGGGAAAAAAAAAAAGTACTACTATTAACTATTCTCTTCTCCTATCTGATACTCGTTCAAATGAAGAGACGTACCAAGCAAAGACTACTGGTTTAATGAACCTGATTGGCACCAACCCCTCATACACCATCATTTTTACTAACAATGGTTATATTTTAATCACTTGCTATATTCCAGACACTATGAAAAGCACCTTACATATTTTCTCATTGAATCTCCAAAATAACAGATGTGATAAATTCTATTAATATCCATTAGTATTCTACTTTAATGAAAAAAATCTCAGAGCAGCTAAAGACTTTTCCAAAAATCACAAGCTAACAAGTGGTAGGCTGTGAATTTAATTCACCTCTGACTTTACAATACAGAATGCATGCTTATAGCCATCCTTATACAGAGTATACAGAGCTTTTTGACTTCCATTAACTCATTTAAATTACATAAAGTCCTCAAGTTGATTCATAGAGAAGAAAGTTATTCATAGCATATTCTCATACAGAATTATTTTCCCCTAATTCTGTGGCCATGTTTTTTATTCTTTTCCCCAATTCATTCTCCTCTTCCTAGTCTCTTTAGGTCTAGAAAGGTGAATTTCCCAGTGACATCAAGCTACTTTTCCTCAGGATGCCCAATTCATACTTTATATGTATTACCTGCATAAGAAGAGAATTTTTTTCCCTCCTCTTATTAATAAGTAGATAACTTATGAACCAATGCAAACCATAATGGAACACATTAAATGTAAAACCCATATCCCATGTTCTACTGACAGACACAAACTAAAAAAAAGGAAGGTATACAAACAAGGTCTATATCATCATTTTATCAATACACACACTGAAGCAAAGAAAGTAAAATGATTGTGATGATTATAGTAAAAATAGTTGTAAAACTCATGCAAAAAGTAGCTTACATGAAACAAGAAAGTTAACTAACCCTGTTTTACTATCAGTTGTATCCCTTTTCCTTTCTACAAGGAAAATAGTCCCTTTGACCACCTCTACTAATATGCTTCATTCCAATCTCTTACCTTCCTTCAGCATATAAAAGAAGGGTAGGTCCACAGCTAGGGTGTTCATCAAGACTTCTGCCCAGCACTGGCATCTGTTATGGAAAAGTACATGCATTAGAACCAAATAAATTTGGGTTTTGCTTCCACTTTTATTTTTCGTCTTATCCCAAGCACCAAGGACTGCTTCCTAAAATGAGAAGAAAATCAATTATATCCTGTTTGTGCAAAAATTATCTAAATTTTACAGTGAGTAGAATAAAAAGATGAGAGACTGATTTCATTATTACCACCAAAACTTCTGCTTTCAATACTAATACACTGTTTTGTTTTAAATCTTTATTGTGCTATATCAGGTACAAACTATTTTTATTTTTTATTAAAACTGGACATATTCTGACTGCGTAATAGGTGTTAACAGAGGACTTATGTAGTAGGAACTCAATAAATAATTACGAAATAAATAGAGAATTCATGTTGTCATACAACTTTTACAAAATTCATATATAGTAAGAAGATTAACTGAAGGGAATTCCCTGGTGGTCCAGTGGTTAGGACCTGGCACTGGCACTGCTGGGGCCCAAGTTCAATCCCTGGTCTGGGCTATAAGATCCCACAATCCGCACTGCATGGCAAAAAAAAAAATTAACTGAAAAGGTTTATTCACATGGGTGGTGAACTTAGTATTGTATTAACAAATGACGGAAGAAAATTACTTAACTCTTTTGGAAATTACTTAACTATTTGTTTCCATTTATTTTATTAAACAGGCAGGGCAAAATTGGAGATGCAAATAAGTTCCAGTCTCCAGTCATTAAATTCATTTTACCTAAAAATAATAATTATTATAATAGTAACTAAACATGCCTGTTAGTAATAATTTAAAGTGTTCTCCATTTGTGAATTATTTTGCTAGATTTTCTTTCTCTATCTCTGAGATAGGAATGATGAACCAGGTTCTAGGAAGAGATTTGGTCTTTTACACATAATCCTGTGAAAACTGTTGGCATTAGACTCTGACCTAATCTTTTGATTTCAGATTCTCTTATTTCTTATAACTCTTCAAATGAAGAGAACAGATAGAGTGAGGGAAATTCTGTTAATAGCCAATTAATGAATAAAAAGTGTTCCACAATGGGATACCATACAACAGTGAGGACAAGGAACTACTACTACACACCATATGGGTGAATCTATCAAATTAAGTATTAAGCAAAGGAAAGGAGACAACAAAGAGTATTACCGAACCGGACTCGTTTTGCCCGCTGCGCAGCAAGCCAAAACACGGAGAGGCCGAGGTGTGCGGCAAAAAGAGGGCTGATTCACAAAGCAGCCAAGACAAGCCAGGAGACGAAAAGAAAGAAGAAAAAAATCTCAAATTCACCTTCTGGAACGTAAAAGGCTAGGGGTATTTACAGGCTAAAGAAGCAGTGCGGTCTGACGGGTGAAGAACGTGGGGAACGAGAAAGGTGATTGGAGGTAAGAAAAAGGCGCGTTCGTTCTCATTCTGCGCAGGCGTAACTAAGCTACGGGTCGCTGCAAGTTCAAAAAGCGAAGACTCGCGCATGCCCAGTTGGGGGGTTGGCGGTCCTATCCAGTCTAAACCGGCTCCACTCAAATTAGATACACCTGACGCCAAGTACGTGGCAAACGGCTCCGGCATTAGTCATGTTTAGGCTGAGTGCGGCTTGGAGGGCGTGCGCGTTTTTGCTAGCAACAATTAAAACGACCTTGACTAGTGAAGGCAGGTTACAGGTATAATGAATTTAACTGATGATTACCCATGGTTTTAAGAGTATGTTTAATATCCTTTAATTTTTATAATGTTCAACAATAATCTGTGTTATTAGAAGTCAGGTACCTTTGGGCCTAAGGGGTGACTGAGGTACTGGGAATGGGTTTCTTGATTGGGGTGCTGCTTACATTGGTGTCTCCATTTTATGAAGCAGCTGTTCATCTGGCTGTTCACTTAAGATTTGCAGGGCTTTTTGTGTGTAGGTTATAGTTAAATAAAATCTTATTAAAATTTAAAACAAAATTGTAAAGAAAAGATTGATAATAGGCCAACAGTTTTCCATTTTCAAAATATGGAAAAAATCGATTCTAGGAAAAAAATGAACACAAGTTTTTTGTGCAAACTTAAGTTTTTGAGTCCTTAAAGAAATACAGAATACTTATTTTGAATAACCTTTTTTTTCCCCAACAAATGCAAGTGACATTTATTTGAAGAAGGAAAATACCATATTTTAATGGAGTTTATTTATTAGAATTTCGGTGCTACCCAGTAACGTGTAATTCAAAAAAAAAGATATTTTATATAATAATTATTATTTTCATCCGTAGTACTAACTAAAAAAGAACAGGAAAAGGTGGCAATGTTTGATAGCTAGGTCAAAATTAATTAGCTATTTTAATTTTTTTAAATCCTCTAAATGTTTTTAGGTCAAAACTTTTGTTTATTAATTTCACCTGAGTTCACGGTTGTTTTCACTTTTACTTTATTTATGGTATTTAAATCTAAACATCGAGGAAGGAGGCAAATGCAAAGTTATCAGAGCTAAAAATAGCTAAATGTGTTAAGAACTGCTTTAAATAATATGTATTGTTAAATAAAACTATTTATAAATATATATAAACTTATAATTCATTTTATCTCTAAATATGCTTTGGTTATATGATGTTTTATTTTCAGTCATTCTTCTTATGTATAATTTTGAAATTCCCAGGAATGTCAAAAAGGAAGCAGATGTTGTGTGCAGACTGATTCATTGACCTGTGTGCTGGATAGGTGTCCTGTTTCTATCCCACCATTTGAAGGAAGCCCCAAAGTTGAACAATCTAGTGACTAGTATGAGAGTTCCAGAAAAAGGAGGATTTCACTTCTAACTAGGACAGTGCTTCTCAAAGTAAGTCCTGGGAAACATTCATACTAAGGGAAGTTCACTGGAGCTCTAAGGAGAGAAAAATGATTTCATGCCAAAAATAAATTTGGGAGGTACTGGGATAAATGATCTTTTTTTTCTCTAAGTAATTGATATATATGGGAAATTACAGCCAACAAATGTAGAATACACTTTATATTCAAGTGTGACATGAAATATTCACCACGTGTAAGGTGGACCATGAAGAATGCTCAAAAAAGTCCGAGTGTTCTTTTTCTGACTAATTAATTACATTAAAATTAAAATAAATATCTATAAAAGCTCCTATTTATTTCAAAATTAAGCAACACATTTCTAAATATTCCAAAGGTCAAACAAGAAATAAAAGGGAAATCAGAAAATAATTCAGAATGATGACAATGAAAACTCTTCAGTATTTGTGAGGTGGAGCTAGGGCAGAGATTATAGGGATATTTAGAGCTTTCGATGTTTATATAATAAAAGGATAATTAAATCAGTAAACATAAGACACAAATTAATGAAACAGACATGAAGATAGAGAAAAGCTGCAATCCACATACAAAGCTTAATAAAATTAATACACCCCTATCAAGACTGATCAAGAACAGAAAGAGAGAGAGCCAATTACTTATAATAGGTTTTAAAGAGTTGATATCACTACAGATCCTGCAGAGTATAAGGATAATAAGAAAATATTATAAATATTTTATACAGTAATTGAACAGCTTGGATAAAATGGGAGAATTCCTTAAAAAGTAAAACTTACAGGGCTTCCCTGGTGGCGCAGTGGTTGAGAGTCCGCCTGCCGATGCAGGGGACATGGGTTCGTGCCCCGGTCCGGGAGGATCCCACATGCCGCGGAGCGGCTGGGCCCGTGAGCCATGGCCACTGAGCCTGTGCGTCCGGAGCCTGTGCTCCGCAACGGGAGAGGCCACAACAGTGAGAGGCCCACGTACCACAAAAAAAAAAAAAAGTAAAACTTACAAAAAGTGATTCAAAAAGATCTGCCCCGGTCCGGGAAGATCCCACATGCAGTGGAGTGGCTGGGCCCGTGAGCCATGGCCGCTGAGCCTGCGTGTCCGGAGCCTGTGCTCCGCAACGGGAGAGGCCACAACTGTGAAAGGCCCGCGTACCACAAAAAAAAAAAAAGAGGATATCTTAATGGCTCTCTATAAAATAAAATTTTTGAAGTAATTATTAAAAAGACGCACACAAACAAAACATCCAGTCCAGAATGGTTTTACTGGCAAATTATACCAAACATTAAAGGAACAAATGATGCCAAACTTAGACAAAATAGTTTTAAAAAACACAGGGGTCTAATACCACCAAATTGTTTCATGAAGTGAACATAACTCTGAAATTAAAACCTGACAAATATATGCAAGAAAATACAATTATAGAAAAAGGTGCCTTAAAATCCTAGAAACATATATCCTTAAAAGTTATTAGCAATTCATGTAAAAGGGTAATAAATTATGACTGTGGGAGGTAGAGTAATGGCTTCCCAAAGATGTCCACTACTGATTCCTAGAAACTGCAGAGTTAGGTTACGTGGCAAAGAGAAATTAAGGTCATGGAATTGTTTGCTAATCTGATAACCTTAAAACGGGGAGAATATGTTGATTACCTGCCTGAGCCCGAAGTAATCACATAGGTCTTACAAGTGGAAGAGGGAGGCAGAAGAGAGAGAAAGATGGCACCATGAAAAGGATTTGGTCCAACGTTGATGCCCCGACGGTGACTAGATCACGGAAGATAATCAAACAAAATTTTTTTTAAAATGAACTAATTGATTACTGTATAAAATTCATGGTCTGCATGATTTGAAAGTCAGTTTCAGAGTTTGCAGTAGCATTGGATCATTTTTAAGCTTAAAAATTGTTTACTGTAAAGCTTAATGCAATGTATGCTATCCAGTTTTAAATAAATGTGAACTCATGAAGATTTTTATAAATCTGATTCCTTGGCTGAATTGAAACCCTAATAAAATTATATACATCTGTATATAACACTTTCATTCAAGGCCATTTATACATAAATCTAATGGCTCTTAATTCCAGAGAATATCATTTAAAATGATGGTATAAAAAATGAATGTTAAATTTAATAACATTGACAGGGTGAGATCTTTAACCAGATGTATTCATTTTAAGATTAAAATAATTAATTTGGGAAAATACTTTTTTGAAATGAAGAGACCAAAGGCTAAAATTGGGATTCCTTTTGCTGAATATGAATAAACATAGATACAATAAAATAGGGCAGAAGGGAGAATTATGAGCTGTCCTAAATTCCATCTCTTACTGAAAATAGGACAATGAAACAAGAATCCTTGCTTGCCCTAAATTTCATCTGTTTCTGCTAAGTCAGCTTTTACTAAGACAGAAGGTGGCATTTTTGACATATACTTCTGATTGGCATTCATAACATTTACTGCCCACCAATGTGTGATTGAAATTATCTCTTGGAGAGTGTTTCCCTCTCTCAGACTATAAATATGTAGAGAGTTATCTGTGAATGTGCCAGGGAAAAGTGGGTGCAGGGGAAGGGATCAAGAGAACCATTCCAAAATGTCCTCAGATCTTTGTGACCCAGCTTTATCTTGGGTAACAGAATGAGACAAAGACGTAACTCTATGCCCTGCTTTTTTCTTTTTTTAACAAAAGGACTGGCTTTCTAAACTTTGACCAAAATCAATCTAGGCCCTCCATTTTTATGTTTACTAATAAGCCAAATTTTAATTTAAATGAAATAGATATATGTGTACCTATTTTCAACAGACTTTTTCATGCAGCATTCATTGATTAAAATAATTGATAGCAAATAAGATCAACTTATAAAATCACAAGCTCATATAAATTTTTTTAATCCAAGGGATATCTTTATTCTGCATACTTTGAAAAGGATAGTCATAAAAGACCTCTTTAAATTGATCAAGTTTGATACGGATAGCTGGAAAACTTTGGAATACCAAATCAAGAGTAATTTTACTAAACACACACTAACAGGTTCATTGTTGCAAAGAAATGTAACACTACTCTATTTTCTGTAAACTAAAACCTTAGTTCATTAAAAAAAAAGACAAGAACAACACAAAATCCACATTACTGATATTTTTACCATGTGTGTGGTACTGTGCTTCTAAGGATATAGAATGTATAATCTCATACCGGTACCTTACCATGAACTTGAGGTAGAAACTCATTTTGTGAAAGGTGGAACAAAGGTTTGGAAAAATGAACATAGTAAGTGGCAAGGTGTATCGTAGCCCTCAAATCTATTGTACATAGAAAAAAATGGTTTATTGTATATAGAAAAATGTCTAAAATAATTGTAGCTAAATGACTACCTTGGAAATGTATGTATTGATTTTTTTTATCTGTTTGAAAACTTGGCCAATTATATGTAACAGTATCTATGTTAGGAAAATGGATTGGGTGTAAGAACTAAGCTAAAGAAATGAATCTCTAAGCATTAGCCCTTTGGTGAAACTAATTCTATTTTCTCAAGTAATATCAGATAAGATACTTTACTCATTCAGTTGGTCACTAGAAAAATCCAATAGTAATATTGCTCCAAAAACCCACCTTGCACATGCAAAATAACATAACGTAAAAAGCCATGTACTTTTCCTTTTTTCCTAAATAATTGATATACAATGATTACTATAATTAGAAGCATTCTTATGAGGTATTTTGTTTCTCAGTAATGTTTATTTAGTGCATCAAGAAAGAAAATGTTAAATCCTCCATCTTAAGGAGAAATACACTCTATAATCTACAACACTCTGAGAAGTTGATTAATAGATATCTCCCTTACTGGACTGTAAGAACCAAATGGGAGGGATGATTCATCATCATATTTTCACATAACACAGTGCTTGAACATTATTAGACCTTTAATAAACTTGAATGAGTGGACAGCTTGGTGTTCATGTCAGAGTTACTCCTCGCAGTGTGGAGTGTGGAGTAAAAAAAGGATTGAAAAGCTCCTCCTTACATAAAAGTGTCATCTCCTTGTGCTACCTAATCTTTGGGTTTATTTCTTTTTTTGTTTGTTTGTTTGTTTTTTTTGGCGGTACGCGGGCTTCTCACTGTTGTGGCCTCTCCCATTGCGGAGCACAGGCTCCGGACGTGCAGGCTCAGCGGCCATGGCTCACGGGCCCAGCCGCTCCGTGGCATGTGGGATCTTCCCGGACCAGGGCACGAACCCGCGTCCCCTGCATCGGCAGGCGGACTCTCAACCACTGCGCCACCAGGGAAGCCCTTTGGGTTTATTTCTGTACACTGAAGCCAACTGTAGGTTTGTATCAAGCAGGTTCAGATGATAAAAATACCAGCCAGTTCCATCAAATAGTATTTGTGACCAATTATCATTAAATAAGTGACCGAATTAATAGAGGTGGTGAAGATGGATTACTATTGCATGAAGGGAGCAGAAAAATTACTTCACAAAAGAACATTTATTTCTTTATAATAAATTTTAAATATATAAATTCCTCTGTATCAACCACTTTTCTGAACATTATAGCCTGAGTTATAGACAAGTGGTGGATAAACGTTTAAAATGGGGTTATTGTCTTGCATTAGCAGAATAGGCAAACCTTGCTCCAAGATGCCTAAAATATTTGAAGGTAAAATTATCAAAATTTTTCCTTTGATTATCTTTCTCAAAATCTGTCTTCGACTTGTGAGATATAATAATTCAGAGGTGTTTGAACCATTTTCTATGCTTTAAGAAATTATTATAAAAATAACAAGACCCTCTCCTCCCATTTGATTTGATTTGAAGCGTTCTGTCTTTCACGGGTTTGCTCAGACTTTTGCATCACAAAGTTGTGCGTGGGGGATTCGTCCTGCTCGACATAGTTACTTGCCCATCTTCACTTAATGATGGTCATAAAAATCTCTGAATCAGAGCAAATGGTCTATGTCCCTCCCCTGCCACCGTCCTTACAACACTTGTCAGGGGCTCATTAATTACTGTGGGAACATTTGCTAAGGGTCTGTGGCTTGGGTTTTCAGCAAAAATTTCTCCAAGGAGTTTTGTTTCTCTTTGTTTTCACAGTTAAAATGGTATTAAAAAAATGCTTCAGACATGATCTTCCCTTTGAAATAGAATCCTCTGAAGTTGTGTTTAATATCTCACTATGTGGCTTTTAGAAGCTTTCAGACCCTATGTCTTTAAACATCCTTTGTTCATTTTCGCAGGTATTGGCCTTGTAATATTGAAAGGAAGGTAGGTCTGCTACTCTTGTAATGGAAATGCACACCAAGGCTTATTCATTAAGGACAATAGATTAAGTACACATTGGACATAAGTGTCTCTGACTGAGTTCCTGTTCAGGTGCCAGCTAAGAATTTGGTACTCATTTGCGTTGTAATTCATTGGCCATAGGGGTCTGTCACACACAGAGATGATAAAATATTAGAGCGAGAAGGAACTGTAGAGGGGTAGAAATTTGCACATTAGTATTTAGCAAAGCAAATGCATCTTTACTTTTTGTAACAACCTCTTCTGCTTTTTTTTTTTTTTTTTTTGGTGCCTCCATTCCTGCTGTGTTGTTGGAGATGGAAAAGGAGATTTTATCTAATGAAAGAGCTCCAGTTGCTTCTGATTTTAAAATGTGTTTTTTCAAGTAACTCACTTTCTTATGGATAAATGCTAAAATTTTCAGTTTTCTTCTTCTTTCTCATGCTCCTTCTGAAGAGAATGCCTGGGTCTGTAAAGGCTGGAGAGCTTCAGTGGTGTTTAAAAGGGCATTTGGAGGGACTTCCCTGGTGGTCCAGTGGTAAAGAATCCGCCTTACAATGCAGGGGACACTGGTTCCATCGCAGATCAGGGAACTAAAATCCCACATGCTGCGCACTACTGAGCTCGTGCCCCTTAACTGGAGAAGAGAAAACCGGCACGCCACAACTAGAGAGAAGCCCGTGTGCCGCAGCAAAAGATCCCGAATGCAGCAACTAAGACGCCGCCGCCAAAAATAAATAAATAATAAATAAATCTCAAAAAAAACCCCAAGGCATTTGGAGGCAATGCAGAAATTAAATTGGAACATAAATAGACATAAGCTGATTCTGTGACATAAGCTGATTCTGCGACTGAACTTGGCTGGGACAGTCACTGTTAAGGCCTGTTGTCTGGGTATAATTTTTTTTTTTTACCGGTTTATTGGAGTATAATTGCTTTACAATGTTGGGCTGGTTTCTGCTGTATAACAAAGTGAATCAGCTATACATATACATATATCCCCATATCCCCTCCCTCTTACGCCTCCCTCCCACCCTCCCTATCCCAACCCTCTAGGTGGTCACAAAGCACCGAGCTGATCTCCCTGTGCTATGAGGCTGTTCCCCACTACATTTGGTAGTGTAGATATGTCAGTGCTACTCTCTCACGTTGTCCCAGCTTCCCCCTCCCCATGTCCTCAAGTCCATTCTCTACGTATGTCTTTATCCCTATATGCCTTTGCTTAGACCATATAGATGAAAATACCAGGAGCCAGTTATACAGACGACCTTCCATGTCAGAGCAGCTACTTTGTGTCAGGCCTTACATTCGAAACCTAATACATATATTAATATTTCATTTAGCTTATTCATTAGTTCAACCATTATCTGAGCACTTTTCACCTGCTAGCCACTATTCTGGGCTCCAGGAGATTTGGCACTGAAGAAAACAGACCAATCTCCGTCGTGAAACCTATGTATCAGTGTCACTGCTTCATGGTTCACATTTGTTGACTAAAAAAAATGCACAAGGGCCTCCCTGGTGGCGCAGTGGTTGAGAGTCCGCCTGCCGATGCAGGGGATACGGGTTCGTGCCCCGGTCTGGGAGGATCCCATATGCCGCGGAGCGGCTGGGCCCGTGAGCCATGGCTGCTGAGCCTGCGCGTCCGGAGCCTGTGCTCCGCAACGGGAGAGGCCACAACAGTGAGAGGCCCGCGTACCACAAAAAAAAAAAAAAAAAAAATGCACAATGTGGAAGTTGTGAGTTAAGTTTTACTGGGGGCAAAATGAGGACAATAGCTCTGGAGACAGCATTTCAGATCAGATAGCTCTGAGGAACTGCTCCAAAGAGGTAGAGACCAGGTCAGTCTACATATGATTTTAGCAAAAGGGGATAGTGTCATCAAGCACACAACATGTAGGCAAAGGCTTGCTGCTAGTTGCTGGGAACATATGTCACCGTTAATGATTTTAGTGCTTTTCTAGATATGAGAAGATATAAGAAATTAGGCTCATAAAATCTTCTCCTGAAAATATCTATCTGAAGGCCTGTTCTGCCAGTTTTTTCCCAGAGCACAGAGTGCCTCATTCCTGATCTCCACCCTGAACTCCTTTCAGGTTGTGTTGAAGGTCAGCGGCTGCAGTGGCTAGTGACCTGATCCTTGTAGAGGCAGATGGCAAGTGCCAAGTTTTAGCTGGCACATTAAGTGATTTAGTTTATTTTAGAGACAATGAAACAAGGCCTCCAAAAAAAGTGACTTATCCAAAAAGTCAAGTAATAGGTTAGTGATAAATCCATTATCAAAACCCCAGTTGCCTGAAAAACACCTTAATTATCTATAACAGGGGTGAGCCTATGAGCCAAATCTGCCCACTGCCTGCTTTTGTAAATAAAGTTTTGTAGGAACATGGCCAAGCCTATTTATTTCTATATTGTCTACAGCTGTTTTTGCCCTACAATAGCAGAGTTGGGTAGTTGCAGCAGATCCCATATGGCATGCAAAGCCTAATATATTTACCATCCAGCCCTTTAGAGAAAACATTTGCCAACCTCTGTTCTATAATATAGGTATTCGTATTCCTGACGATCTCATTCACGAATGTAAAACCTGACAATGTAGGCTTAGCCATTTACCACCTGTGTCGCCTTGAACAAGTCAATTAACCTCTGAGATTCAATTCCCTTACCCATAAAACAGGGATAATAATTAGTGCATTGTTAGCAGTGAAGATTAAATTAGCCAATGTATATAAAACACAGAGCAGGTAAGAGAAGAGAAAGTAGTTATTAACATTTCTAGCTGGATAGCTGCTCTGTGAGCTCTCTGCTGTGAAGGGTGAAGGTACAGGATGAGATTTTCTTTCTCCTTTTTCTGTGCCCTAACAACCAATGGCTTCCTGGTAGTTTTTGCACATAATTTTCTAATGTGAGGGATACAGCACTCAGGAGTAAACAATGAGTCTGGGCTTTAGTGGCCTCTCAGCTCAGCAAGAGACATCTTTTCTTATAAATTTGTGGATCACTGCTATGAGATGTCCAAGTTGTGGGTTGACTTAATGGAAAGAGGAATGAGGAGCAGTTACATTTCCATTAAGTGGACAACATTACCCTTGATAAGGCTGCTGGAATTGAAGCATCCTCTTCTCCCTCAGGTGTAGTCTTAGAAGCACAGAACTGATTGATTCATTAAAGATGTGTTTGTTTTTGCCTCTGAAATCAGCTGTCTCAAAAGATTATTCCGTGGTCACGAAGGACTAAATTCCAATTTATAGTGGAATTGTTAAGCCAGCACAGAGGCTATGAGAAGTTTCTAGAGAGGTTGGCTCTTGGCACCCATGAAATATGAGCAGGTTCCAAAATATTTGGAAATTCCCAGTGGGACCCCATAGGCCATTTGTAATGCGGGAATTGAAAGAATCAAAGCCACAGACTGCTAAAATTTGGTGCAGTTCCACCTTAATCATCACAATAATCAAATTAGCTAATACTTGTCTAACACTTTCTGTGTATGAATGTCTATGCTAAGGATTTTATGAACTTTATCTTATTTAGTACTCTCAGCCATCTTAAGATATAGGCATTACCTTTATATCACAGATCATGAAATTGAATCATGAAAGATTAACTAGTTTGTAGTGAATTGCACAGCTGCTGAACTACAGAAGTGGAACTAGGTGCACATCAGGTCTTGTTTACAGAGAACAGTCTTTGTCCATACTTGCACTTCATTTCCAAAGTTGTATTTATGCCTATTTAAGGTTCCTCTGTGGAGCCTTCTCTGACACTATTAGGATTTTTACTTCTACTTCATCCAGAAATCTTCTGACATTATACCTAATGATTCTCTCACCCACTTTAACTAAGTGAACACAGATTTACTCAGGTTTACAAAGAAACAAAAATCAAAAACAGAAACCCGCTTTCTGTTGACGTAATCTCTGGTTTACTCTTTTCCTTCTTTCTGTCAGTCAGCTTTGCTAATATAACTTTTTTTTCCAAACCTGTTAGTTATTTGCATAAAATTCCTAGTGTTTGCTAAGCTGTTAGTAGAATATGAATAACAGCAAATATTTATTGTACACTATTCCTGTTTCAGGCACATGGCAAAAAGTCTGACATGCAGTATACCATTTAACCTTCACAACAATCCTTTCAATTAGTTATTATCATTTCCATTTTCCACCCAAAGAAACACTCAGAAAGATTAATTTGATCAAATTCAAATTGCTTCTAAAAGTGGAGTTAGTATTCATACCAAAATCTGTATAATTCCAAAAGCTATATTCTTTTTTTTTTTTTTTTTTTTTTTGCGGTATGTGGGCCTCTCACTGTTGTGGCCTCTCCCGTTGCGGAGCACAGGCTCCGGACGCGCAGGCCCAACGGCCATGGCTCACGGGCCCAGCCGCTCCGCGGCACGTGGGATTTTCCCAGACCGGGGCACGAACCCGTGTCCCCTGCATCGGCAGGCGGACTCTCAACCACTGCGCCACCAGGGAAGCCCCAAAAGCTATATTCTTTTAAACACTTCTCTGTAGTTCACTTTAAGAGCTTATTTTTTTATTTTTTATTTTTTTTTTGCTTTATAACAAATCTAATCAGTTATACATATACATATGTTCCCATATCCCCTCCCTTTTGCGTCTCCCTCCCACCCTCCCTATCCCACCCCTCCAGGCGGTCACAAAGCACCGAGCTGATCTCCCTGTGCTATGCGGCTGCTTCCCACTACCTATCTACCTTATGTTTGGTAGTGTATATATGTCCATGCCGCTCTTTCACTTTGTCACAGCTTACCCTTCCCCCTCCCCATATCCTCAAGTCCATTCTCTAGTAGGTCTGTGTAAGAGCTTATTTTTCATCAATTATTTAAGGATACTCCATCTGACATTAATATGCTCTGAAAAATGCTGCTAATCACGTATTTCTAAGGGAATGTCTTGTCTCTCTGGTGCCCCTCTCGTTTTCTGTCTGCTGCCGTTGTCGTTCCGAGTGTGCCGTCATCTTCAGCTAATCCTCTTCTCCATTTCTATGTGTCATTCTCTCTAGGTGTAGTAAACTGGAGCCTTTTGATTTAGCTCCCTTTAGAGGTGGAAATACTAATTTCCACAGTAAGTCTACATCTAAAAATCTTCTTTTATCAGACTCAAATAAATACTTCTGTGTAACATCACTTACTGTCCATTCTAGCTGCTATTAAGAATTTTTCCTTTTAACTTTCCCTGTGTTCACTGATTTCTCAAACAAGTTCTCCCCAAAGTAGAGAAGCACTGAAAGACACTCAAGCTTACTTGTCCACCACTGCAATGCCAAGGAACTGTTTTAAGTAAAGAATAAGAAACAGAAGCAGCTCAGGGATGACAGAGTTGGTGTAACACCTTGGTATAGACATAGGGATTGGAATAAAAAAAGATCTGGATTTGGATCCTGACTTTCTTATTTAGGGACCATTTGGTCTTGGGGAATCAGTCATCATTACTGAGTCCTAATTCTACTATCTTGAGAATATAACAGCTGCACACTTCACTGAGGTGTTTATCCACTCTGGACTTGCTGAATACCTACTAAGGGCCACAGTTCTTCTGAAGATTGATTGGGACAGCTGGCATGAGGATTGGGGTTGAACACATGAATCACCTAAACCAACACAAAAGCTAAATGCCATCCACCAATCTTGTGAAGGCCTGGGGGATTCCATTCAAATTTTTATTATTAGTGCCATTTGTTTTAAAGGAACCTCTCCAAGTAAGAATTCTCGTGGACTCTTTTAGAGCCCAGGTAGGCTAGAGAGCCAAAGAGGATTTCTGAGAATATAGTCACAATACCTGGTCTGATAAAATCTTATTTTTGTGAATTAATGTAAAAGTTAAATGCCAGAAGGCATAATTTATTCATCGCAGCTGGTTAAACATGTAACAAATCACCTTAATTACAGATCAGAATGCAAACAATCAGAAACTGCTAAAAAAATATGGAATATATGGTCATAAAATGAGAAGTCCAATCAATTGGGAGTTTGTGAAATGTTCCATGAGAGGATTAGGCTGCTAACAGAGATGTGGAAAATATATTTTAAACTCTCATTGTGATTTTCATGCAAAACGATGCCATGATACCGATATTGCCTTGGGGAGAACTGATCTCTGCTCACATATCCCTCTAAGGCAATCTTTGGGGAGGCTGATTTCCCAGCCTTAACATTTGGCTGCTATGTTCAATGCACTTCCAGGTAAGCTGCTTTGAAACCAGCACAGAAAACACGTGTTTTTAATGGTTTTGATTTCAAGTACTTCTTGACTTCCTCCTTACTTACTCCATGTAGTTCTAAAAAATCAGAGCAAGAGGGGCACTTAGACACCACTGAATCCAAAGCTTTTATTTGACAATAAAGAAACAGAAGTTAAAGTATTTTAAGTGACACACAGCTTGTCCAGGAGGAGAGTTTAGAAAAGCCATGAATGTGTAATGGAAAATGGTAGCTACTATTTCTTGAACACCTATTATGTTGCAAGCACAGGGCTGGGTGTTACAAACACATTGTCTCATTTGGTTAGCACAGTGAGTCTAGGAGTAGATATTGCTACTTTGATTTACCAGAGGAGGGAATTAAATCTTGGAGAATTTTAAAGCTTGGAGAATTGAAATAACTTCCTCGAATAACAAGTAATTTATCTATAGTCTAAATATATATGCTTTCCATCCAAACCCATCTTCTTTCAATTCTACAGATTACTTCCTTATTCACATTTATTTTGTAAAAAACAATAGCAACGACAAAAAACTAAACAAAAACATGCCATGAGAACGATAGTCTTTAAGAGTTCAATATCAAAAACCACCAGAAACAAATATACTGATGTCTTTCTTCCTCCTTATTAACTAGTTATTTTGATAATGGCATGCAGTTTTGATAGAATAACTTGATAACCACAGGAAGGAAAACACCCTTTAGGCATCTTGTTTTGTTTTGTTTTTCATTAAGAAGAAACAGCATAAGTGTATTAAGAAAATTTAACCCTCATTTCAGCAACCTAATTGATGCTTTCTGGAAATACACTTGACTATATACCTTAGCAAGTTACTGGAAGTTTTACTCTATTATACAAGACACTGGGGGAAAGAAAAAGAGTTGTGCTATTCCATATTTATTCAGCCATGATTAATATTGTGTTGAATAATAATTTTTAATTTCCATTTCTTGAATATATTTATTAATTTACCTCCTGCCAATATATGGCTCTGGTTGCCACTATTTAGAATTTATTCCTGTTCTCCCTAAGTATCATTTGCATAATGGAATGACAAGGTCCATTCACTAGCAGTTGGTTGTGGGGTGTTGGACAGAGTGACTGGGTTGTAATTAGTGGCATCTGGCCTCTTGTTTCATTAGCATGCAAATGGAACTACCAGAGGCCATGACAGCCTGGCAGTTTCACAACAGTCACTATAATGCATATCTGCTTTTATAAGCATATCAGTGGGATTGCTTTTTATAAAAGAATAAAATATGTATGTGTGAATGAATTTGATGGTCTATCTTTGCATCCTGGAATCTTAAATTCTTTTTCATCAAAGGAGAAAACAGGACAGCAACACATCAGTCTCAACCTTTCCTTTCCATTTTTAGGTTATTGAAAATGTAATCCAAGCTCTTGTTTCTGCCTGGCCTGCCTCCATTTCCCCAGTGAAATCTTTACTCATTGCTTTGTCGACTTTATTTTCCCTAATTAAACTACCCAGTTTCGTCTTTATAAAATGTGGCACTTTTTTTTTCTTCTCAAGGCAATACCTTATTCAAGAAATAACAAGGCTCTCTAGTCTCTATTTCACTGTGTCCAGACACTTCTCCTTGGTTTTCATGGTTCTGTTATTACTTGGGAATCATTGGTGCTGCTGCTGACGGATGTATTGTAATTGGAGCTAACCCCGTTGGAAGCTTGTATGTACAGAGGATTGTTTTAGCCTTCTTTGATCTTCTCAGCAATTCAATAAATTGGAATTATTGTACTAAGGTGTCTATTTTCAGATTAAAAAGAAAAAAAAAACAGAAGAGAAATCAATAAAAATTAGGCTCTGAAAGGTGCTGTAACTTTCCTAAAGCCATTCAGCAAGTGTTACACTCAGGATTTGAATCCAAGCCTCTCTGACTGTAGAATCCCATTCTCTAAGCCACATTTCTCTACCACTTCCTACAACAGATGAACATTCGGTCTGGAAAGTAATTTTGGGCTCTGAAGATTCTTCAAACAACAGAATTTTATCATTACAAAAACATTCTAAGGTTCTTGATTTGAAAAATTTGTCACAGTGACAATGTTGAATATTCTACTTACCTGTAACTAGATGTTTATTTGCATGTCAATGTGATTTTACTCCTGTCGTCTCATGGATTGAGATCACTATTTCCCAAAGTGTGAAGTGAAGAATCTCTGTTTTATGGATTGTCTATGGGCATTATATGACAGTGGTGTTTCTCGGTCTATTAAGTTTGGAAATACTTGGGTTAAACTACATTAGCAAGTTTTCCCTAGAGCAGAATTTCTAAAAGCCTTTTAATGTGCTAATGTGAATATACCTAATTTTAAGGGAGTCTGAGAATGTTGGGGATCTTTTTTTTTTTTACCTCGAATGTGTGAAATTCTGTTTGCCAGCAAGGAAACTGTTGCAGAGGTTTCAGGTTAAGGACTATCAGGTAAGTGATACCCTGTTTCTAGTATGAGACCCTGGGCAATAAATTAAAATGTAGCCCTGTATTTCTCAAAGGTTTTTGGGATCACTTCTTGAATCATATATAATATAGAAGTCCTGAAATGCAGGAGAGTGAAACATGTCCCAAATTGTTAGTGTAAAGATTAAGGAAGATAAGCAAAGTACATAGCCCAGTACCTAACATAAAGTGAATACTCCATAAAGGTTTAATTTAAATATAAGTCAATTTCCAGAACTTTATATTGTGTTCTTTTCCTTATCTAAGTAATTTCGAAATACTAAAGTTTGATTGACAAGGAGAAAAATATCCACTACCGTCATCCTTAATAATCATCTGTAATCAGCAGTGAATTAACAGCAGTGGCTTCTCTCTGTTGCTATCAATTACACACATTATTAATGGATTGACAAAAATCTGCCAAGGCATAGATTGTTAACAGGAATTGACATTTTGGTTATTGCTAGTGTCAGACATTAATTTTGGAGGGTGCAATCATGCCACACTAAAATGCGTGTTGTGATGGTTTATGTTGTGGGAGAGAAGACTGTTTCTGGAACGTGGTTTGGAATGTAAGTTGAAGGAAAGATATTAGCAGATGTCTGAGATAAGAGACATGGAGAGGAGATAGTGCCCACACAATGGTTATTGACGCATGCCAACAACTGTCTTATACAGCAAAAATTCTGGGTCATTAATCTGGAAACTCCTAAGTTGGTTAAATAAAATCTAGAACAATCTGAATATTGTAGCTATTTTAAAATTTACTTTGAAAGTATTAAATCTTGGAAAAAATAAAATAAGCTTTTCTTCGTTTAATTCTCAGAGTAACATTCTAGGGAAATTGAAGATGAGAAAATTGAGATTGTGTATTTTAAATTACCCTAGTTAAGTTGCATTTGGTTGGAAAAGAGCTGAGAGTTGAACACACCTTTCAGAAGTGCAGATATTTTTCACTGTACTGTATTATCTCCCTAGAGCTCCTAAGATTTGGGAGGAATTGGTGGTGATAAGGGGTGGCACAAAGAATAGTAATGGAACCTTTCAAACGGTGCATAGGAAATGGCTTAAACATGCCTCCCTAGCGCCCCCTGGAGGCAAAATGCAAGTCTAGTTTCATCCCCCATAATGGGATGCCAACTCCATTTCCCTTTCCAGAGAGGTCAATGATGCTCCATTTTCCATTATATTTTTTATCTGCTATTCTGTCCTGCTGACTGTGTTGTGATTATAATCATCACTGATGAAGAGTTGGCCTGTGGTAACTGTTCTTACCAGCTGTGGCTGGATTCTTGCTCTAGTCTCAATCTCTACCACTATCAAATAGGATCCTCTTGGAGCTAGAGGTTGCCTTGAGTTAAACACTGGGCTGAGTTCATAGATGTGACAAGGTGAGAGCATAGCTTTCACTTGTGGAGATTTAGGAATGCCTCCAAGGTTATAAATACTCATAGTCATCATAAGTATCTTAAAGGAAGTAATCTTTCATCCCCAGGGAGTAATAAAATAACATAAAAAAGCAAGGGTAATGAAATATTTATTTTACGTTGAAAAGATGACAAGGCACCCAAATACTTATTCTATCTATAAGTGGGCAAGGCCATGGAATACTCTGCCCCCTCATCCAATTTTTATACTTTAATACACAAGATTCCTTAGATCCTCAGTTATTATCCTAGATTCTCATCTTGGACCTATTTAAACGCATCTCCTTGAATATAATCCTTGGATCTTTTCAGCCTTCTTTCATAATTTGTCTGCTTTTTCTACAAATTATCTATGTGGAACATTAGGTTTCTTGTTGTTTGTTTTTCACCATTTGCAAATATAAAATTCCTTTGCACAACACTGATAAAATGTATTATTTCAAGCACAGTGTTGTATATGCATTACCTCCTTGATTCTTATTTTCATCTGTATTAGTCTGCCAGGGCTGCCATAATAAAGTACCACAGAATGGATGACTAAAAATAACATAAATTTACTTTCTCACAGTTTTGGAAGCTGGAAGTCCAGGATTGAGCTAAACCAAACCAGGTTTGGTTTCTCCTGAGGCCTCTCTCCTTGGCTTGCAGGTAGCTACCTTCTCACTGTGTCTTCAAATGGCTTTTTCTCTGTGCACATGTATCTCTGGTATCCCCTCCCCTTCTGATAAGGATACCAGTCATATTGGATTAGTGCCCTACTTTTATGACCTCATTTAACTTTAATAATACCTCTCTAAAGGCCCTATTTCCAATATGCGGTCATATTGGAGGTTAGGACTTTAACATGTGAATTCTAGGGGGACACAATATAGTCTATAACATCATCCAAGGAGATAAGAGTTTATCCCTGTCTTACAGGTGGATAATAGTTTATCCACGTCTTCAAGATGAGGAAACAGAGGTTTGGATAGAATGTCTTGCCAAATTGGAAGCTAGATTCTTGGCTGTACTATGTTGGGCTGGAAAACCGAGCGCATATTCTCTGTGAGAATCTGTGCATCAGAATCATCTGTAGAGGGACTTCCCACCACTGGTAGCGCAGTGGTTGAGAATCCGCCTGCCAATGCAGGGGACATGGGTTTGATCCCTGGTCTGGGAAGATCCCACATGCCTCAGGGCAACTAAGCCCATGAGCCACGACTACTGAGCCTGCGCTCCAGAGCCCGTGAACCACAACTACTGAGCCCACGTGCTGCAACTACTGAAGCCCGCATGCCTAGAGCCCATGCTCTGCAACAACAGAAGCCACCACAAAGGGAAGCCTGCGCACTGCAACGAAGAGTAGCCCCCACTCACCACAACTAGAGAAAGCCCATGCGCAGCAACGAAGACCCAACGCAGCCAAAGAAAGAGAAAAAAAAAAAAGAATCAGGTAGAGAAGTACACCATTGTAGGTTATCAGAACAAGGGCTTAGGGGCTGAGTTGAATCTGCAGAGGCCATTGATAGAACTAAAGTAATTTCGAGTAAGGGTTTTGAGAGCTCCAAGTGCTAAAACTGCACCTATCTGGAGCTATAGTCATGATTTTTATGATAGACATTTATTGAATATTGCATGCCAAGCAATGAGTTAAGTGCTGTGGCTCGTTGCATACACACACACATGTGTGCCCGCGTGCGTGCACGCACGCACACACACACACACACACATACACACACAGTGAGAGATAAGTCCTATTATTGTTCTCATTTCATTGATGAGGTTCTGGAGGTTCAGAGAGACATAACAGCTTGCCAAAGAACACAGTGGGAGAACTAGTATTGACTCACTGGCTGTTTATCTTTTATTTCACAAACCTTGACTCACTAAACAAAGCTGCATCTTGGCTTGCAGCTTCCACATCCCATCTCAAATTCTCTCACTTTCAGGAAACTAGCCAGAGCTCCTGATAAGGAAACCTGCCATGGGCCCCTCTTTAAGAACAAGATGAGATTCTTCAAAAGAAAAAGACAGTACAACAAATGTCAGTTTATTCTGCACTCTAACTCTATTTGCACGCACAGTTTCACAAGATGAGGTTATCCATCAACACTCCAGATGATTTGTATGCTCATGACATTTGTAGCCTTCTCTACCACATTCCATTAGCCCATCACAGACATAACAGTGACCATCTCTCATATACTTTAACATTCTTAAGTCTTTTGCTAATCCAATGCTATCAACCTTTCTGATTTACGTATTCTAAGACTTTCAAGACCAAGTCCATTTCTTTTTGTCTACCACATTGGATGAAAAAGGATACATTAGGATGTAAATGTATGATGATAGCCAAAGTAAGATGATGATACTTTGGCTGCCAAAGTAATATGTATTTATTACGTGCCAGGAACTGAGGTAACCACTGTAATTGTGTGTGTGTGTGTGTCTATAATTACAGTTAATCCTCAGAATTCCATGAGTAGATACGATTTACTATTACTCTTATTTTACATAAAGAAGCTGTTTTGCATAGATTGATCACTCACTTTTTCCATAAGCAAATGGTGATGACAGTATTATGATTAAAGTTCTATGACTCTACAGACTGTGACATATGTATGTGTCACATATATATCTATATATCTTGTCCATACATTATTTCCCTCTGGAAAATGTCTACATGGAACCAAAGTATATCTCAATGGTTTCCTTAAATCATAGTACCTTCTTATGTGCTTCTATGAAATTTTTCTATTCTTTTGAAATGTTTTGAGTCTATACCATGATAAAGGTGTAGGAAATGTTTCTATTTCACAAGAGAGTAAACTTGCAACTTTCTAGTTTTTAATCTAACTCAAGAAATCACTTTCACTCTTTTGCCTTCAATTTAGAAGGTATTAAATACTTGTAAATACCAGTAAAATTCAGTAAAAATTGACAATGTAGGTATATATAAAACTGATAATTACAAAATGTATATAAATAAAAAGTAAAAGGCTTTAATATAGTAGCTCATGATATAGTAGCCCCGGTGCTAAACCCTTTATATGACTTAACTCATTTAATTCTTACACAAATTAAATATGTTAAGACAATAAGCATTTTCACATTACAGATGAGGAAATTGAAGAACAGAGAAATTAAGGAATTTATCCCACTGGTCTTGCTGGAGGTTGGAATCAACCCCAAACCCAAACATCAGCACTCATGTTGCTAAGCACTGAACTATACTAACCCTCAGTGATGCAGAGAGTCCAGGTATTAAAGTTATAAGATAAGGATTAGTATATGGACATTATTTATTTACTTTTAAACTCTTGTGAGACGTTTTTTGCACTGTTGATCCTGATTAATAGTCCCCTGTTTACTTGCAGTTCCTCCCACTATTGATAGTCTTTGGCCATCCATTGAATCTGGGCCAGCCTTCTTTCTTTGACTAATATAATACAGTGGAAATGATGAAATACCTGAGGACTTGAGTACTCTTTCTCTTGGAATGCTGCCCGTGCTGTGATGCTTTTTAATGGAATATAAGAGATCACATGGAGAAGGTCCCAGATGCAGAAACTAGTACCATCTTAGTCTACACACCTACCAAACAGGTGAGAAAATGCAGATCACAACAACAACCTACAGCTGACCATAAACACATAAGTGTGCCCTGATGAGGAAAGAACCACTCCGCCGACCCTTAGACTTGGGAGCAATAATAAATGATGATTTTTTAAGCCCTTGAGTTTTGGAATAGTTTGTTATGCTTCAATAGCTAACTAATGAAGAAATTGACAACAGAAGTGAGTCAGTGCTATAATAAAAACCTACAATGTGTGATATCAGCTTAGTTGAGTAATAATGGGAACCTATAAAAAAATGAGCAAACAATTGGAAAAGGCTAAGAAAATAGAAAAATTTTATTACAGGCTAATAAATATCGTGACCCACTTTATGTAGTAGCAAAGCAATTCACAAAACTGTAGCCAGCTGTTAATAAGAAAATGGAAAAAAAAATAATATGGCTATGTGTAAGGAGTTCCCGAGGCAATGTTGAAAATGTCAGCAGAATGCCATCAGTTGTGTATGATAGGTGTGGAAAGAAAGGCATGAACACCCAAAAGAACTAACCAGTTTTCAAGTAACACTCAAAAGGAATGTAGAGGTGCCAGGATTTACTGGGTTAGAAATAAGACAGTAGCTCATCTTCAACTTTGCCAGCTAGCAAAATATTCTCAAAAGGTTTGGGGTATAGATAAAATTAAGGATGTATCTGCAAGAAACTTTGTTAAGATCTCTGAAAGAATTAAGTTGGTACCTACTAGACCCCCTTAGCTAGGAAAATAGGTCATCTAGGAATCTTAAGGGTGCTGTTGACCTGAAATGCTTAAGTATTTGTGACGTTTTAAAATCTTTAGTGATTATTGTTTTGGCAAATTGAGTTGAATGAGATTAATAGAAGGCTCACAAAATTTTAACAGAGTTGCATTGGAAAAAAAAAAGAACCTAGTTTGGATTAAAAGGTGGCAAGATGACTGAAGCATCCTGAAGTCCTCTAGGATTTCAAATTTGTATGGGAAGGTAGAAACTTGTTCAATTGTCACTGCAGATTATTACTTCAGAAGGATCCAAAGAGGGTGAGGAAAAAGGTAAGATATCTCAGAGGGTAGCATCAAGGACCAAAAGAGTGGGGCCAGGAGCCATGGTGAATAATATAAGGAGATCCAGTCCCCGGGAGAAGAGCCCAGAGAAAATTCTCCACTCTTAGAGTGTGTGCTTGGGGGCGAGGCTGGGGGGGTGAATGGTGATGGACAATATTTTACAAGTTTTCAGAAATGGTATGGATTAGTGGATGCAGTGTGTCTCCTAACCCTTCCTCTCACTTTAAGAATGGGACTATGCATTGTGGTTATCCTGTCTCTGTGTGACCCTTGTACATTGGGTGTGTACGAGGCAGATAGCCAGAGTTTTTATTAATTCATAGGTCTCTGAATCAAAAGGAGCCACCACCTCCAGGGAACTACATCCAGACCTGATGTATATCCTAAGATCTTGTACTTGCAGCCTGGTATTGTAATTACAAGACACATCGGGGTGTTTATAGAGGGGTAAACATATTTTGTGTGTCAAAGAGATACAAATAATTTGGGCCTAAGATCAGATCATAGTAAATTGATTGCACTGACGGGCTAAATAAATAACAGTACCCCTATTTCAGCATCCTTTTCCCTGAAGGTTTCTGGTTTTCACTCACTCTGACTCTCGGCTGGCCTTACGTTAACACTTTGGAGACTAAGCCTGGAGAAGTTTGCATACTCTGCTTTCTCTCAGTCAGGATTGGCTGTCTTGCTTTTGGTGTCTTGCCTCCACCATAGGAACAAGGCCAAGTCACTCTTGGAGGAGGAGCGACCACATGCAGAGAGCTGGGGGTTCCAGGCCTCAGCCAGTCAACCATTGGGCAGTTTTGCCTAATCAACCCAGAGCTGAACACCAGTCTATGAGGTAACTTAGCCAAGATTGGGAAACCATATTCCTGAACACATCCTAAACTGTTGATGCACAGATTGTTATTATTTTAATACTCTATATTTTAGGGTGGTTTATTTCACAGCAATAGTAACTGATTCAACTTAGCAACTGTGGACTTCTTATCAAAACTCACATGGTTTCAGTCTTTTCATCTGTGATCTGTAGATATAAAAATCAACTTTAGATTGTACCCATAATAATAAATTAATAAAAAATGTATAGACCATAGTAGGAGTCCAATAAACATTTTAAGTGGATGAATAAATGGTTAGTATTCAATACAATTTTTACAGAAATTGCACTGCAAATGCCATGTAGTTAGGGTCATTGTGAGGTTTTTCTCCACTCCCCTACGTTGGAGAGCAAGAAAATACCTTTGGGTTCTTTCAAAATAGATTGTTCTGCCTCTGTAATGGGTACCTGTGGGGCTGATTGAAGAACAATGACATATGAGGAGTCACAGTGGTTTGGGGAAAGCCAGAAAGCATTTCCTATTGAGATAAAGATAAAAGAGACTTTTCTTAGCGGAAGGTAGCAGCTAAGTGCTTTGTAAAAATAACAAAGCAGAATCATTATTCTAAAGAAAAAATAGCACTGTCAGAAATTATATATTACACCTTTTAAAGAAAAGTAAGAAGTCAAAGTCATTGTCCTAACCTCATTATGCACTTTTTTTTCTATATAGGTTTACACTAGTAACACTATAATTTGTGCCAGCTAACTCTTCCTTTGAAAATCTCTTTTTGCTTTTTTTTTTTTTTTTGCATTCAAGTATTGTAATATGTTGAGGTATAGAGACTAAGCTTTAACTTTGGTCTTATTCTGGACTAATGACATTAATCCTCCAGGTACATATGGTATGTGACATAATACGAGGAAAACAGAGCTTACATTTTTCCTCATGGTCAAAAGTAAATTAGAGTACAGAGGAACCAGGGGTTACTGAGAGCCCTATAAAATTCTGTATTGCTGGTGCATAATACAAAGGAGGGTTGGGGTGGTAGAGGTTTGGCAGAGACCCAGGATAAGGAATTAAGACAACTGTAGTAATGAATTGGGGATATAATGTCTCAGATATTACTCCTATTATAAAAGTAATTTAACTACATTATTCTCAGTTTTCTCATTTGTACCATGGTGAGAGGCAAAGTAAATGATTTCTAAAGTCACTAAAATTCAAAATCTTGAGTGTAACTCTCCCTCCCCTGTTCTATTCAAACCTCTCATTCAGCAGCAGCTGTTAAGGCCTTGGATGAGGACATATCCAAGCTTCCTAGTGTTGAAATATGAGAGCCAAGGGCAAGGATACAGCGAGGGATTTTATGCAAGGTAGTTTTCACGGGTACTAGTGAGTCTGGAGGCTCACACTTACATCTACTCGTAACCTGGCTTATACGCTTTGAGCCTGACACCTGATCATATTTTGTTTTTGTTTTTGTTTTTCCCCCAAACGTTGGCCCAGCACAGAGTATGACAGTTGCAAGCCTTTCTTAAGTGTGTGCTGAAGAAACTCAATGTCTTTTGAAAGATGCATAAGCAAAAAACTAGTGTGTGCCTTGGGAGAATAGAATGGTTTGGTGTGGGAACACAGAGCAGAGCCTGACAAACCTGCTCTGAGGTCTGAGAAACCTTCATAGACAAGGGCATCTGAGGAGGGTATTCAAGCATAAATAAAAGTATGACGTGCAGAGGGAAGAAAGATAAGGAAGCCAGAGAAAGAGAACTGTAGTAGTCGATTCACAGTGTGGGGCTTAATCATCTGAGATGTCTATACTTGTGACTGACTCAGAGGTGTAGTCAATTCAACATATGTTAAACTGAATGGAATTGAAATACCTCTCTCTCTCCCTGGATTCGAAGAAGGCTCAGTTTATCGGAAGTGGATGAAAGAAAGTTGGGACCTCCATTCTGACAATGTTCTAAAGACTGACTACATTATTTTGCATCACCTTTATTTCTCTTCAGATTGAGACATTAAACATGTAACCACAGTGCCATAAAGGATGTTTCATTAATACTGTGTATAGTAGTTTGCCTGTTCGGGGGTATGACTACATGTTTTACAGTGTAAATATATATGTTTAGGGGTGCATGTATGAGTATTGTGAAGGCAATTTTTGAATTTTTTGCTTTTTTAGTGGCTGTCTCTCCAAAATCCATGTCTCCAAACTGTGCAGGCATT
This sequence comes from Hyperoodon ampullatus, assembly GCF_949752795.1. Lineage (NCBI taxonomy): Eukaryota > Metazoa > Chordata > Mammalia > Artiodactyla > Ziphiidae > Hyperoodon > Hyperoodon ampullatus. The sequence continues at coordinate 23,351,957 of NC_136931.1, read as the reverse complement.
ACACTTCCTCACAGCCTGATGGCCCGATGGCAATCTTTGGAATATTGCAGATGTGAGTTCAAATCCCTCCTGAGTTTGAATTCCAGCAGAACAAAATGACAGTAGCTGCAAATAATATATGCAAATTGAATTCAAAAACTAGTTGAATATTAATTGAGAAGGGTTCTGTAGCCCAGTAGGTAAGCCTGGCATGATCAGTTACAAAGCCTATCATGAGCCAACCAAGGGAAGTGGAGGCTCAAGTGCTGCTTGTTGTCCATCTTTTTTGGATGGTGATAGGGCTACTGAACTGTCATGTGCTGTATTTTCTGCTTCATTCTCTGGCTTTTCCCTTGATCCCCTCTCTGCTATCCTACTTCTAATCTCTTCTTGTTTTACTCCATTTCTTAATGTATCTTTCTTTCTCTTTTTTTTTTTTCCTAATAGTCATTTCATTCCATTCTACCAAATAGTCTCTGCTCAGACCTAAAGGAAAACAAATACAGAGAAGTCCATGATAATGGAATAGCATACTACCCCAAATGTTTAAATATATGCTCATAAATCTCAGATGAATCCAGTGTCTTGGGAGACTATGATAACATCCACTTAGACTTTAATCAAAGAACAGAAATAGCTCTTAAGGCCTGCACCAACTATTCCAGAATCAAGAATTTCCTAAAATCCAACAGACTCTTCCCTTTCCTCTGTGATTCTGTTGGACTATCCTGAAGAAGCTAAAATATAACATTCTTGTTGTTCTGGTTCCTAAAGCATATGAAATGCCTTTTTGTTCCCCTCCTACTCTAAGAACTAACAAATTATATGAAATTTTAATGCTACTATCTCATAAAAAGTTCAATGGAAATGATTAGAATAACTTGGGTTCTTATTTTGAACTAGCTATATGACCCTACCCATTGGAAAGCATGAGATCTGTTTTATCTACACCACTGGGATGCTGTAAGGTTTATGGAGATAATGAATGTGAAACTGTTTGGTATGCAATTCTGATACAAGGAGTTGTTGTGCATATATGTATTAATTTTGTATTTATACCTCCCTTCCAAAAATGATTTTATGTAGCTAATATATATTCAATAAAAAAGAAAGTGTTCGGGCTTCCCTGGTGGCACAGTGGTTGAGAGTCCGCCTGCCGATGTAGGGGACACAGGTTCATGCCCTGGTCTGAGAAGATCCCACATGCCGCAGAGCGGTTGGGCCCATGAGCCATGGCCGCTGAGCCTGCGCGTCCGGAGCCTGTGCTCCGCAACGGGAGAGGCCACAACAGTGAGAGGCCCGTGTACTGCAAAAAATAAATAAATAAATAAATAAGTGTTCTATTTAAATCAAAACAAAAAAGTGCGAATTTTAAAAAATAGTTTTTTTATTTTGCTTCTTTCTAACCCTTTAGTCCTCTAGGTATTCTGAAATGAGCCATATGAAGACTTGACTTAACCTCTAAGAATTCTGTGTCTATTGCATTCCAAGCTATGTTTTTCAAAAGAATTGATCTAGGATATCCAGTAACTGGAATATATTGTCATTTAATGAATGCTTTTTTCCTCGCTAATTATTTAGTTTATTATATGTTCCTTGTGGATATGAAGATAAAAGAGAAGTATTCCCTAACAATGATAAAGGGAAATTAAAGGGTTATTTAATTTTCTACTGTTTTCAGGAAAAATCTCATGTTTTCGATATTTTGATCCAAGTTAAGTCTCCCATCACTTCTCCCTCTTCTCTGTGCAGCTCTCCCAGTGTATCAAACCAAGCAAACTGCTTTCCATGATCCCTAAATCCCTATCACAATTTCAAGTCTATTGCAAGACGTGCTGTTTCTTCTGCCCTAAATGTCTTTTCCAGTTCTCTAAATAAGGAAAGTTTCTTCATTCTTCAAGAATCAGCCCTTATCAAATCTCCTGCTTTGATTAAGTCTTCCTCATCACTTCAGAATTATTGTTTGGAACACAGAGAACAGATAATAAGCTAATTGAGGACAAAGATTATATTGCTATATGCCTTCATCTCCATTTCCTAGCACAAGGTGGGGACGAGTAGTCATAGGGAATGTCTGTAAAGATGAGAATTTGCTCCTATTCCTTTGAGGCGATGCTAATGCAAATGGCTTTGTTAGGGAGAAATCCCCTGCCTATTTAACAACCTCACAGAATCCTGCAGCATCTGCTAGCACACTAGTTCAGAAAAGCTGCCAACATGATCCTAACAGTACCTCATCATTTGCAACCACTGATTCGAAGATCAGAAGTGATTCTTGTGGCTTCATTTAAACCCACTGTCAGTGAAGTCTTGAATGCATCTTTTGAATTTAGGACTTCCTCTCAGCAGCCGCTCTAATCATTGAAGTGGTCATTTGCACTGGAGTGTCATCAACTCTATATTGTTGTTGGAGTGGTACATTTAATTCCGTGTTACAGAGTTGAGGGGAGTGAGCAGAGTTCATCTTTTGTCACACTGCTGCCCTCAGTAGATATTATTCCTGAAAAAACTACAGTGAAAAGAATCAGGGACTTGTGAAACTATTGATCCTTAAATCTAACACCCCTGTTCCTGTTCCCCGCTCTCCTACCCTCATGAATTTCCCAAGGTGCTCTGGGTCCTGTTCATGGGAAGATACTTGAACAAAGGCAGTTTTGTTGTGATTACATCATCTCCACACAGAACACCTAAAAGGTCATTCAGTCTTGTATCTCTGAAACAACTAACCTTCTTTGGAAGTAAATGGAATATGTCTCTTGTGCTGCTGATTTGTTTCAAAAATAGGAAAAGGTAGAACAATAGGTACATTATGCAGAGTGTTTTTGAAAGAGAACTTTTATAAATTGGTAATTTAGAAAATCAGTGGGTTGCAGACGAGACACAGCATCCTCTGCTGAGCTTTCCGCTACAACAGAAGTGTCATTTGAGTACACTCTTTAATCAAACTTTTTTACAATTTATACCCGGTCTATGCAGAATTGAGTACTTGGGCTGAATGATATATTCCAGTGCCTCCTATTTCCATGAAATCTAAGATGCTACTTTATCAAACTCACTTTTCACAGGAGGGAGTTCAAGCAGAGAGAGGGGTTAAGCACTATATCCAAGGTCATGCTGAAAGTGAACATTAGAAATCAATGTTCTCATCCTTTCCTTTGGACTCAGTGCTCCTGTTGCTTACAAAGAATGATATGACTAATACCATTTTTCACCAGGCTATCCCCACACCCTTTCTTACCTGCTAACAACCACACTTATTTTGGCCAGGTAGTCAGCAAAGTGCTCTTACTCTCAGTAAAGGCAAGACTCTTAGCACTAGAGAATGAATCCTAATTGATCTGAATGAGCACTGATAATTTCAGTCCCCAAATGCTGATGGTTGCTCTAGGGGTAATCATGTAACCCCTTGGAGATTATGAGAATTAAATATAAATGAATTAGAGGACTTCTCTCCCTGAGTTCTTAAATCTACCTTGTATGGTGGTATGAGGATGCTTAGAGCTGTAATAATTATCTTTGCCTATGAGGTAACCAACAGAGACTTGAAAATGGCTTGGGGTCCTTGAGTATACTGATGAGTTAATATAACAAACCTGGAAACATCCACCTCCAGACTTCTTGTTAAATAAGTTAATTAAAAGTCTTTATAGCTGAAGCCACTATATTCCCTTATATGCAGTCAAAAGCAATTCTGACAGATAGATGAGGTCAGAGTACATATCACAAGTAGAATGCCTTTAATGCTTACATTGAAAGTGGGGTCTGGAGGGGGATGGGGGTAACTAAGACTTGAGTGAAAAGAGTCTGTTAAGTCCATATAATGAAGGGTAAATAGTGTAGGGTTGATGTCCTCCTTCAGTCACAATTAAGAATGAGTTTGAATAGAAGTACAATAGATTCAGTGCTGGTTCAGGCTAGTTGGAGGTCCGTGAGAAGATCAGATTAGGGAAACAGTCATAAGTAGCACAGACCGTAAAGATATTAGAACTGAACTTGTTCCAATAATTTGGTATAAACCAAAGCAAGTGGAAACAACACGAGAATCTACCCCAGAAAGCTTGGATATGAACCAGAATTGGCAAACTGACTCATCAGATAAATCTGGCCTGCTCCCTATTTTTGTAAGTAAAGTTTTATTAGAACAGATACATACCCACTTGTTTATTTATTACATATTTCAATGGCAGAATTGAGTCATTGAGACAGACACCATATGGCCCACAAAGACTACAATATTTGCTATCTGGCCTCTTATAGACGACATTTCCCAAACCCTGGAATTGAGTGTCCTATGAGGATTTCATAGTCTGGAGACATAGAGCTCCATAGGTACATAATAGATATAGGAAGGTGAGAAGAAAAGAACCAAGAAAAATGGAGCTTTCCCTTTGAAATATAATATCTGAAAAATATTATATTGAAAAGAAATAGCTACTACCCCATAACATCACAAAAATGCTTTGTATCTATGCCGGGGACTAACACTACAGTAAATGCTGTGTTTGCATAACAATAAAAGGAGAGACAAATCCATAGTTCTGCTAGTATTTTATGAAAGGGACTTTTGATATTCTGAGCATCTGACTACCTGTTGGCTCTGGTATTTAGGCAGGTAGCCTAAATAAGTTAGTGCACATGCAGAACAGCTCAAGATGAGAATGTATGTGGATAGGGAGGTGTGAGCTTTGGGTGCTGAGGAAGAGGAAAGGGAGAGAGTGGTGCTGACATACAAAGCTTTAGCTTTCTATTTCATCTCATAGATTGCTTTTGGCTTGAAGTCTGAAAGTCTGACTGATGTTTTACCATTACCCATCAATATGATTACACATACTTTGGATCTAAAATTGCATTCCCAAAACTAAGCATCATCAAAAATGCAACAAAGGAAGAGATGGCTCATGGCAATCCAAATGCCTCTACACAGAAAGAAAAATAAACATTCCATTTTCCTAAAACTTGCTCTGAAAGCTGAAATTCACATAATGAATTCATAAAGAGACTTTGCTATGATAAGAATAATTTGGCCCTGAAATATGAGCTGCTTTTATTCACATTAATATATGCCTGGCTGTATTGAAGGTGTTCTCCCCCTTCTTTCTGCCCTTGTTTATAATGTTGCCAAGAAGTAGGAAGCCTAAAAGATGCCTCATCGCCAAAATTTTACCCTACAATGTTTGATCCAGGAGACAACACCAATGCCAGTGTCCAGCCATGTCTCTCTTTTTTTTTTTTTCAGCCATGTCTCTTCACGAGTAGAATCCTGCACTTACTTGCACCATCATGTAAACGCAGTAATGGAAACACTGAATAAAAGAAAAAAAGGACCCCAATAAAAGCCTTATGTCTAGGGTGAAATCTTTCAAATATAGGGTGATTTTACAAAATTGTTCCTGTGTATCCCTCTGTCTGGACTTCCTGCTTCTCCTGTGGTCTGGATAATGCCTACTGACCTTACAGTTCAAGTGTCATCTCCTTAAGTAAGTCCTTCTTCACTGACCTCTCCTAGTCCCAATGAGCCCCATATTCTTGTACTTTCTCAGTGCCCTCTACCTGGCAAAACTACATATTTAAACCATTGGTTCATGTTTTCGTCTCTCCTGAGATGAAGGGACAATCTTTTTTCATATCTCTATCCCCAGTGTCCCTTGCAATGCTTGGACCAGTCTGCTGAAGAACAAATTCATACAGAACACCGAAGGAATATCATGATAAGCTATTTTCCTCAATTCAAGACTACCCTTCCTTTCTCTGAGAGAAAAAGTGATTATTAAACTACCTTCAAAAAAAGTGAGTCATGTGGCTTTGTGGAACACGATCTGGGCTAATCTGGGTTCTAGTTTGCGATCTCCCAATAACTAGCTATGTAATTTTGTACAAAAACACTTGACCTTTATGTTTCATCGTCATTCTCAGTGCAAAAATAAAAGAGCATTGGATAGAATTGGATAATATCTATGATACCTTCTTATATTTAATCTTCTCTGAAACTGTAAATGTGTATTTGTAACAAAATTAGATTTTTCTTCTTACTCTAGAAATCATTTTTTTTTAATTCAAGTGCCATATTTATTCTGATATTATACAGACCTATGACCAGAAATGATAAATCATCTATTACTCAGATTATTCTAAAAGAGAAAGATTGAATTGAATGTTATTGCCATTGTAAACTTATATTTATAAGTTGAACAGTGTAGTGCCCAGAGATGTAACAATTTTATATGTGTATATATATATATATATATATATATATATATGTATATATGTATATGTGTGTGTATATATCAATACATACATGCATATACATACATCTACACACATATATACAATATAAATATGTATACCACACACTATGTATAATACTTTATAAAAATCCTAATGCTAATTACTATGCAAAATAGGTGTTACTTGAATTATGTTCTATTAAATCTATAAATTAGACATAGATTTTCATTTTCTTTTTAGAGAAACAGATTAAAAACATAGATCTGATATTCTACCACCATTAACACAATTGAATGGCCTTAATTTCTCAATAGGATCATTCAATATTCATTTTTTAATTTCTGCATTTACACATAATATCTCTCTGGGGGCCTCTAACAGATTCTTCTGCTACAGTTTTAATGAGAACTATCAAAGGTTACTATGAGATGATGATCTATACTTAATTCATAGATTTCCCCAGACATCTGTGCAATTCAGTGCTGTTTAGAATCTTTTTTAGTTTTATTGTCTTGAAACATTTACCCCAATTTAAACTGCATCTTTAATCATTATTAGCATAATCCTTCCATTCTTAAAGTTAGTATTTTGAGAATTAATATGGAAAAATTATGACCTCTTTAGGGAATTTAATAACTTTGCTTATAAGGAAACACTAAAAAATCATTTTGTATCTGTGTAATGTTTCAAAATGGGTTCTGATCAAATATTCTTATCTGATCAAGCAATATTAATGTTTATTTCTCTAAAATTTTATAATTATGATTTATTATATTTACACAAATGCATTGATCAGAATAAAACATACCAAGTACACATTTACTGATTTTGATGATTGGTACATATTTACTGATTTCACAGAATGTGCGGGTCAACCCCCCCCCAAAAAAAACACTGATATAATAGATAAAACCCAAATTAAAATCTAAACAAAAATCTGAGTTACGAGTTTTCAGATGAGTTTGTGATCATGATGAAGTGGTTTTACCTTATTAAAAAAGACGATTTTTCTCATCTCTAGCTAATATTATGAACTCATATTCATTGAAAATCAAATAAAATAGTGAGTTTAAGTATGATAAGTGAACTCCAAGGGTTTTTAATTGCTGTTGTTGCTCTTATAGTAGGCATTCAAATGAATCATCCCACATATTTTCAAATGAAATAGTTTAGAGTCATTTACTACTAGTACAATCTTATTTAATACAGGATTGTAAATTAAATGAAACTGTAGATTTCAAGATTACTGGCCTACCTGAGAGGAAACTTCTTGGACCAAATCCTAGCATCCATTTTAAAGGACCCCTTATTCCTCATTTGGGCAGTCCTTCTCACTGAGCTTCAGAACAAACCTTGTAATGGGAGAGAAGCCATGTACAATTCTTGTCTTGTGGACAGATATGGAAACTGAGGCTCACAGAGATTGTGTCTTTGGTTGTTCTCCTGATACGCAGTAGGAAGTTGTAGAATGTATGTGAAGGTGTGATTTACTTGAAAAGAAATGGAGTAAATAAAGTGAGGGCATGTAGGAGAAGAGAAAAGAATATTTTGACTTCCAAATCAATCACTCAAGCTTCTGTTTTCTTGTCCTGTGCATTTTATATACCCCATCTGTAGTTTTATCTTGTTTCCATAATTCACTTTTACCTAAATTCTACTCAAAACTGACTTCTCATGAGAAAACGTGTCTCAGCATGGAAGCTTTAAGTATTAAAAGATTTGTATTTGAGTTTTTATTTTCTCACAGTTCTTTCCTAGATATCTGGTGAACTATTTACATTCTATAACTTTTTGTCAGTGTCCTCAGAAAAAGATGAAAGAAATTCTAGGTCTAGTGATCTTATTTGTCTTATTTAAGTCTAGCTGGCTTGTCTTGGAGAAGTCATTTCCCTCTCTTCATCTGAAAAATGAAAGGCTTAAACAAGATATCTCCAGGGTATCATTTGACTCCAACAATCTGAAAATTTTATAAGTTATATCCCAAGTACACAACTCCTCAAATTTACAAAGCAATTCTGACATTCCAAATGCATTAAAAAAGAAATTTGATCTTTTAGTTTGTCCCAGCAGCCCTATCTTATTAAAAACAACTCCTTTCCAGGAGGCGCATCAGCAGCATCTTTATACTTATTATCTAGGTGACTTTGGACATCCTGAATGCATCCTAATCACTGAACTAACTTGGAAGATGAATCCACAAAACAGACAGAGAGTATTCAGAGCAGGAGTATCAATCCTGGCCTCTCAAGTTACATATGTTCTTGTCTGGATGTCTTCACTTCTGTCCTGAACTTAGTCAGTAGCACAATTTAAGGGAGACACTAGATTGCTCCTTCATACTTCTTAGTATGAAGCTATATTCTACCAGACCCAAGCAACTGACTACCTGAAACTCCTCTCAAGGAAGAGGCTATAAAACCACACCACTCCCTTTGAACCCCCCCCATGTATTCTCTGAAATCAATCCCATATTGTTGTACACCTCTGTAAGCTTCAGTCACCACTAGCTTCCCAGCCTCTTCCCACATCTGTACATCATCTTATTGTTTCAGTCTATCCTGTTTTTCTACACCTAAAGTCTTTGCCCATCCCTCTGGATGTCAAAACATGCTATCAATGAAGTTCCCTATGTTCTCAACATTATTTCTGAAAATTGCCTTTCTGTCCCTGCTCTAACTGAAATTTGTCTATCTTCTGTGGGCACTGTTTCACCTATAATTTCTCAAGTGGTGTCTGCTTATACCCTGTACCAAAGGGTTTGCAGTTGTTGCATCTATACTTCTGTCTCCACCTGGAAATTCCCATAACTTTTCTACTCCCTCCTACCTAAACAACACAAACAAAACACAGCTTCTCTGAATCCCACACTATTTTGTATATTATTCTTTATTGCTGGCCTCTGATAATCCTCCAGTTACTCCTCTTTATTCACTCACAATCTGAGCAACTGGATCACTTTTTTTTTTCACCACTTTTCTTATCATATTTTGGGTGCTGTTATCATCTCCACAGAAGTTTCATTCAACCCCTTTACCCTAGAGCTCCTTAAGCTTCTATGTCCCTGACATTTCCTCAACTTTCAATACCTTAGCTATCGTACCTTTAATATTACACTACAGGTTTTCCCCACTATGTGAAACCAGCGTATTCCTATGAAACCTTTCATAAACTGAAATGGCATAAACCAGAGAAGCAATGACCTTAGGACACATCGCATTAACAGATGCACAAGATAAATGGAGATAAAGCACAGATGCCCACAGACACAGTTAAAGCCATGTTGGCTTGAAACTGAGATGCTGAGTGTAGTTCCCGGGGAAGGAGCTTGGTGGTGCTACTCTAACTGCTCAGGGGGCAAGCTGCCTCACTGTAAAACAAATGCTAACACTATTTTCCCTTTTCATCTTTTTTCCATAAAGGTGAAAATCCTCTTCAAAATTCTTACAGTTAGGGAAAACTGGTACTAATGTAGGTCTTTTATAAAAGCAAGTTGGCATAAAGCAAACTTTCAAAAATGGAGGGGATATCAGTACCTTTAGTTGCACGACCTCCTAAAACTCTATTTCACTCATCTTTCTTTTTGAACATGGGCTCCTGTATTTCCCTTTAGTACTCTTACCTTTTCCATTTGAACTATCTCTTCAATTCTTCCACCCTCCAGCAATCTTACATTCTTTCATGTATTGGATTTGTCAATTCAAATTTTACCAATTTTTCCACCAACATCGTTTTTTTTTTTTTTTTTTTTGACAATTCAATCTAGGATTCCACATGACATTTAGTCATTGTGTCTCCTTCATCTCCTCCACTTTGTGTCAATATTGCCTTGTCTTTCATGTTCTCAACCACTTAAAGAGTACTAGTCATTTTAGCATTTTAGAATGTCCTAATTGGGTCTCTCAGATGTTTATTCATGATTAGACTGAGGTTATAGACTTGGGGGAAGATTATCACAGAAGTAATGTGCCCTTATTATCGCACCGTATTAACGGGTGCAGAGTACTGACATGATTTATTATAGGTTGTATTAATCCTGATCTCTTGGTTAAGGGGGCTACTCTTAGGTTTCTTGTGAAGTTACTATATTTCCCTTCCCATAATCTATTCATTAGAATCTAGTCACTAAGTCCGGTCCACATTCAAGGGGAAGTGAACTAATCTTCACTTCCACCAGAGAGAATTATCAAATAATTTTTGAACATATGTTTAAACTACCACAGTGAATAAATACTTCAGGGGAGATGCTTTGAAGCTATTTAAATATCCTGCTTCGACTTAAAGTTTCTTCCCCTACTTTTAGCATTCATCAGTGGATCTTGCCTGCAGCAATTATTACTATGATATTCAAATAGTGGTTTTATGTTACTCTTATTTCCTCTTGTTTTATTAATTGGAATTTTCTATAAGACATATTTCTTCACATTTATTTATGCATGTATTTATTATGTATTTATTCAATCATGTTTTTATCACAGTATGGTACTATTGATCTTCCTTCCTTTGGATTAGAGTCCAATAATATCATCATTTATTTTGTTGTTCAAATTGTCCCTGCTCTGTCTTTTTGGAGCTCTTTCAGATTGGCTCCTCTAGTCCTTTTGCAATAACCTAGTATCATTTGAGCACTTCCTTATGTCTGACTCCAAAACATGATGCACGTTCATTTGTATGTATGGCCTCCCACTCCTCAAAGGGACCTTGATTCCTTTCATTGTTTATGGGAGTGTTTGGACTGCTTTCATTTCATGTAATAATATAATTTGACTTAAGAACCATGCTTCTATTTTTTCTATTTGTCTAATCTGTTTTTTTTCTTCTTTTACCCCTTTTTCTCATCTTTTCTTTTTTTTTCCATCTAATTGTGTGGATTTTGTATTCCATTTTTTCTCTACTACTGGTATTAGCAACACCTCTTAATTACTCTGGGATTTACAATACATATCTTTTTAAAAAAAATAATAATAACAGTTCCTTTTATTAAGTAGTTAGGGCCAACTACTTAGTAATACATTTTTATATCCTAACAAAACCATTGTTATTTGGAAAAGTAACAGAAAAAAATTGAAAGAAAAAACTTTTAATTTTACCTTTAAATAGCTACAGTTACTTATTAATGAGATGTGTATGCCTGTTGAGTACTGTACAATTTCTCTAACTGTGCATTCAGATTGGATATAGCCAGTCACCCCCTTTTCTGTTCCATATTGACCTTTTCATAGTGCATGCTTTTTATCACAGCAACTTATGAAAACCCAACTTTGCGAAGATATGATTTTTCTTTTATTTTTTGCTTTCAGGAACAATACATAGCTTTAACTTGCCTCATTTTACCTTTAAATAATATCTCAGTACTCATGGTTAAAGAATACTTGAATTCTCCTCTCCAGTCTCCAATAGTATTGTCATACATATATATATATATATATATACATATATATATACATATATACACACACACACACGTGTATGTATATATACATTATTTATGTATATATAGTGTATGCTTATGTATATTGATACATTGCATATATGCATGTAATGTATACATGCATGTAATGTATATATATTTAAACAGGCATATATATACATGTCACATACATAAATACATACACATTATAAGCCACCTTGTTACTGTTTTTATTTTTATAGTTTTAAGAATTTTAAAAAATTTTTAAGAAGTTTTAAAATTAAAAAAAACTTTATATTTACTCACATATTTATTTCCATTGTTCTTTATTCCTGTGTAGAATTATATTTCCATTTATCATATTTTATCTGCCTTTGGAACTATTTTTAATGTTTCAGTTTATGTAATTTTTGTAGCAGTAAATTCACCTTTGATTTGACTCAATCTTTTCCTGTATTTTCTCTTCTTATAGAATTCTAGGTTGAGCATTTCATTTACATTATTTCCTCAGTATCTTAAAGCTGTTGTTTCACTCTATTCTGGCTTTGCTAGTTTATGAAAAAGAAATATACAGTCATTTTTCTATTTGTTCCCCTGTATATAATATGCCTTTTTTCTAACTATTCTTAAGAATTTTTGTCGCTGTTCTTTGCTTTTTGTTCATTTGTTTTTCTTTTAAAGCAAGCTATCAGCAATTTGAATATGATGTACCTGAGTCTGGTTTTCTTTTTCTTTTCTTCTTATTCTGCTTGGGTTTATTATGTTTTTGTGTCTGTGATGGTACTAGTTTCCTATTGCTGCTGTAACAAATTACCAAAAGCTTAGTGGCTGAAAACCACACAAATTTATTATTTTACCCATCTGGAGGTAAGAAATGTGAAAGAAGTCTTATGGTCTAAAGTTAAGGTGTCAGTAGAATTGTGTTCCTTCTCGAAGCTCTAGGGGAAAATCCATTTCCTTGCCTTTTCAGCTTTTCCAGTAGTTGCTCACAAAGGCTTTCATTATCTTCAAAGCACATCGCATCAAACTCTGCTTCCATTATTGACTCTCTCTCTCTCTCTCTCTCTCTCTCTCCCTCCCCCCCCACCTCTTGCTCACTTTGACTCCCTTGCCTCACTTTTATAAGGACCTTTGACATATATATGGAATTAAAAAAAAATGTCATGAAGAACCTAGGGGTAAAACGGGAATAAAGACACAGACCTACTTGAAAATGGACTTGAGGATATGGGGAGGGGGAAGGGTAAGCTGTGACAAAGCAAAAGAGAGGCATGGACATATATACACTACCAAACGTAAGGTAGATAGCTAGTGGGAAGCAGCCGCAGAGCACAGGGAGATCAGCTCTGTGCTTTGTGACCGCCTGGAGGGGTGGGATGGGGAGGGTGGGAGGGAGGGAGATGCATGAGGGAAGGGATGTGGGAACAGATGTATATGTATGACTGATTCACTTTGTTATAAAGCAGAAACTAATAAAAAAAAATGGAAAAAGAAGAAAAAAAAATAAGGACCTTTGTTCTTTTAATGGGCTCACCTGGGTCATCCAGGATACTCTCCTTGTGTAAATTCTTAAGTTAATCACATCTCCAAAATCTCTTTGTCATGTAAGGTAACATATTCACAGGCAGGTTCCAAGGATTTGGATGTGGATATTATGGGAGGTCATTATTCTCTCTATCATAGCCATTTGGAAAGAAAATTATTTCTTCAAATATTTTGATGTTCCCTCCCTTTCCTTTCTGAGACTACAGCATACATGTGTTAGACTGTGATACTGTAACAGAGATCACTGTACCCATGCACATTGTTTTTTAGTTTTTCTTTCTGTGCCCTGTTTTGGATAGTTTCTGTTGCTATACCTTCTAACCCACTGATATTTTCTTCTCCAGTGTTGACCGTGCTGTTAATCTCATTTTTACATTTTAATTTCAAAACTTTTCATCTCTAGAATTCTTTTGCTTCTTTTGACATCCTTCATTTCCCTCTTAATTATGTTCATGTTTTCCTTCAAATCCTTGAACATATTTAACAGCTGTTTTAAAGTTCTTATAGACTAATATCATCATCTCTTTCATTTCTGAGTCTATTTCTATTGATTTTTTCCTAGTTATAGGTCATTTTTTTCCTGCTTCTTTGTATGTCTGGAAATTTTTTATTTGATTATAAACATTATGAATTTTATATTGTAGAATGCTGAAGTTTGTTGCACTACCTTAAGAATGTGACATTTGTTGTAGAATGTAGTTACTTTATGTGTGGATCAATGTAATTCTCTCATGGCTTTTAAAATTATTCTAGATTATCTCTAGCAGTCATTTCATGGAGTTAGTTCATCCCCCACTATAAGGTGTGGCCTTTCTCAGATTTCTACTGAGTGTCCCTTGCATTTCCAGAGGTCTCTCCATCCTAGCTGATGGCAAACTGAACACTTTTTGGCCCTGTCTTTTATCTGAAAGCTCCATGGCAACTGTTCTCTCCTAAAACATGTTTTATCCCAAACCTATAAAGTTTCACTCTATGCACCTACAGATGGCACTCAGCCAAAGACAGAGGGGACTCCTTTATAAATATCTGATACTTTTTCTCTGCATAGTTTCCTGTTTTATAACATTGTTCTGCATATTCCACCCATCTTGATGTCTAAAACACCAGTTTCTCTCTCTGAAGACTGCCGGCTTTTGCTTGGGTTCCCCATCCCTCCATTGAGGTCTGGAAATTATCTCCAGGCATAAAGCTCAGGGTGATTAGAGCTTGCTTCATTTGTTCCCCTTGCCTCATTAATTACAGTTCTGTGATCAGTCTTATGTAGTACCTGAAAAGAGTTGCTTCTTATAGTTCAGTTATGTAGTAGTGACATAACAGGGTAAGTCCAAACCCTGACACTTCCAGATGGTCAGAAGCAGAATGTCCTCATAGTTGTTTGTTGTCGTCTTTTCAGGTAATGCCTTTTTAAAGAATCATTCTAAAATGACTTAGATTAAGAAGTTTTTATTTCCCATTGAAATGAAGACTTTATAAACAAAAAAAAATACTTCTTTTTATGTTGCTAATCCTTTTCCTTCCCCTCCCTCCTCGTCCGTTCTTTATTATTATTATTATTATTTTGCATGCCTGGGTCTATTAAGTGTTATTTATAGCTGCTACATGTAAGCAGAAATTAGTAACTAAATGACTTATTTCAGTATGTTCTTATCAAATGTTCACCTACTCCCTGTCATCTTTTATACATGCAATTAGAAAAATCACAAATGCCAATGCATTTGATTCTCATATTTAGTGAATGTTGATATGAATCCAAGTGGACATATTTTGGAGAATACTTTTTATACAAAGAGATGGTGCTGTGTTATATTTTTGGCCCGATATTATATGCTGGTGTTATGGAAATGATAGGGTATAGTGTTGTCTTCAGTTTAGTTGGGTAACAAGATATTTGAAGAAATTACTATAATACAGTGTGGCAAATACTACACGTGAAAGTACATGCAAATTACAACGAAAATACAGAAGAGGCAACATCTCACTTCTTTGAAAGACTAGGGAGGTTTTCACAAGTTAGGTGACTATGATGTATAATGAAAACAATATGTAGGGGCTTTCTAGACTGACATGATAGGTATGTGCATTTCAGGCAGACAGTGAAATGAAATCAAATGCATTGTGGGAGATGAAACAGGACAGGCCTAACAAACTGTTAGCAAATTAATATGACTGAAGTGCATGCGGGTACTTGGAAGTGAGTGACGGGAGACAGAGCTGGAGTCAAACAAGAGACCATGCAATGTAAACCTTTTGTTCACTGATACAGATTTTGGACTTCATTGCCTAGGCACAGAGCAAACCATGGAGGATTTAAAGCAACAGAAGAAAAACTCTTAGATTTGTAGCCCAGTGTTTTCAAGTCAGTTATGATTTCCATTTTCTTGTAAAAGGACAAATATGTTTGAGATGACATGAACATTCTGATATTGCAGTATTCTAACTCTACCTACCAGACTACTCTTCACATTTCAAGTTCCCATTTGGTTTAGGAGTAATGTCTAGCAGACTTCTACATAAAAAAGCAGACTTACATGTATTTTTAGCTTCATGGTCCTGAAATCCTGATGGACACTGTGCTGGGGAATAACATATTTTGATGACAGAGGTCCTAGAATATAGATGACTAGAGCACTGGGGTACAAAATTAATCTGGGGCCACGATGATTTAGACCAAATGTTCAGGTATTGCTTAAATCTTCTTGACCTATTCCATTGATAAAATTACTAGTGTCTGATAGTAGATTATTTTTATTATAATTGAAATATTTTAGTCTCTTTGTTACAATTTTGGGCCAAACTTTCTCATGTTAGATGTCTGATTAGTAGTTATTGTGGCATAACAAACCACCAGTCGACTTAGCAGCTTACTATGGTAACTATTTATTAGCTCAGAGTCTGCAGGTCAGCCAGGCAGTTCTTTGGTCTCAGACAGTATCATCAGTGGGTCTCAATGCACTACAATATCTAAATGGTTATCTGGGGATTGGCTCTAACCAGCTTTTCTGATTTTGGCTGAGCATTCTCACCCATTCAAAAGTGAAAACTGAACTCTTCCTTAGTCTCTCAACTTCTGGAAAGTCTAGTCAAGGACTCATTCCATTGGCATATTGGGGTACAAGAGAGCGAGCAGAAGTTTGCAAAGCCTCATGAGGTCAACGAAGTGATGTCAAATCTACCACACTCTTTCGAACAAATCAAGATATAAACAACCCAGATTCAAATGGTGGAGAAATAAGACACTCATAATTAATGGGAAAAACTGCAAGCTCGCATTGTAAAGGGGCTTGGGTATAGAAAGTAAAATAAGTGTGGCTATTTTTGCAAACAATCTATCACAGATGTTATTTTTTTAAGGAAACAAATATACCGCTTTACATCTATTATGGGTATCTAGTATAACAAATTGGATTTATAGTGTTCTTTAATATATCACTTTTTTCTCAACTGATGACAACAGCAATAATGTTTTGCAGACTCTGAGCACCTCATAAAAAATAAAGTTATACTGACTATTTCTTGCTCCCTGCAGGCAATGAGATAGACCCTGTTTTTTCTCATAATTATAATACAGTTTACTGAGATTGTTTTCCATCTCAAACCTTCCCACTCTTTAAACATGGTCAGATGCCAATTAATTATCTTAATCTTCTCTTTCCCTTTACCTCAAACTGAGTTTGAAATTGACATCCTTTCTAGCTGGATAGTTGAAGCTATTCCCTCAGAAAATAAGGCTCGGGTTAATCTAAGTTACTTGAATGCTCTTTTCTCCAATAATCCAGATGGTTTTATTCTGTATTCCTCTGGTAAAATGGAGATTTTCTAACTGTCTATGGAGGGACAACAATATTAAGATCAACTCATTTTGAGTTTTATAGGTTTTATGTGATAATTATGCTTCTATCTATTAGCGTTTCTAGCCAACCAGATCTGTCTCTCCATTGTTATAAATTCAGTTAACCACAGCACCATATTCTATCACATTCATCTGGCGAACCTATCCTTTTGCCCATTATTTATTCAAGTAAGGTTTAAAAGAGATTTTAACTGATGCCATAGTATCATTTATCTACATTGAAACCAACTCAGTAGCTATACAAGAGTCATGATTTTATTAAAGAATCAACAGGAAACTTAAGGTTTATATATGCAGCTTTACTCCAGAAAGAATTCTGTCTAAAAATCTTTTTAAAAAAGTGTGCCTTCCTTTCCAAGATCAGAAAACATTAGCTTAGAAGAATTAGTAACTTAAGGATTAAAGCACAGGGTTCTTTAATCAGTAGTCTCAGAAAACTAAACTCCAACTTAATCATAAATGTTTAGCAACCATAAAATAAAAAGAGTCAGAGTTTACTAAAATGCTTTCTTCTCAGTCTCTTCAGTAGACTTGATGAGTATATGGGTAGATGTTAATGAGCAAATCACACAGAGATTCTGCTTCCTGTCTAAAATATAGGAAAAACTGATTCACATTGAAAACGGCTATGAAATTAGAATCTGTGACCCACCCAAGGCTCTGCCCATTGGGAGAATTTCTTCTCATCACTGTCTTTCAGAGCCCCAGCCACCACCAGCAGGGCTATAGTGCAGTATCAGTCAATTTTCAGGTCATAGCCAGATACCCAGCCAAGCCAATTGTGAACTAAGCTCATGACTTGTCTTACCCTTTTAGCTAGTACAAGGTAACACCATACAAGGCCACAGGTGTGGATTTAGGTAAAGGTGTCAGTGTAACCAGGGTGGGTGACATGAAAGACTAGGCTACTATTTTTCACAGCTCACTTGAACCCTCAGGGGCTGTTCAAGCCTAATTGTAAGATTTATCACTTTCATCTTATGATGAATTTCTGCTCAGCATATTAATATGATTTTATGGTTCTGACAGCACCCAGCTCAAGAGAGGGAGTTCTGGCTACATGGTCTCTTGATGTCCCCTGCTAAGACTTGCTCTCTATCTGGAGATGCTTTTGAATGGTATCTAGTTCTCTGCTGCAAATGGCATGGCTTTGCTCTAAACTCAGTGTCATAATAAACTGAATGGTGTCTCCCCAAAATTCATATGTTCAAACCCAAAGCCCCAGTGTGATTGTATTTGGTTATAGGGCCCTTAGGGAGGTAATTAAGGTTAAGTGAGGTCATAAGGGTGGAGCCCTAATCCAATAGAAGTGGTATCCTTATAAGAGGAGGAGAAAACACCAGAGCTATTTCTCTCTGTGGATAGAGAAAAAAAGGCCCTGTGAAGACACATCTACAAGCCAAGGAGAAAGGCTTCACCAGAAACCAACCCTGCTGCCATCTTGATCTTGGACTTCTAGCCTCCAGACTGTGAGAAAATTAGTTTCTGTTGTTTAAGCCACCCAGTCTATAGTATTTTGTTATGGCAGCTGGATCAGACTAACACATGTAACTTACCTATTAAAGCTTGTCAAGAACTCCTCTCACTGTTCTTTACTACCATACTTATAATCCAGAAGTTCTGGCTTAATAGAGTAATGAAATGACCTTTAGAAGACACAGCTGAGGCATCATATTGGAGAGGATACCCTGTAAGGATAGGGTACATATTCACAGTGCAATATGCAACATATGCCAATGGCCATTATATGGTACTAGGTACCCAACTGTTAAAATAAATGGGCCCATGAACGAAGAAATGGAAATAGGAAAGACTCTGCTCACTATCACTTCCAGTGACCTAGTTTAGTAATTTGTTCTTGTCCTGACAACACTAGTTTCTATGGATCTAGAAGTCCTGGTTCTCAGAGGAAGATATAGAATCCCACCAAACTTAAAGCTATAATAGCTACCTGGTCACTTTAGACTTTTCAGGCCAGTAAACCCAAAAGCAATGACAGTAATTACCACTTGGTAGATGTAAGTGGTTCTGATTTTCACAAGAAGACAGAACTGTGGCTACTTATAGCAGGAGCAACTGCAGCATCAAAACTGTACGTTTACTGAGAAATTCTAACTATTCACAATCCTGGAAAAGCTGTGATCGAATGGAGGGGATTGGGTATGATAAGCAAGTGAATTTGAGAAATGCAAGGGATGAATTACAGTAGAGGCTGTGAGTCCCGCCTAGATCTCCTTTGCTGGCCCTGTGCACCCATCTCTCATTTCTGTGCATGATGTTTGCTCTTGGCGCATGATTGTACTTTTCCCTGGAGAGCTGCCACAAGTGATCAAAACACCTAGCCCAATATATCTGGACAAAACTATAACTTGAAAAGAGACATGCACCCCTATGTTCATAGTAGCACTGTTTACAATAGCCAAGACATGGAAGCAACCTAAATATCCATTGACAGAAGAATGGATAAAGATGTCACACACACACACACACACACACACACACACACACACACACTCACAACCGATATGGGGTACACTGAATGAGAGTGCTCTGGTACCATTCATGCCCCAGAGCCCCCAGTGGGGCCATTGGCTTCTTCTCAGTAGCAAGACTGCAGCTAAACCTACATCTTTGTTTAGCTTCTTCCCTGTCTGTTCTGCTCCTTTTACCTCCTTGGAGTTTCTCCTGAGAGAATTCCCTAAAAAAATCACTTACACAAGAATCTCTATCTCAGACTTTGCTTCTATGGAACCTGACCTAAGATAGGTTGTTATGAGTATAGAATGATGTGTGTGAAAGTATCTTTCACTAAGTTGAACTTTTATGCAAATTTACTTAGGCAAGCTTTTTGCACAATTAGATTGTTGATATCATTTTGTGAGTTTAGGAATATAACAAATTATGAGAAGTACTACTCTACCCACACTGAGAGAACTTAAAGAAATATGTGACTAAAAATCATGCAAGCTTGGGTTAAAAATGCTCCCCTCTGAATCAGTTTTAAAATTGTCATAGAATTATCCTTCTTTAGAAGGTTCAAACTTACAGAACTGACTGTTGCAAATCTTTCTACTTCTGCATGCAAATTTGTGGATTGGACAGAACACTTTATGGAAGAGGCAGTAAATACATTCAAATTTGGACATAAAGTTAATCAAATTCAGCCAAACTGCTGTCTAGTTGAATACACTGCTGTACCCAAATCCTCAAGGCATTGGGCGTGCCCTGCAATAGCTCAAACTAAATCCTATTTCTATATGTCATTTTGCAGACTGTGAAGGTACGCGTCAAAAATGTCTGCTGTTGAAATTGCACCTAGGATGTGTACGATGTGCTATATCTATTGTTTCGCACTGACTTCTGATAAGACCCCTGAATTTTCAAGATAAAGAAATGAAGGAACTTGTCTTGATCCCAAGGTAGGTTCCAAGCCAGATCTTTCTGATTCCAAAGTCCACGCTCATTCCATGCACCATCATATCCTGTAAGAATCAGGCAGACAATATCCTTTCTTAAAACCTGCAGCTAGCTAGGTGAGGTTTTCCTTTGAGCTTTTGGCAGAGGGTAGGATTACTTTTACTTTCTAGCTTTCTGCTTTGAATCTCACTCTTTTACTTTGGAAAACTTTCTTCCCCCTGAATTGTTCTTTTGAATAATAATATTCATAACAAAATAATAACAGTTATAGTATGTAACCATTATTCTATTCCAAACCTGAGCAAAATTGTAATCATCCTCTCTTGCAAGTCTCACAATAGTGCTTTAAACTGCTTGTTACAATTATTTACAGATAAGGAAACTATACCTCTTAGAGAGGTTAGGCTAATTGCTGAGGTAAGAGTTATCAAACGTTTCAGTGAGATTTGATCCTATGCAATTTGACATCAGACTCTTCCCTTTTAAACTATTCACTAGCTAGCATCTCCCTGGTTATTTCTGAAGTAGCTCAAAATAACTCATAAGTTATAGCCCTTACAAATCTCAGCGTCTTTAAAGGTTTCCTTTGGACTCTATCCCTTTATTTGTTTGAATGATGCTCACTATTTAATGGACCTCATTTTCCCTCTTATCCACTTTTCTAACCATTCTTTCTAACATTTTTAGCATGTAAGATGTGTCATGTACTGTTCTTGA
Organism: Hyperoodon ampullatus; assembly: GCF_949752795.1. Taxonomy (NCBI): domain Eukaryota; kingdom Metazoa; phylum Chordata; class Mammalia; order Artiodactyla; family Ziphiidae; genus Hyperoodon; species Hyperoodon ampullatus. Next base: position 23,330,817 of record NC_136931.1, on the reverse strand, counting down.
AGCTGAAAATATGATCATGAATAAGGTATTTCCCTTGCCCCAAGGAGTATAAACACAGGTTTCATTGTCCATTTATGTTAGGGGTCTTGCTTTGATTTTGTCATTTGGCAGACTAGAGTAGACTTAATTGGCAAAAATTTTCATACCATATGAGGTGATAAGAATCCTTTTGAGTTTTTGTTACTTATAAAGAATTAGCAATTTTCACAGGTCAACTACCTTAAAATTGTCAATGTTACCTCAAAATTGTCAATGTTAATGAAAAAGAACCTAGCTTGAAATCAGGGTTTCTCTCCTGATGGCTTCTTTCAGAAACTATGTTCAAGACATATGATATCACTTGCCAATATTCATTGGTACTGTTTCTTTATCACTCTAAGATTTTGTTCATAATATTATCTATACTTAGAAAAACTTCAACCCACCCCTATCTAAAGGGACAGTGTTCAGTTATGTGTTCTACTAGTACTATTAATATTATAAGTTATGATTATTATTTATAAAATAATAATATTATTATTTGGTCCTACTATAAGCCAGACATTTTGATAGGCACTGGGTTGGGATAATACAAGGGTGGGGGAGTGGGAGGTACAAACTATTTGGTGTAAGAGAGGCTATAGTAATGTATTGTACAACATGGGGAATATAGCCAATATTTTGTAATAACTGTAAATGGAGTGTAATCTTTAAAAATTGTGTAAAAAGTTTTTTTAAAGTTTTCATCCTTTTAGAGTTAATGTTCTAATTGGAAAGATAGATAATAAAATATTGTGTGTGTGTGTGTGTGTGTGTGTGTGTAGCAAAGAAAGAGGAATTGAAGATAGAGAATGGCAAGGACATTTTAAATAGGGTGATCAGGGAAGACTCTATGAGCATATTTGAACAGATACTTGAAGGAATTCATTGTAGCTGGGCAAACTCATGCTCTCTCCAAGAAACAGCCAAGCATCACCCTTTAGAAACCTCTCTGGCATGGGCTGTTAGGGTAGAATCTATGGCACCCCCTTTGCTCTCTCTGCCACTTCCTTGCTTTGCCCCATTCGGCGCCTGTTGGGAACACGGTATCATTCAATATCATTGTCTTGATGCAGATCTATATAATGAGGAAAGGTGAAACTGAAATTGCCTTTAGTGTTTGTGCTCATGACATTGTGAGTTTGCAGCTGCCCACAGATGAGTTTGGATGTTCTGCCCTGTTACTCTTTAAAAGCTTCTATAAGGGGCCACATCCCAAATCACAGCAATGTTCTTCCTCTTTTTATATTTTGCTCAAACTTGATTTTATTTCCTTTCTTTCTATGTCTTGAAAACAAACTCCGTTCTTTTCCTCCAGTGTACTGTTTTCATTTCACACAGTAGTTTCTCCTTCCTTGCCTAAATCAGGAAGGAGAACAGACAAGGAATCAGATTCCATGTCACGGTGTGGTCTGCTTTCTGTTAGTGCTGCCTCAACAAGTCTGTAAAAAGAAGAGTCCAGGTCCACAGCCTCACTATTCATAGGAAACTGATAGCAGTTTCTCACCACCCCAGTTATTTTTGCCAAGTTGTGTCTGGCTTTGCCTATTTTCACTGTGACCATTCAATTACTTCCTGAGTGGCAAAGCCTTCAGCACACTCAGAGGGCCTGAGACTTTGGTGCTCAGGAAGCATCACACGTTTGCAAAGTCGTCCCACCGAAAGGCTTAACGATTCATTATCAGCATGGTCTCCGGGAGTTCTGCCCTCTCTCCTTGGCTTCCCACAGATCCCGTTCTAACCCACTGGACAGAATTGCTTCAAGCTGACTCTCTCAGGAATGAGAGCTTTTCTTTATAAATGCACTTGTTTGGTTGTCATTTTGTTTATTTCTAAAGCAACAGGCTGGAGGTGTTTGAGAACCATCCTTGACAGTAATTTTTTGCAGTGTTGTTAGCAATTCTTTTACAGCAGGGTATGGTTTCACACAATTAATGTAAGAGTACTGCTTTTTTTACGAGGATACTTTTCCAGAAAATTATAGCAATAATAGCCTAATTTTATGACCCTAAGTTTACACATCATTCCACACTTTTCAGTGTGCCAGTTACTGTGCTAAGTATTTAAAAGCTTTATCTACCTTATGAGAATACTAGAAGTTAGAGGCTGCTGTGATCCCTATTTTATACATGAAATTCAAACAGGTTAAATGGTTTTCCAAAGTTGCACAGCTACCAAATAGCAGAACAAGTGCTCTGTTGAATTAGCAAATTAATCTCAGGGCGTGACTTTTTGGTTCACACCTGGTTATCAGTTTAAAGCCAGCTTTTATGTAGAATGCGGTGCCTTGATTTCTCTATCCTGTTGTGGCTAAATAGAAGGGAAAACTCATAGTTTTCATGCTTACTGTGCATTTGTATACTCTTTAGACACTATGGACTCAGCTTTAAGGTTGAGATTTTATTGTGTCCTTTTGGACAATCTCAGTATTATGATAAGTGCAGTCTACATGAAAGTGTATATGAAATGGCTAAGTTGAAAAAAAAAGTCCTGTATAGAAGGATCTTTAATAGTGCTGTACAAAAAGTACCCATGGTATCAAGTTAATATATAATGAGGGATCCCTCTTCTACTCTGATGGTAGGAGGCAAATGCTTATATAAGAGAGTAACAGGGCTTCCCTGGTGGCGCAGCGGTTGAGAGTCCGCCTGCCGATGCAGGGGACACGGGTTCGTGCCCCAGTCTGGGAAGATCCCACATGCCGCGGAGCGGCTGGGCCCGTGAGCCATGGCCACTGGGCCTGCGCGTCCGGAGCCTGTGCTCCACAACGGGAGAGGCCACAACAGTGAGAGGCCCGCGTACCGCAAAAAAAGAAAAAAAAAAAAGAGAGTAACAGAAATCATCCCCAACCCCAAGTAGGAGAACAATGATGTTGTAGATCAGAGACGGCTCTGATTAGAAAACACAGAGACAACACCCAAAAATTAGAAAGAAATTTTCTTAAAAAATAGCATGCTTCACAGTATTTTGAAGAAGGCAAACCTCTGAGTATAGAAATGATATTTCTGAAATGTCTAATACAACGGGAGCATTTGAGGTTAGTGTTGAGCAGGTTCATAAGCAAACCTTAAATGTTTCCTGCATGTATTAAAAATAACTTTGAAATAAAAATGGGACATCCCAGTTCAAAATGTATTGTGTATTATTAATGTAACATAGAGTTTTAGTGATAGAGTGAATGATTAATAGAATTTTCAAAACACAAGAAAAATTAATATTTTTCACTTAGTCATCATGTTAAATAATTTTCACCAATCATTTTTATGAAGTTTACATTAGATCCACAGTGAATATTATTTCTACTTTTTTTCTAAACAGTTTTAAAAGTTTATTATAAAATATTTATAATTTTCATTTTGTAGCATAGAGTTGTCAATTTCAATCAGTTTTTTTTTTTTTTTTTTTGCGGTACGCGGGCCTCTCACTGTTGTGGCCTCTCCCATTGCGGAGCACAGGCTCCGGATGCGCAGGCCCAGCGGCCATGGCTCACGGGCCCAGCCGCTCCGCGGCATGTGGGATCTTCCCGGACCGGGGCACAAACCCGTGTCCCCTGCATCGGCAGGCGGACTCTCAACCACTGCGCCACCAGGGAAGCCCTCAATCAGTTTTTATCCTTATAAAATGTTATCCAAGAATTGCAGTCATTGATAACTGACAGTGTAGGCTCATCCTTTCTAAGTAATGTAATCGAGATTCTAACAACCAGAGTGGGCAAAACCAGGAATATATTTGCAATGTAAGCAATCTATATATTTGATGTCTATCATTTCTATTTGGTTATAATATGAATTATGAAAAAATTACTGTCCCTTGTGTCCCTTTATCAGCTTACAATAACAACGCTTACTTGGAATACAATGATAACTCATTTTGCTATCATTCCTGTATTGGAAACTCTTCATTATGATTACCACATTATAAATAATCCTCCCAGAAGCCATAGCATGGACAATGGCTGTCATCAGTGTGTGAAAATGGAAACAACCTATGATTTACTCTTTGAATCCAGAGATTTATCTATATTAAGCTTTCCTCACAACCCATTCCAATCCTGGTTTTGAAAATGCTCAGACCTTGAGATTCTTTTTCTGTGTATTTTTTATGCTCACCACCATGTGGTGCTTTACAAATTCTGAATCTTTATTAACAATTTCCCTTATTCTACTCTGCATAAGCACAATTTCTAAACACTGTTGGAGCAACTAGCAAAAGTGTTAAAAATACCTCAGTAAGTTTTAGTCAATGTCATTTTTAAAAATAAAGGCAATTATTTCTTGATTTAATAAGCTTTATCTACTGCCATCTCATTACTAGGAATTTTCTAGGGTAATTGGTTTAACGTGCTTATTTTTAAATACATTTATCCATCAAGCAAAAAGGATCATGGGTAATATTGTATATTATCCAATGGAAGAGTTTTCTATTTCCTAAGCAGATATGTGCTAGAATCTGATGATGTAGGCACACATCAACCTTTGAGTTGTCCTTCATATTTCCTGAGAGCCATTGCTTAACTCAACATTTCATAGAGCCTTTTTTAGTACTATTGAGAGTAGCTTCTTCAATTTTCTTTCTCTTATGCTATACATAGTGCCATCTATTTAATAATATAGCTTCTTTTTAATCTTTACTTTTTGCTTAGAATGATTTTAAGATGGAGCTTGTTAAATAGACATTTCTCTAAAGAAGACATACAGATGGCCAACAAACACATGAAAAGATGTTCAACATCACTAATTATTAGAGAAACGCAAATCAAAACTACAGTGAGGGGCTTCCCTGGTGGCGCAGTGGTTGAGAATCTGCCTGCTAATGCAGGGGACACGGGTTCGAGCCCTGGTCTGGGAAGATCCCACATGCCGCGGAGCAACTGGGCCTGTGAGCCACAACTACTGAGCCTGTGCATCTGGAGCCTGTGCTCCGCAACAAGAGAGGCCACGACAGTGAGAGGCCCGCGCACCGCGATGAAGAGTGGCCCCCGCTCGCCACGACTAGAGAAAGCCCTCGCACAGAAACGAAGACCCAACACGGCAAAAATAAATTAATTAATTAATAAACTCCTACCCCCAACATCTTCTAAAAAAAAAAAAAAAAAAAAAAACTACAGTGAGGTATCACCTCACACAGGTCAGAATGGCCATCATCAAAAAATCTACGACCAATAAATGCTGGATAGGATGTGGAGAAAAGGGAACTCTCCTACAATGTTGGTGGGAATGTAAATTGGTACAGCCATTATGGGGAACAATATGGAGGTTCCTCAAAAAACTAAAAATAGAACTACCATATGACCCAGCAATCCCACTCCTGGGCATATACCCAGAGAAAACCATATTTCCAAAAGATACATGCACCCCAGTGTTCATTGCAACACTATTTACAATAGCCAGGACATGGAAGCAACTTAAATGTCCATCACAGAGGAATGAATAAAGAAGATGTGGTCTATATATACAATGGAATATTACTCAGCCATAAAAAGGAACGAAGTAGTGCCATTTGCAGAGACGTGGATAGACCTAGAGACTGTTATACAGGGTGAAGTAAGTCAGAAAGAGAAAAACAAATATTGTATAGTATTGCTTATATGTGGAATCTAGAATAATTTTACAAATGAACTTATTTGCAAAGCAGAAACAGAGACACAGATGTAAAGGACAAACTTATGGATACCAAGGGGGAAGGGGGGAGTGGGATGAACTGGGAGATTGGGATTGACATATATACACTACTACATATAAAATAGATAAATAATGAGAACCTACTGTATAGCACAGGGAACTCTACTCAGTGCTCTGTGGTGACCTAAGTGGGAAGGAAATCTAAAAAAAGAGGGGGATATATGTATAAGTATAACTGATTCACTTTGCTGTACAGCAGAAAGTAACACAACATTGTAAAGCAAATATACTCCAGTAAAAATAAAAAAGACTCTTTGAGTAAGTAAGAAAAAACCATTCTGAAATTGTTAAGTGGGTAGGTAAGCCTTTTATGACAATATTCCCCACATGAGGAGTTATGGTACTAGTTATTTCTGCAATTTAGAAAGTTAGTTAGTAGACAACTACAGTTTTGCTCTAATTAAACTAACAAGTGACACCTTAATACACAAACAAATGTCTGTGTTATGCTGTATTCTCTTATACTATTTCCCTTTTTTTTTTTTGAAACAAACCTGTTGTTAGGTTTAAATTAGCTTTCTTGGTTGCAATTGAAATCCATCCAATTAAACAATAGATTGCCTGGAATTAATGGTAATTGAACAATCTAAATTAAATGGGAGAAATTGTGGACAAGTGAAGGGGAAAATAAACATGGCACAATTTAAGCTTGGAAAGTCACATACATTAATGGGATCATGGAACCATGTTTCTTGGGATGCCATTTGCCTTCATACACATCTATATAAAAACCTTTATGGAACCCTACACTGACTAAAAAATGAGTACCTTGGCGGACATTGAGGCCACTTGAATTGAAGTAGCAATAAGTCCCTATCTTTGCAATGGATTTACTTTCTCTTGGTTAATAGGACATGGCAAAATATCCCTATGTTGACATCAACCACATAAATGTGACAAGAAAGGGATTGTCCACTGTGTATATTGTAATATAACTCCATCAAAGGGTCTAAGTCTCCTTGCTCAGGCAGAATGCAATAGCTAAGACTCTAGAAAATAAGTACCATGGTAAAATTTATATTGACTTGTTGCCAGAAAGAGAATTATAGAAATGTAATCTAGTTCTTGCATAGTCACTGCTAGGTCTTTGGAGAGCTAACTCAAGAAACTCGGCTTTTCAAAAAGGGGTCTCTGACTGGATAATATTAGGTGTTCCAAGCAAAGCAAGCAGTCTCTACCTAAAGAAACTGCTACAGTCACTTGCAGAGGCAGATGGATCCCTCACCCAAAGTTTGGTTCAGAGACACTGATGATGCCACAAGTGCACCAAGAAGGTATAAAAAAGTTTATTAATTACATAATTGAGGTCTCTCAGTTATGAGATGAGCAGGCAGGCCTCTCAAGCAGGTCAGAAATGGCTTGAGAGAGCAAAGAGAAGACTGGCATGAGTTTTCTTGTGGCTAGGAGGTGGGGCTGGGGTGAGGGCCCTCTGGTATGGGTTGGGACTTTCATGGTTTGAATCTCCTGCTTGTACCAAGGGAGCACCCAGGTTTCCTTATTAGCTTGTCCAGTTATGGGACACAAGGCAAAGAGGCTTAAGAGCCGCATGCAGTCAAAAATAGTTATTTTTAGATGGAGTCATACTCTTCATTACAGAGACTGGGTGTTGAGGATGAGCAACGTCTGAATGGGTATGCCTCCAATTCCACTCTTGCTCCTTCAAACTGAGCTACCTAGTGACACATGGTGCTCTAGCTGATCCCTTACTGCAATAAATCAAATGCTATTATTTGTTCTAAGTGTTCAGGTGGTCCCCAACTATCTCTGCTTCTCCTCGCCCCGAACCAATGGTCTCATTTGCTTCTAACTCCCAATTTTCTCTGAATCCAGACTGTTGGCACAGTATCGATATTAGAAACATATTATGGGAAACAAAGTTTGGCAGCATACCAGAATCAATGCCTGCTGCTTAGACTTCTGTCTTCTTTCAGAATCCTCAACTGTGCTTATCAATTCAACTTTAGTATTTCTGCACTCTCCCCACAACCTTTCCCTTTGGTGAAGACTTCTCACTCTATCCAGGTGATAGGTGGAACTTCCCGGCCAGTGCACCTCTATCCTTAATTGCTAAGTGATGAGTTTGAATACTGAGGCTCCTTATGTTTTGACTATTTCACCATCTCAGTCTTCTCTCTACCTGTGGCTATACTGTCCTTTCCAAGGACTTAAGTTGCCTTCTATATGCTGAGTATTCCCAAGTAAGTGTTTCACTTCCAAATTTACTGAAAATACAACTACCCAATATGTTTCCTCATCTAGGCATCTCACAAATGGGGATCACAAAAACTCTAAGTTCAAAACTGAACTCACTCATAATCTGCTCCCAAACTACTGCTTGTCCTTAAACCCACCTCAACATCCTCATAATTTCCTAAGCCATAGATTTATCTGGTTTGCCCTTTTCTTTATCCTATATCTAAAGAAATTCCAATTATGTGGAGTCTAGCTCCTAAAATTTTTTGGATCTATCCAATTATCTCAAAATACATGATCATTTAACCAGTTTAGGCCTCCAGCATTCTTTTCCTGGATTATTTCAACAGCCTACTAAATGATACATCTATTTCAATTCTTTTTCAGTCCAAGCCATTTGATCTATAACTGCCAGGATTATCATTATAAAATGATCATCTGATAATGTCTCTCCACTGAGTAAAATTCTTGGGAGTTTTCTCATTATCCAAGGAATAGTCTCAACTTCTTATGATTGTTTACACTTTCTGTTCTGAGTTGAATGATGTTCCTCAAAAAGATATGTTGAAGTCCTAATCCCTGGAACCAGGGAATATGACCTTATTTGGAAAAAGGGTCTTTGCAGATGCAATCAAGTTGGGATGAAGTCATACTGGGTTAGGATGGGCCCTACATCCTATGACTGCTATCTTTATAAGAAGAGGAAGATTTAGAGACATAGACACACACACAGAGGGAAGACGGGTATGTGAACGCAGAGGCAAAAATTTGTGTGATAAAGCTACAAAGTCAGGAGCACCAATGGTTGCAGGCAACCACCTGAAGCTAGGAAGAGGCAAGGAAGGATTCTAGCCTAGAACTTTCAGAGTAAATACGGCCCTCCTGACACCTTTATTTCATATTTCTAGTCCCCAGAACTGTGATAAAAAATTTTTCTGTTATTTTAAGCCACCCAGTTTGTGGCAATTTATTACAGCAGCCCTACAAACAAATACATTGACTCAGCACACTCTGGTTCTTTCTTATTTCCAAAGCTATAATTGTCACCGTTCTTTTACACACACTTTCCTGTCCTGCCTCATACGTACACACACACTTTATTATTCATATTTAATACCCTCTGTTATTGATATATTCTTCTCATTTTATATTCTATTTTATCTGCCTATCATCACCTATGTATTAGTTTTGTGCGGTTTGATTGTAACAAATTAGTACAAATTTGGTGACTGAAACAAACAGAAATTTACTGTATCATCGTTCTGGAGACCAGAAGTTTATCAGCTTCACTGGGCTGTAATCAAGGTGTCCACAGAGTTGCACTCCCTCCAGAGTCTCGAAAGGAGACTTTTTTCTTTTCCTCTTCCACCTTTTGGTGACTGTTGGCATTCACGTGCTTGTGGCTACATCTTACCAATCTCTGCCACCATGTTCACATTGCCTTTTCTTCTGCATGTGGGGAATCTTCCCCAGCATCTCTCATATAAGGACACTTGCCATGGCATGTATGGCCCACCTGTAGAGTCCAGGATAATCTCATCCCACTATCTTTAACTTAATCCCACCTGCAAAACTTTGCTGAATAAGGTAACATTCACACAAGTTCCAGGAATTAGAACTGGAATCTTGGGTGGCCATTATTTAGACAGTGCATTCTATATCAATCTTGACCCTATGTCTCTTCCTTTAGTGGTTCTCTGTGGAGCATTTTGACCCCCAAAGAACATTTGACAGTATCTGGAGAAATTTTTGATTGTTACACGAGGTAATACTACTGGCATCTGGTGTGAAAAGGCCAGAGATACTGCTAAATGTACTGCAAGGCATAGGGCAGAATCCCACCCTACCCCCACCAACTGTGAGTTATGGTCCAGACTGCAATAGTGCTGAGGTTGAGAAACCCTACAGCTAATTCAAATCTCATTTCATGCTGTTTACTCATAATATCCCCCTGTGATCCTCCTTTGTCCACCAAGATTGATTTAGATGTCTATGATTATTTCTATAGCAGCTTGTGATTCGTTTGTAATAACACTTATAAAGTTATATTGTGATTGCCTTTTTATTTTTATTTCTTATTTAGTTTTTTTTGTGTGTGTATGTGTGATTGCCTTTTTAAATGTCTATTTTCCCAACTAGGCCGTCACCTCCACAAGGCTGTATGAGTGAATATCTTTTTTGCCCTTGTATTAATTGTGCCTACCAGGGTCCCCACATAGAATAGATAATCAATATTTAAGTAGATGAATGATGACTTAATTAACAGAGTAATGAATTCACAGTTGGAAAAATGGGAATTATGGATCTCATTTGTCTCCAATTTATTGGATAGTTTAGACTTTAATTTGTTGACCACAAAAGAACAACTTGATGAATCGGACTTTATCAAAATTAAAAACTTCTGCTCTGTTTTCAAAATACTGCTAAGGACTGTTCAAAGCACTGTTAACGAGAACAAAAAGATAAGCCACAAAATGTGAGAAATTATTTGCAAAATATAATTGTATTTGTATAATACAGAACTTTTGTTGAAAAAAATATAAGTAACTCTCAAAACTCAGTAATAAAATTTTTAAAATGCAGTTAAAATTTGGTAAACTACTTGGACATAAATTTCATCAAAGTTTTAAGCTTTGGGTGCTTTTTTAGTAATTTTTTTTTTAACCATGTGGGAAAGGAGAGTACTCTGACTTCTCCCTCTCTTCTTCTCTTCTCCCAATTCCTGTCCTGAGAGCTACTGTTTCCTGCCCTGTTATCCACCCCAGAACTCAAGAAACTGGGGATGACACCAGGACCCTGAGTCCAACTGCTAGAGATGGTTTCACCTTGGAGGTGGCACCTCCTGGCCCCCATCTGTATAATGGGCATGTGTGTAGAGTTTGTAAATTTTATTTTCTACCTAACAAAGCCAATCTCCATTCCTGAATGCCCTTCCCCTCTGACTCTGTGGAAGCTCCCACACAGAGAATTCCCTTCCCATCTCTGGTGGTCCAGGCCAGCCTGGCATCTCCTGTTTCAGATCAGCAGTCCCAGGACCCAGCAGGAGAAGGGGAGAGGCAAGGCAAACAGGAGGCTGTGTTTTGTTTCAAACAAAAAACACAACCTTGTTTTCTTTACAAAATCAAAGAAGGAAACCAAAAAGGGATGTCTACCTTTGAACTCTGAAATCTGTTATATTATATTGTTCACATTAAATCTATGTTATATAGCTCAAGAGTTAAAATAAGTTCAAAGGAAAGGCTGATGCCCATGACAACCAACAGAAGACAAACACTCAAATACCATACTGCATCGCAAAAAAAGAAAAAGAGATGGTGTAACATCCAAACATGCACATCTCTCTCACATACAAAATTTGATGTAGCACACTTGAATACACAATCTGAAAAGCCCAAAGCAAATTGAATAGCTTTCATGAAGTCTAATATTCAAAAACAATTGCCAGACAGTTCACCTTCTAACAAAGCTTATTTAGGGGGACAAACTACTTTGGGAAGATGAACATAAGAAGTAATAGAAAGAAGTTAAGGGCAATTACCACTATATACTGCAGAAACATACTGGAAGACAAACTTGACCCAGAGACAAAGCTCCATTGGGAGGAAAAAATGATTGAAAGTGGATTATAAAACTAGTGCCCTGCTCCAAGTTCAACAACTTGAACAGCCAAATCAATGAAAAATTCCTGGGCCCATCCTGGGGTCAATGAGGTATGATGTATGATGGTAAGTTAGATAAGAGGTATGATGACAAATAAGCCCATGAAAAAATAATTAACATCATTAGTCATTAGGGAAATACAAATTAAAACTATAATGTGATGCTCCTACATACCGATTAGAATGGCTAAAATGAAAAAGACTCACCATACCAAGTGCTGGAGGGGATGTAGAAAATCTGGAAATACCACACACTGTGATTCCTACTTAATTTTTGACACAATTATACCTATTAGTTAATGACAGTTAATAGTTTAAATTATTATTTGAAAGGATAAAAATAATGTCAGCTATTACCTGCCTCTTAACCCCCACTTTCCTCATCTGTAAAATAAAGCACTCTACAGGGCAATATATTTTAAAAGTCTTAAGAAACCATAGTGCAGATAGATGAGTAACTTGCCCAGGGTTATACAACTAATTAAATGTAAAGTATACAACTATTATAAATATTAAATTAATTATACAGCTAATTAGATGTGAATTTAGGGTTTCAGAGTCATCCAGCTTAAGCTTGTGCTATTTCCAGTATTCCTATTTCCTCACTTGAGTTTGTCTTTGTAGTAATAAGCAGATGATTATATTCACAACTTTATTGGGCATAAATAATACACATTATAATACAAATTTCAAAAGTACAATTTGATAATCTTAACATATGTATAAACCCATGAAATCATCATCACAATCAAGATAATAAACATATTTATCATTCCCAAAAGTTTCTTTATGCCCATGTGTAATCCCTTTTTTGTCACTGTAGATTACAGTTCCTGGATTTTTACCCACATAGAATCATATAGAATTCATTCCTTTTTTTTGTCTAGTATCATCCACTTGGCATAATTGTTTTGAGATTAATTCATGTTGTAGTGTTTATCAATCATCCAATCACACAGCCAAGGCAGTCCTATGCATACATTACTATTTTATGTTTATAAAATAGTTCCTCTCTGATAGACTCAGGTGGTTGTCTTGCATCTGGCTCTTGTTTTTTAAGTTAATTGGATTATAGCACTGTTAAATTGCACTGTTGTGTTAGTTTCAGGTGTACAGTGAAGTGGTTTAGTTATACATATACATATATTCATTCTTTTTCAGATTCTTTTCTCATATAGGTTATCACAGAATACTGAGTAGAGTTCCCTTGCTCTACAGTGGGTCCTTGTTTGTTATCTATCTTATATACAGTAGTGTGTGTATGTTAATCCCAAGCTCCTGATTTATCTTTCTTTTCTCACATGTGTGTGTTTGTATGAGAGAGGAAGAAAGCTCTGATATGAAGAGAGATGTAATGAACTATATGGGGAATGAGACTTATGAAAAGTAATTCATTTGTGGTAATGAAAAGATGTCTTTCTTAGAGCTTATGGCAAAGCACTTTGAGATATTAAGTACATTGTTAGAGGGAACATAAACAAAATTAAAACACAGACATAAAACAGATTACAACAGTGGGCTAAATGGAATTAGAATAGAAAAAAATGGATCTTAAATTTTGAAATGTGCTGTGCTGTGTATATCACATGATTCTAAGATAATTAGAATTGCATATTACACTGGAGGTATCTGTTTTCTATAAAACTGTCTGCAATAGATCATTTCAAACATTATGAACCATATATTTCCTTTCCAAACCTGCCTATCTATTAAAAGCCCACAAGTAGTGAAATTTGAAATCTACATATGAGGAAACTTTTTAATTATACAAAGTGATACAAACAGTAAACCAGAGAATGGATTTTAAAAATCCATTTAGAAATAATGTGTGCTACCATTTTAAAGTGAACTCTGAGCCTATGTATTTTCCTGGTAGAATTCCTCTCTCAATGGTTTGGTGTCAATGGTATTTTACTTTTTCCTCTCTTAAGCCTGATTTTCTTTTGATGAAAAGAATTCTTTCCAAATAATCTCCTATCTATAGTATATATATAGTGCTGGCACTTATCTACCCTGTATGAGGTAGGCACTTCAGAGTGGAAATAATATATCATTTTCCAGTTTTACTACTGATATCTACTTTCTTTGAAAGAAGCTTGGTGGTTATTTGCTGCAAATTGGCTATAGTAAATAGAAAATATAAAAAATATATTTTGAAGAATTAAACGGGGCTCCCAGCAACTTGAGAAAAATATATGCAATGGGCATTCTACATACAAGAAAATTTTTGTGGCTAACATTAATGACATAACACATGCATATTTATTTTTTAAAGTATGGACATTTAAACATAGACACATTTTTCCCCAAAATATTTGCTTCACAGACAGTTCTGTGTACCTGTTCCACTGCATTTAAAATACACTGAAATTTTTTTCTCCCTTGAAACTAACTTAGAAAATATGTATAAATAAACCCAACACCTGAGAAACAGATAAATAGCTACAACTGTAAAACATATATAATGTATATTTTAACAAATGCACTTAAATGTACAATTTATAACAAAGAAATATGAAGATTGAAGAGAGGATAGGATTAATGACAACTAAGAAGCAGAGATCCTGAGATCTGGTTCAGACACAGATTTCTCTAAAGTAAGTGTTAACATCTTGAAATATCTATTTAACAATGTTCTGATTAAATATATGAGATCTAAGGCTATGGGTGGGCCATGAAAAAAGAATACTATATTTTTTAATCGTAATTGAGTCCCATATTATAGAATGAAAGGAGAGTGATGTTTAAAAAAGGAGGGGACTCACAAATATGTGATATTACTCTTTTAATACTTATCTTCTCTTCATAAGATATCTTCTTATATTAAGATAAAGAAGGAAAGATAAGCTTCAAGGTACACCTATGAACCACATGAAACAAATTTATTAAGATATTGATCAATAGGCAACACAGGATAATGATAAATAGGAGAAGATAATAAAAATAAAAGTGAGACCTACAATAGCCTCAGTTTACTGACTAAAGAAAGTTTCAGGCTTCAGCACAGGGAAGAGAACTCAAACAGAGCCCATTGTCCTTGCTGAGTTGAAGAGACAGAGTTTAGAATTTGGAGAGGCCAAGTTAGCTCAAAGTTGAGCAAATACTAGACAGGAACTTCACAGATTGTTCTAGAGATCTACAGAATGGTCCCCTTGGATTCTAAACTAAGCAGTTTTCTGCACATGCATCTGAGGTACTTAAGACTAGAGAAGGGAACACCAGAAAAGAATAAACAGAACAATCCAGATAGCTCACATAAGGACCAAAAGTTCATGTTTCTACTAACCAGAGTAGAAAGACCTCCTAATGCAGGGAGCAATGTGTATAGTCCTCAGAGTACTATTGTACTATTAGTAGAATAGTACTTCTATTCTACTATTATATTATTAATACTTTTGTACTATTGTATACAATAGTAGAATAGTAGTACTATTCTACTAATACAATACTTCAGTAGAGGAGTCATATTTAGCTGCTCTGGACTACTTTAACAAAATTAAAAATAAAAGGGTTAAACAGAATCCAAATAATATAATGCACATTCATGAACAAAGAGCAGTAACATTTAAAGAAATATGAGAAATATGATAAAATTCAGAAAACAAATCTAAGAAACAGAAAAATATAACCAAGGAGAAATAATAGTCAATAGAAACAGATCTAAACTGACAAAGACAGAGAAAACTGCAGACCAACATATTAAAACACTTATTATAAATATTTTCCATATGTCAATAGAGATAGAGGAAAGCATGGGCAACAATTTAAATAGAACTTCTAGAAATGGAAAGTACAGTCTCTTAAATAAAATTTACATTGTATGAAATTAATAGCAGATTAAATACTGCAGAACAGAAGTTTAGAGGACTTAAAAACATAACAATGGGAGCTATCAAAATGAAACAATGAGAGAAAAAAAGGTCTCACTGAGTTGCTGGACAACTTGATGTGGATGAATGTATATGCAACTGGAGTTCCAAGAGGAGAGGAAGTGGAGCAGAAAAAATATTTGAAGATATATAATGACCATGACTTTTCCAAATTCATTAAGAAATATAATATTAACCTCCAGGCCCAAGATGTTCAACAAACCCCAAGCAGCAGAAACATGAAGAAAACTACAACAAAATATACCATGTCAATTTGAATAAACCCCCAAACAACAACAACAACAGTAAAACATTTATAAGTAATAGTCTTAAAAGTATCCAGAAGGAAAAAAATAAATATTACATATACAAGAAGATAAAGAAATGACAGCAGACTTGTCTCCAGGAACCATGCAAGCCAGAACACAATGGAATGACATCTTCAACATACTGAAAGATGACATTTGTAAACTTAGATTTCTGTACCCAACAAAAATATCTGCAAAAAATAAAGGTGAAATACTTTACTTTTTTTTCCTCCAACATAAAAAGGGGGAGAGAATTCACCATTATAAGACTACTATTACAAGAACCATTACAGGCAGTGTTGTCCTTCAGGATTAAGGAAAATGATACCAGATGTAAATTTAAATATATCATAATTAACCAAGTAACCATGAATAAAAGTAAAGAAGCTATAGGTTTTCCTCAGGAGAGGAATTGGGGTGGATGTTGTGAGGTGTTTGTGTAGTAGTAAATGCCGTGATGACATGAGAAAGGTTTGAACTGTGAACAACTTAAACATGTAATCAATAAACTTTTGGACAAGATACACAAGTTTTGTTTTTTCTCTCCCATGGACATGTTGCAACTCACATATAAATCAAGTATTCCTGAATTCATATTGTCTTACTTATAGTTAATATCAGAATTGTTGCCAAAAGAAACTCTGTATTGAGAGACAGATGGGCATGTTTATCCACCTTTAAACATTCTTCCATATTCTTTCTGCTAATTTATGTCATGAAAAATAATCTTTTCTACTCAGCTTGTGTAGCAGAAGGGGGGATCAGTAGAATTATAGGACACAATGTAAGTAATGTAAACGTTGGCAGTATAACTAACAATCAAGAGATGGAGAGGAAGGGCAGTGAGAGGAATTGTAGTATAAGCTAAATTCCTTACTTTTAATAGCAGAGCCTCACAATAATGAAATTGATAACACATTAACTTATTTCTAATGCAATATTTTTGCTTGTGTTTTTTTTGTTTTAATTTAGAAGTCTGTTTCATAGAGTGATTACATGATATAATGAGAACATACTTCCTATTATTTCCTTTTCTTTTTTGTCTCATTTTGCTAAATGCCAATAAAATTATTTTAAATGAAATGGTGTACCTAATAAAACCACTTTAAATACACAGGCATATATACAAATGGAAACATCTCTCGATCCATTTATCCCTTCTCCTGTCTTCATATCTACGTACAAAAATATTTAGCTCAGTCTCATTAATATTAACTATGGTTATTCCTGGATGTTGAAAGTTGTGAAAATTGTTTTTATGATCCTTTTTAAAAAAATCTTTATTGTTTAATTTTTCAAGATTATCAGCATACATCATTTTTATTTGAAAACAGTTTATGGCTTAAAATGTCATTTAAGGTTTATCCAAATTTTCTGGGAATAAACTGGGGTTTAAATTCAGAAAGATTTTGTACTTTTATAGTAAAAATAAAGAAATCAAATTATATCTAAAGAACACTGAAACCTCTTGACTTAATTTATTTGATTTTAAACATATTAAGGAAAATATATGAAACAGAAAAAATAAACATTTCAATGCACAAATGTTTATTTTTAAAAGTGAAAGGTTAGAAAATAAATTACCTAACAATAAGATAATAGGTAAACAAATGATGAAACATTAACTGAATGGAATATAATCCAATCATAATATTTATGAATTATATAAACCAATTTGAAAATGCTTAATATAATTTTAGAGAGAAGCTAGGAAATAAAATTGTATATACCACATGTTCACAACTCTATAAACATGCCTGCATTGCAAGATGAGAACACATCAATTCAGTCACCTTCTTGGGATGATTTGGGGTTGGTTTGTTTGTTTTTAATTTTTCTACTTTAACTTCTTTGTATTTTATAAATTTGCTCTCACGGCCATTTTTTGTTTGGGCTGTAAGAGTGAATATACATTTTTTTTAAAGTATGCATGCATAAAAATGAGGAGAGGGTAATATATTTTTTTGTAAATATCTACTGATCATTCATTTTACAAGTTAGCTTGTTATCCCTTTGGAAAACAGAGAACAGAACTAGGGAATGTGGGGAATAAGGCAGGTCCATTTTAATAGAAGGCACGAAGGGAGAAAACACTTTACAAAAGAGGCCAAATACCCCATCAGGAGGTTTAGCTCTGTTCCCCTTATGACTTGTTTAGCAGAGATTTCAGTAGATCAAGCTCAATCTTTAGAAACTCAGCATAACATTCTCCTTTGCCACTGGTGTCTTTGGAATGGTAAGCCTCTTACAATATCTGGACTGCAGACTCATTATAAGTCCCTTTTAGAACTGAGTCCCATCCCTGTCTTTTCATTCCTCAATTTTTTCTTAGGGATCTGGGTAATTTCACTACACTGGATCCTCACTTCTTGTTGACAGACCAATGCAGTGCTTCCCACACTGAGGAGATCTAGAATATCTCATTTTCCATTAGGTTTCCTTCCATCAGTATCCAGTCCTACCTTATTGAAGACAGTACTTCTGACCACTGTTGGACTACATCCTGCTATTCTCTTGGAAAATATGCTCCATCAAGATACAGGTATCTATTCAAAATTGACATCTAAAGAGATGATGAAACTAACCAGGAAATGGTCAGTCAGGCTCTAGGTAACTTAATGCTCTTACAATTAATTAATCAGAGACCTGTAGCAACTAATAGTGTTACTACTAAAGTAAGTATGCAAAAGTCAGAATGTGTGTGTGTGTGTGTGTGTGTGTGTGTGAGAGAGAGAGAGAGAGAGAGAGTTTTTAACATCATAAGAAATACCTGTGAAATTACCCAACCCAGTGGTCCTCAACAGCCCTTTTGCTTATTTATTTTTTATAATTGAAGTATAGTTGATTTACAATGTTGTGTTAATTTCTGCTTTACAGCAAAGTGACTCAGTTATATACATATATATTCTTTTTTATATTCTTTCCATTATGGTTTGTCACAGGATATTGAATATAGTTCCCTGTGCTATACAGTAGGACCTTGTTGTCTATCCATTCTATATGTAATAGTCTCTATCTACTAACGCCAAACTCCCAGTCCATCCCTCCCCCATTCCCCCCCTTCCCCTTGGCAACCACAAGTCTATTCTCTATGTCTCAACAGCCCCTGTTGTGATGGATTAGTTGGTCATAATCGGTTTATAGGGTGTTGCATGTCACATCATTTTGCATGATATAATTTTACGTTAATTAGAGCAGATAATTAAAGTACATTGTTGTCATTTTCATTCTTCTGAATTCCGCTATGGTCCCTTATCTGACAGAGAAGCAGAAAAGCTTTCAGCACCAGAATTTTAGCACTCAAGAGTAGTATGTTATGGAGAGCATACGAATGGCTTTGATTAGGAGAGTTGCTGATAAATTAACATTGAGAACTGCTGATCTATGCAAAGCTTCTTTTTTCTACTGAGGATAAAATTAACTCTCCAAAAGGGATAGTGACTTTTCCAAGGTCACATAGCAAGTTAATTTCCGATTTATTTTTCACCCAGCTCTTTGAATTCTCTCTACTCCATCTCCATGCAGCATTATTGGGATCTAATCCAGAACATTCAGGATAGTCATGGGAGATTCAAACCTATGGCAATGTCCTATGCAAGGGGCATGGGTTTGTTTCTGTACACTAATTATGGATACAACTAAACTGCTTTCAAAGAGGAAAATCATTGCTCTCCTCTAATGTCTTTCATTTATTTTTTACCTGTCATTTGCAGCTTCCATTAACTTTTCCAGATGCTGAAAAAATGAGAAAAAAAAATGTGCAAAATAGCTCACATTAATGATGTGTCATGGACACATTTCAACTACTTTTAAGTATAATATACTTTAGAAACAGAGACTTCATCTTCAGACAGGGGGTAGTAGGAAGTTGTGAAACCCCTAAGTTAATATTATAATATATTTTTCACAAATCACATAAAAAATTCTCAACATCTGATTAGTCTAAATATTTAATTAGTACTGAAAATGAGATAGAGAAAAATAGTTAACACATTGAATTTTCTGACAGATAATCTGTTATCTACAGAATTTTTTATTGATGTCTCTGAAGCTACTGGGATGATGAACCATTTACCAAATCTAAAGTCTATATGACTTCTTAGGAGCAGATGGTAAGGGAGTGTATCAATTGAGACAAGTCCTGGTATCCCAGTGACATTTATTTTAAAAATAGTAATTGTTTATGAGGCTGCTGCAGCATTTTAGATTTTAAACAAGATTAAGAAATATTTTAATTTTAGTAGACTGTAAATGTGGCTTGCTCTTTCAAGCACAGTGTTTTTTAAAAAATATTTAATACTAAATATAAAATAATATAGTTTTAAAAAGAAAAACTGGACTTCCCTGGTGGCACAGTGGTTAAGAATCTGCCTGCCAGTGCAGGGGACACAGGCTCGAGCCCTGGTCCGGGAAGATCCCACATGCCGTGGAGCAAATAAGCCCGTGAGCCACAACTCCTGAGCTCGTATGCCACAACTACTGAAGCCCGCACACCTAGAGCCCATGCTCCACAACAAGAGAAGCCCCTACTCGCCGCAACTAGAGAAAGCCCATGTGCAGCAACAAACACTCAACACAGCCCAAAATAAATAAATAAAATTTATTTTTTAGAAAAGAAAAACTAAGGTGATTTCTATAGATTAGCATCTTGTCAGTTAGTAGCTGTTAAGCAAGTTAGTTAACATGTCTAAGCTTCTGTTTACTCCTCTCTACATGGATAGGATTTAGGTGAAATTTATATTGGAAATCTTACCAATATAAAAAAGTATCACTGAAAAGAGGGCTATATGTTTTTCTTATGTGGGGAAATAAGAGCACTGTTTAGTATAAATAAAAGGATCAGACAGAGAATCTACATGGTTTCCATAAATGTGTTTATGAAACATATTTAACTGTGTTAGGTAAAATGAGTCCCTTGTTGAGGGCAATGGCTTAATGTGAAACATTGTGTCAATAGGTTTCTGCTAAGAATGGTTTCATATAGAGATTGAGTTTTAACCACCACTGTATAGGCCTTAAATAGCCTGATTAATTCAAGGGTGAGAAAGTTCATTCCTGGCACTTAGGGGAAGGCTAGTTATGACAGTTGGTAGGAAGATTTCCTATGAGGAACATGGCTGTTAGAAAAATAGTAGGAGGCCAGTGAGATTTCTTGCAGGGAATGACACATAGAAGAGTCCACTTTGACATTTTTTGGCATGAAAACAGGAGATGAAATACCATTGCTGCATCTTTATTATGTCCTACAATCTATGCTTGACACACTACAAACCTACATCATTTCATTTTTCAAACGACCCTTGATGTAATGACAATAACACAAACACTAATAATGAACAGTTTTTAACCACTTCTTTCCAGGCACTATTATAAGAAATTATGCATTCAATACTCAGAACTGCTTTACAGGATAATCTAATTAGAGATGAGGAAAAGGCACAGTTAAAAAACCTTTACCAAGAATATAGATGTTATAAGTGATGGGAACAGAATTTGAACCTGGGAAGTTTACTTCCAGAGTATGTGCTCTTAGCCACAATCTATAATGCCTCTTCAGTAGGCAATATTACCTTCCTTTCATATCAGTGGTACTGAAGTTCATAGACGTTAAGTAACATACACCATCTCACAACTCAGATGTGGAAGAGTTGGAATTTAAACTCAAAATGTCAGCCATCAAGCCCATTCCCTTTCCATTGTGAACTTTGAAAGAGAGTCTCCCCAGCAAGCTTTATACAGAGAAAGCCACTTCAGGGTTATTGTTTTGTTTTTTTAATGTTGTGACCTACCTTTCTAAACATATGACCTCATTGATACCTCAGATACCATACCCTGACCACTGACTTATCACTCATATTCCAACAAACCAGATCTTCTCCATCCATGACATGTCTTCCCTATAAAGCCCTTCTTGCTTTCATTTTAAGGCCTGACTCTTCTTGCATGTCTTTTCTAACCACATCAGTTATTATCTAATCTTTCTCTTAATCTTTAACACTTGCTATTTACTGAAGACCATTATCTAGCAGGCTAACTAACCATATATGTATGAAGTCTTCCCACCTTACCATCATATGTTTATGCCTTTCCTTTCTTTTTAATTTTTTTAATATTTTTTTTATTTGGTTGCGTCGGGTCTTAGTTGTGGCATGCAGGATCTTCATTGCAGCATGCAGGATCTTTAGTTGCGGCATGCGAACTTCTTAGTTGCGCATGTGGGATCTAGTTCCCTGACCAGGTATCAAACCCAGGTCCCCTGCATTGGGAGCGTGGAGTCTTAGCCACTGGACCACCAGGGAAGTCCCTCTGCCTTTCCTTTCTAATTTAATTCAACTAGGAATAAAATCCAAATATTCTTTTAGCTACATTAAAATGAAAGATATTCCAAGTACTCTAGCTGACAGAATCAAAGGCTTTATTCAGTCTTTTGGATGTTCTCTTTGAGCATGGTCATAGCGCTTGGTAAGCCAATGCTCTTTCTGGGGACCATAAATGCCGATGAAACTCAAACAGTCTTCTCATTTTCAGTCATCAGCATCCCTGAACAGGGCCATTTATATCACCTTCAGAAGAAGTCTTTTTGACTCTTAAATGCCTTTGGTAGCATGTAATTAAGGAAGAATCAGATCTGACTTACACATACACATGCACAACAATACACACACACACCTGAAATAATTCATTTAAGAATATATAAAGTATTCATATTTCTCATGACGGTCTTTAACAGCCAAAAAGTATCTGCCTTCATTTTTCAAAAAAATTTATAAATATTGGGGCATCAGGACCAGTTTATATTCTGAAGTCAGAAGCGTGAAACTAATGTGAGCTTTAACTTTTCTTTTATAGTAAACTTTGTATAGCTGGTGAGCCACTGTTTGTGTTCCCAGTAAGCTATATGTGTGATTGTGATTGCTTTATCAATGATCAAAATCCAAAATGTACACGCACACACATTTCACCTATTTATTAGTTGAATCTACCAGGGTCAAAATCACCCTCAAGATACCCATTTTGACTATTGCTTTCCCCAAGAATACTCATGGGAATTAAGAATATGGGTCTAAACACACAGCTCTGCTCATTCGGTTTTCTTTGGGTCACATCAGTTCTTTTGACATTTTTAATGGGGTAGCATTAATGGATTTTTATATAGTTAGAACCGTTTAATACTTTTCTACAAAGACAAGGTGCTGCTGTCTGAAAAGGTGATTACTCTAGTTGTGCTATCTATTCGTTGAGAGGACAATGCCACTTTTTCCATTTAGATTGAGTTGACATGGGTCAGGAAGCATCAATCAACTTCCACATAAATGGCCCTAGAGAAGTAAAATTGGTATGACAAATGAAACGCTTTAGAGATATCCAAAAACATACGTATTGTGGAAACTGTTGTTTTCACAAGATCTTGACATCATATTATTTATGAGTGTAATGTATGTGTTTGTGTGAGTGTGAAGATAAAAGGGATTAGAGGGCTAATCAAGTCCTTTATTCATTTTCACACTTATAAAGAAATGATAAAATTAATTACATGTTTCCTTGGACCATTCTATTCTTGGTCTCCCAGCTATGAAGTGCACTGGGGAAATAGAGGCAGTTTAATAAATATGCTTTTGCCAAGACTTGCAGAAGAAACTAACAAAGAAATTATCTGGAGGAAAAGACCAAAGCCATGTGATTTCTGTAACCACAGGAGATCTTTTCATTAGCCTCCTCTTTGGCTCTTAGCAGCTTTTCAGATGCATCTGGAGACTGGCATGATGATTATCTCTGTACAACTGCTCTCTTTATTGATACACAGAACTTCAGTCTGAGTGAAGAGAAAAATTCTATCCAATATGCTTTATGTTATGATAAAGTTATTGCTGAGATAATGTTATGTTAAAGTAAAATTGGATCCAATTCCCTTTTAAGTATTTAAGTTGAGACATTTCAGACACCACCAAAACCCTAATAATTAGCTACAAGCAACTCTTGCTTACCTGCAAGGATTGGTAAATGCTTAGGAAGACCCAGAATCTCCTTCTACTATCAGTGCTAAAAAGTATGAAATAAGCTAACTTTATCTTATTTCTTTGTCAGATTTTTTTCCTGCCACAGAATGCCAGACATACACAAATTGTGCCCCACCCCCGCAAAAAAATAATAAATTAGGCAATCTTCTCCCTACCATTTCTTCTTTCCAAATCTCTCATAAGGAAACACAACCACAAGCAGCAACACCAACACCAGCAGCAGCAGCAGCAGCAGCAGCAGAATCAGCACCAGCATCATTATATCTCCATCATTATCATCACTCTACACTTAATGAGACTGGATTAATCCAATTTTCTCTTTCTCCAATCTGCTCCCCACACTGAAGTCTGCCTGAGCTTTTTGCCTAAAGCTCATAAGGAGTTTTTCTTTGTTCTAGAGATGAAAACCAAACCTTTCCACAGCATGCAAGTCCCCTGTATAGCCTGACTCAAATATTTTCAGCACCACGTGCAGCATAATCATCTTCAAACTCTGCTGCAACCACAATGCTTTTTTCCATTTCCACCCCTGTTCCAGGCTCGCTTCTCTTTGGGGGCTTTGTCACATACTGTTTCCTCTTTCTAAAGCAATCTTACATACATTATTCACCTAAATAACATCTCCTATTTTTATTTACATCTATGTCAAATCTCACTTTCACAGGGATACTTACCCTTCTTATTAACATTAATATGAACTGGAGGTCAGCCAGTTGAACACTCCTGTATTATTACAGGTAAGCTATCATCAATTTTATATTTGCGTATGTTATTCCTACCACCAGACCAAGTTATCTTATTACACATTCTTAAGTCATCATAAACAACTCAATATCAATTATTTCATTAGAATTTTCATGTATTTATTTGATACTTGATTAATGTGTATCTTCATGATTAGACCCATGAACAGGAGTAATTCTGCTCTCACAGTGCAGTATTTGACATATAATACACATATAGCAAACTATTAAATGCTATAGAGTGTTAATGTATGTCCAGCAATATCTAAGGTGGTGCATATATTATTTTCTTTAATCTCCACAAAAAACTAGTGGCTTTTGGTATCATTACCATTTCACAGTTGATTAATAAAATAGCTTGCCCAAAGACAGAGCAAGTAATATAACCCACCTTTTATCCATGTCTACTACTCTAAGATATATCGAAGTTGCCACAATCTCTTGCCTGTGTTTCTACAACTGACCCTCTCTATCTAATCTTACAAAACAAAACAACAAAACAAAACAAAAAACTCTCCACACATTAACACACAGAGTACAGTATATAAAGGTTAAATTCAATAACATCACACTCCTAGTTTTAAAACCCTCTAAAGGTTTCCTCTTCCTTACATTACAATCCAAAATCCTTGGAATTCTGCTTTGAGAAATGTTAGCGGAGCTTGTAGCCAACTATTCATATTTCAGATGATTTTTATAGACTCTGAGCCAAATTTGAACTTACATACTCACACATATATACATACAAACACAGAATTATTTGAAGGCAATAGAGAATGAGAAAAACAAAGAAGAAAAAAATAGGAGGGTTGTCAAATTTTGAAAAAGAGCAAATGTATTAGCTGATAATTCCATTTACATGGTTTTTATCTAAGCATTATCAATATTGTTCTGGATGCCTAAAACTGAAATGGAAATATCACATTACTGGACTGGGGACTAAGAATAAAGTTTGGAGCTTTCTGAGCAACTGGAAAGTCAAGAGGGGGATAGCTTGGAAAGTAGAAGTCCACAGATGTGGGATTCCAAAATCTGAATATAAATACTGCTCAAACCCTTGCAAAATACCTGAATTGCACTAGAGAGATGCCGAAGAATCAGTAGAAAACAACTGAGAAGATGAAAGACCTGAGCAGAGATCTCACCTACTGCTCAGTACAAGAAATATAGATTTTGGAGTTTTGAGTCCAGCCAAATTAACGGCCTAAAAGAACAAAAAAATCAATAGGGTCTGAAGGAAGGTGACAGAATCCAGATTCTCTAAAACATTCCATCTACAACTTCCACAATATAGCTAAAGTCACTATGCATGTGAAAAAGTAGCAAAATGTTTTCCCTAATCAAGAGAAAAAAAAAGTCAATAAAAATGACAACAAAATGATCTAGATGTCGGAATTTGCAGAAAAGATTTTTAAAACAGTTAACATAGATATGTTCAAAATACATAAAGAAAAGCATAGTTGTAATGAATGAGCTAGTGGGAAATACCAGCAGAGAAAAATAAACCACAAAAAAGAACAAAATAGAATTTCTTGGACTAAAGCTACAATACCTAAAAAAAAAAAAAAAAAAAGCACAGGCTTACAGGCAAAATAGATATGTCATAAGATAGTGTCAGTTAATTTGAAGATATAACAATAGAAATTATTCAATATAAAGAAATAAGAGACAATAATGAAGATAAATGAGCAGAACCTCCTAGATATGTGGGACAATATTAAGTAATTTAAAATATTTTAAATTGAATTCACAGAAGGAGAGGAAAGAGTAAGTGGGGAGGTAAAAATATTAGAAGAAATAAAGGACCCCAATTTTTAAAATTTAAATAAAAATTTTAAATTAAAAAAAAGCTTAGAAAACACTAAACAGGATAAATACGAGGAAAATAAATAAGATTTAGACACATCATAGTCAAAATGATGAAATCCAAGATAAACATAAATTTTAGGAAATAGTATCATTTCAACAAACTGTATAGGAAAAATCGAATATCAGTACCCATAAATTAACTTCAACCTAAACCTTATACCTTATATACACATTAACTCAAAATGGATTATAAATATCACTGTAAAATTTTTAACTATAGAACTTTTAGGACAGATTATAAGAGAAAATATTAAACCTTGGCCTAGGCTAAGACTTCTTAGATATAACAGTAAAACATGACCCATGAAAGAAAAAAAAATGGATAAACTGAACTTTGTAACAATTAAAAGCCTTTGCTCTCTGAAAGACTCTGTTAAGAAGATGAAGAAATAGACTACTGACTGGGAGGAAGTATTTGTAAATCATGTTTCCAATAAAAGACTTGTTTCCAGGCTACTTAAAGAACTCTTTAGACTCAATAGTGAGAAAACAAATAAAAAATAAACAAGCAAAGAAAAACATTCAGAAAATGGACCAATGACTAGCTAGACACTTTACCAAAGGAAACATCGAAATGGCAAATAAACACATGAAAATATGCCCAACATTTTTGGCCAACAAGAATATTCAAATTAAAGCCACAGTGAGATGTCACTATAAACTTACTAAAATGTTAAAGTTAAAAAAAATATGGATAATACTGAATGATGGTGAGGATGCAGAGACACCAGATCTTTCATTAATTGTTAGGGTGAATGTAAAATGGTACATCCACTCTGGAAACCTGATTGGAAGTTTCTTTAAAAGCTGAACAAACACCACATGTTTCAGCAATTTCACTCCTGAGTTACATGCTAGATAAATTAAGACTTAAATTCACACAGAAACCTGGACATGACTGTTCACAGAAACTTTATTTGAAATAGCCCAAAGAGGAAACAACCTAAACATCCTTCAACAGGTAAGTGTGTAAACAAACTCTGGTACATCCATACAGTGGACTACTAGTCAGCAATAAAGAAGCAGACTCTTGATATATGAAACAAATTCGATGGAGCTCAAGGGCATTATTAGAAAAACCCAACACCTAAAAGTTATATACTGTATATAGTCTTGTACATAACATTTTCTCTCTAACAAAATTATAAAAATGGGAAGTTATACATAAAGATTTGTATTGGTTTCCTGAGGCTGCTTTAAAAAATTAGCACAAATTTGTAGCTTAAAACAAAGAAAACTTATTCCCTTAGAGCAAGTTCTGGAGGCCAGAATTCTGAAATCTGTATGACTGAGCCAAAATCAAGATGTTGGTAGGGCATTTGGTGTCCATTGGGATAATCAAGGATAACCTCACCATCTCAAGATCTTTAAGTTAACCACAACTGCAAAGACCTTGTTTTTTTTTGCCATATAAGATACTATTCACAAGTCACAGAGATTAGGATGTAGTTGTTTTTTTTTTTTTTTTTTTTTGGAGGGCCATTAGTCATTCTATCAAAACATAGCACAAAAATGAAAGTGCATGTAAAATCTCATGAAACCTGAGTAAGATCAGATTGTATTCCATGTCAATCAACCTCCTGGTTTTGATGATGCATTATAATTATGTAAGATTCTACATGACAATTTAAAAAGCTGGGTAATAGGCACATGGAAACTCTTTGTAAAATTTTTCAACTCTCTGTGAGTCTGTAATTATTGTAAAACAAAATGTTACCCCAAAAAGAGAGCTAAAATAAGCACACATTAACATGTAAGGGACACGATACAAATGATGGCTGACATGGGTCAGCAGATGCCAGAACACTGGAATCACATTTTCAAAAGAGGAAAAGAAAAAAAAATGTATAAATTCAGTAGTCTATATGTAGCTACATATCCTTCAAGGGTAAAAGCAGAATAATGATGGTTTTAGAACAGATAAAAACTAAGGTAAATAAAACTCTTGCCAACACACATGCACTAAATGGCAGCTGAAAGAGAAAGAACACAGTATGGAAACTCAGATTTGCAGGAAGGAAAAAGAGCACCACAAACGTTATATATGTGGGCAAGTGTCAAGTATTACATATTTCTATATACTTTATTATCTTAATCACTTGAATAATATAGAATTATTTTAAGCAAGATTATGCCTCTGCACTGTAAGATTTATAATATAGTTAGGTGTAATAGATATGACAACAAGAGCATAAATGATGGATAGAAGAGAATAAGTAGAATTATACAAAACTATACAAGACTCTTTCATTTCATGTGAGGTAATACAATGTAAAATATATTTTAATGCGATACAGGATACCTATTGCAATTCCCAGAGCAACCACTATAAAAATAACAAATTAGAGCTAAATAGCTAACAGAGGAATTAAAAGGGAAAAATTGGAAATACACACACACAAATTAATAAAACATGTTAAATAGTCCATCGAAAAGGCAGAGATCATCAGATTGGATTTTTAAATCAAGGCTCAACTATGTAACAGTATGCTATTTATGAGACATACACTTTATATATAAGGATAGAAAACCTGAAAGTAAATGAATGGGGAAATATATATATTTCAAATAGTAAGCATTAGGAACCAGGGAAACCTATATTAATTTCAGGGAAAATAGACTTCAAGACAAGTTGTATACCCAGAGATAACGGGGACTGTTTCTTTATGATAAATGGATCAATTCACCAGGAAAACCTAACAGGCAAAAATGTGTAAATGCAGACTAACAGAGCTTAACAATACATGAAGAAAAGCTGACAGAACTCAATGGTTCAATACATAAATCTATAATCAGATTTGGAGATGTTAACATCCCTTTCTCAATAATTGATTGGAAAACTAGACAAAAAAAATCTGTAAAAATGAACAATAACAACTATGTTTACCTAATCAAAATGTCACCCAAGTAACGCAAAATTTACATTCTTTTCAAATGCAATGGAATGATAACTAAATAATCCTTATGTCAAGCCATATGGTAAGTCTCAGTAAATTTCAATATATTGTAATCTTACAGAGCATACTTTCTGACAAAAAATGAATTAAATTAGAAATCTATAATAAAAAGGTAAACAGAAAATAGTTGGAAAGTGAAGAAAATCCTTCTAAATAAATCATTGTACAAAGAAGTAATAAGAAAAGTTAGCAACTATTTTGAACAGAATGATAATGAAAACAATGTATTTTCAGTTTGTAGAATGCAGCTAAGGAGTGAGTGCTTAGAGGGAAATTTAGAGCTTTAAATGCTCACAACAGAAAAGAAGAAATGCTTAAAATCAATGATCTAAATTTCTATTTTATGAAGCTATAAAAATGAGCAAATTAAATTTACAGTGAGTAGAAGGAAGAAAATCAATTGCAAGAAGTGGAATTAACAGACAACAAAAGATAGAGAAAATTAACAACACCATATGTTGGATATTTTAAATAATAAAGTTGATTAAGCTCATAGGACTAGCGATCAAGTAAAAATAAAAACTATATAACCAGCATGTAAGGAGCTTGAAAGTTGCCACTCCAGCCTAATAATAAGTAAAAAGATGAATTAATTGGAAAAATCAAAAACTGTTCTTAGATCTGTCAGAGAAGTGAGTTACAGAGCACCTAGCTGTCCCCAGAATTGGAGAGGAAGACGGAGGGATACAGAAAATCACAAGTCACCAAGAGCAGAAACACACAAACAGAAACTTCCACAGGAACCAACGCTGGGTAAATCATGTCTGGATTTCAACAAAAAAGTATAAGGCATACTAAAAGACAAAAAGCACAGTTTGCAAAGACTGAACAAACATCAAAACCAGAGTCAGATATGGCAGGAATGTTGAAATTATCAAACTAGGAATGAAAACAAACTATGATTAATATGCTAATGACTCTAACGGTAAAAGTAGACAACAAGCAAGAAGAGAGGGATTATGTAAGCAGAGAGGTGGGAATTCCAAGAGAGAATCAAAATGAAATGGTAGAGTTAAAAAATACCATAACAGAAGTGAAGAATGCCTTTGATAAGCTTATTCTTGGACTAGACACAGCAGAGGAAAGGATCTCTGAGCTTGAACATATGACAATTGAAACTTCTAAAACAAAAAAGCAAAGACGAAAAAGGCTAAAATAACACAGCAGAATATCCAAGAACTGTAGAACAACTACACAGGGTGTGACATATGCAAAATGGCAATACCAGAAGAAAAGAAGAAAAGAAGAGAAGCAATATTTCAAGCAATGATGACAGAGAATTTCCCCAAATTAATATCAGATACCAAAGCAAATATCCAGGAAGCTCAGAGTATGTTAGGCAAGATAAATGCCAAAAAAAAAAAAAAACTACATGTAGGTATATCATATTCAAATTTTAGAAAATCAAATATAAAGGAAAAATCTTGAAAGAAGCCAGAGTGGGGGAACACATAACCTATAGAGGAGCAAAGATAAGAAGTACATCTGACTTCTCCTCAGAAACCATTCAAACAAGAAGAGTGAAGATTGAATATTTAAAGTGTTGAGAGAGAGAGGGAAA
Source organism: Hyperoodon ampullatus (assembly GCF_949752795.1). Lineage (NCBI taxonomy): Eukaryota > Metazoa > Chordata > Mammalia > Artiodactyla > Ziphiidae > Hyperoodon > Hyperoodon ampullatus. The sequence continues at coordinate 23,299,941 of NC_136931.1, read as the reverse complement.
AAAAAAACCCATCGGCCTAGAATTCTGTATCCTGCAAAATTATCCTTCAAGAGTGAAGGAAAGGGCTTCCCTGGTGGCGCAGTGGTTGACAGTCCGCCTGCCGATGCAGGGGACACAGGTTCGTGCCCCGGCCTGGGAAGATCCCACATGCCGCGGAGCGTCTGGGCCCGTGAGCCATGGCCGCTGAGCCTGCGCGTCCGGAGCCTGTGCTCCACAACGGGAGAGGCCACAACAGTGAGAGGCCCGCATACCACAAAAAAAAAAAAAAAAAGTGAAGGAAACAAAGTCTTTCTCAGGCAAATAAAAATTGGTGGAATGTGTTGCCAGTATATCTGCCTTGAAAGAAATGCTAGAAGAAGTTATTTAGAGAGAAGGAAAATAATAAGCTCAGATCTACAGACAGAAAGAAAAAGCATTCAAGAAGGAATAAGTAAAGGGAAATAAAAACTTTTTTTATTCTTAATTAATTCGACAAATAACAGTTTCTTGAAAAATAATAGCAGCAAGTATTACATTACATATGCTTATATATATCTCTTATGTATATGCTTATATATAAGTGAAATGAATGATAGCAATGATACAGCAGAAAGGAAGAAGGAATTAGAATTATTTTGTTACTATAAAGTACTTACACTACCCATGAAGTGGTATCATGTTATTTGAAAGTGGACTTAGACTAATTGTAATTAGCTATAAATGTATATATTGCAAACTCTAGGCCAACCAATTAAAAAAGTTTAAAAAAGGAAGTATAACTGACATATAAGGAAATAAGAGAAAATGGGATCATATTAAATGCTCAGTTAAAACAATAAAAGGCAGAAATAGGGTGGAAGACAAAAGTAAGAACAAGGGCAAGAAATAGAAACCAATAATAATTGTGGTAGATATTACTTCAAACGTATCAATAATCACTTTTGAATGTCAATGGTCTAAATGCACAAATTAAAAGACAGAAATTGCAAAGTGTATGAAAAAACATGATCCCACTAGTATTTTCAAGAAACCCACTTTAAATACAAAAACACGTGTAGATTAAAAGTATGAGGGGAGAAAATTATACCATGCTGACAGTAATCAGAAAAAGGCAAAGGTAGCTATTGATATATCAATTTTAGACAGAACAGACTTCAAAGTAAGGAAAGAAATAATTTTCTTTCTTTTTTTTTTTTTTGGTGCTCATCACTTGATTGTGATTGTCTGCATTCTCTTGGTCCTTGATTTTTTTTTTTTTCCAAGAAAATTGAAATTTATTTCTCTCTGGTTTAGTATAGGCACATGGTTCAGGGCAGTAAGCAACACCATAGCAACCACAGAGGCCACTGGAGATGCAAGGATAAATAAGAAGCATTAATAATAGGAAGGAGATTTACATATCTCTCAAGCCAAAATAAGTTCCCTCTTTTCCCCCAAAACAGTATGATTATAGAAACAGTAAGATTGTGTGTGTGTTGTGTATGTGTGTGATTGAAGTAATATAAATACTATGACCTTATTATAATTAAAACAAACAAAAAATCCCCAAATTATAAAACAGAAAGCCTCGTCCACCTGGAATGAATTATATATATATATATATATATATATATATATATATATATATATACATATATATATATACACACGTACATATGACTTATTATAAGGAATAGGTTGGCTTATGCAATTATGGAGGCTGACAAGTCCCAAGATCTGAAGGGTGAGTTGGCAAGCAGGACACCCAGGAGAGCCGAGCTGATATGTAGTTTCTGTCCCAAGTCCAAAGGCCTGAGAACCAGGAGGGCTAATGATGTAATTTCCAGTCTGCAAGCCAGGCAGTCTTGAGACCCAAGAAGAGCAGATATTTCCATCTGAATCCAGGGGCCAGTTCACCAACTCAAACAGTCAGCAGCAGGAGTTCCCTTTTATTTGCTGGAAGGTCAGCTTTTTTATTCATTTCACACTTTCTTTTCTTTTTTTTTTTTTTTTTTTTAGATTTGAGATGCTCTTTTATTACAGATTAGAACTGTACATTTTGAAGATCTGTGTAACACTCTCTTCTCTTTTTTTTAATTTTTAAATTTTATTTATTTTTTTATACAGCAGGTTCTTATTAGTCATCAATTTTATACACATTAGTGTATACATGTCAATCCCAATCTCCCAATTCATCACACCCCCACCCCCCACCCCCCACCGCCTTCCCCCCTTGGTTTTAATCCTCTGATTTATTGTCTGGAGCAGCCATACTACATTAGCAAATAATCATCTTTATCAATCTACATTGAAAATATGAAGCACGTATGTGCAAAAATACATACACAGACAAGTACATACACATACAAACACACACACACAAGTGCACATACGCACATTGGCAGTAACCAACAGAGGAAACTTGAGCTCTCCAAGGTCCTACATAGCTCCATTCTGAATGGATGAAGCTAGTTGCTGCTTATTTGCTGAAAAATTATAGAGAAGCAATCATTAATTTTATGTCGAAAAAACTCTGTAACCTATTTTGTTCTGTCTTCTGCCTCAAAAGGACATCTCTGGGCTTCCCTGGTGGCCCAGTGGTTGAGAGTCCGCCTGCTGATGCAGGGGACATGGGTTCGTGCCCCAGTCCGGGAAGATCCCACATGCCATGGAGCGGCTAGGCCCGTGAGCCATGGCCACTGAGCCTGCATGTCTAGAGCCTGTGCTCTGCAACAGGAGAGGCCACAACAGTGAGAGGCCTGCGTACCGCAAAAAAAAAAAAAAAAGACATCTCTGCTCTGGGTATCATGTCAGTGGGTCTTGAAGCACTGGCATGTGGTGGTGAAATGATCTGGTGGTCTCTACTCCCCTTCCTTTCTCACTTCAACTCACAATCTGCCTTCTCAGCTCACAGGGGCCTGGGTCACAGAAAGTCTTCGTTGTTGACTTGCAGAGTCTTAACCTCAGCTGGTGCTATCTCTGGTGCCATTCTGTGGTACTGATTTCTTTCATGCCATGGTATCTTGATATCACTGTTTTACCTTTGTAAATAATTCTGAATCTTGAGACTTATTTCAGGGAAATTTCCATCTTGCTTCTGAACTGAGGAATTCTAAGTCAACTCTCAAGTTCCCTCCATTTTTCTTGTGGCCCAAATTTCTCTACTTTTCAAAGACTATTTTTCTTAATGGCTGATAGCCATGGATTTCTCCTTTCCTAATTCCATTAATAATAGAGCATTATTTTCCATTTGCTTTGCTATTGATATTATATATTCTGATGGTAGTATTATTATTGTTATTGACTTGGATGTATCATAAATGAGAGAGAAATAAAAAAGTCCTCATACTGTCATTTTTTACTAAAAAATCAGTGCTAAGTGTTTTATAAAATGTACTACTGTAGTCTATCCTCAAAGCAACCTTAAGCAATAGGTATACTTAATTTCATTTTGCATACGAGAAAGTTGAGTTTCAGAGTCAAGGTAACATGCCAAAGGCATATAATTAGGACATGGCAGAGATGGGGTTTGGTGCTAGGAGCTATCTGATTGTGAAGCCATAAAAGCAGATTATGCTAAATAATAATTAGAAAGGATAGATAGATTACAATAATATATAAAAAGGGTTTTCTCTCTCTTTTTCTGGTAGTAGTATAATTGCAATATATTACTTATCCTGATGATATGGATGTTTGTAGTCAAGAAAAGGAAATAATTGATTTTTCACTCTTAAGGTGAAACATTGATTTAAGTCCTCCTCCCATTACAGCATAACTGTGAAATAACATTGATTTTCAGGATATTTAAAGATTTGTGATGTGTTCTAATTATCATGAACACCAAAGTAGCATGTGTGCTTTAAGCTCTTTTGATGGCACTTAAACATTCTGTAATGAAATCTACCTTTTAACAAAAAAATTTTGTGGAATGAATCATATTTGTCAGTAGTTTAATATTGCCTCTTGATAAATTAGAAACAATATGCCATTGTTTAGCAAGTAAATTATTCATTGTAAGTTTAAGAAAATATAACTTTAAATAAGTTTTTTGCCTCTTCAAATATGTAGATATTTTTATTTTAGTATTAGGAGAGTTAGTTCAAATCATAGGCTAAGATGTTCAGGTTTGAAATTAGAACCTTATATGAAATTATTTCTGGTACAATGGTATAGTTGAAAATCTTGGTGAATTAAATATGATTGACATATTTTAACACTCTGTTATGTTTATGCTTATGGTGTTTGCAAAAGGATTTAAACAGTAGTCATTACAATTTTTTTTTAATCCTGTTCTCTTTTCTCTAGTTTCAAAGGAGTTCTTCAAATGAGTAAACCTCATTGGAAGTTGAATGTGATATAGAAGCAAGTACATAGTTTTAGAACATAAGCTGTGAACTTTAAAATTATCCAAAGTGTTTAACTATATAGATATCATGTTTATGTTTTGCATCACCCTTATTTAACATTTTGTTGGAGTGAGTGTAATAAAAATCTCTTCGTAATCAAGAGTATAAACTTCATTAGACTCCAGTTCAGCATGGAAGTGTTTTTTCTTTGACATCCAGACAAATCTGGCCTGGGGTGAATTTTCCTGGAAAAACTATACTTCCTGTATTGTTGCATTATTACACAACTTTAGGGGTTACATTGTGTTCCAGGAACTTGAGTTTGCATGCTCTGTAGTATATGTATTTAAATAGTACCACCAGGAGGTGTGCACTGGGCAGACCTATGTCCAGGCATACAAGTTTATGACCATCTAATGCCATAGTTATACTAATGTGACGCCAAGTATGTCACATATACAGACAGCATGAGCTGAACTAATCAAAAAACCTGGGAATCCCATATTCAGCATATGGACAATGAACATTTGTGATAGATTGCTGCATGGTATTCACACAACCTCCTCAGCCAGAATATAAAATTCATAGAGTGAGAATACTTAATCTTGGACGCCTGGGTTCATAGTTCTTTGGGGGAACTGTTATTCCCATGAAATTGTGTAAGACATTCAATCATAGGTTTGAATGTGTAAAGATTTTATTACTTTCTTCAACCTTATGACTCAAAAGTGATGAAAAAAAACCTACCATAGGAAAAAACCCAACAAAGGAAACAAAAACATGGAGACAGGCAGCAAAATAAATCAAGCCAACCAGGAAATAGAATTTTGACCTCACTTTCTTTCCTTTTCCCTCTTTTCTTCGGCTTACTGATATGTGTGATGGAATAGCAAGTCAAAGATAAAGGAGTGACCTCTTGGCTTTCTAGCCATAATAGCCACAATGGAAAAGTTATATATATGTGAACAATATTTTAATTATGTAGGTAAAGTGAGCCATGACCATAAATTGCAATTCTGACAGCATAATGGGGCATTTTGTATTCAATGTCTTCTCATCATGAAACAGAATGGATCAGCGTTGAACAAAGGAAAGATCAGATTTCATCCAACTAAATAACTGTGTAAAATGGGTCCTGTTTTATAAATTTGTTGAGTCTTAAGGTACCTATATGAAATTAAGTGAGTTTGGTAACTACCCAATTTCTAGGACACATCCCAGGCAATGCTACATTATTGCACATTTTTAGAGGTGACATTGTTTTCCACAGACTTTCATTTGCATTAACTGTAGATGTAAATAGTGCCCCCAAGAGGTATTCACCAACAGACCTACATCCAGGCATAAAAGTTTATGATGGTTTAACACCATAATTATGCCAATATAATAACAAGACTGGTTCTACAAAGAAACATGATATTCTATAAAATTAAAAATATACATATTTTAATTTGCTCCTATGTATATATCCCCACCTGCCTAATCTGTGATTTACTAAGAAATATCTAGTAATAATAATAATAACAATAGAAACAACAGGAGTAGAAAAAACCAACAGCTTGACAAATAGTACTTGAGTTTTTGAGCTGGATATGGGAAGGGTGAGGTCAAGAAAGGTTTTCTGTTGAGGAAGATATAGCAACAAAATGACAAAAGCAGATGATGACTGAACAACTACTATGCCTCGAGCTATGAAATAAACCCCCAAATACTCTGTAAGTAAATAATGCTAATATAGTTACCACTCACAGGAATCTTCACTGAAGAAAGAAAAATTAACAAAGAAGAGTAAGACATCATAGGTGAAAGGAACATAATTAATAAAGGCAAGGAAACATGAAGTAACATGCTGCATTTGGGCCCTGCAATTTGTTTAGTATAATTGGGAAAAACTTTCTGATATATCAGCTAGGGGGTTCCAACTCTAGGTTAGTATAACTCAAACCATTTATAAAGTGAAAATCACAACATCTTAGGTTTGGGAAATAGCTTTATAATCACTTATCCATACCATTCTCTGCTTCAGGCATCCTCCAGTATCCTGACCATGAACACTTTAATGGATCGGCAACATAGGGACTCTTTGGCATGGTTGTTATATTTTTAGAGATTCGTCTAAGTAAAAAACAGCAACAACAGTTCTCATAACATCACAAAATCAATCTCCCTGAATTCCACACATGCTCTAAGTTTTAGATTCTCAAAGATCCAATAACTTGTCCTTATGTAACACTTAAGGTATCTGAAGAAACCTCTTCTCAGGCCTCTACTCTGACATTTTTTCAACTGGGAACACAAAGATAGTACAGTGACATTTGGAGAGTGAATATTAGACCTAGATATTTACTTTTCCTCCTCTTGGAAAGCTCTACTCCAGGGTTCATTAATTGGACTTTCTGCCCTTTATCAGTTTTTCTCCACGTGTTTTCAGTGTATCGTATACAGTCAAAATTCTTAAAAGCAAATAACCTTTAGAATACTAATTCCTTAAATAGGACAAAATATTAGAATCATTTACCATTTTAATAACTGGTTATCAACTTAGCTGTGTTAGGTTTGGAGGTCAGACCCCACGTTGAGCTACAAGAAAGTTGAAGGTGAAATTGATAGGAAAAGAACCTTTGTGTCTTCTTTTGGTTGAACCTCACTGTTAACATTTCACGTAAATTATAAGTTGGGCCACATATAAACCACTTGTCAAAGGTTTCAACCATATGGGTAGTTTGAAGACAGCTCATAGAACTAGTATTCCTAAACATGGTTTGTCTGAAATAGTAGAACCAGTAGTATGGTGAACCCAAAACAGTGATGAAGACTAGGTGCTTATAGGGGTGGTGAGACCTTGCTGAGAAGTTGTTGGCTCATTGCAGTCTGCAACAGCAGAGGATATTTGGAAATTCTGAAAGCAAACCCGAAAAACCTGATACCTCAAGAGGGCAGAATTAGATGTAGGAACATCTAGAGACTAAAGGAGAATGGACAATGGGAAGGCAGATAGGTAAAGTTGAAATTAGGAGATGGCGCTTTTGAAGAGGTAATCTCAAAACTATTGAACACTTTCCTAGGCTTATCTCCAGGGAATTCTTAAAAGGTAGGACTGATCACATTATATAGGATAATCTTGGGTAATTTTATATCCTATCTGGCTCATCCAGTATTACTTACTACTGATAAAAGCATAATGAGTTATTGGTGAATGCTCAAGTTCAAGTCATAGAATAAGTAAAGAATAATAGTTTATTCTCAGTACAGCCTAAATGTTTTCTTTAAATTTTATTGGTAAAATACATCATACATGATGGGGTTTTCGAAAGCACGATATCATTTAGATTCAGCTTTTAAACAGTGTATAGTTTGATGTATCATAGAGTCTAGTAAAAATGCTAAACCAGGCCATTAAATATTTATGTGCCATTTGTGTATTGTGCAGGAAAGGGACATTAATTAGTTCACTTCACAAGAGAGAATCTGCATTTCCATAAGGAGAAGAAATGTTAAGATGAATGTTTTAGCCATAACTTCCTACATAGAATGCTTTTGGGTCCAATCTGGAAACTATTCAAACAATATTATAGAAATAAGAACAAGGTGGACTAAGGGCAAAAAAATATAAAATGAAGATTACTCAACCAATGTCAACATGTTACACTGTAATTAAGGCTGATGTGATGAAATGTAAATTACAGAGCTTTCTGTTTATCTGAGGGTACTTCAAAAACCCCATTTTATAGCCTTACTCATGCCAGTTTGGACACATTCTTAAGATTTTAATTAAGCTAATACCTTTCAATGCCTCAGGAGGGATGCCTGGAGAATTGGAAAGAACTTTAGATTTTGAGGTGATTGAGCTCAAGAAAATCCAACTCTCCCACATCTGAGCTATATAAACTTGTGCAGGGTATTCTCTGAGCCATATTAGTTTTGATTTATTCATTGGCAATACTCATTGTTTTCATGGAGACTTTGTGAGAAGCTTGGAGAAGTTACAACTTAATTAATAATTACAGTTGTTGGCTCATAATAGATGTTCAGCCAGTGTTCTTCTTCTTACTCTTGTCTGCGTCATTATCCTGTATACATTTTTATTCCTCTGTTTGCATTTTCAATGAGTGTGTTTCTTCCAAGTCTTCCTGACCGCCCTGACTATGATTTCCTATCAGTCCTCAATGCCATGATTTAAAATTAGGTACTTAACAGAATCAGCTTTCTAATGAATCAGTCACCGACCACTCAAACTCTGCCAACTCATGGTTGTATTAATTGTTCTAAAGTATTGATTCCAGATTAAATTTTAATCCCTTGCCTATCTATCAAAGTCCTCATCAGTGCATCTCTAAACTTAGATTCCATGACTCCCAACATCAAGTTTTTGCTCCAGATGGTGGAGAGTAACTATGAAAAAAATGATGCACACTAAGAACATCACCTGCACACCACTTTCTTCATTGTTTTCCCCGAATAAAATAACTCTCATCTCACTCTCTCTGAGCCAGTTATTTTTTCTATGACTCAATATCCTCATCAATAAAATTCATATAATAAATATTGTCTAACACATAAAGGAATGCTCAATATATATCTGTTGTCACTGTTAGAGTTGTTATTAAACTCTGCACATCCTTAGAACACCAATCCCCCAGGAATTTTCCTGTGACCATGTAACTTCACAATGATCTTGCTCCTTTGAACTCTATGACATTTGATGCTGATCACATTATCGGTAATTCACTTGGCTTCTGTTTAAGCCTTGACCTCCAAGTAAAAAATAATTATTTGAGGGCATGACCTATGAGTTATAATTATTTTGCACCTCCAGTAGAATTGTGGGTAGAGTGAAGTGGAGAATGAAGAAAAACTAGCTATCATAGGGACCTCACAATAAATATGTGTATGTAACACAGACTTAGTTGTTTATTTTTATTATTGTTATAATTAATTTTATAATAATGTGCTTTAGAGGTTTTTCTACATTAAAATTTTATAATTTACTTCAGTATCCTGACCACTTCCCAAGGAAGTCTTCTATTTTCCACCTCCTCTCCAAAACTTAAGTGCTTATAAGAGAGGGAACAATTAATTAGAAAAGTCATTTATTTGCTCATTTAGAATTTGAATTAAATTCTAACACTTTGATCAAGTTTTGCCATATCTATACAATAACTCAGAAATGGCAGTGGAGCAATAAGTGTTTCTCAATTCATTTTTTTCTTTCTTGTTTTTGCTTCTTTCTAATCACACTTTTCTACAAAGCTTTCTATGATTTTACTCATCCATACTTCCATCTATATTATGCTGTTTCCTTGAGCTCAGAAGTCAATAACTCATCACTATTACTAAAACTTTAATTAATGGTAACAAATTAGAGAAGTATAACTGAAATCACCAAGGTGATAAATATTCTATGCGGAACTTGGTGTTGAAAACAGGTGGGATTAATTACCAACACTGCGGAGTGATTCAGGTCTTTTTATTCCCATTATCAGGGGATAAAATCAGAAGCACAGAGTTCAAATTCTAATAAAGAATAGAACACATTTAAAATAAGAATCTAACCAATGGGAAAAAAAACGCCAATCAGTAAAAGTGCTGCGCTTGACATTGTGTGGTAATATTTCTAAAAAAAAATCAGTAATATTTGATGAAGAAATTCACACTGGATATTTAGGACATAGATAATAGAAGACAGAAAAAAAAGCAGTCAAAGTACTATGACCTTGGAGAATTCTCAAATGTGAAAATATGAGCAATGCTAGGAAATATGATAAGAAATTCTACATTAAACAGAGATGCACATTCCAAGAAAAAAAAATTCATATTCTCTTTGAAATCATCCATCCTTTTCTAAGGACTTATCCATTTGGCGTGGTGAAAAAGGAACTGGATTAACCATTTAAGAAATGCAGAAGAAAACAACAAATAATAGGAGCATTTTAAAAATTCTGAATCATTTCTAATCTATAATTTTATGACAACAGTATTGTCTGGCACATAGTAGGTACTAAATAAAATTTACTTTATTTCTTTATTTCTTCCAATGTCTAATATTTTTCTACTGTATCTCTTTCTACTGCAGTTACTTATATAATGCTTTGTAATATTAAAATAAAAGTCAAGTAGCATTAAGGCAAATGTGTTATCAGAGTCTTTCTTAACTACATGATAGCAGTTTCCTATAGTTATATTTTAAAAGGTTTCAAAGACTAAAATAGCATGAATATGATGTCATGATTGAATGGAGAGACAAACCAAAGATTAAAAATTTTCCAAGCTTTATTTACTCTATTTCATAATGTGGGTTTAATACTTCCCATAATACTTAACTATGGAATACTCATTCATATTTGATGGCAGAAAATTATCCTTAAGAGTTACATTCACTAGTCTTTTTAGGAGAAATGGAGAGTCCTAGATGACAGATGAATGTGTAGTGAGCCGAAAGAGGGTTATGCACATTAGTGCTGTCATAGTGGATAATATATGATGTGCCAGGAACATAAATAACTTCTAATATGAGGACTGAGCATAGCAGAAAGGCAGTGGGCTATGAAACCATATGAGCAGGATGGAACACATGCACCTATATCTTTAGTGAAACCTGAATTAGATTGGACATAATACCTTGCTTATTTTTCAAAAAATATGAATAACTGACCACAGGATTGGAACACAGTCAACTACATCATAAGGAAAATATTATGACCTGCTTAAAACTTATGACATTGTCTCTATCCACAACCATAGTTTACCCCCACTTTCTGGGTACTGCCAAATTATCTATCTTTGTTGCCTGACACAAAGGGAAGTATTTTTATAATAGGAATTTAAACATGGACTTTGGAACCAGATATGATTGTAGCATTTATTTGCTGTCAGATCTTAGGTAAGTTACTTAACTGATCTCAGTTTCATTTAACTCATTTGTAAAATGTCAATAAAAATAGCACCTTTATAGATAGTGGTGAGGATTATGTGAAACGATATTTGTAAAATATTAAGTCCTTCTCTTCTTCCCATAGCATCTTGTGTGTGTGTGTTTTACATATGCTTCTCATGAGGTACTGTAATCATTGATTTACCTGTCCTTTTTATCTGCACTCACAGCTCTCTGAAGAAATAAATAGCCTTTTGAGCAATGCCACACTCATAGTGGATATTCAATATATATCCATGAATAAATGGAAGTGGTGTGAATGCCACTGGTTATCTGACAAAATTTTCCCAATATTCCCCTAAGTCAACTTTCTTTACTCATGTTTTATCATATTTGTCCCATATGACTTTTGTGTATATAACTTTGAAAAGAAACATTTTGCTAAATATATGAGTATGAAGGTGCTATGGAGGAATGTAAAAGTGATGAAAGAGAGTTCTTCATCAGCCCCATCTCTTTCAGCTTAGCCTCACCCTCAGTCAGTCGAACACCTTACCTTCCTCTGAATGTGTGCTCTTCTCCACTCTGTTGGTTATGTACCAATTACCCTGCCTCATATATACTCCCAGCCAATCTCTGCCCTTCTTAGGACTACATAATTATCCCTTGACCTCTGGCTTGCAGGTGGTTTTAGCCATGGAGGCACCAACAGTAGTTCTTAGGCCAAGGAAGAGAGATGTTGGGATATTTATACCCCTGGCTCCTTTCCTCCGGGTACTATGGTACCCCTACCAAATGCAACAGCTTTTATCATATAGATCTCTTTATCCAGTTACACCTCTCCAGGTTCCTTTAACTCCTTCCACTCCTGACCCTATATACAGGTGGGTGGCAAAACTGCATACTCCCTACTCTAGGTAACCCAGTGGTACACTACTATCCCTTGTTCTCCTAAATTTACCCATACTTTATAGATAACTCCTTTATTAAACTCCCATCAAATTACCCTGTTTCACTGTGTGATCTACCTTGTGACCTTAGACAACTCAATCCCTCTAAACCTTTCTGCCTTCATGTGTAAAATAAGATTAATTATTGTACAAGTCCCTGGTGGTGCAGTGGTTAAGAATCAGCCTGCCAATGCAGGGGACATGGGTTCGAGCCCTGGTCCAAGAAGATCCCACATGCCACGGAGCAACTGAACCCTTGTGCCACAACTATTGAACCAGCGCTGTAGAGCCCGCGAGCCACAACTACTGAAGCCCGCATGCCTAGAGCCCGTGCTCCACAACAAGAGAAGCCACCACAATGAGAAGCCTGTGCACCACATGAAGAGCAGCCCCCGCTCGACGCACCTAGAGAAAGCCCAAGCACAGCAACGAAAACCCAATGCAGCCAAAAATAAAATAAAATAAATAAATTTATTTTTAAAAATTGTGGATTAAAAAAGATTATTTAGGTAAAGTACCCATCACAGGATTTCAAATTGGAATAAATGAGATAAGTCAAAGAAAACATTTAAAACTCTGGCATATATTACTAGCTCAATAAATGTCAAAATACATTGTTGTGATCACTATTGCAAATATTGTTTCCTCCTTTGGTATTATATAGTTTCATTTATCTCTTATCTCAATGTGTTATAAATCATCTTTTCAAAGTGTGTCTACCTTAATAGTTTGCAAGTTCCTTGAAGGATGGGTTTTTGCTTCATTCATCCTTCTACCACTACTGCTTATCACAGGGTGGGGCCAGACACTCATAAAATTTCTAGAAAGCCTGAATAAATTCATTACTCACAATTCCTTTGTCAAGAATGTTCAACATGTACAGTTACTACATTAAATATAGTATCAAAAATCACTTCTTTTAATTTATTGTCTATGCTTCTACAGAAATAAGACACATCTTTTGAAAACATGAGTACGGTTACAGTCAAGCATCTGGAGTCTTCCTGAAAAATGAAATGATTAGAGAGATTATGTCCCTAACAGGCTTATACAACATCTGCTAAAGCCAACTTGAGCTATGGAGTAGATAAAACCTCACATAATATTCCATTACCAGTAACAAGACATCTTTCAAGTTTAAATATTTATAGGTGTTTTTCCCTTAGCTAAATTTATTGTTTGTGAAATTGTATTTGAAACTGATTATTTTAATATTTCTTGCAGGTCACAATTTAACAATCTAAGAAATCTTCAAAACTTATTCTGAACTTTAAATAGAAACAAACCATAGAATTACAGTGCATTACTAAGGTGTCTCCAGGATAAATGCATAAAGGGAGATTTCCCAAACATTTTAAAACTGTAAGTAAAGACCCTTAAATCACTTTTCAATCATCAGACCACATTTTTTTTTTAGAATTCCAACTGCTCTGAATGTGGCCTATATAAGCCATAGCTTCAATAATTGTTTTTATTAATTGGGACTAATGCGAATAAATTCAATGTTACTATGAGGAATTGACAGAAAAGATATATGAAAATAGCCAGCATAATTCCCATCACATGGGAGGAACTTATTTAATTTATATTAAATTTTATTTAATATAAATTTTAAAAGCATAAGCCAACTTAATGGCAGGGACAAAAAACAAATCAAAATAAACACAAGCAAAGCAAAATAGAGACCAGATTACAGACAATTATGAATTTTGTGGATCAAAATCTGTTTACCTGAAAACACAGTATCATTTGATTTTCCTCTCAGAAGGGATGCCATCAAGCTTCCTCTGAAGGAAAATAGGTCAGGAAGCAGAACTTGTTTCTGTCTCTACAACAGTCCTTATCTTCCTGAGTGACTATGGCCGAATTATTTCTATAGCCTTCAGTTTCCTCATTTACCCTATATAGACTTGGAATTTATACCCTCATAACATTGTATAAATCTCTCAAATTTGAGTGGCTCCCTTGGCCTAACAACTGATTCATTTTTGCCCCATTAAACAAACCAGTGTTTTGGAAAAAAATGACCAAATGCATCCAAGGCCGTATTGGGTAAGTAACTGACCTGGACTCAGAAACCTCGGTTTTTGGTAATCATTCTGTAATCAACTTCCTTTATGGCCTTAGAAATTTTGCTTGGTCTCTGTGAACTTAGATTTTCTCATCTGTAATATGGAAGTATATGAAAACCAGGAGCCCTATCCACTACTTTTATTTTTTTCCTGCAACAAACTATACCATTTTATAATGTAGAATTTCCTCAGCTTAAAGTACATTATTTCTAGTGTAAAAAATAAACAATTTTCCTTAATTTTCCTCAGTAGTCTGCAACGTTAAAAATACATATTTTAAATTCATACATGTTGTCAATAATATCAATGATATAAAGTCTGGGGGGGGGCGCCTTCAAGATGGCAGAGTAGTAAGGTGTGGAGATCACCTTCCTCCCCACAAATACATCAAATCTACATCTACACGTGGGACAACTCGTACAGTACGCCTACTGAACGCTGGCAGAAGCCCTCAGACCTCCCAAAAGGCAAGAAACTCCCCACGTACCTGGGTAGGGCAAATGAAAAAAGAAAAAACAGACAAAAAATAGGGATGGGACCTGCACCTCGGTGAGGGAGCTGTGAAGGAGGAAAGGTTTCCATACATTAGGAAGCCCCTTCGCGGGCGGAGACCACGGGTGGCAGAGGGGGGAACCTTCGGAGCCATGGAGGAGAGCACAGCAACAGGGGTGCGGAGGGCAAAGCGGAGAGATTCCCACACAGAGGATCAGTGCCGACCAGCACTCACCAGCCCGAGAGGCTTGTCCACCCGCTGGGACGGGTGGGGGCTGGGAGCTGAGGCTCGGGCTTTGGAGGTCATATCCCAGGGAGAAGACTGGGGTTGACTGTGTGAACACAGCCTGAAGGGGGCTAGTGTGTCACAGTTAGTCGAGAGTGTGTCCGGGAAAAAGTCTGGAACTGCCAAAGAGGCAAGAGACTTTTCCTTGCCTCTTTGTTTCATGGTGCGCGAGGAGGGGGGATTCAGAGCACCGCCGAAACGAGCTCCAGAGATGGGTTCTAGCTGCGTCAAGCTGCGGCTATCAGAACGGACACCAGAGACGGGCATGAGACGCTAAGGCTGCTGCTGCCACCAACAAGAAGCCTGTGTGCAAGCACAGGTCACTATCCACACCTCCCCTCCTGGGAGCCTGTGCAGCCCGCCACTGCCAGGGTCCCGTGATCCAGGGACAACTTCCACGAGAGAACACATGGCGCGCCTCAGGCTATTGCAACATCACACCGGCCTCTGCCGCTGAAGGCTCGCCCCGCATTCCGTACTCCTCCCCCCGCCCTGGCCTGAGTGATCCAAAGCCGCCTAATCAGCTGCTACTTTAACCCCATCCTGGGCAGGGAACAGATGCCCTCAGGCGACCTACACACATAGGCAGGGCCAAATCCAAAGCTGAACCACAGGAGCTGGGCGAACAAAGAAGAGAAAGGGAAATTTCTCCATGAAGCCTCAGGAGCAGCAGATTAAATCTCCTCAGTCAGCTTGATGTACCCTGCATCTGTGGAATACCTGAATAGACAATGAATCATCCCAAATTGAGGCAGTGGACTTTGGGAGCAACTGTAGATGTGGGGTTTGCTTTCTGCATCTAATTTGTTTCTGGTTTTATGTTTATCTTAGTTTAGTATTTAGAGTTTATTATCATTGGTAGATTTGTTTATTGATTTGGTTGCTCTCTTCCTTTTTTGTTATATATATATATTTTTTTCCTTTTTCACTTTTTGTGAGTGTGTATGTGTATGCTTCTTTGTGTGATTTTGTTTGCATAGCTTTGCTTTTGCCATTTGTCCTGGGGTTCTGACTGTCCGTTTTTTGTTTGTTTGTTTTTTAATATAGTTTTTAGTGCTTGTTATCATTGGTGGATTTGTTCTTTGGTTTGGTTGCTCTCTTCTTTCTTTCTCTTTTTAATTTTTTTATTTTTAAGAATTTTTTTCTATTTTAATAACTTTATTTTTTCTTCCTTCCTTCCTTCCTCCCTCCCTCCCTTCCTTCCTTCCTTCCTTCCTTTCTTCTCCCTGTTATCTTCTGAGCTGTGTGGCTGACAGGGTCTTGGTGCTCCGGCCGGGTGGCAGGCCTGTGACTCTGAGGTGGGAGAGCCGACTTCAGGACATTGGTTCACCAGAGAACTCCCAACCCCATGTAATATCAAATGGCGAAAGCTGTCTCAGAGATCTCCATCTCAATGCTAAGACCCAGCTCCACTCAATGACCAGCAAGTTACAGTGCTGGACACCCTATGCCAAACAACTAGCAAGACAGGAACACAACCCCACCCACTAGCAGAGAGGCTGCCTAAAATCATAATAAGGTCACAGGCATCCAAAACACACCACCAGATGCTGTCCTGCCCACCAGAAAGACAAGATCCAGCCTCATCCACCAGAACACGGGCACCAGTACCCTCCACCAAGAAACCTACACAAGCCACTGAATCAACCTTACCCAATGGGGGCAGACACAAAAAACAATGGGAACTACGAACCTGCAGACTGCGATAAGGAGACCCCAAACACAGTAAGTTAAGCAAAATGAGAAGACAGAGAAACACAGCAGATGAAGGAGCAAGGTAAAAACTCACCAGACAAAACAAATGAAGAGGAAATAGGCAGTCTACCTGAAAAAGAATTCACAGTAATGGTAGTAAAGTTGATTCAAAATCTTGGAAATAGAATAGGGAAAATACAAGAAATGTTTAACAAGGACCTAGAAGAACTAAAGAGCAAACAAACAAAGATGAACAGCACAATAAATGAAATTAAATTCTCTAGAAGGAATCAATAGCAGAATAACTGAGGCAGAAGAATGGATAAGTGACCTGGAAGATAAAAGAGTGGAAATAACTACTGCAGAGCAGAATAAAGAAAAGAGAATGAAAAGAATTGAGGACGATCACGGAGACCTCTGGGACAACATTAAACACACCAACATTCAAATTATAGGAGTCCCAGAAAAAAAAGAGAAAAAAAAAAAGGGACTGAGGAAATATTTGAAGAGATTATAGTTGAATACCTCCTTAATATGGGTAAGGAAATAGTCAATCAAGTTCAGGAAGTGCAGAGAGTCCCATACAGGATAAATCCAAGGAGAAACACACCAAGACATATATTTATCAAACTATCAAAAATTAAATACAAAGAAAAAATATTAAAATCAGCAAGGGAAAAGCAACAACTAACATACAAGGGAATCCCCATAAGGTTAACAGCTGATCTTTCAGCAGAAACTCTGCAAGCCAGAAGGGAGTGGCAGGACATATTTAAAGTGATGAAAAGGAAAAACCTACAACCAAATTACACTACCCAGCAAGGATCTCATTCAGATTCTACAGAGAAATTAAAAACTTTACAGACAAGCGAAAGCTAAGAGAATTCAGCACCACCAAACCAGCTCTACAACAAATGCTAAAAGAACTTCTCCAGGCAGGAAACACAGGAGAAGGAAAAGACTTACAATAACAAACCCAAAACAATTAAGAAAATGGTAATAGGAACATACATACAAATAAGTACCTTAATTGTAAATGGATTAAATGCTCCAACCAAAAGACATAGACTGGCTGAATGGATAAAAAAACATGACCAATATATATGCTGTCTACAAGAGACCCACTTCAGACTTAGGGACACATACAGCCTGAAAGTGAGGGGATGGAAAAAGATATTCCATGCAAATGGAAATCAAAAGAAAGCTGGAGTAGCAGTTCTCATATCAGATAAAATAGACTTTAAAATAAAGACTGTTAGAAGAGACAAAGAAGGACACTACATAATGATCAAGTGATCGAATGAAGAAGAAGATATAACAATTGTAAATATTTATGCACCCAACATAGGAACAACTCAATACATAAGGTAAATGTTAACAGGCATAAAAGGGGAAATAGACAGTAACACAATCACAGTAGGGGATTTAAGAGCCCACTTTCACCAATGGACAGATCAACCAACATGAAAATAAATAAGGAAACGCAAGCTTTAAATGATATATTAAACAAGATGGACTTAATTGATATTTATAGGCCATTCCATCCAA
This sequence comes from Hyperoodon ampullatus, assembly GCF_949752795.1. Lineage (NCBI taxonomy): Eukaryota > Metazoa > Chordata > Mammalia > Artiodactyla > Ziphiidae > Hyperoodon > Hyperoodon ampullatus. The sequence goes on along the minus strand of NC_136931.1, from coordinate 23,281,723 downwards.
AAACAGCAGATTATACTTTCTTCTCAAGTGCTCGTGGAACAGTCTCCAGGAAAGATCATATCTTGTGTCACAAATCAAACCTTGGTAAATTTAAGAATATTGAAATCATATCAAGTATCTTTTCTGATCACATGCTATGAGACTAGATATCAAATACAGGAAAAAAAATCTGTAAAAAATACAAACACATGGAGGCTAAATAATACGCTACTAAATAACCAAGAGATCACTGAAGAAATCAAAGAGGAAATCAAAAAATACCTAGAAATAAATGGCAATGAAAACACAATGACCCCAAACTTATGGGAGGCAGCAAAAGAAGTTTTAAGAGGGACGTTTAGAGCAATACGATCCTACCTTAAGAAACAAGATACATCTCAAATAAACAACCTAACCTTACACCTAAAGCAATTAGAGAAAGAAGAACAAAAACCCCCCAAAGTTAGCAGAAGGAAAGAAATCATAAAGATAAGATCAGAAGTAAAAATAAATTAAGGAAACGAGAGCAAAGATCAATAAAACTAAAAGCTAGTTCTTTGAGAAGATAAATAGAATTGATAAACCATTAGCCAGACTCATCAAGAAAAAAAGGGAGAAGACTCAAATCAATAGATTTAGAAATGAAAAAGGAGAAGTAACAAGTGACACTGCAGAAATACAAAGGATCATGAGAGGTTACTACCAGCAAGTATATGCCAATAAAATGGACAATCTGGAAGAAATGGACAAATTCTTATAAAAACACAACCTTCCGAGACTGAACCAGGAAGAAATACAAAATATAAACAGACCAATCACAAGTAATGAAATTGAAACTGTGATTAAAAATCTTCCAACAAACAAAAGCCCAGGACCAGATGGCTTCACAGGCGAATTCTATCAAACATTTAGAGAAGAGCTACCACCTATCCTTCTCAAACTGTTCCAAAATATAGCAGAGGGAGGAACACTCCCAAACTCATTCTACAAGGCCACCATCACCATGATACCAAAACCAGACAAAGATGCCACAAAAAAAGAAAACTACAGGCCAATATCACTGATGAACATAGATGCAAAAATATTCAACAAAATGCTAGCAAACAGAATCCAACAACACATTAAAAGGATCATACACCATGATCAAGTGGGGTTTATCCCAGGAATGCAAGGATTCTTCAGTATACACAAATCAATCAATGTGATAAACCATATTAACAAATTGAAGGAGAAAACCCATATGATCATCTCAATAGATGCAGAAAAAGCTTTTGACAAAATTCAACATCCATTTATGATAAAAACCCTGCAGAAAGTAGGCACAGAGGGAACTTACCTCAACGTAATAAAGGCCATATATGACAAACCCACAGCTAACATCTTTCTCAATGGTGAAAAACTGAAACCATTTCCACAAGATCAGGAACAAGACAAGGTTGCCCACTCTCGCCACTATTATTCAACATAGTTTTGGAAGTTTTAGCCACAGCAATCAGAGATGAAAAAGAAATAAAAGGAATCCAAATTGGAAAAGAAGAAGTAAAACTGTCACTGTTTGCAGATGACATGATACTATACACAGAGAATCCTAAGGATGCTACCAGAAAACTACTAAAGCTAATCAATGAATATGGTAAAGTAGCAGGATGCAAAATTAATGCTCAGAAATCTCTTGCATTCCTATACACTAATGATGAAAAATGTGAAAGAGGAATTAAGGAAACACTCCTATTTACCACTGCAACAAAAAGAATAAAATACTTAGGAATAAACCTACGTAAGGAGACAAAAGACTTGTATGCAGAAAACTATAAGACACTGATGAAAGAAATTAAAGCTGATACAAACAGATGGAGAGATAAACCATGTTCTTGGATTGGAAGAAGCAACATTGTGAAAATGACTATACTACCCAAAGCAATCTAGAGATTCAATGCAATCCCTATCAAACTACCAATGGAATTTTTCACAGAACTAGAACAAAATATTGCACAATTTGTATGGAAATACGAAAACCCCGAATAGTCAAAACAATCTTGAGAAAGAAAAACAGAGCTGGAGGAATCAGGCTCCCTGACTTCAAACGATACCACAAAGTTACAGTAATCAAGACATTATGGTACTGGCACAAAAACAGAAATATAGGTCAGTGGAGCAGGATAGAAAGCCCAGAGATAAACCCACACACATATGGTCACTTTATCTTTGATAAAGAAGGCAAGAATATACAATGGAGAAAAGACAGCCTGTTCAATAAGTGGTGCTGGAAAAACTGGACAGCTTCATGTAAAAGAATGAAGTTAGAACACTCCCTAACACCATACACAAAAATAAACTCAGTATGGATTAAAGACCTAAATGTAAGGCCAGATACTATAAAACTCTTAGAGGAAAACATAGGCAGAACACTCTGTGACATAAATCACAGCAAGATCCTTTTTGACTCACCTCCTAGAGAAATGGAAATAAAACCAAAAATAAACAAATGGGACCTAATGAAACTTCAAAGCTTTTGCACAGTAAAGGAAACCATAAACAAGATGAAAAGACAACCCTCAGAATGGGAGAAAATATTTGCAAATGAAGCAACTGACAAAGGATTAATCTTCAGAATTTACAAGCAGCACATGCAGGTCAATATCAAAAAAAGAAGCAACCCAATCCAAAAATGGGCAGAAGACCTAAACAGACATTTCTCCAAAAAGATATACAGATTGCATGAAAGGATGCTCAACATCTCTAATCATTAGAGAAATGAAAATCAAAACTACAATGAGTTATCACCTCACACAGGTCAGAATGGCCATCACCAAAAAATCTACAAACAATAAATGCTGGAGAGGGTGTGGAGAAAAGGGAACCCTCTGGCACTGTTGGTGGTAATGTAAATTGATGCAGCCACTATGGAGAGCCGTATGGAGGTTCCTTAAAAAACTAAAAATAGAACTACCATATGACCCAACAATCCCACTACTGGGCATATACCCTGAGAGAACCATAATTCAAAAAGTGTCATGTACCACAATGTTCATTGCAGCACTAGTTACAATAGCCAGGACAAGGAAGCAACCTAAGTGTCCATCAACAGATGAAAGGTTAAAGAAGATGTGGCACATATATACAATGGACTATTTCTCAGCCATAAAAAGAAATGAAATTGAGTTATTTGTAGTGAGGTGGATGGACCTAGAGTCTGTCATACAGAGTGAAGTAAGTCAGAAAGAGAAAAACAAATACTGTATGCTAACACATATATACGGAATCTAAAACAACAACAACAACAAAAAAAACAAGTGGTTCTGAAGAACCTAGGGGCTTTGTGTCCACCTAGAGGGGTGGGATAGGGAATGTTGGAGGGAGGGAGATGTGAGAGGGTGGAGATATGGGGATATATGTATAGCTGATTCACTTTGTTATATGGCAGAAACTAACACACCATTGTAAAGCAATTATACTCCAATAGAGATGTTAATAAATAAATAAATAAAGTCTGTGGGTTCTGACACTTGGTCACCTCTACTCTTTCTTTCAAAACTCAACTCAGTTTTGACTCCAAGACACAGGACAAGAGGAAGCCTGATTATCTCGAAAAGTTTCTTAGAGATTCAGTAACTCGCAGAGGCCATTTCTGAGTAAATGGGACATTTCTTCTCCTCGGTTCTCAGCTACAACCCAACCCAATAATAATGAACATCCACAATGACAATGTGAATGCATTTTTAATATACTCATAGATTCAACTTTGAACATTTACTAAAAAGCTAAAGTTTGAGATAAAGCTAAAGTTTGAGTTTGAGATAAATTATTTTTCCTTCTCAGATGACCAAAGTAAACTGAGACATCATTTGTTACATAGTAGAGAAGATTAAAGACATTTCCCTCCTAGAAACTGAAACAGATAAAATGCCCATTAAAATCTCTATGGAGTTATAAAAATGAAATATATTTGTTCCACTTAGGCAATAATAGAGCTACTGAACTAATGTGTTCTTAATTATCACATATGGTTGTGAAGAGAATTTTCTATTATTTCTGAATAACCTTTGCATTTTAATATTTTTTATAATCCTAAATGCATACAATTTTCTCCTTTACAGTATCTATGCAACATTTGGCTGAACACTAAACCAGTATGAAGTGTTTGTAGAGGGGCCAATCAGAGACAAGTTATAGGGACCGATGGAAAGCAGACATGACTTTATGTCAATAATATGGTCTAAAGATAAATAAATGCTATTCATCTCAAGACCACAAAAAAAAGTGTCAAGAACCCAAAGTGTTAGGCAAATCTAGAATTCAGGTGTTGTGGCAGATAAAGAGATTTGGGGGAATGTGATGGTAAAGGGAGCTTTATTTTATCCCTAAACTGAAATAAGTTTCCTGAACCTCCCTCTTACTGTCAATTTCTAATGCCTGTTTGGTTTCATGAATATGGCAAGTGGTTTGGGCCTTCCAGCTCTTAGGAAAAACAAATGAATCTAAGTGTTTCACACTTAATGGTATTTGTAAAGGAAAGGAACAATAAAAGGCATTAATAGGCTCTGGGCTGAGTCGGCAATTCTAACATTTCTGTATTAAACATGGAAGTCAGCCAGAACAGAGCTTTAAATAACTTTTTTTTTTAAAGTATGACATAGAATAAAAATAATGAATTAAAATTGATTCTTTCCTAGCATGACTGTTTATGGTGTTTGTAAAAGAAATTTATGAGACGGTCTCTCTTCCCAGTAAAATTTACTGATTGGTTTATTCTTTGACAAAAGATGTGAACAGAACAATTTTGCAGTTGCCTGAAAATAATGCTGGATTTATGGCCTGGTCAGAATGTAAGAGAAATTTAATCATCCAGAACAGATGGAAGTGATGTAGTCAGCAAAATCTGCTTCCCGAGTACAAATGGACCAGCAAAAGCTATCCTACTACAAGAGGCATCCTGGAAAGAGATGGCAGAGACTTGGAAGTAAGGAAGGAGACATAAAACAAAAGACAGCTGGGAACCTTCACTCTTGAATAATTGCAAAAGGAAGCTACCAATAAAAATCCTTAATATATCCAAAACCCCCACTCCATTTTAAGGTCAACAAGAAAAACCTCTTCAAGAAGTCTAACCTTACTAAGAACTCTTTATTCCACTGCATTCTGAGGGTACTGATATATATTCCACAGTGAATTCTATAGCTGCTGATTTCAAGCATTGTAATTGCATTGTAGTTAGTTGTCCAGTATGTGATCTTCCTATATACATATTAAGTTATTTGAAAACAGAAGGTTTTCTCCTTCCAGCAACTAGGAAAGAGCCAAAAATGGAAATGAGCCTAATCAAAAATAAATTAATTAATAAAAACAAAGTCGCCTAAAGTGGTAGGCTTTAGAGCTAAACACTTTGGAATCTAAAATCTGACTCTCACATTCAACACATACCTACTCAGCCTTAGGACAATTACAACAATTAGATATTACAGATACAGTATTTGCTACACTGCCAACATATAGAAGACAATTAATAGCAGCTGGTAAATGGTAAATGGCAAAGTGTAGGAGAAGGGTTATATATAGAATGTGTAGTCACAGAGGTATATCAAATCTTGAATTTTCTGACCACAGGAAGAGGCTTCAATATCTTGAGCCTTGGTTTATTTATCTGGATAAGTAAGATGATAATGGATAACTTGGTAATTAAATGAAAGAGACCTTTGTCTGCTAAGTTATATGAACTCAACAAGTTCTATAAACTCATTGAGTATTAGTTATCTCTCCTTTAATATATAGAATAAATAGAAAATTGCAGACATGTATACAAGTTGCATACTATTTCCTTTTGATATGTCATTTTATAAGCATCCTTCTCTCACTGATTTGCTGAATTGTGCCCTCACTAGGCATCTTATTTTCTTTGTTCTGAAGAGAGAAAGACTTTTAGACACTTAAGCCTTTATATTAAGCCCCAGATCCAGAATTAGGTGGTCCATGAACAAAATTGTCTTGAATCAGTGTTCTTTATCACCAAACCAGATTTAGATCCTAGATGTACCCTCTCATTTCCTTGGTTAAATGGCAAGCCCAACATTAACTCCAGTCAACAAAATTGATGAATTGAGATCCATCCTAGTCCTCCCAATCTCTCTCTCACGTGTATAAGGTAAGACTCGTTTTCTGCACCTAATAGATTTTTCTTAAGTTAACAAATTGTATAAGCTATATTATAAGAAACCATGATGTTCCACAGAATCCAGACTTTTGTGTCGCAAAGTAAACCAGAATCAGAGGTTCTGATGCCATGAGGGACCCTTCTCCATTGTCCCTCCTTGCTTCCCGCATGACTGCTTTGTTCTTTTCTGGTCAGACTGACATTTTTTGTTTCTTTGTTTCATAATGCACAATTTAGGGCCATGCATAGTCTCTAGATAACATGGTAAATATCCAACCACTTAAAGAGAGAAAATAACTTCACCCAGGTTTTTCAAATTACTAATGAAAAAATTCTGACTATACCAGCTAGGATTATGTTCCTAATTTCAGTCCAATTCACTGAGCATATGGGTTGAAATTCTGTTTTAATAAGAGGCTCTAGTGTCCCACTGAACTACATGAATGGAGGGTGGCAAGATCAAAGATTTCCTGAAATAAGGTCTGGGAAGGCAATCAAAAAGATATCAGATATTCCTAGTCCCTTTCTATGTCAGGGACCCTGTGTTTAATCACAAAAGATTTGGAGAAACAGTTTCCATGGCAACTCCTCCTCCTCATGAGTTTAATGATTGATTTGTCCCACTTTCTGGTCATTCTGTAACTTCCTTGTTTGTGTAGATCTCTGAGAGCCATGACTAATGTCTAGTTGGCTTCTGGGTGTCCAAAGGACACTTGAATTGACTGTTGGCATTGACTGTTGGCATGCCTTTTCCTCCTAAAATCACCTTCTGAGTTCCGATGCTTGGAAGCTCTTATTATGGCTTTTGGCATATCAAGATATACCTTGGACCACCAAGATCAACTTGTATTGTTGCATTCATTTTCCTTTCACTATTATCTTTCTCTAACATCTGTTATCTAATTTCCCAACCACATCACGTACTACAGTCTGACCTTATGGAGATACTAGAGAATCCTTCACATTTTGACAGCACTCTCCTCCAAGTAGCCTTTAGAAACACTTTTGTCTTCCTTGACACAATGTATTGATATAAAGAGGGGGCATGATTCTCCCATATCCTGGAACACCAATATGCTGGAATGGCCCTCCTGCTTGACAAACCTTATGACAGAGACCAAATTGCATGCTGATTAGTTGGCATGGCTATTAACCTTCTTTCTCAGCTCCTATGCCAGAAGGAAAGACAAACAGGACTTTACTAGGGCAGTAAATATTCCACACAGCCTTGGATAAAAGTAGTTATATCTGTGAAAGATTTACATTTATAGTCAACATAAATTAACTGTCCAAAGAAAATGAAAAATATAGATGTCTACATAATTTACTAGTGGACTACCTTGTATAGCTTCGAAGTATATTGAAGTGATTACCAGCAGAGCCCTAGTGATGACAAGCAGTTTAGATTCACTGTGAGGATATTATTGCTTCCTACACAAATGAATGAAAGTATAAATAATGTAGCTTCAAGAGGACACTCTTGTTTTCTTTGTATCAAATACTTGGCCTTCATAAGACAGGGTGGCAGAAGCTTTGGGAAGATGCTAATCCTACAAACTGTATCAACTTGAAATTATGGAGGGAAGATGCATGTGCTCTGATTCCTTGTGATAAAAATGTATTTTATGAGTTAAATGAACATATGCTTCTGAAAGGATAATGACCTCTAGGGAACACTACCCTAAGTGAAATTTGCCTGACCTAAGAACAAATGTATAAATTAAAATATTAGCACAAGAAATATATGAGTCTAATTATTTAATACATGTTATTCTAACAATAGAATTTTAGCATTCAAATGGATCTAATATATCCTTTTGGGTTACCCTTCTACTCTAGTAAGCAGAGCAGATGAACAGAAAAGTGAAGGCTGCATTTTGAGATCACAAAGTGAAGACACAACCTACTCAAAACTAAAACCTTAGTATTATGACTCTTACTAGAATATTCATTAACTTTTACCATTCTCTTTAAGAAAAACCATTCAGAATGTCTAGCACATTTCCTAACACATAAGTGGTACTCAGTAAATATTTGTGGAATGGATTAATCAATGACTCAATATTTATTATCTTCAGTGGAAAAATCAGGGTTCAGAGAAGTAGAAGACAGAGTCCTCTTACCTAATTACTCTATAATTCAGTAAGGAAATACAACTCAATATATTTAAAGCTCTTAGTTTAAGCCAATTATTCCAGACACAATGTCATTTTTGACAAAAGTTTTCCTGGAGAATATTTCATTACTTCCACTTAAATCAACACCAACTATAATTTGGGAATGTGAAGTTATGAATACTTGGGTCTTTCTCAGTCTAAATGGTGCTTCCAAAACATGAACAAATTTTGGAATTTGACCTTTTCAGCCTACTTTGTTGAGTTGCTTCACTGACTATGCATGTTTTCATCTTCTGAACTGTGAAGTTAGGTTGAAAATAAATGTAGATGTTCCTCTTGATAAATATATGAAGTGAAAAGGACTGTCTCTAATCTTTACTGAAATACAATATTCCTTCTATTCTCAGAATCAGAAAAGATACCATTATGATTCCACCACTTTTGTATCTTTGACAATGTTTTAGTACTATATCATATTATATAATTGGCACAAACTTCCATTAAAAGCTGCAAGATATGTGTGTGTTTGTATATATGTGTGTGCACAAATCGAACTTAAAATGAAAATTCATGATTGTACATTTCTATGTTTCATTTGTAGACCATTCCCTTTCCCAACAAAATAATCAGTTCTCATTGACTATCATCAGTTTCAAATAATTATATCTACAGTGTCAAAATACATAATGATCACCCGGATAATTAGCCAAGAATAGCAATCCTACTACCAGCTTTAAAAAATGACTGATATTTGAAAGGGAAACCATGGACAACAGTACTATATGACAAAATGTGAGAGAGAATCAGTCATCCCAACATTTGGTCTGCAACTGTTTCACTGCAGTATAGCCACTGTTTTCACATGGACCAGAGCTGCCAAAAATACAGACTCATTTTCAGCTAGATGATACTACATCAGTAATCTCCAATGAGGGAGATTCAAACAAAAATGTCCAGTAGCAGATTTTTGTAACTTTAGCTTAAAAAACAGTTACTACTCAGCTTGGCCCTTTTCCTCCTTTTGGGTTGGACTGTGAACATGATGGCGAGATTTGGATCAGCCATACTGAATTATGAATTCATATTGGAAATAGCATCCAGTCAAGGAGGAAAAACACCAGGTAAGGAGGAAAAACAAAGTCAGAAGGATCTTGGTTCCATGAGGAAACTCATGCAGCATATTCCCCAAACTGTCTTTGGACTACCTGTCTCTGTACTCTACTTTGAGAATAGAACAAATAATTTATTGAATTTAAGATTTTGTTACACCATGGCTCTCTAACTAATTAACAAATGCAATTGCTAATTATAAAGGTAATTTGTATCTAGGAAAAGTTTTTGTTGGGTACTACACTCAAGTGGGAGGAAATATACATATTCATAAATAGAAAGAAAATGTGCTTAAATGGTATCTTCAGAAGACCTAAGAAATTTTTGTTGTTATTTGGCACCTCAATTATTCTACCTTGCTAGAGTAATATGTACATAGGGAATAATAACAGAGTATATCTTATTCATTTTAAAGGGCATTGACTACAGAAGTGAGTACTTCATTACAGTGAACAATTTTAGAAAAAGAATAATCCCCCCTGCAATCCAAACTTCAGTATCTAATGATACAGATTTTAGAAATGACTGACACAAATGAGAAGAAAAGTTTTTTGAAACACAGAGAAAAAATATTTGTGTCCAGAGCTTAGGGCTGTAGTGCCCTGTATTCAATATGCAGGTCTTCTCAAAGTCAGGAGGCCTCTGGACCCAATAACCAAGGGGAAAAAGAGACGAGTGAGAGACAGAGAGACAGAGAAAAAAGGAGGGAGGGAGAGAGGGAGAAGAGAAGAAGAAAATAATCAATTGTCTGTTTTTTCTCCTTCAATTCACTGATAGAAAATAGTAGCCCCATATTGAAGCAAAACTCCTCTTCTTTTTTTTTTTAACATCTTTATTGGAGTATAACTGCTTTAAAATGGTGTGTTAGTTTCTGCTGTATAACAAAGTGAATTAGCTTTAGATATACATATGTTCCCATATCTCCTCCCTCTTGCATCTCCCTCCCACCCTCCCTATTCCATCCCTCTAGGTGGACGCAAAGCACCGAGCTGATCTCCCTGTGCTATGTGGCTGCTTCCCACTAGCTATCTATTTTACATTTGGTAATGTATATATGTCCATGCCATTTCTCACTTCGTTCCAGCTTACCCTTCCACCTGTGTCCTCAAATCCATTCTCTATCTCTGCGTCTTTATTCCTGTCCTGCCCCTAGGTTCTTCAGAACCACTTGTTTTTTTTTTTTTTTTAGATTCCGTATATATGTGTTAGCATACAGTATTTGTTTTTCTCTTTCTGACTTACTTCACTCTGTATGACAGACTCTAGGTCCATCCACCTCACTACAAATAACTCAACTTTGTTTCTTTTTATGGCTGAGTAATATTCCATTGTATATATGTGCCACATCTTCTTTATCCATTCATCTGTTGATGGACACTTATAGGTGGAATTTTTGTCTTTCAAACAACTTATGCTTGAGGAAGAAAAGGCGAAAGGAGAAAGTAGGAGGTTTAAAGTCATTCTGTTTGTGATAAAGTTGGGACCCAAGAAATATTTGTTGAATGGAGGCATGGATGAATGAATTAATAAATAAATGAATAACTGGGTAAGTGATATCAACAAGTTGCACTACATTTTTTAAATTGTGCTCTGTGTGTATGTATACACACATATACCTATTAAATATGGTCTTTCCTGAAATATAATAATATAAATATAAATAAATATATGTTTAAATTTACATTTGGTTAAAAAATCACTTTTTTGTATGTAACTGTATGAATTTTAACATACACATAAATTTGTGTAGCCATCACTACAAACAAAATACAGAATAATTCCACAACCCCCAAAATTTCTCTTGCGCTGCCCCGTGCTAGTCAAGCACTCCCACAACTCCTAACCCCAGCCAATAAGAAACCTATTCTTCATCCTTGTAATTTTGTCTTTTCTAGAATGTAATATATTTAGAATCAGATAATATGTAATATTTGGTTTCTTTCACTTAGCATAATGCTTTTGAGATTCAGTTGTGCTGTTGTGTTTATCAATAGTTTGTTCCTTTTTAACTGCTGGATAGCAATCCATTATACCACAATTTGTTTATCCAAATGTTAAAGAAAATTTAGGTTGTTCCCAAATTTGGGTGACTATGGATAATACTCCTAGAACTATCCATGTACAGATTTTCGTTTGAATATATAGGCATTTCTCTAGGGTACATGCCTAGGAGTGGGATCGCTGGGTCGCATGGTAGGTGTATGCTTACTTCAACCACCAGGCTGTCTTCCAATGTAGCTGTAACATTTTGCATTGTTACCATCAATGGATGAGAGTTCCAACTGTTCCATATCCTTGTCAGAATTTGGTACTGTCATATTGTTATCTTTGTAAATTTTATTTTAGCCATCCTAATAGGTATGTATTAGTACATCATTCCAGCTTTAATTTGAAATTCCTTAATGACTAATTTATATTTTTCGTGTGTATCATTGCTGTCAAGTATCTTCTTCAGTGAAGTATCTGTTCACATATATTGCCTGCTTAAATTGGTTTATTTGTTTTTTCACTGTCCAGATTGGAGAATTCTTTATGCATCCTGGATAAAGCGTTTTGTTAGGTATGTGATTTGAAACTGTTTTTTTTTTTTTTTTGGTGTGTGTGAAATCTCCAGATTGTTTTTTCATGTCCATAACAGGGTCTTTTACAGAGCAAAGGTTTTTAATTTTGATAAAGTTCAGTTAATCATTTTTTATTAATCATTATTTTATTGTCATAAATAAGAACACAGCGTAACTCAAGGTCACAAAGAGTTCCTATGTTTTCCTTTTAAAATGTTTAATGGGTTTATGTTTTACATTTAAATAAATCTATGATTCACTTAATTTTTATATATAGTATAAAGTTTAAACTTCATTTTTTTGCATATGGATGTCTGATTATTCCAGCAATATTTGTTGAAAAGGCTATGCTTTCTCTATTGAATTGCATTTGCAACTTTTTCAAAAATTAATTGACCATATTTGTTTCCATTTCTGCCCACTTTATTCTATTCCATTGTTCCATGTGTCTACACCACATAGCCTTGATTAATGAAGCTTTTTTTTAGGTCTTAAAATCAAGAAGTCTGAGTCTTCTAACTTTGTTGTTCTTTCTCAAAATTATTTTAGCTCTTCTATTTCACATCTCTTTCCAAATAAATTTTAGAATCAGTTTGTTTATATTTATAAAATACCTTCTGAGGTATTTAGATCTGAAAAACACAATAATGTAAATGTTTAAATCACCAAAAAGACTCAATAATAGAGATGACCTATTAAAAGATCAGTGGGGGGCTTCCCTAGTGGCGCAGTGGTTGAGAGTCCGCCTGCTGATGCAGGGGACACGGGTTCGTGCCCCGGTCTGGGAAGATCCCACATGCCACGGAGCGGCTGGGCCCATGAACCATGGCTGCTGAGCCTGCGCGTCTGGAGCCTGGGCTCCGCAATGGGAGAGGCCACAGCAGTGAGAGGCCCGCATACCACAAAAAAAAAAAAAAAAAAAATCAGTGGAATTGAAGGTAGATTAGCAGAAATCATAGTCTAAACGACAGAGAAAAAAGATTGAAACCTGCTGAGATTTTGATGGAGATTGCATTAACTCTAAAGATCAGTTTGTGAAGAACTGGCATCTAAATTATACTGAGTGTTCCTCTCCAAGAACACTGTTTTTGAACTCTGAGATAAAATAAAAAGCTGGTTCTTTGCAAAGTCACTCGAAGTAAAATATCCCATAGGGCTCTCTAATTTATGTGGTAGTTGTCATATGTATTATATATACATAATTTGAAAAAAAAATCAGACAATGTAATAATTTTTGCTTTCAATAGTCATACATATTTTAAAAATTGTAAAAGGCAAAATGTAATCTATTACACTTACACAGATTGTTGCCGTCTTTGTTGCTCTTAATTCATCCCTAAGGTTCCAAATTTCCCTCTTTTGTAGTATCTTTTCCATTGAATAAACTCCTTTGCATCCTTTTAAAGCATGTTTATGGATAACAAATTGTCATAATGTTCTTTCATCTGAGAATATATTTCACTTTCATTTCAGAGAGATAGTTTTGCTGAATAGAGAATTCTAAGTTGACATTTGTTTTTTCCTCTCAGAACTTTAAGAAATGCTGTTCTACTCTCTTGTTGCCACCACTGATTTCGATTAGAAATCTGGAGCCATTTGAACCATTTTCTTCTATGTGCAATGTATTGTTTTGCACTGTCTGCTTTTAATTGTTTTCTCTTTATCCTTGGTTTTCAGAAGTTTGATTGTAATGTGTCTGGCATGGTTTACTTTAAGTTCATTCTGCTTGGAGTTTGCTGAGTTTCTGGGATCTACAAGTTTATGGGCTTTACTAAATTTGGAAAGTTTTCAGCTATTGTCAATTCAAATATTTTGCCATGACCTATCTCTTGTGTCTTCCTGTTGAGTCTGCAATGACACAAATGTTAAAACTTTTGATATTGTCACACAGAAGTTCTGTTCATTTGGATTCAATCTTTTTTCTCTGTTGTTTAGAACTATGATTTCTACTAATCTACCTTCAATTCCATTGATCTTTTCATATGTCATCTCTATTATTGAGTCTTTCTGGTGATTTAAACATTTACATTTTTATGTTTTTCAGTACTAAAATTTCCACCTTTTAAGATTCTTCTTCACTGACAAATCTTCTATATTTCCATTCATTTGAAGACTGTATTCATCGTGCATGATTATAATGCATAATTTAAAGCTATTATGAGACTTTAGGTCCTATAAAAATCTCTTAAAGAACTTTTTTTAAAGCAACCAATCAAACTGGTTTGATTCAGATCACAAGTCCTGACTTACTTTTTTTTGAATTGTGATTCCAGTGCCAGTTTAGTTTTCAAAGCCTTTGCTGGCCAATTTTGGTTGGTCCACTATGTGAAACAACCAAGTTTCACACTGGGGTTGGCAGTGATCCACACATTTGTTCAGTCTTCAAAATTCTTGCGTTGTTGATTCTGATCAGTTCTGCACATGGGTACTTCAAGGAAGAGCCCAAAACTTACACATATATATTCAAAGCATCTCTTTTGTCTCTCTGTCTGTGATCTTCTCCATACTCCTGAATTCCCAGTGTCCTCCTTCCTGCTGCTCTGGTTAAAAACCTGAGGATTTAGTATCCCCACTGTATTGCACATTTCCCATGAGTGGGTCAGTGTTGAAGCAAAACAGCAAGAGCAAAGGGTGTGGAACTGTTCCTGCTGCCACCACCCACCTTCTCCCCTCCCCGCTGTCTCTGTTGCTCTCAGGTTTTCACCAGGGTTTGCCAAGCACAGTGCCGGAGGAGCCAGAAGAGTTTCATCCTGCTACCTCCTATGCCACCATCTCATTCCTTTGTTGAGAACCACTGCTTTTTCTTATAACATTTCTGTCTATACCCATGTACAAATCTTGGAGTTATGAGAGTCTAATCAAGAAGATACAGGAGAAAAATGAGCATAATATAACAACAAAAGCACAGAGCAAAACATAACAACAAAAAGAGCAAACACAAGCAGGTAATTTATCACCATATGGCCATTTTTTGTTTTAATCTCCCTACTCTATCTGCCTGCTCTCATTTACTGCACACCATCCTCTAACAGCTGCTTGATTTCTTTCTATGATTTTTACTAATAATCAGTGAGCAACAGTAGCTAAATGTGCATACTCCATCTTAACTGAAACTAAAAACTTCTTGCACGAACAATATATAAGAACTGCTGAGTCCAATAGACTATTATGAATGGCATAAGAGAGATACATGTTAAGAGAGGTGAGAGAAGAAAGCATTATTGTCAGCATCTGGGAAAGGATACTCTGTATTCCTGATTAGAGTTCCAGATTTTGATTACTGAAATAAAGATGGAAAGTCATTTCCTTAGAGATGGCACTTGATACTTTCTTGACAGTCAAGGTTACAGAATGCACTAATTAAAAGGGAGAAAGAAAGAGATTGAAAAAGAGGGAGAGAAAGAATTCTTCTACATGAGAGGTTTGAAGAAGTAGAGAGGATTATTATATATGGGAGATTCGAAAAGGTAGTCAAAGATATTTCTCACATCAATATTTTTTCTTGTAAGTCGTATTTTCCTTGGTGTATTATATCTTATGTTCTTTTGTCAAAGCAGGTTTAATTGTATATATATATATATTTATACATATGTATAAAACATATATACATATTTTGTTTAATTTGTGGAACTATATTAAAGCAAATATTGGAAAATTGATTTAGGACAGTAACTAGGGAAGACTAAGAAGAGACCACAATATAAAAACTAAATAGTTAAAAGAAATTATGAGTGTATGATTAAATTTAAAGTCATAATCAACAGTTTCAGTTGCTTGTTTAAGCAAGTTGTTGACTCAGAAGATGGTGGTAATATGAGATGAGGGTTAGATGCTGTAATAGATAAATCAAGGGAAAGCCATTTTTGTGCCAGTCTTGTCAGGGAGGAAGTTATTGTCATGTTCACTAAACATGCACAACTCTAAGAGTCAAAATACCCCAATATCTCATACTCAGGAACCATTAGAAGACAACTGATCTGAAATAATGTAGGCATCTGAATTCTATTGACAAGGGATGAGCCCAAGGACGAGAGGCCATTAAATTGATTAAAGCAGGAGGATGTTTTTATCTTCACTTTAGGTTGACCGTTTTAACAAGAGTGTTAGGATTGACCCAATTGAAAGGGTCAATACTGAAAGGAGGATAGGCAGTCAGGATGCATGGCAACAGTCTTTGACAGAATGGGAAGAACTGTTATCTTAATGCAGTTTTTGTGACTATGAAAGTTGGGCAAAATGTTGACAGATGTTTAGGCATCCTTAGAGTGGATAGGACATGGTCCTTTATTGTATGCAGGTTATTGGTGGTTATGGAGAGGGAGGAGTTAGGGTGAATTTCAGATTTCCAGTTTGTGAAATTAGCAGGTAGCAAATGTTGAGACATAAGTGGGAGTCAACATCTACCAAAAAAAAAAGTAGGCAATGAGAGAACCAAAAGTAAGTGGTGGGGTAAAAGAAGGAAACAATTGTGATTTTATTTATGGATATTTCAAGATATTTTTCAGCCATAAATTTTTGATGTCCAGTAGGTAGATGGAATTGCAGGATGAAATTTCTACCATGGAATCTGGGAGTTCAGTTCCAGAATCAGGAGTTTATAGTTATAGGAGAGTCACATTCTAGAAAGGTGAGTTACAGGAATGGCTCTGAGAATAGGGCAATTGTTATCCCAAATAGTGGAGACAGCATAATTCTCCATTAACCTGGCTTCTTTGAGGTACCAAGGTTAGATGACACTGAAGGTGCTTTAAGTATAAGTGCTAAAGAGAGGTAGGTAGAATTGGGTGCTATGAGTCTCATTGTGGTGTTATGAATTATAATAAGCAAAATCTGATTTTGTTCATACTGCACAAAACACAAATCTCTCCACAAATGTGGAAGCATTTTAAAGCATTTGGAATTATTTCTGGTGAACTACTGTCAATTCATTTTTTATCATCCACAACCAAGGGCACAAATAGAATGATTTTGACAATTTTTTTCCTTTTGAAAAAATAATGGTTCAAAAAATTTGAGGACTCATTTTAAAAAGAAAGAAAAATGGGGAAAAATTTGTCTTTAACTTTTTACCTGACTTTTCTACTTTCAACAACTTTAAAAGTTGTTGTTTAAAAGTTTATATCATTTCTGCACAAAACGCTGATTTTGAGCTCTTATCTGGGCAAATTAGATATAACATTAAAATTTGAGCCATGAAAGCACTCGGAATTATTTCTCCCCAAAATGATGCAGCTGCTCAAATTTGAATTTAATATTACATGTAAACTAAGTCCCATTCAAATATAATATGGATTTTAAGCAAAGAAAATTTTCATCACTGAATCAGGATTCTGCTTCTCCATTTTGGAAATAAAGATTGGATGGAGAACAGAAAATTGTCTATGAATGAGCTCATTCTTGATAAACTTCTAATAAAAGGGCTTACAATAAGATTTTCTTTAATACCTGAAGTAAATCTCAAGTATAAATATCTAGCCAATTATTGCTGCTGGAGGATTTTGTCAACAAAATAGTTTAGGAGGAAGTAATATGACAATTTCCACTATACAATGGGGGAAATGAGGAGTAATTTAAGATACAATATTGTTTTATTATCTCAGAAGCCTCATGACTTTGGACTCCTCAGATTGAAGCCCTGAAAGGAAATGTAGAAATGATTAATACCATCAGCTGGGCTTATGGAGCTGGATGATAAGAAGTCATTTTTTCAGGAAAAAAGGCAATTGATTATCTTTTAGTCAGAAAAAAGAAAGTGATATGGTATTTCATATATTTAAGTTTTATCTTCTTAGAGGAAACACATATATACTAATGTTTATCAATAACGTGTAGATACATTTGATATTGGTATTATGCCTATCTATTTTCTAAGTTAAATAGCTCATTTCTTCTGAATAGTGGGATCATGGAATTAGTGTTATCTTTTTCGTGCCATTCTGCATTTGCTTAATTTCTATCAATCAGAATGTACTCCTTTGTAATTAAATATATATATATATATATAAATTTAAAGATTACTGGCAGCATCATAAGAGATGCCAGCCACAGAGAAACTTTAAAATATGTGAAATACTTTGAAGGGAAGCCTAACCCACAGAAAATAAACTGTTCAATTATAGAATTATATTCCCACAGTGAGCTTCTTTAGGTAAGAATGGTCTCATTTATCTTTTCTGGCTCATCAAACAAACTTGACAAATATACGATGACTAAACAAATACCTGTGAACTTTTAAGAAAAAGTCCTATTTCAATAGTTTTTGTTTAAGTGAACAGAGGAATTTTAACACAGTTCATCAAAATTTAAATAAAAGTACCTTCTTTTATAGAAAAGATAACTGATATCTAGGTAGATTCACTTACCTTCACAGAAACATAGTGGGAAAGATGGAGCAGATTATTCCAACTTCAAACCCAATGGTCTACCCACTTCCCTACAGCACTTTACTTAATAATCATTACTTAATTAATAAGCATTTACTTTGCTTAATTAATAAGCATTTTACTTACTTAATACACATCTGAGAATCTGATGTGTACAAAGTCCTATATGGGACAGTACTTACAGGCAAGAAAGTGCTCTAGACTTTAGAACTCCCAATTACAAGAATTTACATCTATGTGTTGACCACAGAATCGGTGCTTTATGAAAGGATAAAGAAGAAAATTGGCAAGTCAACCCACATATATCTCAAGCCCTTTCAGAGAGTCTCCCATAGCTGAAACTGCTAAAGCTTCTGAAATAGCATCAGTGTCATCCCTGTTTCTTACTAGCATAAGGGTAGTTGCTGCATTTTGAGAAAAATATTTATTCTACCTAGTTTCTATACTGAATATGTCATTCTTAAAGACTGTGAAGTAAAGGATGTACTTTCATTCATATAGCTCCACTGATGAAACTGATATAGAATAAAATGGACCTCCAATCCAAGGAGCACCCAGTATGAGAAGACAAGCAAATGGCTAAATATGTCTCGTTTATCAGACTTTATGAAGGCAGATGCTAATTCATCTGTGCCAAAGAAAAACCTCTAACAAAAACACAAACTATGTCAATCGCTAAGTGTTTTTCTCAAAGGTCAGGTAAAAATGACAGGGCTCTCAAAAGTGTTTTAAAGTATTCTTTGCTGGAGAGAGTTGATTTAATTATCTGTAACCTGTCCTCTGGGGACAATTAAAATTTGACAGCACTCTGCATAGACGTATTTTCAGGAAAGGAAATGCTAAACATACCTTCTGTAAAACTCCTAACACAAAACTGCAAACTTTCATAGTCCCTCAATTTAATTCACATAGTAAGAACAGAACTAGATTTATTACTTTGTTCTTGTTTGTTTGTTTGATAAATATCACTCTTTTTTCCCCCCAGTAACGCCACCAGGAATCCAAATGATTCAACAGAAAGAAATATTTCAAAGCTAAGAAAAAAGCAGCCATAAAGAATTGAGCTTAATTGTCTTCACAAATCTAATCTGACAGTTCTCATAATGCCTTCTTCCCTGGGTGCCTCTGCCTCAGACCTTTTGTGTCAAGAAAGAAACAGTTGGGCTTCCCTGGTGGCGCAGTGGTTGAGAATCCGCCTGCCAATGCAAGGGACACGGGTTCGAGCCCTGGTCCAGGAAGATCCCACATGCCGCGGAGCAACTAAGCCCTTGCACCACAACTACTAAGCCTGCGCTCTAGAGCCCACGAGCCACAAGTACTGAAGCCCACGTGCCTAGAGCCCGTGCTCCACAACAAGAGAAGCCACCACAATGAGAAGCCCGTGCACCTCAACAAAGAGTAGCCCCTGCTCGCCGCAACTAGAGAAAGCCCACGCACAGCAATGAAGACACAAGGGCAGCCAAAAATAAATAAATTAAATTAAAAAAATAAAAGAGCCCTCTTTAAAAGTCATGAGGGACACAAAATACTTGTTTTTTTAAAAAAGAAAGGAACAATTAACACAGACTTAAGAGTTCACGTTAGGTTTTGGAAATGATACTTTCACATTCTTGCAGGAGTTCAGAAAAAACAAAACTATATCGGTAGTGATTTCAACAATAACTAGGTGTCATCAGATATGAGGAGCTCATTTGAAGGCTGATGTTTAGCTCTTGAGGTTTTATCACTAGAAATTGATGCCAAGATCATGACACTGGGGGGGAAAAAAGGAAGTGATTTCTTTGCTATTTGGCTTTCAGAAATGGCTCAAATGACTTTTAATTAGCTTTTAAGGAAAGGCTGAGATTAACTGGGAGAAAGTAGAATGGGAAGATTTTCTCCATGGACTTTGAAATTAGCATTTACAAAAGTGTATTCTATGGAATACTGTCTATGAAATGTTTGTAATCAAAAACAAAAAGATTCTATGATCCACTATATTGGTGGAAAGGTGCATTTAAATAAAATTAATATCTTACCTTGCTTTATATTTCTCATAACTTTTTTTCTAGCTAAGTAGGCATTATCACTTTCCAAGAAAGATATAAAATGGGCAATTCTCAAAAATTTATTTGGTCCCATACCCTGTTTATTGCTAACCATTTATGGAGAAGTGTTCTTCAATGTCAACTCTCTGGAAGGACGCCTTTCTAGTTCCAACATCTCCCATATCTTGTGATTGACTCCTGATTGACACACAATACAATGTTTTTTTCGTTGGAAAGGAGGTATGAGCCAAGTTATTTAGAATGCAGACTTCTCAGGATTTTGGCAGCCTAGTATTAAGGCATCTGTCTAACAGAGTAAACTACTTTTTGTACATATCCATGGTATCAGATATTGGGGTAAGTACTCTTCAAACTGTGAGAGGAATTCAATATGGCCACATGGGTAAGGAAAATGAGACCCAGGGAGTTAAAGTAATTTGTGCAGCTAACTGTGACAAATCTGGAAATTAAACCTAACTCTGATGTGCCCTCCACCCAGCACTAAAGATGAATATTTTTGGTGCGTGTTTGCGTGGTACTTAAACATGTCTCAAACCAGAAGCCCATGTAGATTCCAAGAGAGCAAACCAAGTCAACCAGGCCACCATCATTTTGCTATCAACAGTACAGGCTCATCTATGGACTTCAGAACACAGCTAAAAAACCTATTTCCAATCCATTGCTAACCTCACATTACTTATGATTTTATAGGATATTGAGCTAGATGGTAGAATAGGCTTCTCATGCTTGTCTACAAGAACCAGACACTGTCTCCCCAAGATTTGTATTTACAGTCTAGTAATCTGTATATTTAACTAACTTCCCAGGTAATGCTTTTGCAGGTGATCTTAGGACTGCATTTTAAGTAGCTCTGATATGGACAACATGAAGACTGCCAGGTACAGCTCATCTAGAAACCAAAACTGGCTTTCCAAGGTAATCATTCTGCAGCACAAAGGCTCTGTTGGACACTCAAGAAAATGAGGTAAAAGTCAGAATTTACTGGATTTTCCCACTGTTCTTAAGAGGCTCATGTTGTATTCCTTTGTCTTTAAAAAGCTAGCTCAGATGAGGGGAGAAATAATCGGCTGCTATTGTTTCTAATTTAATAACTCATTCTTTACAGACCTTGCCCATGTGCTTATTTTCAAATCCATGTTCAATTCAGGCTACAAATATTTAGGGGGGTAGTAAGAAATGGGCTCCATGAGGAGAACAAAAGTAAATCAAACACGGATCTTGCATTCTGACATCTTAGATTGTAATTGGAAGTAGGAGGGCAAGTCACATAAGAAAATAAAGTATGGCAACCTCATTTTTCTAGAACAAGAATTGCATTTGTGGGCTTCCCTGGTGGCGCAGTGGTTGAGAGTCCGCCTGCCGATGCAGGGGACGCAGGTTCGTGCCCCGGTCCGGGAAGATCCCACATGCCGCAGAGCAGCTGGGCCCGTGAGCCATGGCCGCTGAGCCTGCACGTCCGGAGCCTGTGCTCCGCAACGGGAGAGGCCACAACAGTGAGAGGCCCGCGTACCGCAAAAAAAAAAAAAAAAAAAAAAAAAAAAGTAAAATGATGGTGATGGATGTGCTCATTAACCTGATGTGGGGAATCCTTTCACAAGGTATATGTATATCATCACATTGTACACATTGGAAATATTTGAGAAAAACACTAATATTAAGTATAAGGGACAATTAAAAAAAAAAAGAATTGCATTTGTCTGATTAAGGGTTTTTTATTGTTTTGCTTCATGCTTTAAGAAGCAGAAGTATGTACACAAAATGTTGGATTTTTGCACATTTAAATAGAAGGGAACATTCTAAATGAGCAGAACTGTATACAACCCAGAACTTTTGGATATTAGGACTATTATATCAAACAGAACTTAAAATAACACAGTTAAAAATAAGTAAATAAATAAAACCAGTTTCTGAATCCCAGAGGTCCTGGTCCATGTACTGAAACTTGGCAAATGTAGGCTTTCCAACAGTAAGGATATCACTTTCTTATTTATCCAGTGAACTTATACCCATGTTTTGATTGTAATCTTATTCTATTGTCCCCATTTTTCCTAGTTCTTTTCTGTTTATTTGAACAAACAAAGGAAATAGTAACAGAAAATCACTGGGGGAAAGCAAAATGTTTTTGAATAGACCAAGGAGAAGCCCTGGTTTAGGGTTAAGCTAGTCCTTTTCAGCACATGTCATACTGACAGTTCTCTTATTCAGTGTCTTGCAGGGGGACAGATAATATCACAGCATGCCATGGAGACAAAGAACTGAAGGGCCAAAACAGAGCCCTCAGAAAGGGGTTGAGTTATTGATTTTTTTTTCTTAAGTCACATTTCTCTGAAAATGGAGATGTTAGGTTTCTAAGAGGAAAGATGCTTTCAGTTTTATTCCTCCCTGATTTCTCAACACTAGGAAAGAACTAGGGAATGTGATAAGTATTTCAAAGAAAATTTATGCAGATATGCAACCTAGTGGTAGCAATGGGACTAGAACCCACTTTTTCTGACTCAAGTCTGATGTTCTTTTTTTTTTTTTTTTTTTTTTTTTTTTTGTGGTATGCGGGCCTCTCACTGTTGTGGCCTCTCCCGTTGCGGAGCACAGGCTCCGGATGCGCAGGCTCAGCAGCCATGGCTCACGGGCCCAGCCGCTCCGCGGCACATGGGATCCTCCCAGACCGGGGCACGAACCCGTATCCCCTGCATCGGCAGGCGGACTCTCAACCACTGCGCCACCAGGGAGGCCCCCAAGTCTGATGTTCTTTATGATTTTGCTTGTTTGTTTGTTTTTAAGAATGCATTCAATGGGATTCCAATATGTTGTGGGTAAAATGGCTTCCATAGGAAAATAACTATTTTTACTCGTCACACCTTCATTTGGGGGTAATCTCTGAGAACTGCTGTGGAATAGAGCAGTACTTGACAAGACATTAGAGAGGAAGTAGAAAGCAGAAGTGGAGGATTTTCCAGGCTAGAACATCTTCCTTCCCTACCAGCTAGAATGGAAGCAACTACAGCTGCTTCCACAGGAAGTGTCCTAGGTAATCAGAGAGGGTTGGTCTGGGATCCCTGCTTACCCTGAGATGTCCTTCCTGTCTCCATAGTGATCTCAGAATGAACAACCTTTACAAAAATAGAACAATTCCGCTATCCAATTAATACTTGAAGAAAAGCTAAACACTGCATGTTTTCTGTTCATGTCTGTATATGGTAAGCAGTTCCAACCAGGTAACTAGTATGATTGGCAGAAGAAAAAAATGCATTCCTAAGTTCTTATCTAGAGGTAATCATGATTGTGAGCATTTTTCTATTTCCTCTAGGATTTAGAACTAAATTATGAAATTGGTAACATTATACTTCATATATATACGTGTACACATATGCCTACAAACACACACACACACACACACACACACACACGTGTGTGTGTATACATACAGAGGCTCAGAGATTATCTTATACAGCTAATTAGGACAGAGCCAGAATTCCAACTCAAGTTTTTCTGCCTCCAAATCTGTTTTTTCTTCTCTATACCATGATGTTTTCTCTTCAGAAACAGATTGTATTTTGCAGTTTCAAAATGGTGATACACCTATATTCTGTGCTATATGGCATTCTAATATATTCTAATAATTACTTATTTATTTTGCTTATTGCTCATCTCTGACTGATGCTCAAAGATTCAGTTTTCACCTGAGAGTTTTGAGTGGGAAAATTATGGTGAAAAGAAAAAAAATGACCGCAATTTAACAACAGGCTTGAGGGACTTCCTTGGCTGTCCAGTGGTTAAGACTTCATCTTCCAACGCAGGGGGTATGGGTTTGACCCCTGGTCGGGGAGTTAAGATTCCCACATACCTTGTGGTCAAAAAACCAAAACATAAAACAGAAGCAATATTGTAACAAATTCAATAAAGACTTTAAAAATGGTCCACATCAAAAAAAAAAACTTTAATAAATAAATGAATATAGGCTTAAACCCTGGCTACGCCAGAAAGTCATAATATAAACATGGATTAATTACTCAAAATATCTTGGGGTCTCAATTTTCTTCTCTTGAAAATGAGAACAGAGTTTCTCTCTTACACAATTTTAATGATTAATATTAATGAGAACTGAAATCACCTAATATATATCAGGAATTTGAATTCATATGCCTACTCGTTTTATCCCTCATCTATTTTTTCATCTTCTGTATTTCCACTTCTACTCCTCATCCTGTTAGTTTTACATTGGTTTGTACAATTGTATTGTGCAATTTCTCATATGCAGATAATCATATCATGCATGAGATGAGACATCATGCAAGTCCTCTTCTGACCCTTCCTCCTTCAAGTTTGACTTGATGGAATTAGTTGTATTTTATTTGTAATTCTGTTGCAACGTTTGTCTTGTTTTAGGAGTGAGCATGTTCACTTGAACTTATTAGACTAAATGTAGAAAATATTGGCTCCAGTTTAGTCATTACTATCACAAGCATGTGAATGACAGATCTTAGACACCAGAATCTATAATTCCCTTCTCTTATGTAATTTTCCTTCCAGTACCTCCCTCAGTGGGTATCAAAGGCCTGATAATAATTGTTAAATCAAATCCTTTCATACAGGACAGGAGAAGAAACATTGAAAACAGATACGGATGAAGAGAGAAGTCTCCCCATTAGAAGTGCACATATATTTTGATTGACAGTTAGAGAAGGAACCTGCTAATTGAATGAAAAGATAGGTGTTGTTCCAGGCAAGTGTAATTTTTAAGAAGTATTGTGGAGTCATAAGAGGAGATGATGTGTTTGAGAAATATTGTTCAATGACATTGGAACATGTTAGGAGTTAGGGGGTGAAGCTTGTGGCAGCATTTTGGGTAGATACAACACAAACAGTAGGAAACTCAGACAGTCTGGAAACCACAGCTCACCATTGTTGGCTCATCATTGGAATAACCTGCAACATTTTGAAAAACACAGATTTCTAGTATTTACTCTTTGAATTTATGATTTTGAAGATGCAGGTGAGGCCAAACATATATACATACATATATACATGTATATATGTATGTGTATGTGTATAACATATATATATATATCATGTAATATATACAAATATATACATATATATCAAATATATACACATACTCTTTTTCAAGTACCCAGGGATCACTATTATCAGACAGGTTTCTGTACTGTTAATGTACATACTAGAGAATCTCGAGGAATTTTGTGTCAGTGGGAGAACTGGTGATCTAGCAGCACTGTGCATGATAGATTGGTATTTCAGGGATATCAGTTAGTTCAGAAAGGAGATTGTAAGAGAATAGTGATTTAAAAAGCAAGTTCTGGAGTCCAAAGGCTGAGGATTTAACAGTAAGTATTGTGGGGCTAAGATTATATATGTATAACTTGTAAAGTATATGGCATAGAACTTGATATCCATTCAGCACCCAAAAGGGAGTGTATTACTGGGGTCTTCACAGTGGAGCTGGAGAAAGGAAATATGCTTACGAGATATTTTGGTGGTATATCAGTAGGTGTACATCAGTTCTCTCGAATCAAATGATAGAGCCCCGTTTTATAGCTCTAGAAGTACTTTATTCTATGGAACACTGAAGTAATGACCAGATAAAGAATTTTCTGCTAGCTTTAACTTAACTCTGAAAAGTCATATCAAATGCAATAAAATTATATTGCATCTTGTATTATTGATATTTGTGTTACTTCCTCTCTTTAAGTTATTTCTATTTTTATGTTCTCACTAAGGCGAGATATTAAAAAAATATATCAGGCAACCCTCTTTGGAAAGTGCATCTAATGAGAATGAATCAGTGAGAAAAGAAATATTGTCTTAAATAGCTTTGAACAAGATCTCAGGTGTGAGCAGTTACTTTAGTTAGTCCAATCACTTCATTTAATATGAATGTAAAGTTAAACCCAAGGAGTTGAAATTTCCTCTCCAGAGTTATATGTTAGTCAAGGGTGATGCTAAGATTAGAACTCAAGTCATCAGATGATAGTACTCCACTATATTATGATAGTAGTACCTGGGAAATGGCCATACTAGGAGAGATTAGTTTAATATTTTTCCTGTGTTTAATGGGCATTTCTTTAAGGAAGGGAGCAAGTTAAGCAGCAGTCTCACATACTCATGCTTCAGTATTCATCTGCAGCCCAATAGGCCAATAAATTTAATACTTCAGGGAAATAAAAAAGAGCTCCGTGTCAGGAGAGTGTTCTGATACATCCATATTGTAAGTAATATATCCAACTGATATCCTTATTCCTATGGAAGATGGTATAGTCATTCATCATTTATTCATCAATGGTTGACTCAGTGTTTAGTGAGAATCTACTGTGTGTAAGACATTTTTAAAGCAATTTACAGATGAAAATTTAAATAAAGAACAAAGCAGCTTTGGGCAAAGTAGAATGCATATTGAAGCTAGAGAAATTAAGTAAATGGTTACATTTTCAACTACGTAATTTTTAACTGTAAATTTTTTTCTTTACTAATATAGATTTAGATAGGAAGGACACATCTACTCATAGCCAAACCCAAGAAAAATGTCCTGCTATAGGCTTGCCCTACTGCCATGAGCAGCTATATAATTAAAGAAAATATATTGCATACAAATGTTTAGATACTAGACAAAAGTCACAGAAATGCTGCAAGCCTTGGGACTTCCCTGCTGGCAAAGTGGATAACACTCTGTGCTCCCAATGCAGGGGGCCCAGGATCTATCCCTGGTCAGGGAACTAGATCCCACATGCATGCTGCAACTAAGAGTTCCCATGCCATAACTAAGGAGCCCACGTGACACAACTAAGGAGCCCTCCTGCCACAACTAAGACCTGGTGCAACCAAATAAATAAAATTTTTTTAAAGAAATGCTACAAGCCTAAACAAAAATAAAATTTAGGTAAGTCTTATGATTTCTCAATTTATAGCTCAGAAACAATTTTCAGGCTACAGAGAGAGGGATGATGCAGAGTCTGATAAACTTACTGTGTAGAGAATACAGAGATTAGAGTTTGGGGGGACTGAAACAATTAGAATTTTCAAGTGACAATACCAGAAAAGAAGGGATTACATAGGCAAAGATCTCCTAAGATTTGAAATTTTGGCTGAATACTGATCTCCATACATGCATAAGATGAAACTACCCAAGGCCAAAGAAAGAACCACTGGAAAGCAAAAGACCATATATTATCAGAACTCACATAAGTCTGGCAAGAGTTGGTGATCCTAGCAGCCAGAGTGGAATGACCTCCAAATGAGGCATCTGTTAGATTCTTCAGAATGATATCGCCATAGTAGTGGGGCTAAAAAATATCCCAAAATAAAGGCTCTCTGGAACTGCCATAACAAAGGCCAAAGCAAGACTTGAAAGCCTCAAATTGATCTAAAGTTAGCTGACTGTGTGTCAGAACAAAAGCCAATACTCATTAAAGGAATATAACAAAATCCTGTAGGCAATAACATAAAATTCACAATACTTGATATCAAACAAAAAATTATCAGGCATAGAAATTAGGAGGAAAATATGGCCAATTACCACGTATATTGGTCAATAAAAACACCAATTCACAATTTAACTCTGCAAATTAGGAATTACAACAGAACTTCTTCAACCTGATAAAAATAAATTGATGAAAAACCTACATAAATGATCAATATTCAATAAAATCCCAACCAAAATCACAGCAAGTTATTTTATGGATACGAATAAAGTTTTTCTAAAATTTATATGTGGAAGGCAAAAGGCCCAGAATAGTCAACACAGCGTTGAAGGAGAACAAAGTTGGAGGACTGACACTATCTGACCTCAAGATTTACTATAAAGCTACAGTAATCAAGGCAGTGCAGTATTGGCAAAAGAATACACAAATAGATCAATGAAACAAAATAGAGAGCACAGAAATAGACCTCATAAATATAGTCAGTTGATCTTTGACAAAGAAGCAAAGGTAATACAGTGGAGCAAAGCCTGTCTCTTCAAAGACAGTACTGGAAAAACTGATATCCATGTGCCAAAAAAAAAAAAAGAAATCACAGACCTTACACCCTTCACAAAAATTAATTCAAAATGGATCTTAGATCTAAATGTAGAATGCAAAACTATAAAATTCTTAGAAGATAACATAGGAGAAAACCTAGATGACCTTGGGTGTAGTGATAACTTTTTAGATAAAACACCAAAGGTGTCATATATTAGAGCAATAATGTATAGGCTGGACTTCATTGGAATTAAAAATGAGTGTCTGCTCTTTGAAAGATAATGTCAAGAGAATTAGAAGACATGACACAAACTGGGAGAAAATACTTTCAAAAGACATATGATAAAGAACGTTTGATAACAATCCAAAATATACAAAGAACTCTTAAAACTCAACAATAGGAAAACAAACAACCTGATTAAAAAAAAAAAAAGGGCCAAAGACCTTAACAGAAACTTCATCAAAGAAGATATACAGATGGCAAATAAACTTATGAAAAGAACTCCACATCACATGTCAGTAGGGAAATGCAATTTAAAACATTAAGACACCCCTACACACATATTAGAATGGCCAAAATCCAAAATGCTACAACACCAAGTGCTGGAGATGATATAGAGCAACAGAAACACTCATACATCGCTGGTGGGAATGTAAAATGGTACAGCCACTTTGGAAAACAGTTTGGTGATTTCTAACAACACTAAACTTACCCGTAACATATGATCCGTCATTCGTGTTCCTGGTATTTACCCAAAGGTTTTGAAAACTCTTGTCCACATAAAAACCTGCAAATATATGTTTATAGTAGCTTTATTCACAAATGCCTTAACTTGGAGGCAACTGAGATGTCCTTCAGTAGTGAAAGGATAAATTAAAAAGTGGCCTATCCAGACAATGGGATATTAGTCTATGCTGAAAAGAAATGAGCAGTAGAGTCATTAGTGGAGTCTGACAGCTGCGTTGATCAGGAAAAGAGACAATCAAAGAGAGGCTTGAAAAAACCCACCATCATCCCAGACTGATTATACACATGCCCCAGGAAGCACCCTCTAAGGAGCAACATCATAAGTTTTCCACCTCAGGGGAAACATGTTACTAAAATGGTCCAGTTAGTGACTGAACAAACAAAAAGCAAAAACAACAACAAGCCTTGGAGTGGAAGGCATTCAAATCATATCCAGATTTGGTGAATAAATTATCTAAAATGTCCAGTTTTCAACACAAACTTTGTTTTTTTTAAGAGTTAATTTTATTTATTTTTGGCTGTGTTGGGTCTTCACTGCTGCGTGCAGGCTTTCTCTAGTTGCAGCGAGCAGGGGCTACTCTTTGTCATTGTGTGCAGCCTTCTCATTGCGGTGGCTTCTCTTGTTGCGGAGCATGGGCTCTTGGCACGTGGGCTTCAGTAGCTGTGGCACAAGGGCCCAGTAGTTGTGGCTTGCGGGCTCTAGAGCTCAGGATCAGTAGTTGTGGCCCACGGGCTTAGTTGCTCCGTGGCATGTGGGATCTTCCCAGACCAGGGATTGAACCTGTGTCCCCTGCATTGGCAGGCGGATTCTTATCCACTGTGCCACAATGGAAGTCCCTCAACACAAACTTTTAAAGCATGCAAAACAACAAGAAAATGTGACGTATACTCAGGAAAAAATTCTATTGAAGAACCCAGATGTCAGATTTAACAAAAAAGCCAAAGCAGCCATTATAAATATGTTCAAATTACTTAAGGAAACCATCTTTAAAGAAGTAAAGGAAGGCAAAATGAAATGTTTCTTCAACAGAGAATATGAAAGAAAAGATAGAAAAAAAAATTTTTAAAGCACTAAATGGAAAATATGGAGGTGTAAAGTAAAATAACTAAAATAAAAATCCACTGGAGGGGCTCAAGAGTAGACTTGAACCAGTGTAAGAACGGGAAAACAAATTTAGACTGGTAGAGATTATGGAATCTGAAAAACAGAGAAAAATAAATGTCAAGAAAATAGTTTGAGAAAAATGTGAGATACATTTAAGAATACCAACATATGCATAATGGGAGTGCAAGAAAGGAGAAGAGAGAGAAAGAAACAGAGGAACTACTTGAAAAATAATAGCTAAAAATTTGTCAAAATTGAAAAAAAAATTTTATCTAAATACCCAGGAAAGTCAACAAACTCCAAGTCAGATGTATACAAAGAGATTAACACACAAAGAGATCATTACAAAAATGCTGAAATATAAAGACAAAGAGAAAAATCTTGAAAGTAGAAAGAGAAAAATGATTTACCACATACAAAAGGACTCCAGTAAGATTAAGAGCTGACATCTCAATAGAAACAATGGAGATCAGAAGGCAGTGTGTTGATGTTGAAAGAATAAATATTGTCAACCAGGACTCATATCCAGCAAAACTATTTTTTAAAGATGAAGGCAAAATAAAACTTCCCAGATAAATATGAACAGAGATTTTTTTTTTTTGCTAGAAAATCTGCCTTAAAAGAAATATTAAAAGGTATTTTTCAGGCTGAAAGCAAGTGCCCCCAAACAATAACGCAAATCCTCACTAACAAAAAAAAAGCATCAGTAAAGGTGATTCTGTAATTATATCAAACACTATAAATGTATATTTCATCTCTTTTCTTCACTGTTTAAAAAGCAATTATATGAAATAATATACCACACTTTCGATAATAGATAAAATGACTAGACAGAAGATCAACAAGTTGTTAGAAGACCTGAACATAATACAAACCAACTAGACCAAACAGACATCTATAGAACACTCCACACAACAACAGATTTTACATTTTCTCAAGTTCACACAGGACATTCTCCATGATAGACTATATGCTAGGCCATAAAATCAACCTCAGTCCATTTAAATAATACAAACTATGTTCTTGGGCTATAATGGAATGAAATTAGAAATCAATATCAAGAAAAAATTTGGAGAAACTGACAATAAGTGGAAATTAAAGAAATACTCCAAATTAACCAGTGGGTGAAGAAAAAGAATTTAAAAGATAAATCAAAAAAATACCTTGAAATGAATGAAAATAAAGAAACAGTATACCAAAATGTGTGCGATGTAACTAAAGCATTGCTTAGAGTGAAATGTATAAAGTGTGTATATTAAAAAAGAAGAAAGATCTCAAATCAATACTTTAAACTTTTAAATTAAGACATGCAAAAAAGAGAAAATGAAATCTAAACAATAAATGAAATAATAAATATTAGAGGGGAAATTAATCAAAGAGAGAATAGAAATCTAATAAAGAAAATCAAGGAAACAAAAAGCTTTATCAGAAAAATAGTTGATGGGGCTTCCCTGGTGGCGCAGTGGTTGAGAGTCCGCCTGCCAATGCAGTGGACACGGGTTCATGCCCGGGTCTGGGAAGATCCCACATGCCTGGAGTGGCTGGGCCCGTGAGCAATGGCCGCTGAGCCTGCGCGCCATGGCCGCTGAGCCTGCACGTCCGGAGCCTGTGCTCCACAACGGGAGAGGCCACAACAGTGAGAGGCCCGCATACTGCAAAAAAAAAAAAAAAAGAAAAATAGTTGATGGTAAGTAAGGATATATGATGTTGAACATCATTGCCACCAGGGAATTATACATCAAAACTACAATGAGATGTAATTATATATACCCATTATAAAGGGTAAAATTAAAATGTTTTATAGTTGCTGAAATTAAAAATATACATATCTGACAATATCAAATACTGGCAAAGATGGAGAACAACTGAAACACATTTTTTTCTGGTACAAATTCACAATAATATACCCATTCTGAAAAAAACATTTTTGTAGCTTCTTATAAAATTAAAATATACTTCCCATATGACTCAGCAACCCCATATTTTAGGTCTTTACCCAAGAAATATAAATATATGTCACACAAAGACATATGGATTTGTTTGAGTGACATATATAAATGAACACTCATAGAAGCTTAATTCATAATAGCTGCAAATCACACAGAATTCACATCCCATCAATTGATGAATGTATAAAAGATTTATGTTATCTATTCATATAATAGAATATATTACTCAGCAATAAAATAAAGAATGGACCACTAATACATGAAACAACATGGATGGATTTTAAATTTGATATGCTAAATGAAATTAGTCAAACACAAAAGACTACATACAAAGTGGCTCCATTCATATGAAATTCTAGACATTATAGAAAGCAGTTCAGTGTTTGCCAAGGGCAGAATGCTAGAGTAGGAAAATGACCGCAAATTGGTATGAGGGATCTTCTGAGGTGCTGGAAATGTTTAACATAATGATTGTGATGGTGATTACATGGGTAAAAATTCATTCAACTCTACGCTTATATTTGGTGAACTTTATTTTATGTCAATTATATCTCATTAAAGCTAATTAAAATAGAGAGATAAATTATGTATACTTAACACAGCTGTACTATCTGAGTCTGTTTTCTTTTCCTTTTCCTTTATTTTCTGAATATATAGGAGAGTAAGTCTTCCTTCTTCCAAACTAATGCCTACTCACTATGGAATAGACTTACTTTTTACATTTCAGAGCAGGCTTCTGCATTTCATATTCTTTAACGGTCTACTGGCTGGGATATTTCTTACAACTGTTTTCAAAAACAAGGTAAGCTTTATTTTTCAAAGCATTCAAAGCATGTAAATGATCACATCACTTTAAAACATGACTATGCAGTGGTTTACACATGAGTAAAAACATAACCCCATGGTATACTGCCATAATTTGACTGTGAAGTTGCTCATTATTTTGGTCAAGAGAAAACAGTGTGAAGAGTTTTAGTCCATATACTACCACCATATTAATTTATTAACTCATATTAATTTATTCATACATTTATTTAAAAAATATATCATTCAAATGAGTGGAACACACACTTACTGAATATATTTTTTTCAGAAGAGTGTAAGGTTGAACATCACAGAGAATATCATATTTGAGATGACAATTTAAAAAGAGATGGAGTTGTTATTTGAACAAATTTGAGGATCACTCAAGTAAAAGTTAATAGTGTATATTAAGTTATTTTGTAAAGAAATCAAAGTCCCAATACGAATCCTAAATTGTATCCTACCTTCTGGCCAGAAATATCTATTACTGAAAACCCAATATACTTTTTTGCAAAGAAAAAAATAAAAGAAGATTTCTTTCTATTCTTAAAATCTGTGGACTCATTTGACAATACTAAAGATGTCTAAACAAATCTGTTACAGCTTTATAAACAAGGTATTAAAAATTGCAGTGGGACATCTTAGATACAAGCTGCAATTGGTGCTAAGGTCTGCTTTCAGAGTCTACTTCTGTAAAAAGTAAGGAGGTAATAATCTGACACTGTCTATGTGTTCTCCCACTATATAAAGATGGGAGGTCTAAATTGGCTCTAGGATACCCCTTAAGAGTGCCAACGTATCCATAAAGCACAGCAGGCACAGTGCCCAGGGCCCATGTTACCTTTAGAGACCATGGATATATTTTAATTTATTTTATATTTATTTATTTATTTGGCTGTGCCGGGTCTTAGTTGCTGTACACGAGATTTTTGTTGCAGCATGTGGGATCCTAGTTGCAGCATGTGGGCTCTTAGTTGCGGCATGTGGGATCTAGTTCCCCGACCAGGGATCAAACCCGGGCCCCCTGCATTGGGAGTGCGGAGTCCTAACCACTGGACCACCAGGGAAGTCCCTATTTTATTTTAAAATGAAAATTTTACAAAATGAATATATCTGGCTGCATTATAGTTGTCTTTATGCAACACACATATAATTTTATTTATTTATCATCTGATTCCATCTCGATGGTCAACATTTGAGCAAAGTTCATGGATCAGCGAATATTTGTACAAATAATGAATGGGTGCTCTGTAATAATACTGAATCTTCTTAAAGGGCAGCCTTAGAGAATGTCTGCATTCACATGCATACCAGCCACTGGATGGCAAGCAGACATGGGAGAGGGATAGCGGCAGGAACTGGCCTTGTGATACCTAAAACTGAGTTGCATGACCTCCTGGGTTTTACGTGCCAGAAGATGACAATTACTGACTTTGTCCTTGAACTAGACTATATTTTTTAAAAACATAAATTGAAAATAAATGGCCATTATTGGGCCACTCTTCTTGGTAGTGGAAAAGAATCTTACTCAGGTTGTTAATTATGATTATCTATCCCACCACTATTTGTTTTGCTCTGAGTGATGCCTCATACAGTGTCCTTTTTGTTCAGACACTCTTACAGGGCTTCCCACTGTGCAGTTCTTAGCTCTTCACCCCACGTTGAAACCCAGCCTGTGTGAAGCTGAGATATTATTTCTTCACTATTATGCATAATAAGAATTACAATTTGTTTGTCAATTAATTACTGCTTTTCCCAAGAGACAAAATGCTGAGTGTTTTCATATGCTAATATATGCCAAGCTGCCAGTGCTAACTCATCTCTCTAATCCTAAAACTCACCTTAAGTAAAAGAGTATCAGTGTTTATTGCCAAAGTTGTCATTTGCCTGGAAATGAAGTAAATATCTAAGAAGGATTTCAATGATAGACCTGCTTTTCAGTTGACAGATCACTCCTTGTTATCAAAAGGCAAATATATGTCAATGTGTGCATTACTTAAGACTCATGAGATAATTGCTTCAATTTGCCTGACAATCTGATAATGTCATTTGCACAGTTGTGAATGGTGTCAACACTGAATGAATGTTCTCAAACGATATTAAAGGTGTGAAGCACGGTTGGAAAAAAAAAGACTCATTGAAGTGTCTTCTGTCAGATGAAATCCTAGATAGTTGCTTGCCTCTTTGAATGTCTATGTCCCTGACTTAAATTTGATACTGGATTTATCACCAAATGAGACAAGAGATCCAAGACTCCAGCTGGTCTAAGACCAGGTGTAGGTTTTCAATCACTGCTTTAAATTCAAAATCCTATTAATTGATATGTTTTTAAATGTCCATATAGTGAGTAGGCAGGTACATGTAACAAGCTAGGTGATGCTTGTAGGAAAAAACATGTTTTGAAATCAGACTCTTCTCATCTTGAACTCCAGTTCTACCACTAAGTTTCATGATATTAGGCATGTTTTATTTTGCTTTTTATAACGTTTATAGTTATAGTTTTCTCATTTGCTTAAATGAATTTAATACTACCTATTGCTATGGAATTTTATCGCGATTACATGTGCTAATAGGTGAAAAGCAATTGTTACTATGACTGGCTCAGGTTAAACATTTATTAACACTATTACATGTGCATTTAATCAAATTCTTAACTTTTCTAAGCCTCAATTAGTTCATCTATCAAATGGCTCCAATAATAAATCAGACGTAATGCTAATTTCTTTAAAGTGGTGTGATGTTCACATTAAAAACATATAAATATCTTAGCATATTATATAGCACAAAGATGATATTGGAAATTTAAAAAAAAATTTCTGTAACCAACAATTAATATAGAAAAATATTTTTTATTTTTCTCATATGAAGGCATTGACAGGCTTCAAAATTAACTGCAGTATATTTTGCTTTTATTATTCACCTGAGCCGGTGCTAGCAGCAGATTCTGCCTGAAGTAATTGTTCAGATCAGTGGTCTATGGCCAAGGACAGAAGAAATGAGACTTTTAATTAATACAGAGCAGAAACCAGAGAGATATAATAGTTGAGGCATCTGCTAAACTATAAATCTCTGAACAGAAATGACTCCTTATTTGACTGCAATTCAATATTTGGAAATTAAAGATGCAACATGAAGTTTATCTCAAATAATACATTCTTATTTAACTTGGAATGCAAGCCTACAGTGCATTAATGCATATACAAATGAATTATTATCATAGAATAAAAAAATAGAGCCTTAACATATTTTATTGAATTCATGCATTCATCACCCAGACATCTACTAAAATGATAGTAGTTGACTCATTTCTTTTTTTTTTAAATTAAAACACCTAAGTACAAAAAGAGTGAGAAAGAAGACATTTGCACATGAGAACAGTAAACACGTATCTGGAAGGTTTATAGCAGCTATATCAATGTTAATTTTCTTAACAGAAGTTAGAGAATCAGAAGTAAAAAGTGAAATGCTATAAGGAAAAAAAGGGAGATTCACGTATTATCCAGTGGAGTCTCAGGAATTACAGACAAGGATACGTGACGGTTGAAGGCTAAATGAACCACAGCCAGACTCCTACTTTTTCTATTCCTCCCCATGTTGGTTTTGATTCAAAGACAAGACACAAAGGAAGACTGGGAGAGGCATAATCAAAAATAAAGGAAGTGCTTAAGTGCATTTCTACTCACTGAAACATGAGATTCCTCTTACCCAGAATCTTCCCCTGCTATTTAGCTCCCAAGTTTCTGAATGCCAGATTTATTGAGCACATTTTGGAGATTTTGAGGGGTTTTTTGTTTTGTTTCATTTTTGTTTTTTTTTTAGAAATTGAATACTTCCATGGGAAAACATTTTAGTATTCTTCCTTCACCCTTCAGTGAATTGTACCAGTTGACAAACAACAACCACCACCGGAGCTAATTAGAAAGCATTCAGTGATTTTTCAGTATAAATCATTTAAATATCACCACATAATTAGACATTTGAGGAGGGTCTCCACTATAAAGCTGGAGCTCAAGACAAAGAAGACATAGGAAAGAAATTAGAGGAAATGAACACAGTCTTTGAGAAGAAAATCGAAACCTCACATCTATACCGATACATAATATTTTTAGAGAAAGTCAAAGATATATTTCAACCAAGAAACATGAAGATGACACTATATTAAAGAAATAGAAAATAAGAAAGAGTTCTGGGAAATTAAAAACTAAAAAAATAAAACTATGATGTGTTGGATGATAATGTCAGGAAAATCACTCAGAAAGTGGCAGGAAAATGATCAGGGAAGAATATCAATAATCATACATGGAGACTTTCACTGTAGTGCATTTTACAACAGAAGATATTAGAAACAATTCAAATGGTTAAATATAGGTTAGAGTCACACATACATTATGTATGGATAACAAATATTTCTAATGGCATGTGACAACTCTCATACAGAAGAACTGAAAAATCTAAAAAATATATCTTACTGTGTTTTCACTGAGTTTTTAGGTTATAAGGTAAAAATGTTGCTGTCTTTTTAATCTAAATTGGAGACAATATATTGAATTTACTTTGACAATCTTATCTATAAAATAACAATAAAAACTATTTTTTCAGTTCCAGGTCCTTCATGCCTTTTACTGATTCTGATAAATTAATTCCTTCTTTGTCTAAGAAGGCAATGCAAAGATGCCATCTCTTCATTTGTAACGTAACATTTATTGAGCACTTGCTGTATGTCAGATATTGTGCTAAGCATTGAGAGTAACAGTGTTCACCAAATAAGCCAGCTTCTGCTATCATGAATCTTATATTCTAAAAGGGAAAATAGGGCTTCCCTGGTGGCGCAGTGGTTGAGAGTCCGCCTGCCGATGCAGGGGACACAGGTTTGTGCCCCGGTCCGGGAAGATCCCACATGCCGCGGAGTGGCTGGGCCCGTGAGCCATGGCTGCTGAGCCTGCACGTCCGGGGCCTGTGCTCCGCAACGGGAGAGGCCACAACAGTGAGAGGCCTGCATACCGCCAAAAAAAAAAAAAATAAATAAAATAAAATAAAACAAAAGGGAAAATAGCTAAGAAACAAACACAAAAAGCATAAGCACAAAAAGAAAATTATGGCTTGTAAAATGTGCCTTGAGGGAAAGTATAGGTTAATAAAAAAAGAATATCAATTTGATGGTCAGGAAAGTCCTCTAAAGAAAAGTTGAGTTTTGACCTGAGAAACTAGATTATGGAGCCATATTTTTTAAAATGCTGAACAAAAAAAGGAACTATAGACATTAACCTCAGGAAAGTCTCAATATAATCTAGAAACAAAATAAGTTCAAAACATAGTTAATTAGCAAACAAGAAAGAGGCATGTGATAATTTTCGAAGAATCGAGAGAAGAGGCAGGAAAGATTTGAACTGTGATCCTAATCAATGAGGCTCTGTTGGTTTAACCTGAGGTTGATATGATAAATTTTATGTATTTTGAAGGCCATTATGGTTGTCTGGTGATAAATGAAGAAGATGTGAGAGTGAAAGTAGGAAATGTTGAGAAACTATTGCATGACCCATGGAAATAGGATGGCACAATAGACTCCAGCTAATCCCTCACAGGTTAATGGCTTCTTTCTGTTCCTGGGGAAAGCGCTTCATTATAAGAGTCAGAATGCAATACCCCAACATGTCAGAATGAGTCAGAATGCAACATCCCAAATCTCCTGCTTCAGGTTCCATTTTGCCAAGAGCAGAGAACACAGACCACTTTGAAAGAGATTCCAGGTGGCAGGGCTCACTACCTGAAAACACATCACTTCCTCTAGGTAGGCACTGATTTTGGTAATGGTGTTAATCAGCAAAGCTATAGGGGACTGAGAGAAAACACTGAACACAGAGAACTTTGTTTTTTCTTCCTCATCCAAGCCAATCTTCTAACTGTGTTATTATTTTTGTTATTATTATTCTTGACTATAGAAAACAGTGCTATCTATGAGAATCATCTAGGCTGCTGTGTTGTAATAGAGGTTTGAAGGTCCCATGCTTAGACCTGTTGAACCAGATTTGCAAGGGCTAAAGCTCTGGAAGCTGCATTCTAACACACTCAACACACTATTCCCAAGGTAGTTCATTTCACTGGAATATATGGGAACAATTCTTCCAAGCTACATAAGTAGCAAGCTGTCCTGACGCAAAGCACTCACACACCTTCGATTTTTTTGAAAAGTTCCAACATAGAGAGCTACTACCAAACAATGCCACATTACAAGTAAAAAAGAATTGTAGACACTGAAAGTACTGTTCTTTCCTCATGCTTTTGAATTCCATTTTATTCAGAATTAATTTAGATAACAATCGACAGTATAAGATAGGTAAGATGTTCCTCATCCAAATGGTAATGCAAACCCTTAAGAACAAATGTAGTTTCTTTTGAAGGTTGCCTATCTGATCCTTAAGTAAAACTCAGAAACTTGAAGCAAATGTTTTATTAAAGAGGACACTTTGTAAAGA
The DNA here is from genome assembly GCF_949752795.1 of Hyperoodon ampullatus. Taxonomy (NCBI): domain Eukaryota; kingdom Metazoa; phylum Chordata; class Mammalia; order Artiodactyla; family Ziphiidae; genus Hyperoodon; species Hyperoodon ampullatus. The sequence continues at coordinate 23,242,328 of NC_136931.1, read as the reverse complement.
GAAACAAATGTAGCACTCTTGAAGTCAACGTAAGCTAGGTCATGACACTCTAGAAATCAAATTATTTATTTTGTGTTTGATATACTGTGCCTTTTGCTTTTAGTCTAAGTAGTAAGGATCTGAATAGATATTCAGATGTTCAAGTAGATAAACTATCACTTTAATGCAAGCATTAAAGACTACAAAGAGATTAATAATTCCTGGTCCCAGTTATCAAGGGGAAGACAGTATAGCATAATCAAAAGACTGTTCCTACCTTTACTTTCTCTGATTCTAAAATTCGAGTACTGTTGCATGTCCTGGGAAAAATCACACTCTCTGTTTCAGTCATTTCAACATATAAAATGAAAGTAAAAGAGAACAAATGTTCATTTAGTGCATTCTATACACAAGCGCTGAGCTTGGCGCTTTATATGTGATATATCACTTAACCTCTGCAAAAATGCAATATGATAGTATTATTCTAACAATATTGCATATGTGGAAATTGTCTTAGTATGGTTAACTTATTTGGCCAAGGTTATGCAAAACAGAAAAAAAAATCCACTTTGATCTAATCGCATGGCTTATGCTTTTCTCTGCTCTATCAAATTATCTTCCAAAATGAGTTCTTTTTAATCTTCTTTTCTGTAGAATTAACTAGAAGCCTTTTTATTAAATTCTACTGTTCCTCAGGGTAGAGAAAGGACAAAGTCCCATGGGGTGTTTATGAGTTCTGTTTTGGTGCAGACCCACAATGGAACTACACACTGGCCAGAGGAAAGACGGGATTTCCTTTACAGAAGTTGTCCTAAGTCACTTTACGTAATGAAGAATCCCGGAATGTCGACTCTTAGGGTTAATCTATTCATTAGAGAGTAAATAATTTTTATCCCTTGTGGCAACTCAAATCCATCAGTAGAGATTCCCAGGAGCACTGTGTTGAGAAGGAATCTAGATGGTTGATGAGATTTAGCAGAAAGGATCCCAGGATCAATTAGCAAATTCCAATATAGTTGGAGTAGGTGGGAGGACTGACACATATTAGGATAATTTCTAGTTCTTTCTTTTACCACTGTTTAAAACAAACAACAGTTCCAAAATGGAGTTGCTTTATGCTAAGCCCCACATCACCAAACCGAGACTTAATTACAGTTTCAGCTCCCCCGGAAATGGAATCTTAAACCAGGCAGTCAGGAATCGCCTGATCAGCACTAGCTAGGCAATCTGCCTGATAGACCCCCGCCATCCCCTAAAGGAAAGTGACCTTGCAATAACCAGCTGGCTTTTTTGCCTAGAATAAGTTTCTTGTTCCCACTCCCTTCTTCCTACAAAAGTCTTTCATTTTGTATAGCTCCTCAGAGCTCCTTTCTTCTAGATTGGATGCTGCCCGATTCAAGAATCATTGAATAAACCCAAGGAAATTTACTCCGTTGAATTTTTTTTTAATGCCAGTGATATAACTTTGACCAAGTATAATTCTTTCATTCCTCATTCTAGCATCATTAAAATGGTGTTAATATCTACTTCTCAGGGTTTTGAGAAGCAATAAAGCAGTTATAGCTGATATAAATTGCCTACCCCAGTGCCCAATTTCTTTGTCACTGTATTATGTAGGTGCAGGGTTCAGCACAGCTTGGATGAGCTGCAGATGCTATGTCTGTCATCTGGTCTACTATCTGCCTTCACTAATGCAGGCATCTCTTTTGGATTGCCCCTCTCTCCATCTCTTCTGGGAAGCACTGGTTATGTACATGCCTTGAAGCACAACAATACTGGATTTACTTCTGTCTCTGTCATGCAGTGCTCTGTGTGTTGGGGCATTTTATTTTTACCTCTGTGAGCCTCAATTTCTTTATATATCAAAGGTGGTTTCTAGTAAAATGGCACACACTTTTCAGGGTAGTTGTGAAGATGAAATCACTTGAGGAATTTTCTATCTAGAATGTGCCAAATGCCTAATTTAAAACTGGTTATATAATAATTTTATCATAATGACTGATTATAATACTTTTTATGTTTGTTATTATCTCTAGGCACTGCAATCTTCAAAGCACAACCAACAAAATCATTTCTCTTCCAGCCCACACACTTTTTCTTCCCCCAAATAAAATAAAGCCAGTTTTAGTTTTAGATTTAGAAAGGTATTTCTCAGTGGGTCTTAGCTTACTAATTACATCCAAAATGCCAGCCTATTTTTTTATTGTATTTTCAGACCTGGCTTATAAGAATGCTAAATTAGTTTTATGTCAATAACCGAGTTAACTGGAAACATTATTTTCTCCTTCCAAAAATCTAAATATTTTGTCTCAAATGTCACCTTTGAGGAGTTGCCCTTCCTGAGCCCATCCATTAAACTCTACCTCCTTATATTGTTTTTGCTTCACACAATCATTGCTCAACATAGTATTACACTTTTTTTTTCTTGTTTACTGTTTAATTCTGCTAGAATGCAAGCTCCATAAGGACAAGGAATCCATCTAGTGTATTCTACCACTTGAGTCTTCAGCAATCATGATAGTGCCTGACCCTTATGTTCAATTTTTTTAACTTTAAATTTTGAAATAACTACAGACTCACAAGAAGCTGAAAAGAACACTATAAAGATGTTCTGGGTACCTGTAACTCAGCTTTCCCTAATGCTAACATCTTAAGAGAACTATAGTACATTATCAAAATTGGAAACTGACAATGGTAACATTAAACTATTCAGTATTAACTAATTGCAGATCTTAGGATTCACCAGTTTATGGTGAACTAAATTTTTGTATCCTTTTTGTATAGTTCCATGATGTTTAATCACATTTATAGATTTTTTTTTTATCACCACCACCATAATCAAGATACAGGACTATTCTCTTACCTCTCTCTCTCCCCTTGCTTTAGCCCTGACACCCTCTGATTAGTTCCCATTTGTACTGGGGTCCTCCAGGGAAACAGATCCAACAGGAGATAGATAGATAGATAGATAGATAAAGGAATGAGGAATCGGTTCAAGTGATCATTATGGCTAAGTTCCATGATCTGCTATTTGCAAACTGGAGACCCAGAAAAGCTAGTGATGTAATTCCAGTCTGAGTCTAAAGACCTGAGAAGCAGGGTAGCTGATGGTGTGAATCCCAGTCCAAGGCCAGGAGAAGATCAATGTCCCAGCTCTAGCACACAGGCAGGAAACAAAAGAGGCAAATTCCTCCTTCCTTCTCCTTTTTGTTCTATTCAGGCCCTCAACAGATTGGATGATTCTGAACCACATAGGGTAGGGTGATCTACTTTACTGATTCCACTGATTCAAATGTTAATTTCACCTGGAAACATCCTCACAGAGACACCCAGAAACAATGTTTAATCTGGGCACCCCTTGGCTCTATCAAATTGACACATAAAATTAACCATCATACCAGCTCTATAAGTTTGAGAATGTTAGGTGGGTTTAATCTCTTGATAGATACATAGATAGGCAGGTAGGTAGGTAGGTAGACAGATAGACAGACATACACGTGTGCACACATGAGACACATACACTCTTTTGAGAATGGTTATATTTACTTAGCATAATATCCTTGAAGTTCATCCAAGTAATGTGTGCTAATAGACTATTGCTTTTAATTGCTAAGTACTTTTCCATATTTGTATCAATTGTGTCATTAAATAAATCCCACTTTCTATAATTTATGGCACGTGTTTTAAAAACATGTAAAATATTTATATTGTAATCACTTTATTTTAAAATATTAACATGCTGCTTTCCTTGACAAGGGTACTGTGTATCCTTTAGCAAGCGGTAGAGATTCCTAAAAAAAAAATTTGATTAACTTTGATCTCCACAACCAGCCAAAGGAGGGTCTCCATGTTTATGGCTGTGATGTTTCAGTGTATGTGTTTTTTTAATGCTTCCCAGAGTTGACATAAATCAGTGTCAAACACATTGGAACGTTTTCTCTATTTATATCTTCCTGTTTTCTTTTCCCTTCCTGTTTCCAGAATAGGCTACCTTCTAAGTGGAATCAAGAGGAAAGAAAAGTCTCACTAAGCTGGTAATGAACTATTTTATTCTCTCTCTTTAAAACGCTTCTCTAAAAATATCTAATAAAGGAGACAATCCCTATAAGTTCAGATTGAGCAGATATGAAGTGAGACCCTGGAATATGAAATTTAATTGTGCTCTCCCCAAAACCCTGTTATACTTTGAGAAATTATAGAATTATTTAAGGAAAGCAAGGAAACAAATAAATAAATGACAATTAAAAACTCAAAGCTGTATGATATTGACAAAACTAGGCAGGTTAAATACTTTTAAGTTAATGATTATCAAACTTTAATTAATGAGCTATTTTGGGAGTATCAAATAATTGTTTCCAAATCCCACCCCCCCACTCACCGAGCACTGTGAATCCCTCTCACACCATATTAGTTTGCTGGTATGTGACTAGGAGAAATAACTAACTACTTATAAAAAAAAAAAATCAAGAGATGAAGCCATCCTAAAAAGGAAGAAACACTGGAACTGATAGAAGTAACTAGTGCTTCCTGTGCTTCCCATATGCCACTTTATAGATTGCTCACAAGAGCTTTCTGAAGTACACATTATATTCCCTATAGTAAACTAGTAAAATGAAGGTTAGAAATATTATATAATTTGCCCAAGAGCCTGAAGCTAGGCAGAGGCAAAGCTGGGATTACAACTTGAACTATCTGACTACCGCCTTTATATCCCTCCTTGCTCATCAACTACCACTTATGCATAGGTCTGTTGGCTAGAAAAGACAGATTTTCCTGGGTAAAACTCTTTGTATAAAATTCCAAAAAATTTTTAAAAGGATAAAAAGAAAGAAAACAACCATATCTGGTAATCAAAAACAAACCAAAAAACTATATAAAATTGTCAAAAGACGGATAGAATTTTTGTTTTAAGGCCTAAATTGGGCCACAAGAGATTTAACTTTCTAAAAACATCATTCTCCAATAAAAGGAATTAAGACTCCTGGATTGGGTGTTAGAACAGAAAAAGGATATTAATGGAAACCCTGATAAAATCTGAACAAAGTTTATAGTTACTTAACAGTATCATTCCAGTATTATTTATTTATTTTTGATAGTTCTCATATGGTTATTTAAGATTTTTCACACTAGGAGAAACTGGGTGAAAGGTATAAAGGAACTCTCTGTAGTATTTTGCAACTTTTCTGTAAGTTTTAAAATATTCCAAAATAAAACATTTTAAAATTTACAGAGAGAAGTTTTTAAATAGAGGTATGTAAGGGAAGAGTGGTTGGATTTGAAGGCAAAAAATAAATGAGCAGGTGTGCCTTGATAATGGTGTGATGATAATAGTATACTGTAGACTGCGGATATGACGAATCCAGTCTCGTGAAACTTAAATCTAATAAAATGAAATAAAACAAAATACCCAAGCCAAGTTCAAGGCTCATGAATTTAAATGACTACTGGATCTAAGCAAGTGTGGAAAACATATACAATGGATTAGTTGTGGCCAAAAAAAACCTTGAGAGTGTTGGTTATTTCTAACAGAGGGTAATAGACAGCTAATGCTTATTGAGCACTTACTCTGAACAAGGCACACTCTAAAGTACTTTGCATGTAGTGGCAAATTTACTCTTTGGGTTAGATGATACAACCAAATCCATTTTACAGAGAAGGAAGCTGAGATAGAAAGTGTATAAATAACTTGCCCAAGGTTACAATATACAATGGCAAACTTGAACTCAGGCAAAGCAATTCCAAGACACATCCTCTTAGCCACAACATTCTGCCAGTGCTGAGCCCTTACTAGTCCTAATAATATTTCCTAAGAAAGAAAATCAAACTTGTGTGCCCAACTTTTAAGTTTTCTTAAAAAAAAACCTTGATATGCATATTTTATGTTTAAAAGCTTGATTAAAAGACATTGGAAAATAACACAAACTTAATTTCAAAATATTCTAACAGCTAGCAAACAAATGACAGTTCTCCAGACAGTAGGTTGTCAGAAGAATCACAAACTACTGGCAAACTAAACCATAAATCGAACTCAGGGTATATCTTAATGACTTTAAAACTCCTAGAACGTTTCTTAAAAATTCAGCAACACTTTTAATCATCATAGAGCAGTACATATAATAAAAGAAACACCAAATGCTATGTGTGAAATAGAGCTCTCACTTGAATTTGAGCTTTCACAGATGTTGACCATAGACTCTAGGACTTTCACCTGAAACAGCAATATAGAAGCAGAAGTGGGGAAAAAGAAATGGAACCTCACTGCTCACTTTTCACGAAGTAGGTTCATGAGTTTCCGTAGTAAATTAAACTTTCTGCATCACTGAATTATGCACCACCCCTCCAAAGGCTATTACATGCTTATTCACTCATTTAATTAATGTTGAGTGTCTACAGTATGCCAGGCATTGCATTTATTGATACAAATAAGAGAGGAAAAAAACCCCCCTAAATATTCTGTAATCACCTATATGGGAAAAGAATCTGAAAAAGAATGGATATATGTATATGTATAACTGAATCACCTTGCTGCACAGCAGAAAGTAACACAATATTGTAAATCAACAATACTCCAATAAAAATTTTAAAAAATAACTAACTTTGTTTTTCTTATTTGAAAATACAGATCTGGAACAGAAGAAAGTAGCATAAACACTTTTTACCAAATACTTAGCAGGCACCAATCACTTTCTTGTTTACTGTGAAAGGGTGAAAAGAGCATAGGCTTTGAAATAATATTTTAAAAAATAGTTTTTGCAGGGCTTCCCTGGTGGCGCAGTGGTTGAGAGTCCGCCTGCCGATGCAGGGGACACGGGCTCGTGCCCCGGTCCGGGAGGATCCCACATGCCGCGGAGCGGCTGGGCCCATGGGCCATGGCCGCTGGGCCTGTGCGTCCGGAGCCTGTGCTCCACAACGGGAGAGGCCACAGCAGTGAGAGGCCCGCGTACCGCAAAAAAAAAAAAAAAAAAAAGTTTTTGCCACTTACTGCCTATGTGATATCAAAATTTTTAATCATTCCTCATGAACATAACTTTGTTACCCTGTAAATAGAGGACAATAATTCAAAGGAAAAAAAGTACAAGAATTATTAAAGTACTAGAGACATCCTAAGTAGAAGACATATTATATAGAAGGCCATCAATGGATGTTAGTTACCTTTTTAAAAAAATTACTGACTGCGGGACTTCCCTCATGGTCCAGTGGTAAAGAATCCACCTTACAACGCAGGGGACGCGGGTTTGACCCCTGGTCAGGGAACTAAGATCCTACATGCTGTGGGGCAACTAAGGCCGCATGCCACAACTACTGAGCTTGCACGCCTCAACTAGAGGCCGCATACCGCAAAGTACAGAGCCCACGTGCCCTGGAGCCTGTGTGCCACAACTAGAGAGAGAAAACCTGCAGGCCACAGCTAGAGAGAAGTCCGCGCACCTCAACGAAGGTCCCATGTGCCACAACTAAGACCTAATGCAGCCACAAATAAATAAAATAAATAAATAAATAAATAATAAATCTTAAAAAAAATTATTGACTGGAATGAGACTCATTGAGCTCTGATCTGGGTATATATTACCTAGCAGCCATTCATGATTTATCAGTTGAATGGGAATGGCAAATGTACCTATTGATAATTTACAGACTTGTGATTTTTTAGTAAGATAACTCATATATATCACTTAGCATAATACCTGGAGCATCACATGTCCTGATTAAAGTTTAGCTAATGCTTATATTTTGGGGTCAGTATTTCTCATGCCAGACCTAATTGAATTCATCCTAAAAAATGAGCTATGTCAAGCTCTGTTATCCACACTTTAGTGATGAAAATAAATAAGTTATCTGAAATACGAATCAATTTGGATTATGAAAATTATTAGATCTAAGGTCTATGCTTGACACATGAAATTTTGGAGGACTGCTCATGAATCCAGATGCTTAAGTTAATAATGTAGTGTTCTGCTTTATTTCATTGGCCTAGACACCTGAGCTGACGTGTTTCATGCCCCCTGAGTATCTGCATATTCTTCCTAATATTACTTGGACCTCTCACTTCTATCTGCTTTGTGGCATTCTCTTGTCACCTTTATATCAGAACAAAGAGAAGTTAGCTGTATCTGAAGAGATAGATTTCTACCACAGAGGACTCCAATTTGTCCTGTGTCACCGCACACATCTCGTCATCTTATATTGGAATCAGGCCTTGACTTTTAGAAGCTCCTCTCTATGTTGATGTATTTGTGGATTTACCTTTAGCAAAAACTCCTTGCAGCCAGGGATCCATGACCAGATAATGGGATCGTTCATGCTTGCTGATTTATGCAGTAACTCTTGAACTGTGTCATCCTGAAGCTCTTTCATTTCTTCTGCCAAGAACCACTCAGACAGAAATGACTCAAGCTATTTGAAGGAAGCCTTGGGAAATGATCATTTAAGACAAGGGGAAAAGACCTTATTCATTAGCCCTTATTCAAGCCTCCTCATAAATATATCTAATTGAAATTTTCAAAGGTTTTTTTTTTTTTTTTTACAAGGGTCAACTCCTTTCTCTTGAATTTACTTTTCTTAAAATAACAGTGAGTGCTTTTATAACTGGGAAGCAATGTGATGTTTTGTTAAAGAATAAGATTCAGAGTTAGGCAAACCTAGTCTTAAAATTCTATCGCAATTAATAATTGCAGATTCTTAGAAATTCATCTATCCTATCATACAGTTGTTTTCTTTACCTAAATGTGGGAATTTTAATAAATCTTTTTTGAGGTTACTGGGAATATTAAATGTGAGCATGCTTTAAAATGTCTTGTTTGGTGGCGCAGTGGTTAAGAATCCGCCTGCCAATGCAGGGGACATGGGTTCGAGTCCTGGTCTGGGAAGATCTCACACGCCACAGAGCAACTAAGCCCGTGCACCACAACTACTGAGCCTGCGCTCTACAGCCCATGAGCCACAACTACTGAGCCCACGTGCCACAAGAACTGAAGCCTGCGTACCTAGAGCCTGTGCTCCACAACAAGAGAAGCCACTGCAATGAGAAGCCCATGCAACGCAACGAAGAGTAGCCCTCACTCTCCACAACTAGAGAAAGCCCGTGGGCAGCAACGAAGACCCAACGCAGCCAAAAATAAATATTAAAAAAAAAATGTCTTGCCTGGAACTTAGAACACATTCCACAAATGGTGATTGAATTCCTTTTGGGTAAATTTTGTTTATTTCAAGGGAAAGAACATTCTAATTATTAACTTGTTATATCTTTTGTATGAGTCACATACTCTTGCACTTTTTGTATGGGTAGCATACCTTTATTCTTTTTGTCCCAGGATGGCATTACTGATACTGAGTATGTAACGCCTTTGGTGTCCAAATAAACACAACTCAGAAGTATAAGGGAGTTAGTGCCACAGGGATTAACTTTTGACAAATGAGAGGTAAAGCCAGCTCAAATATTCTTTCTCTTTCCTTAACTTAAATGCATCCTCTCAGAAGGCCTTCCCTTGATCTTGGCTCTCCCTTCTTTTCTGCTTTATTACTTTTTATTAGTCTTTTCCTTTATTTTTGCTTCCTTGAATTGTAGTCCCTATTCCTCCAGCTCCAGTTTCTGGTTATTAAGCTAAAATAGGAGTTATTATAATTACAATTACACAACAAATGATTATACAGTAGTTACCAGGTACCAGAAATTATTCTAACTGCTTTATATATACATATCTACATACATACCTATTTTATCCATCCCACAAATCCAGTGGGATTTTACTTCTTATCCCAATTTTACAAATTGAAAAATTGAATCCCAGGGAGACTATGGAAAATGTTTGAGTTCATGTATCTAGCAACTAATAGGTCTAGGATTCAAATTTAGGCCTCAAGGCCAGAACCCATGCTCTCAGCTACAACATCATTCTGGCTTAGGCTGGGGAGAACTATTAAGCAATGATAAGGGAGACAAAACAAAAAAGGAAACCAAAAGGAAAAACTGGGTTTACTGCTAAGATGGATGGATGAAAGGAAATATCTTGGTGTAACTAACAGAATGTATGCACCACGCTGGTTTCAGGCATCATTAAGGTCATAGATGTGAGAACCTTAAATTACATTTAGTACATCCTTATTAAATATGCTGGAAAACTGAGATATAGATAAAGACTTGGCCTAATTTGATCTACATATTATAAAATGATGACAGTTATAAATTTGTTACAATTAATGCTGCTTATTTCTTTTGGATTCATCACCATATATGAGTCTACATATGTTATGAGTCTACATGAGTCATACACAATATATGATTTGCTATATTGTCCATGAGTTCAAATAATTTAAGGACACAAAGATCATTTGATACCTAATTAAATATTACTGAATGCTAGTTGTCCACACTAATAGAAAGATACAAGGTTTTAAAGTTTTCTCGAGACTTTAATTCTTAACAAATTCAAGAAAATAAGAAATTGAGAAAAGCAAAAAGACTATATCCATTATGAATTACATAGATATTTATCATTAGCTAAATTTTCTTTTGTCCATAATCCTGAAAGAAAGGAGCAACTGAAGGAGTGGGGTTCAATGTCTGGCTTTTGAACAAACATATTTTATTTATTCAAATATATAATTAGAATTTATTGACCACCTGATGTAAATTGAATACTGGACAAATCTTTGAGAAATACAAGATGTAAAATAAATCCCTTCTCTCCTAGAGGATGTCATAGTTAGTGGGACACACACAAAAACATATAAACAACAATTATCCTGGTAAATTGCAATAAGTTCTGAAACAGTTTACTAAAGTGATTTAGAAATACTGATAAAATATCACACAATAACACGTGGAGAGAGATATTTTGAGAGGATACTGCAGAGAGTAGAAATATATCTGCAAAGTCAGTGATTTTGTTATGTTGATTAATCTTTAGATATTTTAATTTATTCAGGAAAGAAACAAAGATAATAACATTCCTTCACTGAATTCATTGCCAATGGGTGGCTTCATCTGAATCATCAAAAAAATGAAGAGGAATAGTCTTATGGAAAATATTTTTGTCACAAAGGTTTTGTCAAACTTGTCAAGGCTCTTGAGTATATCACTTCTATTTTTTGATAGGGTCTGCTAATGATATGTATTTTGTGATAGTGACATTTACTTTTCCTAAATTTTTTGAATTTTTATATTTTAGTGATAATGATATTTATCTTTTCTTTATATAGCCTCCCATTAAAATAATGTCTACACTATTATATTACCTGCACTCTGTGTTTAATAAAATATTATTAAAACGATGAATCAATATGTCAACATTAATTTAATGAAACTGGGGTTCTATTTTATTCAGAATTCATCTTATTATAAGTGACAAAATTAAAAAACTAGCTCAGGGTAAGGGAAAACTTACCACATACTGAATTAGATTATTGGGAAGTCTGATGGCAGATTTGAGTGTACATAAATAGAACATTTCAGACTTCCCTCTCCTCTCCTCTCCTCTCCTCCTTCTCCCTCTCTCTCTCTCAGCTCTTGTTTCTTTTTTTTTTTTTTTTGCGGTACATGGGCCTCTCACTATTGTGGCCTCTCCCGTTGCGGAGCACAGGCTCCGGACACGCAGGCTCAGCGGCCATGGCTCACGGGCCCAGCCGCTCCGCGGCATGTGGGATCCTCCCAGACCGGGGCACGAACCCGTGTCCCCTGCATCGGCAGGCGGACTCTCAACCACTGCGCCACCAGGGAAGCCCCCTTGTTTCTTTTTATTGGCTTTATTTCCTTAGGCAAGCACCCATGACACGGAAAAGAGCCCTCAGAAACTTGACGCCAAACTGGTCCTCAGAGCTGGAAAATTCCTCATTAAGAACGTAGTATAATCTATCTTGTTAAATCTATGTTCTAACTCCTTGGAAAGAGAGTTTGGCCCAGAATCATCAGGTGGTAGGTGGGCACAGGACAGCGATACATAGTCTTATCAGAACACAGGATTGGGAGCAGTTTTTTAATGGAAGGATGATTGCCTTTAATCATTTTTTTTAAACAAGATTCACTACTTGAGAGATACAGTGGGGTCTGATTATATGATCTCTGTTGTCATAGGAAAATTTATTACCCATCTTACTAACATGCATCAAGAAAAAGAAACTACTGATTCCTGGGAAACAGCTAACTAATAATCATTTGCACCCTCATCAACTAAGGCTGACCTCCTCCAGATTGTTGCAAAGACAACAGGGATTATTTTTATTTTTGCCTTAGCACATCTAACTATCTGTAGACAGAGCCCCTAATTCTTCCCTAATGGTCTCTGGTTGTGGAATATTAAACATCAGAAGTTGGAGTTGCTCAGGTGTAATAAGTCTTCTGAAATGGAACTGTGAATTTTATGCAGTTCCAGACATCACAAATATGGTCAGGATTTCTGCATAACCTTGGATTCCAAGGGAGTATGGTATGAGTATGCAGCTGAAAACATCTCCAGAAAATGTGCATTCCTGTGCATTGGCTATTAATTTAGTCATGCAAACTGTCAGTTAGACCATCACCCAACCAGCCTCTAAGCCAGTGCATCAGGCAGCTGTGTAATTGGTCATCCCTTTAATCAGATACTTAGCTAGTCAGCTGACCATCCATGAAGGTAGTCAACCATTCAGCTAGCAAGTTAACTAGTCTGTCTGCCAGTCAACCAGCCAGTAAACCTTTGAGCCAGGCAGTGATTGAGCAAGTCAATGAATGTCTCACTTCGGCTTGGCAGCCAGGCATCCAAGCCCTTTGCCAATCAATCAGCCATTCTGTCAGCCAGTCAGTCCTAAAATCTAGAAATAAAGGAGGATTGCCCAACTTTTTTTGGTTTTCGTTTTGTTTCATTTTTAAGATTGCTATGGCTTACTGATTATATCAATATTTTGCTCAGTCGTGAGTGAACTGAATCATTCCATTATAGATTTTCCAACTAGACAGGATATTTAAGACAGCACAGTGTTGTGATTTCTGATAATCAGTACAGACACTGTACCAAAAATTGTAGAGTCAGTATGTTTGCAGAGGCCATCTCAACATACTGAGAAGAATACTCACCTTAGGAAGACATATTTACTAAGAAAATAAAGGAGTAATAGCTACAGAATTATCAGGTTTTAAATTCTACAATTAATAACATGTCTCAGATATTCCATTTATATAGTATTTCTTAAATAACTTCTTTAAAAAATAAAATAGAGATTTACCTTTTAGATATTATAAAGTTAAGATTTTCAGGTAATCCAGACGTATCTTCCTCAGTTATTTCAAATGAATCTACTTGTCTCTATTGAAAAAGAAAAGTCGATTCAATGTTTGTTTCTTCTTAAATTCATTCATTCTACAATCATTTATGCACTATATAATAGATAATGTGTAAAAGCTCAAAGTTTAAAAGCAAAAAAAAAAAAAAATCTGCTCTGAAGGAATTAATGGACTTTGACACTGGTGAAAACAAACATTTAACTCAATAAGGGTTCTAATCCTGACAAAAGTATAAATCTTTATGTGATTACCCAGGGATATTTCCAGAGGAGAAAATGATGCTGAGGCCTGAGTTCTGAGGAGTAGGAGTTTTTTTTGCCTGTCCATTAAGAGTGGAGACAGAAATAACAAGCCCTCTGGGAAGTGTGGAGGGTCCTTTCAGAGAAGTACCAAACATCCTATTTTCGTGGATCAATCTACATGACTGGAAAACACCACTCAGGAAATGAGGCTGCAGAAGCCAGTGAGGTCATATCATGCCTATTATGTTCTTGTGTGAATTTCATCCTCAAGGTGGCAGAGTAACCCTGGAAGGACAGTGTCTGAGAGCAGGGACTCCATGCCGTCCAAAGTCTACATACTGACAATTTCTACATGGCTGCTCTTATGTTCTTGGACAGTGCTCTTCAGACTTTTTTTGTTCCTGCATTTCCAAATGAATTTTGAAAACCTCAACCTCTCGCAAATATTTAAATTGACACAAAACATTTAACTTTAAGCGTAGGCAATTATAAATGTTGGACTTCCTGGCATATTTTAATGCTGAAATTTTAAAAAGACATGTAGATTAATCTTAAAAATATATTCAATGACATGAAAACCTTACAGCAAGTTGATAACCACTTTTTTTGGGTTCCTGGACCCAATTCCAGCGTGTGGAAAGGGGGGTTTCCACATCACCAATAAACAATTCTCGGACACCAGCTGGGGGTCCTACAATTCAACCCAACTATGACACTACCTGCCCAGAGACAGTGTCAGATCTGATAGGTAAAAGGCTCAGTCCCACAAGACTGCCCCTCCTCGCCATACTCCCCTGCACAGCACATGCACGCTTCAGATACCAGTCAAAAGCCCAGGTAGTCTCCTGTATTTTTGACTCACCAGCTATAAATCACAGGTCCCCATGACCCCCTCCTCGGGTTCCATTAATTTGCTTGAGCCGCTCACAGAACTCAGAGAAACATTTTACTTACTAGATTACCAGTTTATTATAAAAGGATATAATTCAGGAACAGCCAGATGGAAGAGATGCACAGTACCAGGTATGGGGAAAGGGTGAGGAGATTCCTTGCTCTCTCTGAAGGCACCACTCTCCCTGAATGTCTACAAGAAACTCTCCAGATCCTGTCTTTCAGGCTTTTTATGGAAGCATTATTACATATGCATGATTGATTAAATGATTGGCGCTGGCAGCTGATTCAAATTCCAGCCCCTTTCCCCTCCTTGGAGGTCAGGGGGTGAACTGAAAGTTTCAACCTCTAACCACAGAGTTGGTTCCCCTGGCAACCACCACCCACCCATAAGTGAGTTCCAAAAGTCACCTCACGAATATAACGAAAGCCACTTTTATTAAATTCCAAGTGCTTAGGAGATCTGTGCCAGAAATGGGGATGAAAACCAAGTATATATTTCTTATTACAAATCACAATATCACACCACCATCAATCATTTTATAAATTAACAAGAAAACGTTTCTTTAACAGAGTTTTATTTTTTTCCTACTTCAACTCATTTTTTTTTCCACTGTTTTAAAAAAGTTTATCCTAATGTAATTGTTTATCCTGGAAAGTATTTTATTTTTCATCATACCATACTTTATAATAAAATGCATTTGTAAGATATTTATAAATTATGCACATGAAATATTTTTATATTATAGCATCCTACAGCTAAAAGGTTCTAAGTCTTTGAACTAAATTAGATTAATATTGCAATTAATATAAAAATATTTGTATAAATTTTTTCCAACCTTAATCACATAAAAATATTTTTGCTAAATTGGATTCTTACTGTGAAAGGAACTTTTTATCAAATAAATCATTTATTCACAGAAGAATATTTTTTCTCAGTAGAATGGAACAAAGACCAACACCAGTTAAACTTTTTTTTTAAACAGAGATAAATGCTGAGTACGCATGTACACAAATAAATAGAAGGGAATAAAAGGAGTTTTGCCATATAAAATCACTCAATTTGGCAAGCCCCTTTCAAGTTGCTATTAAAAAATTTCATAATCCTCTATCACCAAAAAATGTTCAATGATCTGTCAGTAGATACCTCCATTATGTACACCTATTATTTTGTTGGAGAAAAGTACTGGAAATCATCTGATTTGCAAGAAAATTAATTTTCTAGTCAATGGAGTCATTACTTTCCTCAGTGTCTGGAAAGTGCATCAAAGAAGTTTTACTAAGCTTAACAAATTGTTATTAACTTAACCTGTTTTTCATCCATTTAGAAGCACCTTGTTTAACCTTACCTAACCTGAGAGTTGAAAGACGTAATATCATTAACTTAAAGCATCTTTGCCAATATAACATGAATATCAATATACATAACAATTATTTCTGTATTGAAGTATAACTTACAAGTAGTAAGTTGCACTAACATTTGTCCATGGCTCAATGGAGTTTTACTTTATCTAGATGAAGTCATATGCACTATCTATATAAAGTTAATATCCTTTTGGCCTCTTTTTAGCATTCTCTAAAAACAATACTAAAGTGCAAGGGAGGAAAACCTTTTCAATAAATGGTGCTGGGTCACTTGGACAATCAAAGGAGAAAGAAAAAGTATATTGTACCCCTGCCACTGTTGGAGGAGGTTACTGACAGGACATGACCTCCGGTGAACCTGCCCACTGGCCTCAGGCAATCAGAGGCTCCATACACACCCTGCCTTTGGAATGTAGTTCCACCCACTGTTTCCACAGCTGTAGCCAGTTTAAGAATATAGCTTTTAGAGAGTAATGTGTCATTGAGATCATCTGCATTGAATACCTGACTGAACCTAGTTAAAGCCTCCATGCAAACATTTAAGATTCTTGTAGGTGGGTGCGGAGATCTCCTCCTCTCAAAAGGTCCCAGCCGTGAGCCATGGCCGCTGCTGAGCCTGCGTGTCCGGAGCCTGTGCTCCGCAACGGGAGAGGCCACAACAGTGAGAGGCCCGCGTACCACAAAAAAAAAAAAAAAAAAAAAAAGGTGGCCCAGGACAAGTCTCGCATGTAAGTTCCTTTGCTTATTATAAACAAATATTTAATTCTAGATATATTGTAGAACTAAATATGAAGGGAGAATAATAAAGCTTCCAGAGGAAACATAAGAGAACATCATTTCTTTGGAGAGGATTAAAGATTTTCTGAATGGGACAGTAAAATTGTTGAATGTTAAAGAAAAAAGTGAATATATCAGATTATACAAAAATTGAGAACTTCAATGTATTCAAAGGATCCATTAACAGAGCTGTCAACTGAAAGAAAAGCCCTGACGGGCAACTTTACTGTTAGGCAAAGTAACACCAGGGCCTTAACGGGTTTGCAACCCAGGGAGACCCAGTCGGGCCAGACACCGCAAAGTGAGGCCCACCACTGGGGCTGAGACTATAAAGGTAAAAACCACAAACAAGGTGAAAAAGCCATTCAGTTCTGATTGGTTGGTGGGTAGCTGTAACAGTTATTTTGGTTCAGTACTTTCCAAATGTCAAACTGTTACCGAATTAACTCATAAGCACCCTGATCTTGCCCTAGCCTGGCCGAGGCTCTCTTGCCTTGGTGGGGACGGGTTCTTTTTCCCATCAGGTTCAAGCAGTCGAATAACAAAACCTAAGCTGAGAGCAACATAGCACAAGCTTTATTCAGCCGCCAAAGAACAGAGAAGCAGGAACTAAGTTCATAGATCAACATCTCGCCCACGTGGCAAGACGGATTTAATTTTTAAAAGTCAAGACAAAGGGGAGAGGCATGAGGCTCATGATGGGGAGGCATACGCATTAGTCTACAGGGAAGAGGCAAAGTTTTTCCAGGGAGGGGGGTGCCACTCCCTTTCTATCCTTTTTGGGTCTGGTCACGGCTGCTGGTAGGTGTGCCCTTTAGTATGCTAGTGGAGTAAAATCAACATATAATGAGACTCAGGGTCTGTTGGAGGTCAGATTCATCGCCATCTTCGTCCCAGCTGGTTTTATTGTTGTTGTTTGTAGCTTCCCTTATCTCTGGGCCCTTTGGCTTAAAGATTTAAGTTAACTCTAGCTAAAGGTGGGGTTGGAGGGTTGTGAGCAAAGACCTGGAGCAGCTCTGACAACAAAACTGCAAGCAGGTACTTCTGCAAAGGGAGACAATCAGGCAGCCATTTGTTCTTCTTAATTCTGTTTTTGCTTTTCCATTGCTCTGAGGACTATTATCAATCATCGTGACATTTCTTGTGCTAGCCTTGGCCTCTTTTTTTTTCTTCTATTGTCAGAGTGACCAAACAATCCAATAGAATGAGGGAAGATGGTCACAGTACATATTTTATTTTCAGAATATATAAAATAACTCTGATGAATCCTTAAGGAAAAGATGAACGACCCAATAGAAGAGTGGGCATACTACTTGAAGGCATTTCACACATGTGGAGATTCAAAGGGCTAATGAGCCCAGGGAAGGTGATCAGCCTCATGAGAAACAGCTTGTGAAAATCACAACGTGGTAGCACGGGCCAACTACCCCAAAGGCCCAAAAGGCCTGAAGAGATAGGCGGACAATACCAAATGTTGGCAATAATGAGGGAGACATTAGGAATTCTCCTGATATTATCAGCTGGTCAAACTCTTCGGCAGTTTCTTATAAAGTTAAGCATATTTTATGACCCAGAAGTTTCGCCTTAGTTATCTAACTAACAGCAGTTTAGTTTCTTTTATTGAAAAGACTTTGCTTTCCACTTGGAAACTTTGCTGCAAATCAAGTGACCCCCGTTGTATGTTCCTAAGCGGGTACCGTACTTCTTTGCAGATGGGCGGGGCGCCCTGCGTGCTCACTGAGCGCTGTGGGGAGGGGTCGGGCCCAGAGGATCCGGACCGGGGCAGGCGGTGCTCCCGGTGAGAGCAGAGAGAAATCACGGAGGGAAGAGCGGGCTGGCTTGCAGGGCCTCTGCCGCCGCCGCCCATGCTCTCTGAATTACTGTGCGGTTAGGGAAGGTCTTTTTTTTTTTTTCCTCTGTACGCGGGCCTCTCACTGTTGTGGCCTCTCCCGTTACGGAGCACAGGCTCCGGACGCGCCGGCTCAGCGGCCATGGCTCACGGGCCCAGCCGCTCCTCGGCATGTGGGATCCTCTCGGACCGGGGCACGAACCCGTGTCCCCTGCCTCGGCAGGCGGACTCTCAACCACTGCGCCACCAGGGAAGCCCTAGGGCAGGTCTTAAAATCAGGCACTGGGCCCTTGAATTTGTTCTTCAAGATTGTCTTGGCTGTTCTTAGAGTGTTTGCATTCCTAGATGAGTTGAGAATCATCTTGTCAGCATCTACAAATAAAAAGCCTGTATTTTTTTTTTTTGGCGGTACGTGGGCCTCTCACTGTTGTGGCCTCTCCCGCTGCGGAGCACAGGCTCCGGACGCGCAGGCTCAGCAGCCACGGCTCACGGGCCCAGCCGCTCCGCAGCATGTGGGATCTTCCCCGGACCGGGGCACAAACCCATGTCTCCTGCATCGGCAGGCGGACTCCC
The DNA here is from genome assembly GCF_949752795.1 of Hyperoodon ampullatus. Taxonomy (NCBI): domain Eukaryota; kingdom Metazoa; phylum Chordata; class Mammalia; order Artiodactyla; family Ziphiidae; genus Hyperoodon; species Hyperoodon ampullatus. Next base: position 23,223,397 of record NC_136931.1, on the reverse strand, counting down.
AACCACTGCGCCACCAGGGAAGCCCTTTTTTTTTTTTTTTTTTTTTGATTGGAGCAGTCGTGAATCTATGGGAGAATTGAGATATTAACAATTTGAGTCTTCCAAAAGAATTAGGTACGTTTTAAGGTTTCTTGTATCTTTAAAATGTTACAGTTCTGGATGCTGTTTTCTACAACTTTGTTAATAACTCTGAATTATAGATTGTTTTACACACTCCTCCTAGCTCCCTGTGAAGTCTATGAATACAAAGCTAACTAATGACCATAGAAAACTGGAACTTAATCTTTCCATTTTTCATTCCGGGTGTTTATGTTTGCTTGTTTTTTGTTTGTTTTTTGTTCTTCCTTTCATCTGCATTCAGTTTGCCCATCTAAATTCCTTAAGTGTTTTGGTACTAATTTCATCCAAAATAATAGTGACCCAAGGCTAGCCATTCGCATTCTTTCCAGTTCTAAGATACAACCCATATATGTGTTTACAGTAGAGGGTTATAAATTACATTGAAATGCCATTCACTTAGAGTCGTTCTCCAAGATTGTTAAGAGATGGATGGTCTCCAGGGGAGGGTTGTCATAAAAAGGAAAATCAAACCAGCTGAATAATACAATAAGTCCCTGTAAAAAGCTAGCTCAGCCAAGCAGGGATATGAAAGGTGGCAGCCTTTGAGGAGATGGCTGACAGATTTCATTTGTTGAGGATCAGATCTTGCCCTGGTGTCACATGTCATATTTTCCCACCACCTTTTTGGTGTTCTACAGGCACCCTCTCCAGGTGCTGTCAGGGGAATATGCAGAGACTGCCAGTGAAATGGCAGGCGTGGTTAAGTCAAGTGTATAAAAAACAGCCATTTCTCCCCTCCTCTCCTGCTGAAAGGTTCAAACAGAATCTCTAGTTGATTTACTAATCATATAGGAAGAAAGTGAAGCTAGACTAAATAAGTCTGACTCCCCCGCTTCTTTCCTTCTCTTTGTCCCTCCCTCCCTCCCTCCCTCCCTTCCTCCCTTCCTCTCCCACCTCCTTTCCTTCCTTCCTTTCTCTTTTTCTCTTCCTTCCTTTCTCTTTCTTCCCCTCTCCCTTTCCCAGCCTCCCTCTCTGCCTTTCTTCATTTTTCTTTTTCCTATTTTCTTTCTCTTAATTCTTCTTTAGTCCCTTTTTAAATTTACAATGTAATTTGCCTTCCCTACCCCAGCCAACTTACCTGATTCCTACTTCTCCCTTGCACCTTGTGATTACAGAGGTTTTGTTTGTTTGTTTGTTTTTGTGGTACGCGGGCCTCTCACTGCTGTGGCCTCTCCCATTGCGGAGCACAGGCTCCGGACGCGCAGACTCAGCGGCCACGGCTCACAGGCCCAGCCGCTCCGTGGCATGTGGGATCTTCCCGGACCGGGGCATGAACCCGTGTCCCCTGCATCGGCAGGCAGACTCTCAACCACTGCGCCACCAGGGAAGCCCTACAGAGTTTTATAATAATTCTTGTATGATTATTTTCTGACTGTGTTTATTTTTATTTTTTATTTTTTTTTATTTGCAGTACGAGGGCCTCTCACTGTTGTGGCCTCTCCCGTTGCGGAGCACAGGCTCAGGACGCGCAGGCTCAGCGGCCACGGCTCACGGGCCCAGCCGCTCCGCGGCATGTGGGATCCTCCCGGACTGGGGCACGAACCCGTGTCCCCTGCATCGGCAGGCGGACTCTCAACCACTGCGCCACCAGGGAAGCCCCTGACTGTGTTGTCTTTTGATAGTCTGAGAGTAATCCATCCAGAGGTTGTCTAAGGCTCATGCTTGCTTCATCGGTTATCTTTAAGAAGAGTCTTCTTGACCTCTTTATTCAATTTTACTACTCTCACTCTTTCCTTTCTCTTTTTATATCGTGTGTGTGTGTGTGTGTACCTTCTCTTTGTCAAGGCACTGTGCTAGGCACCAAGACCTGAAAGAGGGCTTCCCTGGTGGCGCAGTGGTTGGGAGTCCGCCTGCCGATGCGGGGGATGCGGGTTCGTGCCCCAGTCTGGGAGGATCCCACGTGCCGCAGAGTGGCTGGGCCTGTGAGCCATGGCCGCTGAGCCTGCGCGACCCGAGCCTGTGCTCCGCAACGGGAGAGGCCACAGCAGTGGGGGGCCCGCGTACCGCAAAAAAAAAAAAAAAAAAGACCTGAACGATTAGCAAATGTTCACCTCTGACCAAGACACCAACTTATTCCTTCAGTTGTCTCTTAGTTTGACAATTGAGGATTCCAATCTGTGTATTAAGAAGGAAGTCAAGGCCTTCACAATAAAGATCATACAGAGTTTACACATAAACTTTAAACATAGTATTCAGAGCTTTACGATTTATGTAGGGATATTATTTATATATGCACTTTAAATAAATGTGATTTTCTCTCACAAGGCAACAGAGGAATCTGAGGTTTGATTCAGTCTGAGATTCTGATACCGGGGTCTCTATATGAGTCATGCAATAAGCTTGAAGAAATATTTTGAATGACTAAATAAATCATCTTGAAATAATTATTTTTCAGTGTACTATATTTTGAATGATATTTTGAACAATATAGAATGGACAATTTCAAATTATAAGTATAGGTTTTAAACATTACAGTTATTTGAAAAAATTATAGAAACCTTTTCATTTATATTTGGAGTAATAATATACTCCATACAGGCCTCAAAGTTTGAGAATCAAAAGCAAGCTTTAAAAAAGTGTTGTGTAGGGCTTCCCTGGTGGCGCAGTGGTTGAGAGTCCGCCTGCCAATGCAGGGGACACGGGTTCGTGCCCCGGTCTGGGAGGATCCCACATGCCGCGGAGCGGCTGGGCCCATGGGCCATGGCTGCTGAGCCTGCGCGTCCGGAGCCTGTGCTTCGCAACGGGAGAGGCCACAACAGTGAGAGGCCCGCGTACCGCAAAAAAAAAAAAAAAAAAAAAAAAAGTGTTGTGTAAACCATAAAGCTATTATCATCATTTATGTCATTAACGATGTTATTTCATAAATATTTGGGGAAATGTCATTAGCATAAAATAGTATATTTTCACGATGATGAATTTTAATAAGGGAATAAAGCTAAACAGACATATGTATTTGTGTGTGCGTGTGTGTATATATATATATAATTATAAACAGTTTCCCTCTTTTTGTGTATATAATTAGAAGTATTCAATATGGAATATCTATGCACAATATAAAACTTAAAGCATTTTTCTGAGGACTAGGATTTGATTATACCCTATTTAAAATCTAGTAAGTTGAGCCTGATACTTTTTTTTTAATAGATGCTGGCAGAAGACATGAAACTGCTTGGTCAGAGACAAAGGACTTCATCACTCATGGCACAGTAAGTCGCATGAGTATCCACATGTTTGTATCAGTTCTGCTTGCCCCACAAATCCCACGTAGACGGTCTAGACAGATGCCTGCTACACAGAGGGTTCTAATGCAGAAGGGAAACACTGAGCTTACAAAGCCTACCATTTTATAGCAAGCAGGAGAGAAGTAAACCTTTGTCCCCAGGGGAGATGCTACTCACCCCTCGCTGCAAACACAACTCTGAGTAATGGCCCAGGTAATGTGTTCAAGCATGAACTGTGGCACCAGCAGCACATGTGGAAACATGAGAGATGCAGGGAGAAATGTCTCATATAGTTTTGAATTTCCCTGTGAAGAAAAATAATGTTGAATCTATATAACTTGGTATTTACTGTAATTCTGGACTTTGCTCTAGTATTTTAAACCCAGACTTAATATAAAAATGACTTTGTTTCAACCAAGTGAGATTGAGTCCGCTAACGTTTACTTAATGCCTACTGTGTGTATGTCACTGAGCTGGGTGCTTTGTTACATAAGAGACCATTCAGTGCATAAGAAAGCATTCCAATAAAAAGGCTTTCAAAAATAGTATTTCAAACAGCAGACTGTCTGAGAAGAAGCAAGGCAAAAAGGAAGCTATTGTCTAGCAGCGATCAATTTCAGACAGTTTCAAAATGCCTCTGGTGATATCATTCTCACCATCTCATAATGTTTTGCAAGTTGTTCGGAAGAAAACATTAAATCACCCGGTCAGTAGAGCTATTCTGTTCCCTATAACTCAAATCCACTGTGTACCGGAAATCATTTAATCACTCCAATGCCATTCTCATAGATAAAGCTCTGCCTCTTTCTTTAGAATTATGTTACAGATGTTGCAGAATCTGTTTATTCATAGAAAGGAAAATGTCAAAAAGTGTACAGTTGCTGTCCTGATAGAGGGTTTAATGCATTTGTGTGCACACACATAAACACACACAGACTGACCTCTTTCCCTCTCTGTCACCCTTCTAACCATCATCCTCCTAGCAAAATCTCTCAACTGCAATAACCAACAAATTATTCTATAGTTTGCACTCTGAGTTACTCCATTTTCTTATACATTATTACAATCTTAGGTAGAGTGATCTTCAAAATGTAAACCTAACAATTTATCCCCATGCTAAAGCCATCCAATGGTATCCTATTTTTGTTGGGTTAAAGCAAAAACTGCTTAACAATATCTACAGCCCCCTAGATTTTCTACATTAGGAGTCTGAAAACAGTGGCCCATGAGCTAAATAAACTTTCAACATTATTTGTAAATAAAAATGTATTGGTATATAGCCATACATACTTACTTATGTATCGTCTGTGGCTGATTTTGCACTACTGCCAAAGAGCTGAATAGTTGCGATAGGACTGTAAGGCTTGAAAGATTAAAAAATATCTATCTTGCCTGAATTTGTATTCTTTTCTTAATGGAAGTATAGTTGATTTGCAATATTGTGTTAGTTTCAGGAGTACAGCAAAGTTACAAGATTCGGTTATACATATATATGTATATATTTATATTCTTTTTTATATTCTTCTCTATTATATTTTATTACAAGATATTGAATATACTTCCCTGTGCTGTGCAGTAAATCTCTGTTGTTTATTTTCTGTGTGTTTGTGTGCGTGTGTTAATCTCACACTCCCAGTGTATCCCTCCTCCCCTTCCCCTTGGTAACCATAAGTTTGTTTTCTATGTCTGTGAGTCTGTTTCTATTTTGTAAATAAGTTCATTTGTACTCTTTCTTAGATTTCACATATAAGTGATATCATATATTCATCTTTTTCTGTCTGACTGACTTCACTTAGTATGATAATCTCTAGGTCCATCCAGATTGCTGCAAATGGCATTATTTCATTCTTTTTTTATGGCTGCGTAATATTCCATTGTATGTATATACTGCATCTTCTTTATCCATTCATCTTTTAAATAATTAATTAATTAATTTTTGGCTGTGTTGAGTCTTTGTTGCTGTATGCAGGCTTTCTCTATTTGCAGTGAGCGGGGGCTACTCTTTGTTGTGGTGCGTGGGCTTCTCATTGCAGTGGCTTCTCTTGTTGTGGAGCACGGGCTCTAGGTGTGCGGACTTCAGTAGTTGTGGCACATGGGTTTAGTTGCTCCTCGGCATGTGGGATCTTCCTGGACCAGGGCTCGAACCCATGTCCCCGGCATTGGCAGGAGGATTCTTAACCACCACACCACTGGGGAAGGTCCCATATCCATTCATCTGTTGATGGACACTTAGGTTGCTTACATATCTTGGCTATTGTTAATAGTGCCACTGTGAACATTGGTGTGTGTGTATCTTTTCGAATTAGAGCTTTTGTATTTTCTGGATATATGCCCAGGAATGGAATTACTGGATCATATGGTAACTCTGTTTTTAGTTTTTTAGGGGACCTTCATACTGTTCTCCACAGTGGCTGCACCAATTTGCATTCCCACCAACAGTGTAGGAGAGTTCCCTTTTCTCCACACCCTCTCTAGCATTTATTATTTGTAGACTTTTTGATGGTGGCCATTCTAACTGGTGTGAGGTGATATCTCATTATAGTTTTGATTTGCATTTCTCTAATAATTAACGATTTTGAGCATCTTTTCTTGTGCTTGCTGGCCATCTCTGTCTTCTTGGGAAAAATGTGTATTTAGATCTTCTGCCCATTTTTTGATTGGGTTGTTTGTTTCTTTTTATTGAGTTATATAAGCTGTTTGTGTATTTTGAAAATTAAGCACTTCTTGGTTGCGTCATTTGCAAATACTTTCTCCCAGTCTGTAGGTTGTCTTTTCACCTTGTACATGGTTTTGCTGTGCAAAAGCTTATAAGTTTGATTAGGTCCCATTTGTTTATTTTTGCTTTCATTTCTACCAAGTTTGTATTTTATTGCTGCATAACTAACTACAACAAAATTATCAGTTTAAAACAGCAAAAATGTATTACCTGCCACTCCCAAACCCCACACCAAGGTACCCCATGAACATCTGGAACAGTGTTCAATGAAACATGAAACTTAAACTCTAAAAGAAAGTCTACTTAAATATTTCAAGTAAAGCGTTTGACAGTCAAGGAAGGCAATATTGCCAATGTGTCTTTTTTGATTTTATTCAAGTAGTTTGTTCCATTACTGCAGTCAAATAGGTACGATTTAAAATGTTGATTCCTAGAAGGAAAACAACCTGTTAATAATGGGTAGAAGACTTGAATGCATATCTAGCCAAAGAATGTATTACAAAAGCAAATAAGCACATAAAAAGATGCTCAAAATCAATAGTAATAAGGGAATTGCAAATTAAAACCACAATGAGCTACGAGTGTCTACCTAGTAGTATTACTAGACCTAAAGACCAGAATTTTCAAGTATTACACAGCAGGGGCTGCCTGGAGTGAGGAGTGCTTGTGAGGACTGAGTGCAAAGGGATAATAAGGAACGTTTTGGAATAATGAAAGTGTTCTAAGTCTAGATTGTGGTGCTTATTTCACGATTACACAAATTTGTCAAAATCCATCCAACTATACATTTATGTTGTACACTTTAATTATGGAATTTGCATGGAAATTATAATTAAAGAAAGATGCTTAAAATGTTTATGGCTCATAATCTCCCAAATTTTCCTATAGAATTTTTATTTGAAAAATATATTTTAGGGCTTCCCTGGTGGCGCAGTGGTTGAGAGTCTGCCTGCCGATGCAGGGGGCACGGGTTTGTGCCCTGGTCCGGGAAGATCCCCCATGCCACGGAGTGGCTGGGCCCATGAGCCATGGCCGCTGAGCCTGCACGTCCAGAGCCTGTGCTCCGCAATGGGAGAGGTCCTAACAGTGAGAGGCCTGCGTACCGCAAAAAAAAAAAAAAAAAAAAAAAAAAAAAAAAAAATATATATATATATATATATATTAGTTTCCAGAGAATCCTTTAAATACATACTACATGCACACACATATACACACTCACACATATATACACACACGCATCCCCCTCCACAGGTAGTTGTGAAAAGGTAGGCTGACAAGACTGGTAGAATCTACATGCAAGGTAAAGTATGAGGGTAAACAAACTATAAAATAAGCAAGAAAAGTTATCTATAGAGAGGAGAATTGAGGAGACACCTGGCCAGTAAAAAGAGAACTCTGCATGTGTGTGTGTGTGCGTGCACGCATGTGTGCGTGTGTGTGTGCGCATGCACATGTTTGTGTGTGTGTGCGCGCCCACGTTTGTGTGTGAGAGAGAAAGAGGGATGCCACCGTATATGATTTTATACTTTTCGACCCTTCAGTCAGACATTTACTATTTGAACGAATTTGTATGGATTTTTTCCTTATAAATAAATAGACTTGATTAAAATGGAATGGAATAGAGAAGGAGGTTTTGAATACTGAATTTTAAATGGTGACAAAAATCATATGTATGAATATGCATATGTGTATGAGAGTGCGATGTTTTAGGATCTGGATATAATGTGGTGAAGCTTAAGTGTTCATTAAGCCATAATTTTTGTGGTCCTAGTGTGAATCAGGGCTGTTCTGAGTGCATTTTTATATTCTCCTACAATTAATTCTCATAATTTTTAGATGAGAATGTGGTGTTTACAGCGGGTTGTGTGAAACTCTCCTCTATCTTATACTTAGAACCAGTATTGGAATAAGACACAGGAGAGCTGGAGATGGATATAAAAATATCAGCTTAGCAAACAAGTTAATTGAAGAACGTGCAAAAGATTTTTACTAATCCTTTATAAAACATGTCACCGTCTCAAGTATATACTTTGAAACAGCTCACTGGAGAGAAATTTGGGATCTCAAGCAAATCAGTGTCCCAAGATATCTGTCTTGCGCTGCAGAAAAGCAAGAGAAAGAAAGTGTTCTTAATCCCAACAGTCTTTAGGTTAGCACAACAAAACCAAGGTACATGAACTAAGTAAAGGAAGTCACCCACAGTGAGATTCAATCTGCCTCTTTTCTCCCCTTCTACACAATTAAAGACTTAATTTTCCCATTTTACAGATGGGGAATCTGTGCATCGATACAGGTAAGATACAGAGAGTTACACAACATATCCAAAGTCACACAGTTTTAAGGGGTATATTTGAATACCAGCCGATTTGTATAAGGATTATACACATAACAGTTGCACTGTTTTTTTCTTCTCACTGTATTTTATCTGGAGACTTCAGTTTCAAAAGATAGGGTCTGATTATGTAGACCTGCAGTGCTAAGGAATTAAGTTTGCATACTGAAATTATGGAAAATGATATATATTTCTGGTATAGCAAATGACATATTTGTTTTTTAGAAGGAAAAAAAGTCACACTTAATAATGTCATACCTTAAATCAAACTGCTTTCAATTCTTTATATTTTCAGTGTCTAACTTCTCCTGTGGTTATGCATTATACATTCTTTCTCCCTTCTGTGGGCATATTTAAGTTTTCTTGTGTTTTCACCTTCTCTTGGCTCTCAGGCATACTGGGAAAACAAGGTGATAAATTGTGTGACTGGGAAAAGGGCATCTGTGAAGAGAAAGAGACATTCTTTTACCAATTCTTTCCAATGTTTTGTGAGATTCTTAGTCAACACCCTGTGGATTTTATGTGTAAATAGGACAGAGACAAAGAAATTGACCTCTGAAATGAATAAGGCATGTGGTATTCTAGGAACTTGGGTGGTAGCGATAAGAAGTATGTATGTATGCATTATATATATATACACACACATATATATGTATGTATGTATATGTATTTTTTTAAGCAGCTCCTATTTTACCCTTGGTACCACAATCCTTTTCCAATTCTGAATCCCAGCCAGATTCCTCAACTCCACCAATGTGTCTCTCACTGAAAAATAAATGTCATGTTGAATCCATCTCCAACATCTTGTTTCTCTCAGGGGATTAATTGAATATTAACTACATCTTGATTGAGAAGATACCCAATACCAAAAAAAAAAAAAAAAAAAAAGAATATCATCTTGAAAAGCTTAGCAATTAGCTAGACCAACTTCTTCATTATTCAGATGATGAAACTGAGTCCTCTTTCTGACCAGACCCTAAACTTGGGGCCCTGTGTGTGACTCAGTTATTACAGTTTAGCAAGGATCCTGCAGGGTCAGTTTATCAGAAATCCCCTACTCTTTGTCTGACCACCTGATCACCCTAGCCTGCTCTCAGGAAAAACCCTTTTGGAGCAAAGAATCACTCTACCTCTTAGTAGTTTTCCATCTGCCATCCACCTCCTTACCCGGACCCTGCAACCCCTGCCCTTGACTGTAAATCCCCAGTTTTCCTTATTGTGTCCAGAATTGCACTCATCTCTCTTCCCTACTAAAAAACTTCATTATAGTACTCCCTCCCTTGAATATATTCTTTGATATTGTCTTTAACAAATGTCATGAATAATTTTTCTTGTTTTTTTCCCTAAGCACAAGGTGTGCTTATTGCTACTGGCGTATCATTGATCCTAGACCTTCTCAGCCAACTGAGAAGGATCATATATGCATGTATAAAGACACATATATTTACATTCTGTGCACTCTATTTAGATATGTGTGAAACTAGTAAAATAGTGGAGGTTTTGTATATTCATGATATATATGTGTGTATGTGTGTGCCTATATGTATATATACACATACATATAAATACATATATTCATATGTTGCATTTATTCTATAAATCATTATTATTTCTTACAGGATTTTTTCCATTTTAAATTGGATTTTCAACCTATACATGTGGCTGTATGCAAATAAAATGGATCAATTCTGTATTCAAATCCAATATATGTAAATACAACATAAAGTTTCAAAATATTACTGTTCACTATTTAGTCAAATGCACAAGCCACAGTTATATATGGATTGTGCTAGTGATAGAAATCAACTGCTATCACACACATGCCTAAGACGAGAATGTGGGTGATGAAAGAGAAGGCATCACAACTATCTTCAGTTGTTTGTAGATAGTATGAGAGAACTGTCTCCTGGTACTGAGAAATATCTAGGTTGAAATCCTACCTTGTATCATTTGTAGAAACAGCTCCCTTGGAATATCCTCCCAGAGCCATCCTTAGGATCATTTGTGATAATATCTTGCAGGCATGACACATCTAGGGTTGTGATTTTTAGTCTAGGGAATATACATAGTAATGACCATTGCTCTTTGAAATGGCTAGGTTGGTTTACAATCCAAGCAGCACCCAGAGGTGCTTTCTGTTCCCTCACTTTCTCAAGCATTATCCAGCTTTCTACTCTATGGGAAATGACAAAGCAGAGTGATCTCCCTTTGTTCTGTAAATTTTTATTTTGTTGATAGTACTTTTTGGTCATATACTTGTCATACCTTTGCATCCCCTATGTGACTTTCCTATTCATTTAATGTACCTATTGTTCTTGATTTCCTCTCATTTTCTTGTTTTGCAGCCAAACCTTGTCAATTCAAATTATTATTTACTCAGTTTTAAATTTTGCAGATAACTTGCCTCAACTTGACTTATGTCTCTTGTATTTGTCTATGTTTTCATTTTTTGAATGGAAGTCCTTAAATTTGGTGGATTTTAACCCAGCAAATTTTTCTTATATAGTTTATTTTTTCCATGACAGGCATAAATCCTCTCTCCCCCATTGAGCAGTGGTAGTCTAGCATTTCCTCTTTTCCCTTTATAATTCTAAATTTCATATTTAAATACATAAACCCTTAAAGGTTTATTTTTGTATGTTGTGAAGTATTTACATTATTATTTTCATGTAATGAGAACTTTCACAGTGTATCCATAAACTAATCAGTTCTTTCCTAAGTAAGTTTTGATCTCCTGTATCTATCATAAACTGAGTTCTCATACATAGAATGTTCTGTTTCTGGTTTCTGTGTTCCATTTCATTTTTTGTCTATTTCAGCCCAAGTAACTATTTTTAATAATAGTTTGGAGAATATTTTATATCTGATAGCGCAAATTTTCTGTTTGCTCAAAATTTTCATGATTGTCTTGAGCTTCCATGATTTTTTCCTACATAAATTTTCCAAAAAGTGTAGCTGAAATTTCATTAGACCTCCAAATATGTTTAAATTCATTTGAGGGTGAATTGGCACATTTATAATATATTAAGTAATAATGTTCATCAACATGTTATCTCTTTTTTCATTAAGATAGTTTTTCACTTGTTTTGTTATTCAGTCCTTCCCATTATCTCAATCTTAAAAGCTTCTCAACAATACTTATCATAACCTCTCCTAATTGTATTCCCTAGATAGTACAGATGCCTCTCCTAAATTCATGAATGATGTAACATAATCATATTCAGTTCAAAGAATAATGTTATGTTCATTCATTAATTTCATTATGTTCATTAAGACTAGAGTTTAAGTTATACCTTTTTCATCAACTAATTGTGACTTTAGAAAAGTCATTGTACATCTATATCTCAATTTTCTTCTTTGTATAATAGGTTAATAGATTAAATATCTGATTTAAAATGTCTAGAATGTAGTAGACTCATCAATGCCTAGTAATAAATAATCATATTAATAATACGTATTATTCTTAGTATTCTCAGTATTCTACTTAGTTACTCTTTAGTAAACAAACTAAATTCTTCATGTGCATGAATACTGACATGGATGATACCATACATATCAATTTTTATGTTTACTGTGATGCCATTGTTACCTCTGACTGTTTGAAATGAGTATCCACTACTTCTAGAGGATGATATATTTATATTGTTTTTAAAGAGTTTTTATAGGCCAGATCTTTGGTAAGTGTATTACACAAAAAATTTTTATCAAAATGAACAAATACCCTATGTGTTAGATGTAAATATTGCCCCTGTTTTATAGATGATTAAACTTTGCTCCAGTAATTTTTCTTAAAGTGCTCAATTTCACATAGCTTGATCTGAGATGTAAACTCATGTCTGCCTAAATCCAGAACTTCTGTGCTTAAATACTAGGCAGACCTATTACACAAGATTAGACAAGAGCATTTCCCTTCTGCTGTCATTATTGTGGAATGAAAGGACGTTTACACAAACTTTTCAACATTTAGTAGAGAGATGAAAGGGACACTTGTAGTTTACTCTCAGGGAGCAGAACATTATAAAGAACAATTTCCTGTTGTCTGAGGGTTCTATTTAATTGAAGATTTTTCTCTCCTTTGTTCTGTGTAAGAGTCTTAGCTTGCCATTACAATTCTCTTCAGAAACTAAAGGGGAAAACAGGTTATTGAATGGAATTTGTTTATGGAAAAGCATTCTATAGTGCTGTCAGCTCAGCCGCATGAAGTGCAGAACTTACTATGTGAATGGGAATTTAACGTTAACACCTTGGGACCCATTGCCCAACCATGGGTTTTGTCAGGCAAACATATGCAGCCACTGGGAAAATGCATGTACTTTAGCAAGAACTTTTTAGTCATAGTTTGAAACTTTCACAGGTCTGAAAGTATTGTATTGCCTTCTCCTGTATTATGTGGATGGCAGACATAATTCTTCCGTATTCACTGTGGCCCTCATTCATGATTTGTGTTACATTTGGTCATAAACTTTCTGACATACTTTTATTAGATTTAATATAAATTACTCGCTAAAGATTACACTCAGATTGCAAAATGGTAAGCATATTTTGATCAAGATGTCCATTTATCCTTTTTGCTTTCAGTCCCTGTGTTTAGTATATTATTTTCTCCTGCCTGCTCAGAATAATTTTGCCAAGGAGTTTTATGTTATGCCATATGACTACGTATACTTGGAAGACAGAGACCAGGTCGGGATCTTGTATGCACAATGACCAGGGAGAGTTCAATAAAAGCTCAGTGGAAAGCAAATCAGTCTTGGGTCCAGGTGACATAAGTTTTCGTTTTAGCTCAGCCAGTAAGTAGATGGGTTATGCTATGGAAGTCACTTTCTCTCTGTACCTTAGTCAATAGAGACACTAATGGAGGTCAGACTTCCCTAAAAAATATTGACAAAAAGTGCTTCCAGATCCTGTACCTCTGATACCCTCCCCAAGATGTCTGTGTGTCCCCGGCAATCTTATGTTCTCCTGGTTAAGAGGGTCTCTTATTTCCTAACTTGACTGAATTCTTAGGGTTGGCTTTGTGTCTTGAGGCTCTCCTTTATTGCCTTCTTGGTATTATTGATCCAAAGGTAGAACTCATGCCCTTTCCATGATTTTCACGGTAAAAGAACAAAAGAAGCAGTAACAACAAAGAAAACATCAGCAACAAAGCAAATACCTTTGCAGTACTCAAGTATGGATTATATTATAAAGATACTTCTGGAGAAGATAGCAAAATCATATCCTCAAAACCCAAAAACAAAATCTCATTAAATAGAGGCTATAATTTTTATAAATATGAAATGCTCCCTTTGAACACTCATTTGCATACTAAATAAGTATGAATTTTCATTTCAGTTTTGCTAGTCAGTTCAGATAAGTTTCTCTTTGCAGTATACTTGTGCGTTCATGCACATATACATATGACATAAACATTACCAAATTATCTACCTGTTCCTTTTTATTTTATTTTATATTTTAATTTTTGGCCACACCATGCAACCTGTGGGATTTGAGTTTAATAACCTGTTCTGAAAAATCACAATATGCAGAAATAAGAAGGTATAGTCTTGGTCATCGTTTACAAAATTTAAAATCCTAGATATAACCTACTTGAGGGAAACAAAAAACATGAAAGTGATTTTGCTAATTCTAAGATGAAATCAGTGATGCTTAATGTGATAACACACTGAAAATAAATGCCAGGATGTAGAGAATTACAATGAGTTGTTTTGGTGCCTTAGAAATTTAGAGACCTGAAGTTCCGTTTTAGTGATGTCACTCACTGATGCATATGTGATTTTTAATGTATTGTGTTCTCTCTGATTTAACTTCTATCCTTTTTTCACTGTATCTGTTTATTGGTCTACCTCACTACCTCAGTCTGTTTCTAGCTCTCAGTATACCACAGACATTAGTGGCACAGATTCTGATGTCATATGATCTAGGTTCTAATCATCTGTAAGCAACCTACTTGTTGGGTGTATTATGGCACATTACGTATTTCTCCTTTGCCTTAGTTTCTTCATTTACAAGCTGAACATACCTTTCAGGGTTTGTGCTAAAGAAAAAAATGAATTAGCATACATAGAGCTCTTTGAAGAGGACCAGCCTTACAGAGAACGATGAATAATATAAACTATTAATATGGTATATTTTAATACCTGGCATGGCAAGCTTTACTTTACCAATATCACACTATTTTAAAAAAATCAAGTGTTCTGTTTTGTTTCTTATTCTACATGAAATGTAGACTATTAAAGTTGCTTCTAAATCCCATTAACCCCACTGTGATTATAATTGGAATTATATTAAATCCATTTATCAATTTGTGAAGAATCAAAATTTTATTGGTATTAATTACCCCTGAATCTAGCAAGGAATATAGTATGTCTTTCAATTTATTAAAATCTTTTTAAGGCCCCTAAACACATTTAATATGTACTTTATATGTGCTCAACATATTTCTTGTTATTTTTAATCTGCATTTTACTTTTGTAGATGAAATGTTATGATTTCTAACTGGCTCTTGTGAATATATAAGGAAGCATCCTTTATCATTATGCATATTCCCTAAACTCTCTGAATTTCATTTTTTAATATAATCGGTTTCCAATTGTTTCAGTTGAATCTTCTGAAAAGATTATCATACCAACTACAAATATTGATATTTGTCTTCTTCCTCCATGTTTATACTTCACATCCTTTTCACATAATTTACAGTGTTAGAATAATGTAAGTTAAATTATGTTAGCCATCTTTCATTTTATCCTGATTCTAATATGATTATCCTAAGTTTTCTTTTCTCCTCCATTAGCTGAAATATAGAATTTCACCACTCAGTGTAGCTTAGAAATAATCTGTTCTTAATTCTTATTTTATAGGGGAGAAAATAAAAGATCACAAAGTGTAGCAAATAGTTCAAAGGTTGCCAGCAAGCTAGAGGTGTAAGTTTACTATAGCCCAATTTTCCTTAGTGGGGGCAGTCCTGTTCGGGATATTTTATTCTGAATCAATCAAATAAATAATTAAGTGATTTTTTTTCACCTTTCTCATTCTGCTTAATTTAGTGTTTCATTAAACCAAGATTAGTTCTATTAACCATTGCTGAAGCAGCAGCGGGAGAGCTTGTATCACTTTCTGACCTGGGAGGAGACATTATTGGGTTTTCCCAAGTTATAAAGAGAATGTATTTTATACATTTATTGTCACAAAGCATCTAATAATTAATGAGATCTTAGGAATTCTCAAAGTCTCAGTTTTCAAATTACTGGAGTTCAAAATCTAAGCATCTGAAATTTCCTTTCTCCCTGAGAGATGGAACAAGTTACCATGTGATGTGGTTTCCTACAAAATCCAGGTGGATGGATCCTGTGCGCAGATAGAGATAAACTGTTTTATATTTCAAAGAATAATTTGGTATCCCATTGACTTCAGTAAGGTACATTGTTATGGAACACAAGACAGGCACACTCTTTTCATAAGGAATGTATATTATGGGCATTGGGCCGTCTCTGCAGGCCAGCCCCACTGTCTGTTATGTTTCTAGTTGGGTAGTTTGTATCCTATTTCTGGTGCAGAACCTGGAGGGTCCGTGCTGAAATTTCACTCCTGGGTGCATGGTCCTCCTAACGCCTCTCCTAAAGGACCTAGGAAATTACCAACCTTTGATTCCAGAGCCCCAGAGAGTGAATGGAAATAGGCATTTGAGGGTGATTACTACAGGTATGAGAATAGGTAGGGCTAATGGAGAACAACTTACAGTGCTGTGAAGTTTTGATTTTAGGGGTATCTATGTAGTTAATAGCTTTCTGAGTGAAGAGTGTAGTTCCTACTTATTCTCTATGGATCAGGAATTTAGTGAACTGATGGAGGGCCAAGAGCTGATTCTATCTTCATGTGCTTAATTGAAGGCAGACTCAGGAACAGTGGCTTGAAATGTATATCTCCCACTGGAAAAGGAAACATGGAGTTTGCAGATCCCCTGTTCCCAGAGGTTAGTGTGGTTTATTTTGAGCATTCTGGGGCCTTTTCTCCAATGGAGGGACTGTGATGATTGCAGACACTATTTAAAAGTCATGGGTAGACAGAAAGCATGTCCATTGCTGAGATGGGATGTTTGTTATGTGGAGGACGCCTCTTGCAAATGGTATCTCTGCAAAGCAAGTGACTGTTCTTAAGTGTCATGAATCCTGGGCAGGCAAGTGTGACATACTTCAATACTTGGTACAGCTTCTACAAGAATCGTTCTTAGACTCAAGTTATTCACCCTTTGAAAGGTAGGAAGATTCAGATTGTCAGTGTTTTTTTTTTTTTTTTTATTGGAGTGTAGTTGATTTACAATGTTGTGTTAGTTTCAGGTGTACAGCAAAGTGATTCAGTTATGTGTATACATATATTCATTCTTTTTTAGATTCTTTTCTCATATAGGTTATCCCAGAATATTGATTAGAGTTCCCTGTGCTATACAGTAGGTCCTTGTTGGTTATCTATCCTTTTTTTTTTTTTTTTTTTTTTTTTTGCAGTAGGCGGGCCTCTCACTGTTGTGGCCTCTCCCCTTGCAGAGCACAGGCTCTGGAGCACAGGCTCAGTGGCCATGGCTCACGGGCCCAGCTGCTCCGCGGCATGTGGGATCTTCCCAGACCGGGGCACGAACCCGTGTCCCCTGCATCGGCAGGCGGACTCTCAACCACTGCGCCACCAGGGAAGCCCGGTTATCTATCTTGTATACAGTAATGTGTGTGTTCATCCCAAGCTCCTGATTTATCCCTTCACCTTGAGACTGTCAATGTTAATGTACATATTCTGTGAAAGAATGCTTTCATAATAAGGTCCTTAAGAATCTGAAAAAGTGTGTATATATATATATATATATATATATATTACTGAGTCACTTTGCTGTACACCAGAAACTAACACAACACTGTAAATCAACTATATTTCAATTAAAAAAAGTGTATTAGGAGAAGCCAGAGTTGTAGATGAGGCATCAGGAGGTGGAGTTAATGTGTCATCTTTTAAGTGTGTGGGGCTCCAGAGATTCATGAATAAAGAAGAGTCTTCCAAAAATGTGCATATCCCATGCATGAGGCAATATATCTCATTAGATGTATCCAATTATCCTAGCTCTTTGATACTAGCCATTATAATTAACAATTCCAACCTTGATCTACAGAGAAGGGGATAATATAGGATTAAACAATTAAACAGTCTCTTTTTTTCTTTAAGAATAGCTTTTGCTAAATAAAAACATTCTCTCTTTCCACTCACTGCTTTTTCACATGATTTCCAACTTTGTGATGTGGTATACACGTTTCTGAACTCTGAGAGAGAACGGTGCTCTGTGAGAGAGAGATACTCACTCCAGCAATGAACTTGAAATTATTCCAGGTATATGTGAGATAGAAGGGTTCCAGACAGAATGATGTTCAAGTCTTTTTTTTTTGCATGTGCTTTCTGTCTTTATCTAGTTAAAAATGCTTGCACTTAGCAGTCATTTGCATGTTATATAGACATTTCCCCTGATATTTTTAATCTTTGACACCTTGTATCATTATTAAACCAATCACCAGTAACACCTACTTCAAAAGTGATACATTTTATCCCTTGAGTTTATCCATCATAGAACAATCTCAGTCCATCATCACATGAATTATTACAAAACTCTTTTGATATGTGTACCAAAAAGGGAAAAGTAGTCTCTTGTCTTTGAACTTTTTAAGACAATCGCATTAGGGCTGAACTGTACAGCACTCTCATGTCAGTTATAAAGACATTATTCAATGGCTCTACTCAATCCATTTGACTTACAGTTAACCCCACAACTTTCACTATTAACTTTCCACTTTTTAATATTTGACACTTACACATCCTAAAAGATTGGTAGGATCT
Organism: Hyperoodon ampullatus; assembly: GCF_949752795.1. Lineage (NCBI taxonomy): Eukaryota > Metazoa > Chordata > Mammalia > Artiodactyla > Ziphiidae > Hyperoodon > Hyperoodon ampullatus. Next base: position 23,205,141 of record NC_136931.1, on the reverse strand, counting down.
TTGAAATAGAATTAGAAATCAAGTATTACAGGTTTTTTCAGAGTGGGGTATGTGAAACTGGGGTATAAATCAGAATGATTTTTAGTGGAACACAAGATGGTTTTAGATAGCATGCTAGCAAGGCAGTAATTAACCTTGAATCTTATAGTGAGAAAGTTATTCTCATCTCAGCCTTCTTTCACTCCCCCTGGATACATCATGGAGAATGAATCACTATGTTGCTAATATGTCTTTAACACATCTTCAGCATTGGCAGTTATAACCAAGATAGAGTGGACCTTAGGCTCAAAGCCTGGAACTAGAGCATGATAAGGTGTATATTTGTCATTTAAAAAATTTTGTAGGGCTTCCCTGGTGGCGCAGTGGTTGAGAGTCTGCTTGCCGATGCAGGGAACATGGGTTCGTGCCCCGGTCCGGGAAGGTTCCACATGCCGCGGAGTGGCTGGGCCCGTGAGCCATGGCTGCTGAGCCTGCGTGTCCGGAGCCTGTGCCCCGCAATGGGAGAGGCCACAGCAGTGAGAGGCCCGTGTACCACACACACAAAAAAAAATTTGTAATCTTATGTTTAAGGTAATTAAATATGATGATTTTCCATTTTTAATTTATTGTGTTGATAAAAAGTTTCCTTTTAAATATATTTACAATTTAAACAGCAATTTAATTTTTAAAATATCAACAAATAATAGTGAAAATAGTATGTGTAAAGGGTCCAAGTCATAATGACAGTATGCCAATGACTAAAGTTTGGAAAATACTGACCTAGTATAACACACTCATTTTATAGTTGGAGAACTGAATTTTTGAGCAGACAAAGTTATGAGGGACTGAATCGTGTCCCCTCCAAATTATTTGGCGAAGCCCTAGCCCGCAGTTCCTAAGAATATGATGGCTATACTTGGAAATAAGACCTTTAAAGAGGTAGTTAAGGTTAAATGGGGTGGTAAGAGTGAGGATTATGGGTTTCTAATCCATTCTTGCTGGGATTCATAGAAGAAGAGGGAATGTGTACGCACAAAAGAGACACTGGGGATGTGGACACAGATGAAAGGCCATGTGAGGGCAGAGTTAAAAGGTGGCCATCTGCAAGCCAAGGAGGGAGGCCTCAGGAGAAAGTAAACCTGCTAACACCTTGATTTTGGATTTTCAACATCCAGAATTGTGATAAAAGAAATATGTTTTTAAGCCACCTGGTGTGTGTTATTTTTATTATGGCAGCCTGAGCTGGCTGATACAGTGGTCAAAAATTTAATCAGAGCAGGAGAGTCACAATTTGAACTGATGTTTTCTTACTCCTTTCTAATCCCTCATTGAGAGTTATTGTGTATTCTTCATTTATAGAAGCTAGAGTGTCTTGGGACTTAAGAAGCAAATGTAAATAAGGCAATCTCTGGCCTTGAACTTTTTTAAAAAATAAATTTATTTATTTATTTTTGGCTGCGTTGGGTCTTTGTTGCTGCATGTGGGCTTTCTCTAGTTGTGGCGAGCAGGGATACTCTTTGTTGCAGTGTGCAGGCTTCTCATTGAGGTGGCTTCTGTTGTTGTGGAGCACGGGCTCTAGGCGTGTGGGCTTCAGAAGTTGTGGCACATGGGCTCCATAGTTGTGGCTCACATGCTCTAGAGCGCAGGCTCAGTAGTTGTGGCACATGGACTGAGTTGCTCCATGGCATGTGGGATCTTCCTGGACCAGGGCTGGAACCTGTGTCCTCTGTGTTGGCAGGTGGATTCTTAACCACTGCGCCACCGGGGAAGTCTTATGTACAGTCTTAATAAATAGATCTAATGGGAATACAACTGCTTTTATCAATATCTTCTTTACTGTGGGTGGAAATTATAGTATCTCAGTAATATAGACCAGCGATTCTCAACTGGAAGTGATTTTGTCCCCCTGGTAACATCAGGAGACATTTTTGGCTGTCACGACTAGAGGTGGATAGTTGTGCTAATGGCATCTCATGGGTTGAGGCCATAGAGACAGCTAAACAACCTGTGATGCACAGAACCACCCTCCAAGACAAAGAATTATCTGGTCCAGAATTTCAGTAGTGCTGAGGTTGAGAAACTGATGTAGAGAGAACAGAATGGTGGAAAATAATTAGACCCAAGTTTGTATGAATCTGAAATCCATCCTCTGTGCCATGTAACAAAATGTCAGTACAGAACTGAAGACATTAAAAACATGGTCACTTGATTAAAATGTGCTCAGCTTTCTTCTTTTATAAAATAGGATGATAACCTGTTTCTTTGTGTATCAGAGGAATTGGGATGAGATGATACATGTGCTAGACAGGTATAGCCTGATGTACATTATTATTATTTCAATTACGTCAGACATCATAAACTGAGAACTAGGACTTATTTTTCTGTTTGTCCCAAGTCCTAGGTATGAAGATGGAATAAATTACACAATTAGTGAGTAAGTTAATACATGAAGTAATGCTTAGGTTAAGCTCCCTCACTTATTTCCTCTGTAATACCAAGATTTAACATATATGTGTTGGAGATGGTAAAAGGGTAGCCCAGAATCTGACATAGGTTGAGACAAATTATACAATATCAAACTATCATACTTTTTATTTATTTCATTAATGTTCACTTACATCGAAGTGGTGCCTTGGGACGCTTGCATTTGTGAATGAAGATACATACCAATTTGGGGTATGTTTTGCATACTTAATTCATGAATTAACTCAGATCGGTGGAGAAAATGTGGTTGAACTGGTGTCAGCTCCTTTTCTTTCATCCGTTTTTCTATCACTCTTGAACAGATGGTTGGTTTGTGGTCCCATTGGGTGCTCCAGTGGTGCTCATTAAAATTCTCTTGTTTTATAGGCTGTGTGCCTTCATACCTTCCATATGCCTCTTAATTAAACAGAAGATATCTTTTAATACTTGGATACATTCCTTAGGACCTGCCATCCAATAATGCCACTGAGTGACTTCCACTTATTGGTAATACTAGCACAAATAAGGAATAAGTGTATCCAAAACTATTTGCAAATGTATAACGTAAATCATCTGGAAGTCAACAGACTAGTTAGTTTTTTCTGTTGTTCTTAATGAATAATTTAAATGTACTAACTAGCAATATGGAATTATTTATATATACATATGTGATTTTGAATAAATATATATATATATAATATTGTTTTAAAAAATTCTAGTTCACTTTTATTGAGCACTTATTATTTACCCAGCACTGCTGAGCATGTGATATAAAATATTTCACTTCATTTCCACAACTCTCTATGAAGTATAATTATTTTCCATTTTACAAATGAGAAAACTAATCTCAGAGTTAAATATCTTGCATGCAGTTACACAGACATTAAGATATAAAACTTAGATTCAAATTGAGAAAAACATAGGCTTTCCTTAAACACAGGAAAAGCAACAAATATGTATTAACATTCCTAGGTCAGTATCATTTGGACAATAAAAGAATAACAAAAGGAAATTCTGAAGCATATAGGCACTAATGTTAAAACATTTTGTCAGAGTTCTAAAATGATCCCATATCCTGAGATATCAGAGCTGTATTTTCAGGGACACTCGATTTTCTCAGTCTGTATGTTGTTGTATTACTGTTTTCTACTCTATATGGCAATTTAAAAAAATTAAGCAGGTAAATGAATGCATCAGTCTTCAGTTAGAAGCTTATTAAGGGGAAAAGTTAATAGAGAATTGAGTGCACCATAAGGGATTATTGAAACCCTGAGTTTAAATTCTGAAACATCATTTATGGTTTTTGTGTCTTTGGAGAGTGACCTTCAGTTTTCTCATATTGAAAACTACCAGTAATTGCCAATGAAATATTTATGTGAAGAATTAATGAATGGCTATTTGCTATATGTGAAAACAAAGAAAACCAAACCAGACAACAACAACAAACGTAATGTCTGACGTATACAGCAAGTGCTCTCTAACAATTGTCAGCCTTTCTATTACCCCATACATGTAACTTTCAGCTACTTCATAGTCACCTCATTTAAATCCTGCATATGTGTTTGGCAAGATGAATTGTCTCTTAATGCAGAAATGCTGCCAACATGAAGGTAACAAATCTAAAATACAATAAACCTGAAACTAAAAATCACCTTTACTCCAACAGGAGCTGTTCAGCTGCTACTTTTGTATGGATTTTGGACAGATTTCTGTTGTCCTGAGGGAGACACATAGCATTTAAAAGCCTCACCAACATTTGCTGGCTATATATCTTCCTTTTGCTTTTTTAATTTATGTGTATAACTATACCTATAAAACAGGTTAATGTTTTTCAAATCCACCATAACAGTCAGTGTGTATTTCTTAAAGCAGTTACCTTGGGATATCAATGAATTAAGAGATGAATTTAAAGAAATTGGTTAACTGTTGTTGCCAGAGGTGTTAGAATTTATTGTTTGATGAAGAAGTGAAAACATTCTGTGGCATAAGACATGGCAGTAACTTTGATGATGTTTTACTTGAGGAAACGTGATAGACCAGAAAGAAAATAGTCCTGAGAGTCAAGAGCCCTGGGTTCTTATCCTAACATAGTTCACTGAGTGATGAAGGCAAAAGAGAAAAACGGAGTTGCACATATTGGTTAAAAGCATAGGCTCTGAAATCAGGCTGCTTAGGTAAAAATACAGCCTTACTCTTTTATTATTTCTGTGACCTTGAGCAAATTTCTTGATATGTCTGAGTTCAGTTTCCCCATCTACAAAATGAGGATAGCGGTAGTATCCTCCTCATTGGTTTTTTGTGACAACAGAAGCAATAGTGGATATAAAAACCTGCGGACAGTGCTTGGAACAATGGAATCACTCCATAAGGAATAGTTCATGTCATTGTTGATGTCATTATCATCTTCAGCTCTACTTTCTTTCATGAAATATGAGAGGACTGGGATAATTAACTCTAATAGCATTTTCAACAGTCACATACTATAATTTTTTGTTTTTGTTTTGGGGTTTTTTTTAGTTCTTAAAAATCCACTTTTTGTTATCAGAGTCATTGAAAGTACATAAGAATTTGTCCTGTTTAATACTGATTTTTAGCACTGAAAATAGCATTTCATGATATGTACAGTAAATATTAGTTGAATGTGTATAAATTCATGGACACTAGGCAGACCTGATTAAATCAGCATCTCTGAGACTGATACTTAGGGATTTGATTTCTAACCAACCTCCTCAGGCTATGTAGATGTGGTTAATCTGTGGCCTATGATGTGAAAGTCATTGTTATAGGGGATCTAATATGTGAAGGTGGTTGAAGTGACAATATAATGTATTGTCAAAATGGGGACAATTTTAGTTGTAAACTGGGATCTTGATAAGTATGACTACAAAGCAGGCGTAAGTCTAGACTTGATTGATCATGCGGAAATGTAGACACTCTGACAGTGTGGCAGTGAATCAAGAGGAGGAGTGATGCACAGCTCTTGACTGATCCCAAGAAGACACTTGTATGCAAGATCTCTAGAAGTTTACTTATTTGAGCTGAGTTTTTTGGAAGCCAGTTGAGCTGGCAAAGTTATAAGACCCCAGTTTGACCCAGAGTCAGGAATTTATGTAACTATTACATTCTTATTCAGGAAAGCAACAAGTAATGCAAGGGAATTCAATCAGTGTTGCAAATTTGAACACATATGAAAAATACACATTTTTTAAATTCCAAAGTATGTTTAAAGATCAAGATTTACAAAACCCAAGAATGACCCATATAGATCAGCACTTCCAAAATCCTACCTGGTATTTCTGGGAATGCAGTCTCCTCAATGGCACTTGAACTGAGAAAGTGAATTCCTCCCCCACCCCCCATTAGAACCCATTGCTGCCTTTGAAACCATCTCTCTCTTGCTTGTGCATTCCTCCCAACCCCAGAATACTGAAGTATGAATAATCTAGTTACAGCTGTTTTCTTTCATCCTTCATGATCCAGTCTCATTCAAAAAGGGGATTCTCGGGCTTCCCTGGTGGCGCAGTGGTTGAGAGTCCGCCTGCCGATGCAGGGGACACGGGTTCATGCCCCGTTCCGGGAAGATTCCACATGCCGTGGAGCGGCTGGGCCCATGAGCCATGGCCCCTGAGCCTGCACGTCCAGAACCCGTGCTCCTCAACGGGAGAGGCCACAAGAGTGAGAGGCCCGCATACTGCAAAAAAAAAAAAAAAAAAAAAAAAAAAAAAAAAGGGGATTCTCCAGGTATGGACATCAGTTCTAATACTATATTAGTCATCCGTACTAGTGGGAAATAGATGCAGCAGTTGGGGGTAACCAGAAACTCTGTCTATGGAAGGCACCAGGAATGAAGTCAATGTTGCCATCACGTTCTAAGCCAAGTAGTGTTTATTTGGAATGCCGAAAGGAAGGCAGAGGAAGTAGGCAAATGCAAGCATAGAAGTGCAAAATCAAGTCAGCATTCAGGAGACACTCCAGAATGTTTAAGACATACATGATGAGCTGGCCAGATTCCCTGGCTGTTGGATATTGTTTACATCATATGTAGATAGATTTGTGTGTGTGTGTGTGTGTGTGAGAGTGTATGTGTGTGTGTAATTAGTTTCCTACATTATTTCTTACCAGGTATAAGTGTGTTTCTCTTTTTCTGCTCTCAAGATTATATTTCCCAGTGAGCCAAATGAGCACACTGAGAAAGCTTTTTCATGGTCATGAGGCTGAAAAGAAAAAAAAAAGTGAAAAGAAAAGTCCACTGCATAAGGCAAGGCGATGGATGACACCCAGACAAGACAGGGGTGATTATGGGCCACTTCAGGCATCTGGATGTTCGGTGTTTTCAAATAGAATCATCATTCCTATGCAGAGTGTCTCTCTGTGTCTAGCAGCTACAAATAGATCCAAGAGTTGCCAGAGTTTCTGTCTTCTGATCTCATTATACAAACCACTAAAATGAGCAAAGGAATAACTCCCCAAAGCTTTCATGTAGTTAATGACAGCAGGGGGAAGTCTGCCTTTGATATACACCTGTTCAGCATACGTAACTCACTTTGTGCCTTTACTTCAAAAGCAATTTAATGGGGGTGTCTTTCTTTCAAAGGCAGTATCACAGTAATGTTATTGGCTATTTCAGTGTGTGTATGAGTGTGTGTGTGTGTGTGTATGTATAAGAGAGAGAAAGATAGAAAGAGAATTGAAAACACCTCCATGTTTAGGAGAAATACTGTTGTGTTTGCAACATCAACCTTGTAATTAAACCATAAGAATATTGCCCAGGGCTTCCCTGGTGGCGCAGTGGTTGAGAGTCCGCCTGCCGATGCAGGGGACACGGGTTCGTGCCCCGGTCCAGGAAGATCCCACATGCCGCGGAGCGGCTGGGCCCGTGAGCCATGGCCGCTGAGCCTGCGCGTCCGGAGCCTGTGCTCCACAACGGGAGAGGCCACAACAGTGAGAGGCCTGCATACCGCAAAAAAAAAAAAAAAAAAGAATATTGCCCAAGCACACAGAGATACATTGGTCCAGTTTCTGGGTATGTAGTGAAGTGCTGGATGCTATCATCCAGCAGTATTATTATTTCCTGGCCACACGTGGATTTAACAAATAATTCTTGCATACTGGGAACCTGTAATTCCTTTCTGAAGAGTGAGAATGAAAGTGAATCAGGAACCACACTAAGGTGTGAAACAAGAGTCAGTCTCTACTCTTGAAGAATTTATGACCGAATAGGGCAACCCAGCCTGCATGCAGCTGTGATAAAAATTGGAATGAATAACCATTAAATCCAACTAGTCACCAAGGACTGTGGGCTAATTCTGATTGGGAGGGAGGCTAGAATGCAAAGGATGCCAGAGTAAGTTTCACATAAAGATGGTCAGTTTTACTAGGTGAAATGAGTAAAGTTTGGTAAGAAAGTGATGTGGAGAAAAGCCTTATAGGAAGGGGATAGAGGCATATGCAGAGGGTTGAAATAATGAGTTGAAAATGTAACAGAAAGGGAGAAACAATAAGCAAATTAGTGTGCCTGATGCCTAGTTTATGAAGGGATTTACTAGAGAAGATGGCACTAAAATTGTTTAGAACTAGATAACAAAGGTCTTCACTGGAAAAAAAAAACCTATGAAATTTCATTATTTTTCTGAATTCAAAGTGATTCAATTAAATTACTTTGCAAACAGGCAGGCTGTGTTGGTGTCCATCTATCTTTCTGAGGCTCAGGACAGTGCATATTTTGAATTTTACTTTAAAAATTATTGTTACTGTGTTTTTGTTCATGAATTCCTTGGTTAAACTTCATGGCAGTAGAATGTTTGTGCTGTGATGTGTGTGTTGTAGAGTACTTGAATCATCACGTGGGGCTTTGATTAATGAATTGAAAACTGAGAGACTCAAAAACAGACAGAAGCTTCTACTTCTCTCAGTACTTCTGAGCATTTGCTGGAAGTCAAACACCATTAATGAATCGAGTGCGTGCTTCTTGGCACTTTATTATTCAACAGTCATCTTAATTGTGAATAATTCCTAAGAGCACTGGAGTGAAATATGAAAGGGATGGATGTTAAAAAAAATTAAGTTTTCATCATGAAGCTAAGTCTCAGAAATATTTAGCAAAAGTCCAGTGTAATGAAAGGCAAAATTGTAGTTTTAAATTTAGATAAAATTTTTTGGGTATTCATACCAATTGGGAAACTTTGAAAAAATATCATGAGCAATTTTGGGTACAAATATGTAGGCATTTTAGGGGCAGAGACTTTTGTAATAGCCTCAGGGATTAGCACACAAGAGACTGAAAAAGATGATAATGATAATTGTGACAGCACTTCTTGTATTAGTGGAACTGTTCAAATATTCTCTATATAACATTTGATATTATCAACAACCCTGTGAGGTAGATCCTATGATTGATATCTCCATTTCACTGATGAGGAAACTGAGGCACGAAGAGGTTTAGTAATTTGTCCAAGGTTTCATAGCTTTTGAATGAGGACTTCGCAGAACTAGAGTTCAAACTGACATAGTCTGGTTCCAGGGCATGTCTTTAAATCATATGCTCTGCTGCTATTGGTGAATGTAATTATAGGATAAATAGGTGAAAAATAGTTAACAATACAATAGTAGCTAACATGTATCTAGTTGGTATGTATGCCAGGCACTGTACTGAAGACTGTACAAACACTTATACATTCAATCCTCAAAACATACCTGGGAGGTAAATATCATACTGTCCTCCCCCAGTCCATTACACAGATGAGGTAGATGAGGCTTAGAGGTTCAGTAACTTGTCCACAACCAGTAAACATGAGAGACATTTGTCTATCCCACAACTACTGCCTTTGGAGCCAGTATTTGTAATTCTGTACTTCTGTGAATGAATCTTCGACATGTGTCCCAGAAACCACACATGACATCATACTGTAAGAGACCAAACTATATCACTTATTCTCTAAGCTGGTACCCTTTCCAGAGTGAAAGTAGGGGTTGTCACAATTACTTAAGGACAACAGGCATAAGTTGGGTCTTTCCTAGGTAAAGCAGAATGTATAGACTTTCTTCACATAGACTAGTGACAGAGCACTGGACCGGTGATCTGTGTTAAAATAACTCACAGTTAAAATTTGTAAGAGGTCGTTCAATCCTGGATTAATTTACTCTTCTATTTAGACCTCACCTGACAAAGAGGGGGGTGGTGTCAGTTTGAGCTGCTATAACAAAATATAATAGGCTAGGTGGCTTATAAACAACAGAAAGGTATTTTTCACAGTTCTGGAGGCTGGAAGTCTAAGATCTGAGTGCCAGCATCATTTGGTTCTGGCAAGATCCCTCTTCTGGCTTGCAGACTGTTGACTTCTCATTGTATCTTCATATGGCAGAAAGAGGGCAAGAGAAATTTCTGAGGTTCCTTTTATAAGGTAACTAATCCCATTCATGAGGGCTCCACACTCTTGACCTAATTACCTCCCAAAGGCCCTAGCTCCTCAGACCATCACACTGGGGGGAGGGCGGATAGGATGTTGATATTTCAATTGTGTGGGGACACAAACATTCAGTCTATTGAAGGTGGTATGATTACTTCTGTGTGTTTTTCCAAATCCACACATTCTTCTCCAGGAAGCCTTCCTTAAATTCCCTTCTCTTCCCTTCCTCCAGTTAGCCTCACACATTCTTTGTTTCCCTCTGTTGTAACTCTAATCAAACAGTATTCTCTTATCTGATTATTGTTTGTCTTCTCAGTAGGTTTGGGAGGACATGAAATGTCTATTTTTGTATCCCCTCTACCTAGTGCAATGCATGGCACATGGCAGGCACCCAATGCACATTTAAATGGCAGGGGAGGAGTAAGTTTTCTTGGTGACAAAAGTGTTGTCATGTATGAGCCACTTTTTCATGTCTTTTCAGCATTACATCAAAATTTGGGATCATCATTGCTTGGGACAGATTTTCTGATTAAGGAGTAAAATTACCGTGTATTAATTTATTCAAATGTTTATTCATTCAGTCATTCATTGTAACAGCTCACAGTCTTTCAGGCAGTAAATGATAGAATTGGTGATTGAGCTCAGGTTTGATTAAAACTGCAGTCCAGTTTCAGAATGTGCTGGTGAATCTGTCCCAAACTATCTCAGCTTTGCAAAAAGTTTCTAATCTCTTGGGTGAAAATAGAATGATCTGATTGGTTGGAACACTGAAGTGACATTAAAAGGATACTCCAGAGTTTGAGATCAGGTTATATATGGGAATAAGTCTGCAGCCTCCCTGGGTACCTATTTCAAAAACTCAGCATTCATTTGGCTGTATAAGTTCTGGTCTGTTTGTTAAACAGTTAGTGACATTACATTTTCTCATAACCTGTGTTAGACCCCATTCAAGCATTTGATCAACATGTGCTTAAAGCAGAGTATGGGGAGATTGTGTACTGTTCCAATGCTTTTGGGGTGGCAGTGGCATACAACTTCCTCCTAGGTATTAGTATTATGTGGTCTTTCTTAATAAATAGTTCTGATAAGACTTTTCAGTTTTTGTTGTATGAGTAAAAAAGAAACTTTGTATCTGGTTAGATAAAGACTCTTAAAAAGTTGTCTTTCCTGGGGGATGTGGGTCCCACCAGGCTATAAAGTAGTAATTTCACTTGAATTATTCACAAACACTAACATTTAAGCAAATTAGGCTGTTATCTCAACTTCCAAATTAGAGACAAATGTTCCTTTCAAGTCAACAGAAAGTTCTATTTGTTTGAGATAATATGGTTACCTCAGTATTATTAGTTTCTTTTGGTTGTGTTTTATAACTGTATCTAATAATCACAACATTTGTATTTTATGCCAAATATCCATTGCGTAACCAATCAGTTTGAGCATTTAGATTAATTTTCTACCCTGTTTCTTTTTGTTTCTACTTCTACTTTTGTTTTTTTAAAAGGCGTGCATTCTTCTAGAGAGCTTTCTTGTCCCCCACCCCCGACCAAATCCACTCTATGCTTTAAAATTCTAGAAAATTAAATTTGTGAAAGCAAGAAGTTAAGACAAATGGCTTAAAAACATCACAATCAAGTATGATAATGGCAAAGTGTTATACTTTTAATAAATGATTAGGAACGGTTGTAATGCAAAGACTTATTTCACAGAACAAAAGCACTTAAGCAGGAGTTTATATTACTGTTGTGCTTCAATGATGATAACATTGGGACTTCAACCTGCATAGCTACAATGATTAATTAATGCCCTTGTTCAGGATGAGTGAGCACCATTATTGTTCTTAAATAGGAAAAGGCAGATAACCATTACTGATTATTCCACAATTCCCAGTCTTACTTGTTAAAGACTAAAGAATGCTCAAGTAGGTTGTGCAGTTTTCAAGCTGCTATGAGAAGCAGAAAATAATAGAATTTCTATGCCATGTATATAAGATTAGCTAAAAGATTCAAATTAGCAGTCAAAATTATCTCTGAAGGTCTAAATTTAAAATTTATTCCTATCAATAACATTTTAACACCTTTAAGGAGAGATAATTTAGGTTGCCAATATAAACTTCAAGCTGTTATTTCTCTATCCACCAGTTACCTCCCATCAAAATAAGTACAGTAAGAAAAAAGAACCTACTGATCAAAAAACAAACTCCGTCAACCTAACAAAAGCATTTTCCATAAGCATGAGCTTTGCTTACTTATGATTTTTATTTTGTTTTGTTGTTTTCTGGGACATTAATGAATTATATCAGGTATTTTGTTCTTAAAAAAAATCATACCACTACACTTATTTTTCTGATGCAGATTGATTTGGGCAAGTTCTGTGAGTTACAGACTATTTCCTTCTGAGTCTTGGAAATGCTTCAACCAAATCTCCTCTGGAATTCTCCCACCATTTTATTTTTTTAAGATTTAATTTTACTTATTTTTGGCTGCGTTGGGTCTTCGTTGCGGTGTGCGGGCTTCTCCAGAGCAGTTAAGTGAATTTTCCAAGGTCACAGAGCAAATTATTGGAAATCATTGTTACATATATAAGGACATTCTTCTGCCTTGTTAGCTACAGTCTAATGAGTGAAATTTAATCTTCCCGTGATCCTCAGGGCTTTTGCTAGGCCTGCACTCATTACGAACATCAGTGATTAGGATATAGGAAAGTGAACTGAAAGATGGGTTAATGTTTGGAATTTTTTCCTCTTTTTTTTTTAATATTTAAGGAATGATTAATTACTTTCCCCACAATTATGTCTCTTGCCATTTTACCCTTTTCTCCTAAAAAAATAAAAATAGAACCTTTCTTATACCAAAGGAAGTTGGTAACAGGCCAGGTTCTGGAAATTTGAACTTCTATTGCTTTTTAATTCAACTTCATAGAATTTAGAGTTTCAATTATAACAAGAACGTATAGGAATCTGTCTAGTCCCTTTAGCCATTTTCTCCTTCAAGATCCCCTTTTACAGTCTTTTTACAGATAATTAGTTTTTTCTTCCAAGACTATCCCTATTTTAGGCAGCAGAGGTGATCAGGTTTCTAAATAAGTTCGTTGGATCTGAAATGTAACTCTTTAACTTGTAGTTTCCACGAGTCAAAGAACTCTCATGATTCTGAAGAATGAATATCTATGGGCAGATACATATCTTACTCTCCAATGTAATTTTTCTCTTTTTAAAAAAAATATTTATTTATTATTTATTTTATTTATTTTTGGCTGCATTGCATCTTAGTTGCGGCAGCCGGGCTCTTAGTTGCGGTGCGCAGGCTTCTCTCTAGTTGTGGTGTGCGGGTTTTCTCTCTCTAGTTGTGGCACGTGGGCTCTGTAGTTTGCGGGATGTGGGCTCTAGTTGAGGCACGCGAGCTCAGTACTTGTGGTGCGTGGTTGCCCTGCAGCACGTGGGATCTTAGTTCCCCGACCAGGGATCGAACCTGCGTCCCCTGCGTTGTAAGGCGTATTCTTTACCACTGGACCACCAGGGAAGTCCCTCTGATGTAATTTTTCTAGAAAGTACAGAAGAAGAAAGGGCAAAGCATATTTATATATAAAAAGACATATCTATCTTTGCAGACACATGCTGCTAATTGCAGAAGAAATGGCCCAAGTTTTAAAAAGACAGGAAATTAATACTAGTTTTTAAAAAATAAATTTATTTATTTATTTTTGGCTGTGTTGGGTCTTCATTGCTGCACGCAGGCTTTCTCTAGTTGTGGTGAGTGGGGGCTACTCTTTGTTGCAGTGTGCAGGCTTCTCATTGCGGTGGCTTCTCTTGTGGAGCACGGGCTATAGGCGCGTGGGCTTCAGTAGTTGTGGCACATGGGCTCAGTAGTTGTGGCTTGCAGGCTCTAGAGCATTGGCTCAGTAGTTGTGGTGCATGGGCTTAGTTGCTCTGTGGCATGTGGGATCTTACTGGACCAGGGCTCGAACCCATGTCCCCTGCATTGGCAGGCGGATTCTTAGCCACTGTGCCACCAGGGAAGTCCCAATACTACTGTTTTGTAAGAAGGAAGATTTTTTTAAAATAATGAATCTTGCACAATAGCCTCATGTTTTGCTGAACTTACAATGGTTTCTGTGACGGAACTTTTAAATTATTTGTAAAATAATAAAATACAAATAAGTTCTCCTTTCCATCACTGAATTAGAAAAGAAGGATATATTTGTTCACATATACCTCAGAAGATCCCATTCGCTAAATCTCAGGTTTGCCAGATGTTGGACTGATAGGCTTATACCAAATGAAATAAATAGACATTAGGAACCTATATCCATCAATGCAACTTTTTCTTCCTCTAAGATTCCCGCATCTTTTTAGGCTTGAATGACTCCTCACCTCTCTAGTCCTTCAGGGTGATGTGAATGCTATAATAGTTGTAGTTATTATGTATGAGAACCTGCCTTGTGCGTGGTCCTATGTCATGTGCTGTTTGAGACACCAGGGAGGCCACAAAAAGGTCCCTGTCCCTAGGAGCCTCTGAGAATTATATGGGCCAAACTGAGGATGGAAATTAAGACACACATTTTTTCTTCCTCTCTTATACCATGTGACTTCTCCTTTCCTGATCTGTCGTCTTTGCCTGTCAAGAGGAGGTGCTTATATAAGGCAATGTTTAAAGACAGTTTTAACTCAGAAAACTAGTCCATAGGTGTACCATAGAATTTAACAGCATTTGCATTGTTCAGATTTTTGCCCATCAACAATTAATGGACGTGAGCCCGTTTGAGTGCTTTAGTGGTGACATACTTATCTCGTAATACCCATACTTTCTACTTAGTCCTTTTAGTCTGGTAATTTAGAGTCTTGGAATCAAACATTACAGTTTTCACATAAAGGACAGTTTTAGAGTAAATTAGATACATATACTGTCATGGAAAAAGTGATATTGATATTTCAGCTGTCTTTTAGAATTGGACATACATGGAATTTGGTCCATTTATCAGTGTAGAAAGTCACTTTAAAAATCCCAACAGTATGACAGATTCTAGGTCCATCCACCTCATTACAAATAGCTCAATTTCACTTCTTTTTATGGCTGAGTAATATTCCATTGTATATATGTACCACATCTTCTTTATCCATTCATCCGATGATGGACACTTAGGTTGTTTCCATCTCTGGGCTATTGTAAATAGAACTACAATGAACATTTTAGTACATGACTCTTTTTGAATTATGGTTTTTTCAGGGTATATGCCCAGTAGTGGGATTGCTGGGTCATGAAGAACCTAGGGGTAAGACAGGAATAAAGACACTGACCTACTAGAGAATGGACTTGAGGATATGGGGAGGGGGAAGGGTAAGCTGGGACAAAGTGAGAGAGTGGCATGGACATATATACACTACCAAACGTAAAATAGATAGCTAGTGGGAAGCAGCTGCATAGCACGGGGAGATCAGCTCAGTGCTTTGTGACCATCTGGAGGGGTGGGATAGGGAGGGTGGGAGGGAGGGAGA
This sequence comes from Hyperoodon ampullatus, assembly GCF_949752795.1. Lineage (NCBI taxonomy): Eukaryota > Metazoa > Chordata > Mammalia > Artiodactyla > Ziphiidae > Hyperoodon > Hyperoodon ampullatus. The sequence continues at coordinate 23,189,802 of NC_136931.1, read as the reverse complement.
CACAAGAGGGAAGAGATATGGGAACATATGTATATGTATAACTGATTCACTTTGTTATACAGCAGAAACTAACACACCATTGTAAAGCAATTATACTCCAATAAAGATGTAAAAAAAAAAATCCCAACAGTAAATGGACAAGAGATATTCCACAGAAGATTGATTACTCAGGAGACAAGCAACTAGAAAAACCCACCTGCAAGTAATGGCCTTGGTCTGCTTTTCTTTTACCTCATCCATTTATAAATCACGGCATTTTAATCAGTGGAGAACAATGAGCAACTGTGCCCAGTGTAGAGTGGTGATGGGACAAGCAGGTCTGTGGATGAATAATCAGTGATGTTACCGAAACCCACAGGGCATGACACAGACGGAGTGGCTAGATCTTAAGGCAGCGATTTCTGTGAGGTCCCTGTGCTCTGAGCAGTCTCAGGCTGGAATGTCTGTTTCCTGTTTATATGCTTTAGCGTGTAAATGCACTTAAAGTGTTAACTCATATGTAAATACACTCTATCGTTTATTCTTTAATCCAGAGAACAGAAAGGGGAGCGAGAGAAGCAAGACAACTTCTTTAAAAAATAAGACTTTGGATCACATCATTTGATTATGATGCTCGTTTAGAGTTAAAAACTCTGGGAATAGGGCTTCCCTGGTGGCGCAGTGGTTGAGAGTCTGCCTGCCGATGCAGGGGACATGGGTTCGTGCCCCGGTCTGGGAAGATCCCACATGCCGCGAAGCGGCTGGGCCCGTGAGCCATGGCCGCTGAGCCTGCGCGTCTGGAGCCTGTGCTCCGCAACGGGAGAGGCCGCAACAGTGACAGGCCCGCGTACCACAAAAACAAACAAACAAACAAAAAACACTGTGGGAATAGTATTGCTCAGGAATGGGTCTGCTCCTAGTATCCCAGGTAAATAATCTGAATAAGAGAAAACCATATGTTCTCCCACCATCTGCCATGAACAATTTCTCCTCTAACTCATTCTTTCATGTGCCTTGACTGGTAGCTACTCAGTCTTCTCCTCATGACTCTAGTCTCTTGTTGGACTTCAGAATCTTTCTAGATTCAGGAAGTCAAAATTTCCCCTTCCCCAATACTCAGAATCCTTTGTTTTTGCCTCCTGTTTATTGACTGTACTCTTTTCTTTCTGTGAAAATATCCATGCATATTTAAGCCTCATGAGCAGTACTGTTTAAGCTCCAGTAAATATGACAGTGTGTTCCCTCTAAGAGATGCTGACTAGATATTTACTGAATGAATGAATGAATGCAAATTGACCACCATTCAACACTTACCTTGTGGACACTTCCTTTGTTCCAAGCATAATTCTAATTTCTGCAGACATGGGAGGGGATGTGAAGCTTAAAGAGAGTTAATAGAGGCATCAGCCTGGCTTCAGTATACCATATGGACAATCCAGACCTTTTCTAGCTACAGTCTTTAGATGGATCACCTTTTTCTCCATGTTAATTTCTCCCTTCTCCATGATCTGGTGCTGAGATTACATGGCTTTTGAATTTTTTAGAACCACAGAAAGAGCTAAAATGAAGGCAGTGATCCGAAACTCTGCCTGTTGGCACCTGCAGATTGAGGCAACTCAGCCCCTAAAAGGCGGAATAATTTTTCCAGAATTGTACAGCTACTTTTTAGTGTCAGTTCTAGAATCTTCAGCATTTTGCACTCAGGTGCTCATATGCTGAGGCTCCTGCCCATTCCATTTTTTTTTTTCTGGAACCTAAGTACTAATTTCTGATTCTGTGGGTTTGCATCAGCGATGAGGTATCTCCTGCTTTTCTTTAGCTGGCTAATTTATGGAAGCTGTAAATGATGTTAGCCTTGCTGTGCTAACATGCCCTCTGATTCAGGGACACATCCCAAGTCCTGTTTGTGAAATTGAAACATAAAATTTGTTATGGACTAGCACAGGTATTTCATCACTTTCCTTCTTGATTCGAATTGAAAGACAGTCAGAAAGACTGTCTAATGCAGAGGCTGAAGGCATGAGCTTTGTAACTACCTCTCTGCAGTTGGTTATGGGACCTTGAGCAAACCTCTTTACATCTGTGAGTCTCAATGTTCAGATCTGTTAAATGGGAAGTGACTGTCACATATTGGTAGTCATAGTGGTAGTTTTGTAAGCATTAAATGAAATACTTGTCACATGGGTTCACCAAATGCACGTGTGCTTCAGTACTATTGTTTTTACATTTTTAAAACCTAAATACATGCACTCATCTACCTTCTGTGCTCCTGGTAACTTCATCCTCATTCTTGGAAAACAAAAACAATCTATAGGGGCTTCCCTGGTGGCGCAGTGGTTGAGAGTCTGCCTGCCGATGCAGGGGACACGGGTTCGTGCCCTGGTCTGGGAGGATCCCACGTGCTGCGGAGTGGCTGGGCCCGTGAGCCATGGCCGCTGGGCCTGCGCGTCCGGAGCCTGTGCTCCGCAATGGGAGAGGCCGCAACAGTGAGAGGCCCGTGTACCGCAAAAAAAAACCAAAAAAAAACAATCTCTATACTCTGTCAGTTTCATTGAACTGAGTCTAAATCTTGCCTTTGTCCCCCATCAAGGCAGCATTCATTAAGCTTCTGGTACATATTTCTGTCATATCACACGTCCCACTGTACCTGGTACACATTTCTTTCACGTTGCATGTCTCTCGTAGCAATAGATGAGAAACAGTTACTGCCCACAGCAATACTTTATATGGTCATCCTCTAATGCAGTAATGATAGCTTCTGGAAGCAGGAGTCATTCCATTCATCTCTTTAGCACAGTTTATTTGGGGTGGTTTTGAACTCATAGTAACTACCGAATAAATCCTTATTGATCAGTGAATGAATTGCTATCTATTTCCTAGGACATGCATTAACAGTTTGAGACTCTGGCTTGGAATTTTAGAGATAAAACAGACTATAGTCAGCATGACCTATAAGCTCTTAAACAGGGTTCAATGTATCTAGGTTCTGGTTTTGTTTTTTTGTTCTTTTTAGTTCTGCTGCTTATTTCATGGAATTATGGCCAGGACACCTAGATTCTTTGGGTGCCAAATAACCAGCATAAAATAATAGCATTAAACTAGTGAATAGTTTAAAGTATATGCAAACAGTTATCCATCTTCACTTCTGTGGTAGGAATGAATTCTGATCCCAGATGTAGCTAATTGGGGAAGAGTACCATGAAAAAATACTGGTGCCTGTCCTGGGAATGGGAGGGCAGAGCAGCCATGCATATGCCACATCCTTTTCAGTCCTGAGTGTTTCTATTTCAGTAATACCATATTTCCAGTGTTATGCTGTTTCTTTTAAAAAATATTTACAATTGGACTCAGAAAGATCATATATCTTATACAAATTTATGTATGGAGTATATAAGTGTGGCATTCCATATGTATCAAGTTCAACAGGAACGTTTCCAGGTAAAAACAGTTTTTTTCCTAGCATGCATCAGTTATCTCTATGCTTCCATTCTGCATACCGTGAATAAAAAGAGCATAAACATAATTAGAAATTCTATTAAGAATATGTTAAAACAGGTTCCTTAATTTGAAAACAGAGATAATGAGGGGAGAGTTGGAAGGAAAGGTGATCAAAATTGGCCGAGTGGAAGCATTTTAAAATACAGCTTCCTGCAAATTGGCAAGAGGGAGAGTCACAAATGCAGAGATGGTTCCTCAGAGGTCAGAACTCTTCACTCTGCCTTGGATTTGGATATTGTGGCTGCTTAGTTATGAGCCAGCAGCACCATCTAGAGGTGTACAGCAATCCTGCACACAAAAGAAACAAAACAACGGAGCTCATCTATTTAAAAGAACAATGGCAAAACCATTGCTTCATTTTTTCAATATATGTATATATAACCCCTTACGGAATGCCTGTAAAGGAATTGCTTCCCATTCCCATCAAGAGATAACTGCAGTGTTCCTTATTGGGAACATCCAAGGCTTCATTTCAGAAGCTAAAACTTACCTCCACAACTTCCCTACTGAGAGGAAAGTCACTGGCTTTCAAATCAGTTAATTTATTCCACACATTTTACTGGATACCTGCCACGCCCCAGGCTTTGCGCTAGGTACTAGGGGGACACAGACAAGAATATATTACTGACTCCCCCTGTACACCTAGCGTATATAGCTACACCTAACCACACGGATGAATCTTCTGTCTTATCCTTTTAAACAGTTTCTGGGTAGTAGGAGTGGAATCTTTCCAAGCATTCATTAAATTTCAGAAATACTTGTTCTGTATAAAACCATCAAGAACTTTTAAAATGAAATCATAGATTCATATAAATTTAAAGTGACAGGGGGATGCTACGGTCTTAGAGTAGTTGCTCTCAAACTTTGGTGTACAGGAGAATTACCTGGTAGACTTTTAATTGTAATCCAGAGTTGCAGACTTCGAGCCCCAGACATTCTAATACTATACACGTGTGGTATGGCACAGGATGGTGCATTAGATTTGAATGTTTATCTGTTTCTTAAGTTAGGCTTTCGGGGGAAATGCTCTAATTTTGACTCACAGGGGAGCTAATTTCAGGATCATAAGCCAGAAGTGTGTTTTTAAAATTGTTGCCTCATTTGTTTCCTCATTTGTTTATTGTTTATCGTTTAGACTAGATAATACCTAAGGACCACACCAATACTATAATCTGGTAGTGCCAAGTAATTAATTTACCAATCCCTTCTCTTTACATCTGATGAATCAGCTCCATCACAACTTGGCTGTGGCTATATATTAGAATAATTTTTTTTTTTTTTTTGCGGTACACGAGCCTCTCACTGCTGTGGCCTCTCCCGTTGCGGAGCACAGGCTGCGGACGCGCAGGCTCAGTGGCCATGGCTCACGGGCCTAGCCGCTCCGCGGCATGTGGGATCTTCCCGGACTGGGGCACGAACCTGTGTCCCCTGCATCGGCAGGCGGACTCTCAACCACTGCGCCACCAGGGAAGCCCATATTAGAATAATTTTAAGAATCATTCTATTAAAGACAGACCTTTAAGTTTACTAGTATCCACATTTTGATCTAGGTTTTATTTATATAAAAACATACCATCTGGGGCTTCCCTGGTGGCGCAGTGGTTAAGAATCCGCCTGCCGATGTAGGGCACAGGGGCTCGAGCCCTGGTCCGGGAAGATCACACATGCCACGGAGCAACTAAGCCCGTACGCCACAACTACTGAGCCTGCGCTCTAGAGCCCGCGAACCACAACTGCTGAAGCCCTGCGCCTAGAGCCCATGCTCCGCAACAAGAGAAGCCACTGCAATGACAAGCCTGCACACTGCAATGAAGGCTCAACACAGCCAAGAATAAATAAATAAAATAAATAAATTTTTTAAAATGTTAAAAAAAAAAAAAAGAGAAACCATACCGTCTGAGAGTATTTGTGTAGTGAGCCCCTTGTTAGATTCAACTGGAATCCATTATATTAGCAAACTCACAGCTGTGAGGCTGTGTGGGTGCAAGGAAGGTGAAAATTAGAAACTTGAGTGGATTTCAATACCTAATTCCACACCAAACATAGGCAAATTAGAGCTGGGGAAAAAATCCTTCTAAGTTGAAGGCAATTTAGCTTTCACTCTTTCACATTTCGGCAGCCCCTGTTTTGAAAGATGTCCAAGTGTAAGTCTGTGGGATTTAAAGAACTGAGCTTTTCGAAAGAAACTTGTAAAACGTCTGTGATGATAAGTACCTTTCATGTATCTCCTCTACTCTGCTCTTCCTTTTATTCTCATGGAAAAGGGCCTCATTATATCTCAGTTGAACCATTAAACTAGCCTGGTAGTGAATTACCCTGATGACATTCTCAATCCCCAAACTCCCCAAATTTAATTTCCATAGCTCCACCATGGAGAGCTTTCTACACTGTCAATACGATTGTGTCACTTATGTAAAATCTTTCAGTAGCACTGCACTGACTTAAGAACGGACTCCAAATTGGTAGCATTCATCTGTGATTTGACCTCATGCTTCTCACCTCAAATTTCAGATGTGCTGAATTTCCCAACTCTTATAACTCCTTGACACCTCCATGACTTTGCACCATTTTAACCTCCTGATTGTGATTTGTGATTTTTTAAAAAAAATTAATTATTTTATTTATTTTGGCTGCGTTGGGTCCTTGTTACTGTGCACGGGCTTTTCTCTAGTTGCGGTGAGCGGGGGCTACTCTTTGCTGTGGTGTGCGGGCTTCTCATTGCGGTGGCTTCTCTTGTTGTGGAGCATGGGCTCTAGGCGCGTGGGCTCAGTAGTTGTAGCTCGCGGGCTCTAGAGAACAGGCTCAGTAGTTATGGCGCATGGGCTTAGTTGCTTCACAGCATGTGGGATCTTCCTGGACCAGGGCTCGAACCAGTGTCCCCTGCACTGGCAGGCGGATTCTTAACCACTGTACCACCAGGGAAGTCCCATGGTTTGTGATTATTACCAGGATAATTCAGCTCAGCCATTACCTGCCCTCTGGAAAAGCTTTCTCAACTCCTCAGGCTATGTTAGATGTCCCTTCTCTTGGGTTTTTTTTTTAGAAACCTATACATTCTACCATGAGAGATGCATAGCATACAAGGAGAAACAAGATGAGTTGTTTAACTCTAATAGTCTAAAAAACCACAGGGTTTCTAATTCTTACTTGTAATTATCATTAGAATGTGAGTTAGTCCAAGGCAGAGAATACAATTAATTTTATAGTATTCTCTAATTTTAATCTCAGTGATTACATGTTTAATACATTCATGAACACTCCTATTTGCTTCTGTTTACCATGTGATCTTGACTCTTATCTATAGTTATTCTTAAAAAATCGAGTTCCAGAAATACAAGTTTAGGGGGGAAAAATCTCAGGGAAATACTGGAGTTGCAATGGATGGAAGATACTTTAGTTTCAAAGAAATATTAGAAAACTCTTGTAGAATTAGTATAAGTTGTTTATTAGTCATTTCTTAAATTTTGAAACCTGAAATATAATATAATTTTAATCTTTATTGATATAATTTGGAACTGCAAAGAAATCAGTATCTTGCTGGCATTGTTTCACTTGTTAGAATATTTGATCTTCCTGGGTTACCAAAGCTAGTCATAATATAGATATTGTTATTTTAATATATTTTATGAGAGAAAGAGCCACAATTTCATCAGTTAAAAAAGCCCTGGCTTGGGCTTCCCTGGTGGTGCAGTGGTTGAGAGTCCGCCTGCCGATGCAGGGGATACGGGTTCGTGCCCCGTCTGGGAGGATCCCACGTGCTGCGGCGCAGCTGGGCCCGTGAGCCATGGCCTCTGAGCCTGCGCGTCTGGAGCCTGTGCTCCGCAGCAGGAGGGGCCACAATGGTGAGAGGCCCGCGTACTGAAAAAAAAAAAAAAAAAAAAAAAAAAAAAGCCCTGGCTCACGTGGAAGCAACCTAAGTGTCCATCAACAGATGAATGGATAAAGAAGATGTGGCACATATATACAATGGAATATTACTCAGCCATAAAACAAAATGAAATTGAGTTATTTGTAGTGAGGTGGATGGACCTAGAGTCTGTCATACAGAGTGAAGTAAGTCAGAAAGAGAAAGACAAATACCGTATGCTAACACATATATATGGAATCTAAAAAAAAAAAAAAGGTCATAAAGAACCTAGGGCAAGACAGGAATAAAGACGCAGACCTACTAGAGAATGAACGTGAGGATATGGGGAGGGGGAAGGGTAAGATGGGACAAAGTGAGAGAGTAGCATGGACATACATACACTGCCAAATGTAAAATAGCTAGCTAGTGGGAAGCAGCTGCATAGCACAGGGAGATCAGCTTGGTGCTTTGTGACCACCTAGATGGGTGGGATAGGGAGGGTGGGAGGGAGGGAGACACAAGAAGGAAGAGATATGGGGATATATGTATATGTATAACTGATTCACTTTGTTATAAAGCAGAAACTAACACACCATTGTAAAGGAACTATTCTCCAATAAAGATGTTAAAAAAAAAAAAGTCACAAGAAAAAAAATTTGTAACTATGTATTGTGACAGATGGTAAGTAGACTTACTGTGATCATTTCACAGTATATACAAATATAGAATCACTGTGTTATACACCTGAAACTAATATAATGTTGTATGTCAATTGTATGTCAATAAAAAATCCTCTCTCCTTGAACAAAAAAACAAAACAAGACAACAACAAAAAGACCTGGCTCAAATGCAGGTCAGTAAAACATACAGGTAGCCTTTGTATTTAAAGACAGGAAATCCCATCAATCAACACCAATATGAGCATATAATGCAAAACTTGAACTTCCAAGTGTCTCCTCTCTGATGGATTTGGAAAGAGTGCAGTGCTGATAATCCCTTCACTCACTTTCTTTAACAAAATATGACTCAAATTTGACAACATGGTATATTTGATATTCTTTAGATTCCATTTGCCTGTGAGTTACTAATGTTAATTGACATTTAAAATGTTTTTTCCCTGTCTTCCCAGACTTCAGCCCTAAATTAACTGTCAAGTTTCTCAATCTTTTTTTTAAAAATAAATTTATTTATTTTTATTTTTGGCTGCATTGGGTCTTCGTTGCTGCGCGCGGGCTTTCTCTAGTTGCAGCGTGAGGGCTTCTCATTGCAGTGGCTTCTCTTGTTGTGGAGCACAGGCTTTAAGCGTGCGGGCTTCAGTAGTTGTGGCACGCAGGCTCTAGAGTGCAGGCTCAGTAGTTGTGGTACACAGGCATAGTTGCTCTGCGGCATGTGGGATCTTCCCGGACCAGGGCTTGAACCCGTGTCCCCTGCGTTGGCAGGCAGGTTAACCACTGCGCCACTGGGGAAGCCCAAATTTCTCAATCTTCATCCCCCTTTTTTATCCCTGCCTTTTCCATGTTACCCCTCTCTCTGAAATGCCCCTTCTCTCTGAGGCTCCTGATCAATGACCACTGTATTTATAGAAAAGCATTTTGGCAATATGTATTAAGACATTAAAAATGTCCAAATGCTTCTCATTTTTGATTCTCAGGAGTCCATTCTATTGTAATATTATGGATACAGGAAAATCTTTGAATAACAGAGATTTAAATGACAGTTTAAGTTATAAAACAGTTTATAAATTGAAAACAATGAAAGGGTAATGGTGAATTAAATAATTATCAATTCTTAGGATAGAAAACTATAAAGTTACTAGAATCTTGTCTGTGAAAAGTTTGTCATAAAATTGCCAAACACTAAACTGGAGGAAAGGAGACAAGATGTAGGAGTATCTTAATTTAAAAAGAATAGAATATAGAAACACACAAATATAATAAAGTAGAAAAAATAAAAGCAATTTATAAAATAAAGTGTTGAAAAATATGGTTACCTATGGATCTCTTCACAGAGTGATTTTTCTTTCCTTCTAGAATTTTCCCCACATTTTCTATATTGAACATTTGTTATTCTTCTAATGATTGAAAGAAAACGTGACTGTGAAACTAAGATACAGAGTGATAGGGCTTTAGACATTTTGTTATTGTAGGATCATAACATTCAAATTAACATCACGTTTGGTTTTTGTGTCCTAGAACCTAGAAGGATTTTAAGATCAATTGATCAATTGATCTGTCTACCTACCTATTTATATGTATCTATTTCCAGTTCTCCTCCTCATACCTGTTTTTTTGAACCATTCATTATCCATTGACCAGGCCATTTCTTAACATGTTAATCATTCTCTTGGATTGATGAATGAACTTGCTTATTAATTATTCTTAGAGCATATTCAAGATGTACCATATCTTAGTGGAAAGTACCTGAACTCTGGAATCAGGCACCCAGACTTAAATATCTTTGCCATTTATTAAGATGTCTTTACAAAACTTGTTTCATCTCACAGAGCTGAAAGTTTATCAAATAAACTTGGGGGTTATAAAGAAGGTAGGGTAAAAGAAAAAAGGAAGTGAACACAGGTAAAAGTTCCTAGCATAGAGGAAATCTTGCATCAATCGATGAAAATTATACCCCCTTGCTCACTGGGCCCAGTGTTTATTTAGGATCCAAAGCATATTTTTCATAACCAGGTAGAGAGCAGGCACTAAATAGGAACAACTTAACCATATTCCAGATTCTGGTTCTTGGGTGACATTGTTCTTCTTCATTTTATTTTATGTGCCCCTCTTATGATAACCTGATGTCATGGATATATGAATGGAATTAGTTGAGGATTTTTCCCTCTGAGTTTGGCCTGATATCTCACGAGTCTCAGGAGGTATCTATCAGAGTCTCACAAAGTGGGACTTCCCTGGTGGTCCAGTGGTTAAGACTCCACACTCCCAATTCAGGGGGCACGGGTTCAATCCCTGGTCAGGGAACTAAGGGTCCCACATGCTGCACAGCATGGCCAAATAAATAAATAAACAAATAAATAATGTCTTGTTTAAGCCACTGTTGTTGTAAGTTATATGAAGTTAAAAACATTCTTTAAAAAAAAAGAATCTTACAAAGTAAGAAAAGAGATATACATCAATAAAAGTGGAAAATGGAGTGATGTAGTTATAGGTACTTTATTAGATTCAGAAAACTTGAAATACTATTATATTAATCTTTTATTTTCATCCTCATAGAAACCTTATAAGGAAAACAGGGAGGATTTAAATGCACATTTTACCAATGGGAAAAGTGTTTCTAACTGATTTACTGAGGGCTCACAAATCAGCCATGGTAGTTGTAATGCTCTATCGGTAGAAGTAATAATTGTATAGTAATAGTGATGGCAACAGTATTGATGATAACCAGAAAAGAGTGCTTACTATTTGCTAAGCCCTATTAGCAACTCTGTAAGTTAAATGTTATTCTTCCCATGGTGCCAGTGACTAAGCCAAAGCACAGAAAGTTTGAGTGAAATACTCAAAGCTACCTAGCTAATAAATAATAGTAGCAGGACTCAAAGCCAGGCATTTTGATCCTAGAACTTCTGATATGTTATCTCTCCAGAAATGACAGGCTTAGAGGAAATCTTCAATCTAAGACATAGTGAAATGCCACAGTGAAATAAAACTGCAGGGAAGATAGCTTAATGGATACGAGTGTGCCCTCTGCAGTCAGACTACACAGGTTTGTAGTCAAGGGGCTACTTATGTGTAACTTTGGACAAATGGGACTATTTATTGGAACTTTAGCTTCCCATCTGTAAAATGGTGATAATAATGGCACCTATCGTATAAGGATAATATGAAGCTTCGGGGATAGAATCTACGTTAAGGGCTGACATAAATGATCAGTGTGTTTCAGTAAATATTATCATGGTCAGCTTAACACATATAGTTAACCTGAGGCTAAAAGCAAATGTGGTTATTGTTTTGTTTTTCATTCTTATCAAAGCATATAGACAGTGGTAAGTACAAAATAAATGGGTGTTAAAGTATCTTCATTTGGGGAAGAGACAACTCTAGAAATGGCTGCAGAAATTATTGTTATTGTCAAAGAATGCTCAGTTAAGTCCGTATGTAGAGGCATGTAGATAAACAACCAAGTAATGGCTTCTGGAGGGGAGCAGTCACTTAAGTCTCGACTGTGTAGGGGAGAAGTCTAATAGGTTTGGAATCCTGTGGCATTGTCCTATGGCATTCTGTATTTCCCCTATCATAGCAATTATTCCACTTTATTGCTTACCTTTCCTCTCCCTCACTAGGCACTAAATATCATTACTGTCTTGCGCATTGCCTGGAAGCGAGCATACCTTTCATAAGAATTTACCAAATAGATGAAAGACACACGTTCCAATGGATTAGTATAGCTTAGACTGAGAAACACTCTTGAGACTCTCCTATGGACCATATTACATTAGGAGCCATGGTAGCACGTGGAGAGGCTGCCCAACACAGTATCCGGTACTCATTAGAGACTTACCAGAGAAAGTGACTCTCAGTTGACTTTTGAAAGAAAGAAAAGAGAGATTTGGAAGATATTGCAGGCAGAGAAGGAAAAATGGAACTTTGTAAAGAATGGCTGATCTAGAGTCTGGTATCAGCCTGCATCTGTGGCTTTAGTGTGGAGTTCACAGTGGAAAAGCACCCAGAGGCAGGATATGCAGCTGAGAAACAGTGCAGGCACAGGACAGACCATGAAGAACTGAAGAACTTCTGTACCAACGAAAAAAGGCATACTTCCCACTGCTAAACAGTTTGTTTACAAAAATTCCCACCCTCACAGATCTTGATTGGGTATGCAAGAGAAATGGCCAGAAAAGTTTGCTTTATTTTTTTTTAACAAATTTACCAGGTTATTCTGATTTAAGGATCATGTTTGAAAGGTACTGCCTGATGAGGCGTTTATTTATTTATTTGTTTGTTTGTGGTACGCGGGCTTCTCACTGCTGTGGCCTCTCGTGCGGAGCAAAGGCTCCGGACGCGCAGGTTCAGCGGCCATGGCTCATGGGCCCAGCCGCTCTGCGACATGTGGGATCTTCCTGGACCGGGGCATGAACCCGTGTCCCCTGCATCAGCAGGCGGACTCTCAACCACTGTGCCACCAGGGAAGCCCCCTGATGAGGCTTTTAAAAAAGCAATTATTAATATTAGTTGGTTATACTCCCTTTGGATATTTCAAAACTGTGTCGCCTCCTGTACATACCCACAGTCAACCCTTTTGTAAGTCTTATACAATTAGGTGTGTTTTAAAAATATTTTCCAAGTACTATACACTAGATTCCTTTTACAATTTTCTTTCTATTTATATAATTCCTCTAATACGGGTGATTCTTTTTCTTACCAAGTTTCCCATAAGGAAAAGCGTGACTCTTCTCCCCCGACCCCTCACAGCCCTTTGACTTAACTAAGCTTTTAAGTTTCAATCAAACTGGGCTCAAATGCTATTTCTGCAAATAGCCTGACCTTGCCAATCACTCTTCCTCCTTTTAGATAATATGTGACACCTTCTCATACCTCCTCACCCGCTGCCTTTCACAGTCTCACCAGGGGTTTCCCTTGGACTTTGTTCCTCAACCCAGACAGTTCCTGGTTCTGCACTTTTTGCATTTCCCAGCGTGAAAAGCACTCTATGCTACCTAACTATATTAAGAATGAAATGATCTCCACTTGAAGAGACACATGATGGCATGACATTCAGATGAATACAGATGGTGGAGGTGAGGCTTCAAAGATACAGTCCAGTTGGCAAACCTCCTCAACAATGTAGGTTATTGAATCGAAACAAGGTTAAAAGCCCATATTTCTATCCTGGGAGCTATAATTGTTCTTAACAGGCATATTAATGCATGCTCCTTATTTAAGCAATTAGATTTTCATTTTGGGGGGTTATGGAGAAAGTTTGTTTATGCTTTTTCCAAGGCACTATATATATATATATATATATATATATATATATATATATATATATATATATATATATATATATATATATATACACCCTTAGGCTAGGAAAGAAATTGAAAAGGGAAGAGATAATACTGAATAATACATATCTCTGTAAAATGTGATATCATGACTCATTGGAATATAAGCTCCATGAAACAGGGACATCACCTGTTTTGTTCACTGCATTATTTCAGCTTCCTGGATCAGTGCCTGAGAGTGCCCTTTAATAAGTATATGTTGAATAAATGAAAAAAATAAATGAAAGTCATGTTAAAATGTCTGGTTCTTATGAGGTCCTTAAATGACAGCCATTGCTTTTTACTGTAACTAAAACTACTTTAATACTAAAATACTAATACTACTATAATAACTACTGCTTTTTTGTAAATGAAAAGTAGTCCACAGTAGCTTGAATTCATTGTAATGAATAAAAATAGAAGGAATGTATGTGAGAATGATCAGGTACATTAGATAAAAATTACAAAGGGTAATTTATATCAACATAAAACTGTATAGATTTTACACTGTAAGCACTGGGAAGAAATTTTCTATGTATGTGTGTCTTAAACATGGGAGTGGCACAAAGACATGCATGCATAAGAAAGATGACTCTAGCTGTGATATGGAAGAAGCACAGTGAGAGCGGAAGAAAGAATGGAAAGTAGGGAAAGAATGAAAAAAGTTAGAGGTAATGAACTGAACCAAAGCAGAGGGAGAAAAATTTACTTTGGATTTAAATTTCTAATGTTTTGTAAAGTTACTAATAGAAAGCATTATTAATTACAATATTTGCATATTCACTGGTAGAATATAAGCAGAAAAAGAATAACGTATATCTTAAATAGAAGCTCTATCTTTAGTTTATGCTAATTCTGTGGCTGGTCACCAGTTCTAGGCAGGGATTGAGCTGAATCGAGGAAGTCACGATTTTTGTGTAGGGAAACCATCAGAGTTTCTGAAGGCAAAATAGCCCTTACTTTGTAAATACGATAAAGATTCCATCTGAATTCCATATACAAAGAAATTATATTACTTCATCTCTAGCAATAGGTTGCTTTTTGACATTCAGCTTTTGTAAGGCAAATTAAGAATCTTAGCATTTGAACCAATTTTGGAGGAAGACACTTTGTCCAAATGTCTGTTCCAGTTATGGAACCAGTTCTACAACATCCTGAGAAGTAGAAATATGTAATATCGCCTTAAATGTCTTCAGGGCCAGAAAACTGACAATGTCATAGAGCTGCCCATTATTTTATTGACTCTCTCTGAGTATAAAAATGGCTCTAGGGCTTCCCTGGTGGCGCAGTGGTTGAGAGTCCGCCTGCCGATGCAGGAGACACGGGTTCGTGCCCCGGTCCGGCAAGATCCCACATGCCGCGGAGCGGCTGGGCCTGTGAGCCATGGCTGCTGAGCCTGCGTGTTCGGAGCCTGTGCTCCGCAACGGGAGAGGCCACAACAGTGAGAGGCCTGCATACCGCAAAAAAAAAAAAAAAAAAAAAAAATGGCTCTAGTGAGCTAAAATATGTCTCCTTAGAAATTCAGCTCATTGTTTCCATCTCCTCCCTCCTATAAAAGCTCTACTCTCTCCTAATTCTCTTTCTCAAAAGTAAGCATGTTCAGTTTTTTCCATAATATTTAAATGGCATGATTTTCGGAGTCTTTGCCAAACATTCTTTTTCTTCTCTGTTTGTATTCCAGGTTGCCAGCATGCTAGTAAATAAATGAAATGCCAACGTTTGAAAAGTTTCACTCTTGGGACTTCCCTGGTGGTCCAGTAGGTAAGAGTCTGCGCTCCCAATGCAGGGGGCCTGGGTTCTATCCCTGGTCGGGGAGGTAGATCCTGCACGCATGCCACAACTAAGAGTCTGCATGACGCAACTAAAGATCCTGCATGCCGCAACAAAGATCCCACGTGCCACAACTAAGACCTGGGGCAGCCAAAATAAATTAATTAATTAAAAAAAAAGTTTCCCTCTTGGCCCTCGGTAATGCCTTTACTACATAGCAATCAAGTTGTTCTTAAAACATAAACCTTCTGAGAATACCCTCCTACTAAAACTCCCAATAGCCATATAACACGTTGTAGGAAAAGACCAAAATCTTTCACCAGCCTGCATGCTCTTGGCACACTTTACTTTTCTCTTCAGCTCCATTTTGCATATATATCCCAGTGTTTAGTACGTTTTGGTCACATTGGCCATCTCTGTGCTTAATATGCATCAAGCTCTTTTCCAACCCAGCACCTGTGCACCTATTCCCACTACCTCTTTTCTTGTCTTCTGTTTTCTTGTCAATTCCCTCTCTTCCTTTAAGCCTTATCTTGACAACCACCTCCCTGATACCAATGGATAGTTGTTATATTGTTTTACAGTGCCTCCTATTAATCCTTAGTATATTTAAGGTACTATTAAAAGTACTCTTGGTACTTAGCTACATTTGTGTCATTCTTTACTTAATATCCCCTTCACCTGCTGGGCAGTAAGCTCTATAAGAAATACATGTATTGTGTTCCCCAGAGCATCCTCAGCAAGAAACACAGTTCCAGACACGTAGTAGAACTTCATGAATATTTATCAAATATGTCAAAATTAATTTTTTTTTCTCACAAAAGAATATCCAAATCATTACTTATAGGGCAGAATAGCATAATGCTTAAGACTTCAGGCTTGGGGGGTGAAGTTCTATTAACCACCTAATACCTATGTGATTTGGGGAGAAGCTACTCAAACTTAAAATTTTCAGTCTTATATAGAATGGGGTTAATAATCATGTGTCCCTCCTAAGCATAGTACGGCAATGAGAAGAATTACATGTAAATCTCTGAGCACAATTCCTAGCACAGAGTAAGCTGTGGTTAGTTATGGTTATTTGTCTTCCAAGAGTCCTATATGGACTGATAAATATTGAGTGTTTGCTAATAGTTATTGGATGAATGGATTCCAGTCACAATGTACGGATGCCCATGGAAAAGTTTGAAATAGGAGTCAAGATACATGTATTTCACTTCTGTTTCTACCAGGGAGTGTGTTTGTGGCACCATGCCGTAGCGCTAATGAATGAACATTTTTGAGCCTCAGTTTCCTTAAATATAACAACAAAAAAAAAGCTAGAGCAGAATCTCTCCACACTGTCATTTCAGCACTGAAATTTTATGGGTCAAATATGCTTTGTAGACAAGACCTTATATCTGTAATATTATTTGAGACACGTTTGGAATATCTACTAGTCTCACACTTGCTCTAAAGCTCTGTTTATGCAAGCAAATTGAAGAGGAGACGCGAGCCTATTATAGAGCAGAATCTGGGAAAAGGGGACTCATTTGACCTGAACTGTCTCCATCAATACCCTTCCCATGGTGATGGCTCAACTTCTCATTTGACAATGTAGACAGAGCCCTGAGGAAGGTTTGAGGGCAAATACAGATTGAGATAGTGAAACCTGCAAAATACATGCTCACTGCAAACTGTTTGATGATAGGGGATTGTATGCTGGATGAGAGCATCGTGTTTTGATGTAATGTAGTTTAATTTGCTAAACTCTACTTAGCTGGCAATATCTGCCACTGGTTTTGATTATACAATCGAAATGGAAGTTTTCAAGAAGAGCACCAAATTTACGTGTGGAGTGCGTGGAAATTTAAAGTGCCTCTGAGTTCTAAATGTTTTCTATGTCATGTTGCATACAAATGCTAAATGCTTTTATGAGTTAACAAACCATAGCAATGGAATTGGAATTAGAGGACCAATTTTTTTGGCTAAGTTGGGTCTCTGTTGCTGTGCACGGACTTTCTCTAGTTGTGGCGAGTGGGGGCTACTCTTCATTGCGGTGTGCGGGCTTCTCATTGCGGTGGCTTCTCCTGTTGCGAAGCATGGGCTCTAGGCACGCGGGCTTCAGTGGTTGCAGCACGCGGGTTCAGTGTTGCGGCGCATGGGCTCTAGGGTGCATGGGCTTCAGTAGTTGTGGCACATGGGCTTAGTTGCTCCGTGGCATGTGGGATCTTCCAGACCAGGGACCGAACCCGTGTCCCCTGCATTGGCAGGCAGATTCTCAACCACTGTGCCACCAGGGAAGTCCCTAGAGGGCCAATTTTTGAAGTATAGTCTTCCATAGAGAGGTTTTGCACAAATCACCAATCTATTCTAATATTTTCCACATTTCTTGAAACTCCCAAGATCTCTTGGCCTCCTTATAAATTCTTCAGATATGCTGTCCTCCTTACAATTTGCAGGACTTTACGTTGGCTGCTCTATCTACTTAGATCATTTTCCTATCAACCCCATTTTTGGGAAGGGGTTCTGGTCAATTTCTATTTAAGTTTTAGGTTTTAAATTCTAATTCCTCAAAATGGACTTTCTTTTAGTCTTTGGTCTATTCCAGCAACTCCCTTCTCATCTCGTTTCAACTTGTAATTCTTTTCAAAAAGGACTTACCACAGTTACAATTTATAATTAGCTATGTGCTCATTAATGTATCTTTAATTTGACTCTCCTTTCATTAGACTAAAGAGACCATGAACACAAGAGTTATTTCTGCTTTGCTCAGAGCTGGATTCCCAACAAAGCTCAGAGCAAGCACTCATATCTCTGGTTCCTGAAGTACTTGGTGACATGTTATATGCAAGGCCCAGGGTGGGTAATCAGTAAAAACATTCTTTGAAAGCTTGATTTGGGGAGGTCACTCCTCTGAACCCCTTTTTTTGCCCTATCTGAAGAAGTGCTGAATGGGATGATTCCCCATGTTCTCTCATACCGAGGGTAAAGAGGCATCATCTTCTGATTTGTGAAGAAAGATTTTTGGTCTGAAATGGATTACCTTCCTTCATTATTTTCCATTTTCCATCATGTCTCTAATTCACTAACAATAAGATAATCATGTTCTTCTAAATTTTGAAACTGCATAACAGCGTATTAGAAGACGTTTTAAACAGCATCCCTAAACTTAATTCTGTCCCCAAATCACTCTTCAGATCATGTAAACAACTGGGCATCTTTAGTGCTTAGGTAAAATTGTGCTTCTGTTGTATGTAAAATGAGAAATGATAAGAAAGATACCGCTTCTTGGTCTAAATTTCCCAAGTTTCAAATTGTTTTGTAACTGGAGCAATCTGGCAAGAGGGAAAAGGAGCATGTGTGGAGATTTCTTGCTGATGGTGACAGAGCCTTGGGAAGTGTCAGAGATAAATTGCTAGTGAGAGGTTGCTCATGTCAGTGCTGTGTCTCTGGGGAAGAGGTTGAGGTTGAATCTTATCATGGGCAGTATTTGAATTCGATACATTGCAGGGTGAGTGGGAAGGGTGGTTCTATCTACATTTTGCACACCTGTTCTCTTTGTGAGATTAAAATGTTTGCTTGGTCACTTTCATGTTTATTTAATCAGGGTATACTTACCTATCTTAGAAAAGGCAGGTAGATCACATCCTAAACTAATGTGACAGCAAAGACAAATTATGCTTACCTGAATATTCAAAGCTTTTTCTGATGAGACAAGTTACATGAAAAAAATGTAAATTTGTTTATTTTTTAAAGATATAAAAATGGCAGTTTATGCAAATTAAGTGAATGAGATTCCCAAATATAAAACCACAGGATTTTATGATTCTAACTACATTTTAATCAGAAGAAGAGATCCCTTAAACAAAAACCCTTTAGTTAATTTAGGTGTGATAAGAAACTCAGAAATATACTGATGTTCACTGTAAATTCCATCCTAGTATTTACATTATGGAACATTTGCTGCTACAACAAAAAAACAGAGTGAGTTTGTGTTAATAGCTCTTCTTTCACTATTGCTTTTCCTGGAATTCAAGAACCAAAAGTAGGAGAAAGAGATGCCCCGGAACTCACCTGGAATTCAAATTTATTTATATTGATAGAAGCATTAGTTTAATAAATAAGAACATTCTTATCTCACCTTACAGGGTTGTCTTGAAATCTCCTGATGGAAGCAAAAAAAAAGATGAGTTGAGAGGTTTACTAATAAATGGAGAAAATACAGGTTTGGAAAAGGCTTGTGCCTGTTAACTCCATTTCAGTGTCCAACAAGCTCAACTGGGACTTAAATGCAAGTCTTGGTGAGTAAATTAGAACAACAGCATGCCAATGAGAAATGAGAGAGATAGTCATTGCACATGGACCTGAGAGGCGCAAAAAATATGATGGCGATTGTTGTGCTAATGTTTGCCGGAGGTGTACTGCAAGCCTGAGCAAAGTCAGTTTCATCTCTTGAAGTCTACTCCTTAATTGACACAAAATGCAAGTCCCTGGGATGAGATTTGGCTGCTACCTTAAGGGCTCTGGGTGCTTTATCTTAATGTTTTATTGATGGAATTCTGCTGTGCCCATCACTGGGACAGCATCAGGAGACTCATTAGTGAAACCTGCTCTCCGTTCCGAAGATCCTTTACTGATCCTCTTTGCTGATTTAAAAAGCAGTAAAGAGAAAGAGTGATATGAGCAGTGGCTAAAGGGTTATTTTCTACAGGAAGTCATGAACTGCTTTTGACATTCCCTTGTTGTAACTAGGATTTTATTTCATTTTCTACTTTTACCTGTGGTTCCCCAAGAAGGAACACTTCTACAAATTGAATCTCCCTTGACAGGTTTTTTTTCCCTCTTAAGCTGTGGCCAGTGTATACTCTGACTCAGATATGCTGAAGACTTGTAACTTTCTGAATAATCTACCTTGTCACGGTAGAACAGTTTTCAAAAATGTAAAAATTAGGGTTTTATTAATATCATGACTTTATATATCCTACATATTCAGTAGGTATGTTTCCTTAAATTTCTTGGGTAATCTTCACCCCATAAACATAGGTAATTTTTGAGAAGGATAATTCATCATTTAACTACATGTTCTTTGATCTCTTTACTTTTATAGGATTCCTCCTATAAACACAGTCCAAAATTGGAAAATAAAATCCTTTCATCAGGTAATTTCCAAAATTTTACTTCTGAAAATGTCATGTCATGTGCTAACACTGTACATAGACACCAAAATATTTTTAAAAGACAATAGGCACAATATGCAAAAGATATCAAGAGCTATAAAACTATACATATCCATAGGTTAATAGAATTTAGGAAAAGAAGATTTAGAAAACTTAAAAGAAGCATAAAGCAGAGATCTTTATCCTCCCTTTAGTAAGAATATTATGTCAGAACTGATTATGATAGCTCTACATATATTACATTAATAAATAATAAAATTAATTTTCATTCGTTGGCATAAGATTCAGGTACCCCTACTTAATAATGATGAAATATTAATGAAATTCAAAGATAAAGAGTGTTTCTAGTCATTGTGAGATACTTCTAGGCACCTGGGATACGTAGGCCACATCCTAATCCCTAGTACCTGTAAATATGTTACTTTATATGGCAAAGGTAACTTTTCAGATGAGAGTAAGTTTACAGGTTTTGAAAGAGGGGTGCTTTATCCTAATCACATGCATTCTGAAAACTGAAAAATGATGGAAGAAGAGAGATGTGATATAAAAAATATTAGACTTGCTATTGCTGGCTTTGAAGATGTAGGATGGGGCCATTAGCCAAAGAAAGTAATGAATAGCCCCCATCTTATAAGCAGCAAGAAAAACAAGGACCTGGTTCCTACAACCCCAAGGAGCTGAGTTATGCTAACAACCCAACGAGCAAGAAATAGATTCACCCCTGGAGCCTCCAGGATGGGATATGATTTGCTGACACCTCGATTTTAGCCTGATGAGATTTGTTTCAGATTTCATACTTACAAAACTGTAAGATGATATATTTATGTTGTCTTAAGTTTGTAAACTTTGGGTAATTTCTTATGCAGCAACAGACAACTAATACAGTATGTTATATATTTTGTTTGTCTTTTGCAGAATGGCCCTTACACAGTGTTTTCTGAATACCCCTGATAAAGAACTTTAATAAGGTTCCACAGTGAAAGTACAGTCATGAAATATTCTCATACATATGAATTAGTCAAACTGACAGGGTTTGAAGTGGGGTGTTGAGGATGGTGTTCCATGCAGCTGATGGATTAACTATTAAAATAATATTTTTAGATAAAGCAATGGGATTACAAAGAAAGTTAATTATGTTGAAATAAAATTGTCAAAGTGTTTTAATTATGGCATAGAAATATAAGTGCTTCCTCATTAACATATTATATAATCTCTTAAGTACTGTAATTTTAAGTAGCATTATTATAAACAATATTTCAAGGTGTTTGAAACACTGTAATAAGATAAGAAAACATTTGTGGTAGCCACAAATGACAATGTATTAAAGACTCTGTGCTTTGTTTCCTTCATTAAATATAAAACAAAAAATACTAAATTAGGTGTATTTTTTTCCTCTCTGAATTCACAGAACTCCTAAATTCTATCATAAACACATGGATAAGAATTCCTTCTCTATGTCAATGGACTGATTCGACTCCAAATCAACCAGTGAAAAGTGACCTCTTAGAGATGATCAAATAACAGGTATATTTTAAAGACTATCAACAATTTATCTCTGAGTAACGTGAACCTATCACATTTTTATGAACAGTTCGAATAACCATTTTCCTCAGCTCTTATCAGAATAGTAAATCCTTGATAGGTTAAGTAAACCAAATGGCACCCTCTTGTTTTACCCTTTGTTTATGATGGCAAAATTGAATTTTGCAAATTTTAATGATCTCATTTTCTTTCAACATCTCATATTAGTCACATGGAAAAGTGCCCTAAAACCAACAACAACAAAATAGGTGCTGTGTGCTGTGACACAAATATGATAATTGCACTCAAGATGCTCACAAATAGAAGTGCAATTAGGTATGTAAAGAAGTAATTGATAATACAGCAGATAAACCATATGTATACTTTATTAGGTCTGTGAGGGAGTGATGGGGTTGGATGGATGGGGAAGCCAGAAACAGTTAGGTGTGATTAGGCACTTGTTCAGAGAAGAGGTGAACTGAGCTGGTTCCTGAAGACTAGATACCCTGTAGATCAAGATTTTTCAACTTCACACTGTTGACATTTTGGCCTGAGTAAGCCTTTGTCATTGTAGATCATCCTAGGGATTGTACAATGTTTGGTAATATTCTTGGTCTTTAACTACTAGATGCCAGTACCCCATGCCCCAAGTTATGGCAAATGTGTCCAGATAGTTCCAAATGGCCCTGGGGAGCAAAATCACCCCTGAGCTGAGAATAAGTGCTCTAGGACTGTGGTATACTCAGAGTATACTATAGGTCTCAACAGTATTAGCGTCACCTGGAAGCTTGTTATAAATACACAGTCTAAAACCTTCATTTTCACGAGATCCCTCGATGATTTGAATGTACATTGATTTTGAGAAGCATCCTTCTAGGCTGAGAGGCCTCCCAGAAATAGGAATAACATGTACATTGGCAAGAGGGCATGGCATAGAGAAATTCAAGTGGTTGGAGTGTACAGCAAGGGTGGGACACAAGCCTGGAGAATCAAACAAGAGCCAGAAGACAACTCACCTTGACAATCTCATAAAAGCATCCAGATACTCTCTGGGGAAAGGGAATCAGTGAATGGTTTTAATCAGAGAAAGAATCTGATCAGATTTGCCTTTAAAATATAATTTTATGTGTGTGCAGCTCTACTGTCACTTTAATTGAATGAGTAAACTAAGGAATGGATGATTTGTGAATTTCTTTCATATCATACCTCAAATTAGCAACAGTTAGCTTTTCTGGTTAATTTAAGAAGATGACCTCTTCCTCTGATCAAAGCAGCACAATGATGGTACAAGCAATTGTCAGGAAAAAATGCAGAGCAACATTCAATATTTCTTTAAGAAGGAAGTCATGTAATGTCTGGAGAGATATCAGGTTAAGATTAAATCTTTATATCATGTTGAGTTGGGTTTCCTGCTGTTCTAGAAATTAATTTGAGTTAATCATGATCTTTCCACCCTTTGTCATCCTTTTCTCCATAGCTGAATTAGTCCATAGCACAGCAGCCCTACAAACGGGGAGGCCTGATTTTTGAGTTTGGCCTGAGGATAGGAAGTCAAAAGCTGGCAGAAGACGGATGCTTTGCAGAGGTGACAAATTTCGTTTCCTGGATAAAGTTGCTGACTGCAATGTTCCAATTGGAGTAGCTTATCTTCCCCTCCAGATGTTGAAGTAATGACAGATGCTCAGAGAAAGCTTGACAAGAGGAAGAAAAGACCCCGCTGAAGAGGCCAACCTGTTTGTATGCGGGAAAATAAAAGTAACACTTACTGAGATCCGTCTTCTGATGAGGTGTGTATATACGCCATTATAGGTAAAAGATGGTGTTGCTGTACACACATCCATGGTGGGAAATCAGAGGATTTTGTGTTGTTGGAGATAGAGACAATACAGAATTATGATTCTTTTTTTCCCACAGGATTAATAAATCATTACATCACTTTATTAAATATGAAACAACCTCTGGTACCTGTGTTGAACGACAGGACACCAGTTTATAATGACTGGATGTATACTACTGCATTTTTCACAGCTATGGCAGATAGGTGAATTCCTTATTGTGCACAAAATTTCCAGCACTTAATACTGAAGATGTGTTCTGAAGTCATTAACTTATTTCCAGATATCTAAATGAAGTATATAATTTAATACATAGTAAACAAGTGCAAGAGAAATCTTCTTTAACAAATTGAAATTTGGGGCAGCTGCACAATAATTCACACAATATTGATCTTGGTGATAGATTAAAGAATGAATAGGTAATAGAGTGAATAAAAAGATGAATGATTAAGAGTTTGACTTATCTAAAATGCACATAAGTATACAGTGTTTGAAATGTCAATGATAACTGATGTGTGTGCGCTCATGTATGTGTGTGTGTGGAGAAAATGAAAATTGTGTTGTTTTATGTGTATCTTTTTCCGTATTGTTACATCTTTGTTTTTTCCTCTCTGATTTTTTTTTTTTAAAGAGGTCATCAACCTCCTGTGAGAGAAACTTGTTCTCACCAGAGGAAAACTCCCCAGTTGTACAATACGGTTTGTAAGATGAAAGAAACATTTCTCCAAACATTTCACCTCTCCTAAGAGGTTTCTTTGCATCTTAACTTGGACTGCTGAAAGAACGTTTTCACAGTATCCTTTGCAGTAACTTTTCATTCCCGGCTGAAAAGCACTTATCATGAAATTCTTTCTGCAGTGAGTTGAAATCTAACTCTCCATTGTGGCCTCTGAACCATACTCCTCAAGTAAATCACTATATGACTGAATCTGAAAGCTGTATTCCAGCTAGATTAATGAGCATACCAAAGAGGGGACATGGGGAAATCAGAAAGAGAGAAGAGTTGTAGAGTAGTCAGGGTATGGCCTTTATAATCAGACTTGGGTTGAAACAGAAAATTCCATAGCTTCCTGGTACTGTTTTGCAATGTGACACCTCTCAGACTTCCCTTAGTACCTCTAAATAAGCCACAGAGGAGACAGCACGTTTATATTACATTTGTTTACACATATAAAGAAACTAAAATGCCAGAACTTTTTGAGGGTATAGCAAGGGCTGCTTCACAGACAATATGTTTTTCTCAAGTCCTTAAATTGGCATTTAGGGAGAAGTACAATCATTTGAGTCTTCTGAAGATCCATGTGAAGTGAGTAACAGAAATGGATATATAATTTTAAAAAAAATTCCTGATGAGTATATCAGAGAATATGCTTATGTTTTCTCTTTGCTATCCATTATCTATATTGTTGGAGAAGAGATAAGGTATGGGCTGTACAAACTTATGCAATTAAAAATTATGGTTCCTTCAGGTATATTTGTGTTGCAGGATCTGTATTCCAAAATGATTTGGCCAATTACTAAATCACATTTCCAATCTGTGATACATATAACATATACTTGTTTTAGTATAGTTGGATATCCCTTGGCCAAAATGCATATGTTTTTTTGCAGTAAAAAATACTTAACATAAAATTCACTGTCTTAGCCATTTTTAAGTTTATGATATTGTTAACTGTATGCACATTGTCAGCAATAGGTCTCTAGAACTTTTGCATCTTGCAAAAGTGAAACTCCATATCCATTGAACATCAGTTCCCCATTTCTCCCTCTCCCAGCCCGTGACAACCACCATTCTACTTTCTGTTTCAGAGTTTGGCTATTTTGGATATCTTATATAAGTGAAATCATGCAGTATTTGTCATTTTGTGACTGGCTTATTTCACTTTGCATAATATCCTCAAAGTTCATCAATGTTGTGGTATATAACAGGATTTTCTTTTTTAAGGCTAAATAATATTCCATTGTATGTATATACTGAATTTTATTCATCTGTTGATGGACATTTTGGTTGCTTCCATCTTTTAGCTATTGTGAATAATGCTGCAGTGAATATGGGTATGTATATATTTATATCTTTTAGACCCTGTTTTTAATTCTTTTGGATATATACCCAGAAGTGGAACTTCTATATGCTAGAGCATATATTAATTCTATTTTTAATTTTTCAGAAACCCCATACATTTTTCCATAGCAGCTGCACCATTTTACATTTCCACCAACAGTGTACAAGGGTTCCTTTTCCCCCCTGCATCCTTACAATCATTTGTTATTTTCTGGGTGTTCGTTTGCTTGTTTTTAATAGTGATCAACCAAATGGGTGTGAGATGATATCTAATTGTGGTTTTGATTTGCATTTCCCAGTTGAATAGTGGTGTTAAACATCTTTTCATATGCTTGTTGGCCGTTTGTATATCTTCTTTGGAGAAATGTCTTTTGATGTCCTTTGCCCATTTTTTAATTAGGTTATTTTGGTTGTTGTTGAGTTGTAGGTATTTTTTACATATTCTGGATATTAATACCTTATCAGATATATGTTTTGCAGATATTTCCTTCCATTCCATAGGTTGCCTTAATTTTGACTTTTATAGTGTTTTTTACTTTATGAAATATGATCATAACTTTAAAAAAAATTTCTCTTTCAAGACATTCTTTTTTAAAATTAAAAAAAATATTTATTTATTTATTTGGTTGTGCCAGGTCTTATTTGCAGCAGGTGGCCTCCTTAGTTGTCACATGAACTCTTAGTTGCAGCATGCATGTGGGATCTAGTTCCCTGACCAGGGATTGAACCCAGGCTCCCCGCATTGGGAGCTCGGAGTCTTAACCACTGTGCCACCAGGGAAGTCCCTAAGATCATAACTTTTATCTTGGGCTTTTATATATTCCTCAATGAAATTGCAACCTAGTACCAATGGATTTTAATGTTGTAGCATTAGATTTAATACAAATATTCCCTCTACCACTTCTACCTATACCAACAGGTATATACATTCTCATTCTCTTTTTCTCTCTGTCTCTCATGTTCTTCTCCCCAGTATTTTCTAGTCTGTATTGAATTCCCATTTGAATTTTTCACTTTTTCATGAAGTTAAAATTTATGGTAAGACACATGGTGATATTAGTGAAAATATAATTGTATTTAGGGAATAGTATGAAACTATCCAATTTTCATTTATAGCAATTAGAAATACCATGGGACACAATATAGGAGTTTTGAAGACTCAAATTGCATTATAAGATCAAATACCTTACTTACATATCATATTGTCTGATCTGAAAGTCTGGTCACATGGATGAAAAAGGACTCTTTGTGCTTCTGCAGAAAGCAGCAGCAATCTGGGATTGAAATTTTGTAATATTTTAAGTTGATGGACCAAGGATAGAATATTTAGAATATGGTATCTCATAGAAATTCCAGGCCCTATGAAAATTTCTAAAATAATAGAAAATAAATCCAAAGAATGACCTCAATTCAGTAATAGCTATAATGATATATAATACTTTGCCAGTAACTATTATACATGCTTAACTTGTAATATGTCTTTTAATCTGCACCACAACTCAATATGATTGATAGTATTATTACTCTCATTTTGCAGATGAGAGTTCATATGTGATGGAACATGCCCATGGTTACAAATGTGGTATGAGGAAGTGAGCAGATTTGAACCCAGGAAGTCTGACAGATTCCATGTGCTTCACTACTCCATATTAACTCCTTTTTTGCTTACCTGCTTTAATGGCTTGAATATATTATTTATTAGATCAGCATATCAATATATAAATGAAAATTGTTAATTGTCAAAAATCAGAGATTAAGAATATTTAAAATAACATGTCCTTGGAAATTGATGGCTTATGTCTATTTTGCAAATATTTAATGTCTAGGAGCAGACAGTGCCTTTTGGTTGGAAAAGAGGGTTTTGTTTTCATTAGAAACCTGGTTTAGAATAATTTGTCTCTTTTATAATGAGGTGAATGGCCATATTTGCTAAATTGTGTTTCTTGAGACCTAATTAAAATCAGGTGAGAGGGCAAGCGTGCGTCACCATGTTGTTTTTAATAAATGAAAATCAAATGGGACTAATTAGGGAGAGTGACAGCCTTCATTAGATTCCTTGGAGATCGCAAAATAATACGGTTAAACTTTCCTGACTATCCAAGAAAATATAGAACTCAGAGCTCATCTTCAGTCACTAAAATGTTCCAAGTGTAGAAGTAAACAAAATCTGAATTCTTTACTTTTCTCTGTTGCTCATTACCTGGGGGACCTCAGAAGAGTTACATTAGATGAGTTTCTCTATTTACTAAAGCACAGCATTTGAATGGAAATATGTTTGTAGCCAGAGTTCTGTGTGGTAGTTGTGGCCCTAGGCCTTGGACAGCTCCCTCATGAAAAGTGCTGCAGGGGAGCCAAACCTGCCACCCAAAAAGTCTCCTTGGCATCTGGATTATTTGAAGCTAAAAACACACCCAAAAGACTCAGAAAGAAACGGACCTTCTTTCTAACTGCCTGAAGAATGTAGATAGAGGACCTGTTCCAGGAAGATAACTATAGTATGCATTAGGTGTACCAGCAGGGAGGAGCCCAGCAGTCTGTTAAAATTTGTCTCTTTGTGTCTGTCTCTGCAGGGCCCAGCAAACATTTGTTTACCAAACATTTGTTTTTCCATCTCCATGAGAATTGCCGTCGTCCCCTTTGAAGTCCCAAACCACTGCCCCAATTTCCTCTTTTGTCTTTAACTAAAGATGGTGTTGAAGGTGAGGATTTTAGCCATTTTGACAAGTTACCTAGTTCTCCTGGGTCTCTCCCACATATACCTGTTATTAAACTTTTGTTTAATTTTCTCCTGTTAACCTGTCTCCTTCAATTTAATTCTTAGACCAGCCAGAAGAACCTGGAAGAGTAGAGGAAATTTTCTTCCTCCTTGACAGTGCTTACAAAGTAGTTGGGGAAGAAAGATATATAAATAGATGAATAATTCTGAAATAATCACAGCATATATTGGGACTTTTTTCCCCCCAAAGAAATTGATGTTGGGGAGGTGTAGAAGTATGTTAATGAAAGCTTACAGTAAATGTTACCAAACTCAGGTTTGACTGCTCGCCACTTGAAAGCCAATACTCAAGAGACAAGTGTTGGTTGGAAAGGAAAGTTTGCTTTATTCAGGAGGCCAGCAACCAGGGGAGAAGGTGGACTCATGTCCAAGAACCAACTCTGAAGATTCTGCTGGACCATGGAAGTTTTTAAAGGGAGAAAGGGGAAGTTAATCATAGTTAATCATTTGCGGAGGAGGTCAGAGTCTTCGTTATCTTCCACTGTGTGCAGACTTTCTTCTGATTGGTTGGTGGTGAGGTAACAGGGCAGTGTTCCAGGAATCTTGTGCTCAGTCTGAAGTTGCCATCCTCCACCTGGTTGGGGGCCTTAGTTCCTGCAGAGGAACTTGAAGGTACTGTTTTGTGTATTCCTTGAGGAGGAACCAGGACCCTGCCCCATAGCTGCACAATTGTTTATTGACTGCTCCTCCTTTGTTTCTGCATCCCCTCCCTTGCCTGATTAGCAACTGTTTGAATCTGCCCTTTGGAACTCAGTCAGGGAAGGTCAAGGAGGCTGAATGAAGCCTATTTTTTTTTTTACAAACAAGAAACGAGGGACCCAGAAAGGATTTGTACCCAGGAGGGCCCCATGGGGTCTTGTTCGGTTTCAGTCCTCCCTTTTCTTTGATACTTTTCAATCTTGAGGAGAACAGGTGTTGAACAAGAAAGGGAATACCATTTTAGATAGGTTAATCATAAACACTTTGAGGAACTTGGTTTTAGGGGGACTGGGTTTCATAAAGGCCTGGGAAATAGCAAGGGTCAAGCTTTCTGGTTTAGCTAAGTGGCAGTTGCTCTGAACTTAATGTGAGAAGTCCCAGACACAAAATCACCTACAGGTTACATACTGATAATTGTCTCCCCAGTGAACAGAACCAGCTAGTATGAGGTCAGGACATTTATCATCCAGTGTCAGAGTGTGATTTCACATCCAGAGAGGCCACAGTTGCTGTAGGGACTTGAAATAGTGATGCTGCCTCACTTGATCTCAATTTCTTCATCCTTAAATTCAAAGGGTTGGTGTAATTGAATATTATTCAGCATTAAAAAGGAAACAGACTACCCACATATGCTACAGCATGGATGAACCTCAGAGTTACTATGCCAAGTGAAAGAAGTCAGGCGCAAAAAACAACATGTTGTATGATTCTGTTTATCTGAAATGTTCTTAATAGGGATATTCGTAGAGACAGAAAGTAGAATAGTGGTTACCTAGGGTTAGGAGTGGCAACAAAGATTGTCTGCAAATAAGTATGAGGAATCCCTGGGATGATTGAAAGCTTCTAAAACTGAATTATTATGATTGTACAACTCTGTAAATTTACCAAAACTATTGAATTGAATAATTAAAATGGGTGTATTTTATGATACGTAAGTTGAAACTCAATAAAACTGTTATCAAAAAATATCAATAGAGGGCTTCCCTGGTGGCGCAGTGGTTGAGAGTCCGCCTGCCGATGCAGGGGACACGGGTTCGTGCCCCGGTCTGGGAAGATCCCACATGCCGCGGAGCGGCTGGGCCCGTGAGCCATGGCCACTGAGCCTGTGCTCCGGAGCCTGTGCTCCGCAAGGGGAGAGGCCACAACAGTGAGAGGCCCGCCTACCGCAAAAAAAAAAAAAAAAAAAAAAAAATATCAATAGAAAGAAAATTTGACCTAGTGGGGATAAATTCCTGAAGGCCTTCCTAGGTCTGAAATCCTCTGATTCTATGATTCCAAGTTTTCTTAAAATTCATTTTCTGTATTTTTTCTTTAATTTTTAAATTAAATCAAGATATCCTTATTTAAGGATATGGCCTCAACAAAGATGTTTATATCAGTTGCTCTGAACAATGTGCAAAATGTTTGCCTGGCACTTCTTACTGTCTTTCTACTCAGGTCTGAAAATGCTCATTGTCCTCATCTCACTATATGCCATGTAGTTTACTCTGACCAAATAAACTTCCTCTGAAAGGAAAAATTAGGGATACAAACTTAGACCCTACTGAATCTTTGTCCTCTAAGTCATCTAATTCTTAAGATTTTTGGAAGATTTACCCTTTCTAAAATGAACTGTGGAGGTCTACACCTTAATTAAGATAATTTAAGTATTATTATTTAGGTCTTCTGAAGGGAAGGGGTTCTGCTCTGTTTCATAATAATCAGCTTCTTCTAGGGGACAGTGAGCAACATGAATCATCAGTGTTCTTAGCAGAAGTTAATTTTGCTTGTTAAAAATGAACATATGCATCTTAGCATTATCTTCTTATTTAGAATATTAGGATTTCTTGTCTGGTCAGCCTTACAGGAAAGAAAAAAAAAAGAGAGCTCATGTGCAGATTTTGTAATAGCACACACGTGTCTTTTTTTTTTTTTTTTTTGCAGTACGTGGGCCTCTCACTGTTGTGGCCTCTCCCGTTGCGGAGCACAGGCTCCGGACACGCAGGCTCAGCGGCCATGGCTCACGGGCCCAGCCGCTCCGTGGCATGTGGGACCCTCCCGGACCGGGGCATGAACCCGTGTCCCCTGCATCGGCAGGCAGACTCTCAACCACTGCGCCACCAGGGAAGCCCGCACACATGTGTCTTTTGCCACCCAATTGCTTCCTTCATTTATTCAACAATGCTTGAAATTCCATGTATCCATAATTAAGGATGACATAAAAGTGAATATAACCTTGGCAGAGAAGATATGGACTTTAAGTTCCTTCTTTTATTTTTCCTTTCATTTCTTCTTTTCTTCTTCCTATACAGACTGTAAATGCCATGAAGTGAGGGATGAGGTAGGATTTTCCTTTCCATTGTATTCCTAGCACGTCTCAAATAGCCTTGTTCAGTGGATAGATATTGGTGGATGAGAAAGTGAACAGTTTACATGACTGTGCAAAGTCACAGTAATGAATCCTGAGAAATGAAACTGAATGAAACAAATCTGGCTCCTATTATCATGTGGTGTGAAGAAGACAGGAATTCGACAAATTATGATGCAGGTGAAGGTCACAAAAGAGAATAAATAAAACATGTTTCCACACTCCTCGGTTACCATTTATAGCAGTGATTCTCATCCTCGTTGCATGTTAGAATCTGTGAAAAACTTATAAGGAAAATAGCAAAGTCTCTGACCCACACAAGGGCAAAATTAGAATCACTGGAAATGGGACCAGGGCAGTGGTATATTTTTAAACTTCTAGGTAATTCTAGTATATAACTAGGTTTGAGGTCTTCTGATCTGCAAGGTCATGATAATCCTGTCTGGACAGGGGTACGGACATCTCTGCTGTCCTACAGACTCTGGTAGCCTCTTACCTGTTGGCTTTCTCTACTCAGGTGGGACTCTGCCCTTTTATACCCTAAACCTCACCCCACATCCTTGCAGACTGTTCACACAGTCCTCAATATCAAGTTGTATTCAGAGAGCATTTAATTTAGCAAATAATACTCTATCTACCCAGTCTTCAAAATTAGAAATATTCTGACTTCTCCCTGTGTACATTGAATTACTCAACAAGTCTGTCAATCTCACTGTCTGTAATTATTTATTTATAATTATTTATTCATTTGGTTGTGCCGGGTCTTAGCTGCAGCACAAGGGATCTTTGTTGCGGTATGCAGGATCTTTAGTTGTGGCATTTGAACTAGTTGCGGCATGTGGGATCTAGTTCCCTGACCATCGATCGAACCTGCGCCCTCTGCATTGAGAGTGTGGAGTCTTTAGCCGCTGGACCACCAGGGAAGTCCATGTATTTATTTATTTATTTTATTTTACATCTCTATTGGAGTATAATTGCTTTATAATGGTTTGTCAGTTTCTGCTTTATAAAAAAGTGAATCAGTTATACATATACATACATCCCCATATCTCCTCCCTCTTGCATCTCCCTCCCAGCCTCCGTATCCTACCCCTCCAGGTGGTCACAAAGCACAGAGCTGATCTCCCTGTGCTATGCAGCTGCTTCCCACTAGCTAGCTATTTTACATTTTGTTGTATATATAAGTCCATGCCACTCTCTCACTTCGTCCCAGCGTACCATTCCCCCTCCCCGTGTCCTCAAGTCCATTCTCTATGTCTGCGTCTTTATTCCTATCCTGCCTCTATGTCCTTCAAAACCTTTTTTTTTTTTAGATTCCATATATACGTGTTAGCATATGGTATTTGTTTTTCTCTTTCTGACTTACTTCACTCTGTATGAGAGATTCTAGGTTCAGCTACCTCACTACAAATAACTCAATTTCGTTTCTTTTTATGGCTGAGTAATATTCCATTGTAGATATGTACCACATCTTCTTTATCCATTCATCTGTTGATGGACACTTAGGTTGCTTCCATGTCCTGGCTGTTGTAAATAGAGCTGCAATGAACATTGTGGTACATGACTCTTTTTGAATTATGGTTTTCTCAGGGTATATGCCCAGTAGTGGGATTGCTGGGTCATATGGTAGTTCTAGTTTTAGTTTTTTAAGGAACCTCCATACTGTTCTCCATAGTGGCTGTATCAATTTACATTCCCACCAACAGTGCAAGAGGGTTCCCTTTTCCCCACATCCTCTCCAGCATTTATTGTTTGTAGATTTTTTGATGATGGCCATTCTGACTGGTGTGAAGTGATACCTCATTGTAGTTTTGATTTGCATTTCTCTAATGATTAGTGATGTTGAGCATCCCTTCATGTGTTTGTTGGCAATCTGTATATCTTCTTTGGAGAAATGACTATTTAGGTCTTCTGCCCGTTTTTGGATTGGGTTGTTTTTTTTTTTTGATATTGAATTGCATGAGCTGCTTATAAATTTTGGAGATTAGTCCTTTGTCAGTTGCTTTGTTTGCAAATATTTTCTCCCATTCTGAGGGTTGTTTTTTCATCCTGTTTATGGTTTCCTTTGCTGTGCAAAAGCTTTTAAGTTTCATTAGGTCCCATTTGTTTATTTTTGTTTTTATTTTGATTTTTCTAGGAGGTGGGTCAAGAAGGATCTTGCTGTGATTTATGTCATAGAGTGTTCTGCCTATGTTTTCCTCTAAGAGTTTGATAGTGTCTGGCCTTACGTTTAGGTCTTTAATCTATTTTGAGTTTATTTTTGTGTATGGTGTTACGAAGTGTTCTAATTTCATTCTTTTACATGTGGCTGTCCAGTTTTCCCGGCACCACTTATTGAAGAGGCTGTCTTTTCTTTTTTTTTTTTTTATTAGTTTCTGCTTTATAACAAAGTGAATCAGTCATACATATACATCTGTTCCCACATCCCCTCCCTCATGCATCTCCCTCCCTCCCACCCTCCCCATCCCACCCCTCCAGGCGGTCACAAAGCACCGAGCTGATCTCCCTGTGCTCTGCGGCTGCTTCCCACTATCTATCTACCTTACGTTTGGTAGTGTATATATGTCCATGCCTCTCTTTCCCTTTGTCACAGCTTACCCTTCCCCTTCCCCATATCCTCAAGTCCATTCTCAAGTAGGTCTGTGTCTTTATTCCCGTTTTACCCCTAGGTTCTTCATGACATTTTTTTTTTTTTTTAAATTCCATATATATGTGTTAGCATACGGTATTTGTCTTTCTCTTTCTGACTTACTTCACTCTGTATGACAGACTCTAGGTCTATCCACCTCATTACAAATAGCTCAGTTTCGTTTCTTTTTATAGCTGAGTAATATTCCATTGTATATATGTGCCACATCTTCTTTATCCATTCATACGATGATGGACACTTAGGTTGTTTCCAGCTCCGGGCTATTGTGAATAGAGCTGCAATGAACATTTTGGTACATGTCTCTTTTTGAATTATGGTTTTCTCAGGGTATATGCCTAGTAGTGGGATTGCTGGGTCATATGGTAGTTCTATTTTTAGTTTTTTAAGGAACCTCCATACTGTTCTCCATAGTGGCTGTACCAATTCACATTCCCACCAGCAGTGCAAGAGTGTTCCCTTTTCTCCACACCCTCTCCAGCATTTATTGTTTCTAGATTTCTTGATGATGGCCATTCTGACTGGTGTGAGATGATATCTCATTGTAGTTTTGATTTGCATTTCTCTAATGATTAATGATGTTGAGCATTCTTTCATGTGTTTGTTGGCAGTCTGTATATCTTCTTTGGAGAAATGCCTATTTAAGTCTTCTGCCCATTTTTGGATTGGGTTGTTTGTTTTTTTGCTATTGAGCTGCATGAGCTGTTTATAAATTTTGGAGATTAATCCTTTGTCAGTTGCTTCATTTGCAAATATTTTCTCCCACTCTGAGGGTTGTCTTTTGGTCTTGTTTATGGTTTCCTTTGCTGTGCAAAAGCTTTGAAGTTTCATTAGGTCCCATTTGTTTATCTTTGTTTTTATTTCCATTTCTCTAGGAGGTGGGTCCAAAAGGATCTTGCTGTGATTTATGTCATAGAGTGTTCTACCTATGTTTTCCTCTAAGAGTTTGATAGTTTCTGGCCTTACATTTAGGTCTTTAATCCATTTTGAGCTTATTTTTGTGTATGGTGTTAGGGAATGATCTAATCTCATACTTTTACATGTCCCTGTCCAGTTTTCCCAGCACCACTTATTGAAAAGGCTGTCCTTTCTCCACTGTACATTCCTGCCTCCTTTATCAAAGATAAGTTGGCCATATGTGCGTGGGTTTATCTCTGGGCTTTCTATCCTGATCCACTGATCTATCTTTCTGTTTTTATGCCAGTACCACACTGTCTTAATTACTGTAGCTTTGTAGTATAGTCTGAAGTCAGGCAGCCTGATTCCTCCAGCTCCGTTTTTTGTTCTCAAGATTGCTTTGGCTATTCGGGGTCTTTTGTTTTTCCAAACAAATTTTGAAATTTTTTGTTCTACTTCTGTGAAAAATGCCAGTGGTAGTTTGATAGGGATTGCATTGAATCTGTAGATTGCTTTGGGTAGTACAGTCATTTTCACAATATTGATTCTTCCAATCCAGGAGCATGGTATATCTCTCCATCTATTTATATCATCTTTAATTTCTTTCATCAGTGTCTTATAATTTTCTGCATACAGGTCTTTTGTCTCCTTAGGTAGGTTTATTCCTAGATATTTTATTCTTTTTGTTGCAATGGTAAATGGGAGTGTTTTCTTGATTTCATTTTCAGATTTTTCATCATTAGTGTACAGGAATGCCAGAGATTTCTGTGCATTAATTTTGTATCCTGCTACTTTACCAAATTCATTGATTAGCTCTAGTAGTTTTTCGGTAGCATCTTTAGGATTCTCTATGTATAGTATCATGTCATCTGCAAACAGTGACAGCTTTACTTCTTCTTTTCCAATTTGGATTCCTTTTATTTCCTTTTCTTCTCTGATTGCTGTGGCTAAAACTTCCAAAACTATGTTGAATAAGAGTGGTGAGAGTGGGCAGCCTTGTCTTGTTCCTGATCTTAGTGGAAATGGTTTCAGTTTTTCACCATTGAGGACAATGTTGGCTGTGGGTTTGTCATATATGGCCTTTATTATGTTGAGGAAAGTTCCCTCTATGCCTACTTTCTGCAGGGTTTTTATCATAAATGGGTGTTGAATTTTGTCAAAAGCTTTCTCTGCATCTATTGAGATGATCATATGGTTTTTCTCCTTCAACTTGTTAATATGGTGTATCACATTGATTGATTTGCGTATATTGAAGAATCCTTGCATTCCTGGAATAAACCCCACTTGATCATGGTGTATAATCCTTTTAATGTGCTGTTGGATTCTGTTTGCTAGTATTTTGTTGAGGATTTTTGCATCTATGTTCATCAGTGATATTGGCCTGTAGTTTTCTTTCTTTGTGACATCCTTGTCTGGTTTTGGTATCAAGGTGATGGTGGCCTCGTAGAATGAGTTTGGGAGTGTTCCTTCCTCTGATATTGTCTGGAAGAGTTTGAGAAGGATGGGTGTTAGCTCTTCTCTAAATGTTTGATAGAATTCGCCTGTGAAGCCATCTGGTCCTGGGCTTTTGTTTGATGGAAGATTTTTAATCACAGTTTCAATTTCAGTGCTTGTGATTGGTCTATTCATATTTTCTATTTCTTCCTGAGTCAGTCTTGGTAGGTTGTGCATTTCTAAGAATTTGTCCATTTCTTCCAGGTTGTCCATTTTATTGGCATAGAGTTGCTTATAGTAATCTCTCATGATCTTTTGTATTTCTGCAGTGTCAGTTGTTACTTCTCCTTTTTCATTTCTAATTCTACTGATTTGAGTCTTCTCCCTTCTTTTCTTGATGAGTCTGGCTAATGGTTTGTCAATTTTGTTTATCTTCTCAAAGAACCAGCTTTTAGTTTGGTTGATCTTTGCTATCGTTTCCTTCATTTCTTTTTCATTTATTTCTGATCTGATCTTTATGATTTCTTTCCTTCTGCTAACTTTGGGGGTTTTTTGTTCTTCTTTCTCTAATTGCTTTAGGTGCAGGGTCAGGTTGTTTACTCGAAATGTTTCCTGTTTCTTAAGGTGGGATTGTATTGCTATAAACTTCCCCCTTAGAACTGCTTTTGCTGCGTCCCATAGGTTTTGGGTCGTCGTGTCTCCATTGTCATTTGTTTCTAAGTATTTCTTAATTTCCTCTTTGATTTCTTCAGTGATCACTTCATTATTGAGTAGTGTATTGTTTAGCCTCCATGTGTTTGTATTTTTTACAGATCTTTTCCTGTAATTGATGTCTAGTCTCATAGCATTGTGGTCAGAAAAGATACTTGATACAATTTCAATTTTCTTAAATTTACCAAGGCTTGATTTGTGACCCAAGATATGATCTATCCTGGAGAATGTTCCATGAGCACTTGAGAAAAATGTGTATTCTGTTGTTTTTGGGTGGAATGTCCTATAAATATCAATTAAGTCCATCTTGTTTAATGTATCATTTAAAGCTTGTGTTTCCTTATTTATTTTCATTTTGGATGATCTGTCCATTGGTGAAAGTGGGGTGTTAAAGTCCCCTACTATGATTGTGTTACTGTCGATTTCTCCTTTTATGGCTGTTAGTATTTGCCTTATGTATTGAGGTGCTCCTATATTGGGTGCATAAATATTTACAATTGTTATATCTTCTTCTTGGATCGATCCCTTTATCATTATGTAGTGTCCTTCTTTGTCTCTTCTAATAGTCTTTATTTTAAAGTCTATTTTGTCTGATATAAGAATTGCTACTCCAGCTTTCTTTTGATTTCCATTTGCATGGAATATCTTTTTCCATCCCCTTACTTTCAATCTGTATGTGTCTCTAGGTCTGAAGTGGGTCTCTTGTAGACAGCATATATATGGGTCTTGTTTTTGTATCCATTCAGCCACTCTGTGTCTTTTGGTGGGAGCATTTAGTCCATTTACATTTAAGGTAATTATTGATATGTATGTTCCTATTCCCATTTCCTTAATGGCTTTGGGTTCGTTATTGTAGGTATATTCCTTCTGTTGTGTTTCTTGCCTAGAGAAGTTCCTTTAGCATTTGTTGTAAAGCTGGTTTGGTGGTGCTGAACTCTCTCAGCTTTTGCTTGTCTGTAAAGGTTTTAATTTCTCCATCAAATCTGAATGAGATCCTTGCTGGGTAGAGTAATCTTGGTTGCAGGTTTCTCTCCTTCATCACTTTAATTATGTCCTGCCACTCCCTTCTGGCTTGTAGAGTTTCTGCTGAGAGATCAGCTGTTAACCTGATGGGGATTCCCTTGTGTGTTATTTGTTGTTTTTCCCTTGCTGCTTTTAATATGATTTCTTTGTGTTTAATTTTTGACAGTTTGATTAATATGTGTCTTGGCGTATTTCTTCTTGGATTTATTCTGTATGGGACTCTCTGTGCCTCCTGGACTTGATTAACTATTTCCTTTCCCATATTAGGGAAGTTTTCAACTAGAATCTCTTCAAATATTTTCTCAGTCCCTTTCTTTTTCTCTTCTTCTTCTGGAACCCCTATAATTCGAATGTTGGTGCGTTTAATGTTGTCCCAGAGGTCTCTGAGACTGTCCTCTGTTCTTTTCATTCTTTTTTCTTTATTTTTCTCTGCATCAGTTATTTCCACTATTTTATCTTCCACCTCACTTATCCGTTCTTCTGAAGAGGCTGTCTTTTCTTCACTGTATACTCTTGCCTCCTTTATCAAAAATAAGGTGACCATGTGTGCGTGGGTTTATCTCTGGGCTTTCTATCCCGTTCCATTGATCTATATTTCTGTTTTTGTGCCAGTACCATACTGTCTTGATTACTGTAGCTTTGTGGTATAGTCTGAAGTCAGGGATCCTGATTCGTCCAGCTCCGTCCTGTATTTATTTTTAAAGTCATTTTTCTCCATCTCATCAGCTATGGTGAGACTTCATAATCTATGATCTAGTGACTGCATTGGTATCCTAAATATTTTCTTTCTCCCCTCTCCAGTTTATTTGGTAGTCCCAGAGCAAAGTTATCTCCCTATAACTCTGCTTTATAAATACCCTGAGTAAAGATAAGACAAAACAAAGCAAAGTTCCTTCAGAATAGCCTGTTATAAAAAATTTTAGACTCCTTAAGGTAGCAAACACAACTTCTTACATAGTTTGAATCTAGCACTTACTTCTAATCTCTTCTCTACCTGCTTCTCCTCTACCCTGTAAGTCATTTGCCTTAATTGATCTGTTTTTTAAACCTATCCTAATCTGTATCTGCCACACTTCTGAACTCAAATGCCTTTCTCCCCTACATCCCTGAAACTCCCCACCACCTATTCAGAAGCATGCCTGTTTTTCTTCAAAGTCAAGTTCAAATGCAAATTCCTGTGTGAACCCTCACCTGTATTCTGCTTTTTAGGGATTTGAAGCATGTTGTTGGTTTTAGCAGAGGAAATAAGAGTTACTCTTAGCCCTTCTAATCCTGATTATGTGACCAAAGATAAGGCTTATATTAAGCAATGGATTTTATTTAAAGCTTACAGTTCTACTCATTCCTCCAAAATTACCAGGAGTTTGCTTGAGTCATTGATTACTTACAAGTGAATACTGGAAAATTGTGGATATGCAGAATGGTTACTTTTTATAAACCAAAATTCTGGAAGTAAGGTTGAAACTGGGATGCCAGATCTGGTCAGTGTAAGTCTGTCTTTGTATTTTTCAGCTTACAAATAGTTCACTATGCTCTAGAATATAGGAGAAAAAATTTAAAGAATATTCAGTGTGATTTGTGGAAAGACAGCTTATAGGTGTATATCTTGCAGTGGAACTGTTCTTATGAAATATTATTGCCCCTCAAATATATATACCATTCTGTCTTTTTAATGTATTTTTCTTCAACACTTTTCCAATAATTGTGACTGGAGAATATATACTGTGTAATTACTATGGGCGATTTAGTACCGTAGCTAGGGTATAGAACTGGAGCTTTTTTGGCACCTGATTCATAACTCAAGGAACCACTGAAACTTTAAACAACCAGGAAGCCCACATATTATGAGAAACAGTAACTAGGGAAAGTCTGGGGATACATGGTAGGACATTGTATCCTCACATAATAAAGCAGGTTATTAGATTTCCTAAAATAAGTAATCCCAGAAGAATGGCTGTATATTGCTGACTGCATGAGTCACCCTGAAGACCCACTTCTATTTAGAGAGTGAATCTCTTGGATTAGAAGATTTGCATTTAAATGGTCTATTTCCCCCTTGCAGCTATAGGTTTCTGCATAGGATAATACTCCTCTTTCTTTGTGCAGCACATACAGAAAGGGTCATAATAAATCCCATCATTGTGATGATCCAAGAGTTTATCAAAGGACTTTGAAGGTATTCTAACAGATGTATTTGAAATATGTTTTCCTGTATCTCCTTTTGGGAGTTGTGAAATATATTTAGGATAATTAATTATTTCCCTGCAGGCCATCTTTATGAATTTGTGCAAGAGGCCATCCATTTTCTTAGTAAATTAAAGAAAAACACATATTTGAAAACTAACTGCTAATTTCAATAGCAAAATAGGCAATAGTTTAACACTTATAACAGTCTCTTTCTAATACTGCATGCCTCTTAGAGAAATTAAGTAAATAAAGAATGAAAGGAAATATAACCCAGAATCTTGGTGTTGAATATTTCTCATATAGAACCTTAGAAACGGCCACTATGGCTGGAAATTATCTCTCATATTATATGGTATGACATCCTAAGTTTAGAAATTATTTGTCCAGTTTGCAAAAAGGGAGACTTATGACTAGAATAATTCAAAGGATGTAGAAACATTTGGGGCTTGTTGTAGATGTTTTGTCAGTATCAACATGCTTTTAAGACCCTTCTGAGACTTAGTCCAATGTACTGTCCATTACAACAAGAGGTGCCTGTAATGGAAATGTCTGTATGAAATGGATAAGAGACAGGGGAGGAAGAAGAGCTTTGTTCCCATCTTGTGAATGTGTGTGTGTATATAAAACACTTCCAAACTTGAGCTAATGGAAGGATATACCCCCTGCTCTTTGTTAAAATATATCAACACATCACAATTTCAAGTCTCACTAATTTAATTTAATTTATTAATTTGTTTTGATTCCAATATAAATACAAACGATTTATTTCCTTAGGAAAACTAAACACAACTTAGAAAAAAAGAATAAACGTAAAAATTGCTAGGAAAACCAGCTGTAGAAAGAATAGTAAGTAAAGGGGGGCATCTTATCATATACTAAACATATCTCATAGCTTCTTTTTAAAAAAACAAAAACTCCAAGAAACAATGTAGTACTGTCATATAAGTAGAGGAAACAGTCAAATAGAGTAGAGTCCATAAGAATTCGTAAGTGAAACTGAGCTGGACCCAGTGGGGCCCTCCCATATACAAATCCTTTCTGTGTCTCCCATTTCTTCTTTGTAGGAAATAGGCTTCATTCAGCCTTCTTAACCTGCCCTGAGTTCCAAAGGGCAGATTCAAACAGTTGCTAATCAGGGAAGGGAGGGGATACAGAACAAAGGAGGAGCAGTCAAGAAACAATAGTGCAGCTATGGGGCAGGGTCCTGGTTCCTCTGGGTTTCCTGGAGTAGTCAACTGGCCATGCAGTGTGCCAGGACGATTGAGACAAGCAAGCTGCTCCTGGCTAGCCGGCCCCGAGAGGGTTATTTTCAGGGATGTCTCAGCAGCTGCTGAAACTGTTTGTTTCAGGGATTCTTCCTATTTCTCTCCTGCTTCGCACTGGCTGCCAACTTTTGCTTTTGGTTGGTGGAAATGGAAATGTGCATCTGATACAAGCTGATGAGCACCAGGACTGGTGAGCGCACCAGTGTGCATGTGTGCATCCTTCCCCTTGTGCTGTTTTGGCATTTTGCCAGTTGGTTCTGACGTGCGTATGCCATCGAAGGCAGTTTGTGTTGGGGAAGCCTTGTTTGGGACCCCATACTAGTCATCCTCTTGGCGAATTTGTGACGGATATGTTTTTGGTATGTGTGTGTTCCATTTGTATGATTGATAACCTTGTTGCCTTTTTGTAGAATGGGAAACTCAGGTTCAGTTCCACCTCACAGCCCCTTGGGGCACGTTCTGGGTGATTGGAAGGATTTTAGCTATGATCTTATGACAAAAGGAAGAAAATTACTCTTTTAACACTGTGTGGCCACAGTATTCTTTAGATTGCAGAAAAAATTTGTTAAGATGAAACAACTTAGAAATTCCCAAACTGGTTCCTTTTGTATATGAAGTTAGAAAAAGCTGGCTTGATAAAACATCTTTTTGGAATTCTGACTGTGAGGGAACAAGTCCTTCTAGGAGGAACTTGCATGTCCCTCCCCATGCTCTTAAAATGTAAATATTCTGCCTGGGCTTTCAGGAACTTATCTGATCTATAGTCCCTGAGAGTGAGAGAAAAAAAAAGTCCTTTTTAAATTCAAGCAGAAAAACTCTGAGATCTCTGTTTCTGTCTTTATGTAAAAATTAACTTGTGAATGAGCTCTTTTTAATTGACTTAAAAGTAAGCACTTACAAGTTAAATACTTCTAAATATAAAAGAAACTGGCTGGAATGAATTTCAGGTTCACATGATCTGAGTAATACTTAGTACTGAATATCTGGTATTAAAGCTAGCTTAAGCTTGTTGTTTGATTAATATAGAAATGTCTTTAGAATCACCAATATTAAGTATAATACTTTTACTGTACCTAGGTTTACTAGAAGTCAAATAAGACCTTATTATATCTGTTGCAAATTTGTCTGCAAGGAAAATAACTTGGTATGATGAAACTTCAAGTAAATGTAAATGAGATAAGAGGGCTTTTTGGGTGAATTTGTTAGGAATAATTATGTTTTGCAAATGTCTGCTTTAAGGATAGTCTGCAGATTTTGGTAATTTTAAACTAAGTTAAATGACGAGAATTCATTGACTCTCTGGATCATTTCAAACAGGATAAAATATTGGAAGGTTAGTTGCTGGATGGGTCTAAGGTTACCTACATTTGCCTTCTTAGGAGAGGAAGACTAAAGCATAAGTTTTCCAATCAGGAAATGCTGGTATGACAAACAGTTCACAATTACTTGGTTCTCAGTTTTTGTTAGAGGTTAAGTTTTTAAGGGTTAAAATTATAGTATGTGTAATTAAAGCTACAACAAGAGAAACATTTCAGTAATGCAGGAAAGTAAGATGTGTGATTTCAGGACTTCCTTGGTGGTCCAGCGGTTAAGACTCCATGCTTCCACTGCAGGAGGCATAGG
Source organism: Hyperoodon ampullatus (assembly GCF_949752795.1). Classification (NCBI taxonomy): domain Eukaryota; kingdom Metazoa; phylum Chordata; class Mammalia; order Artiodactyla; family Ziphiidae; genus Hyperoodon; species Hyperoodon ampullatus. The sequence continues at coordinate 23,146,524 of NC_136931.1, read as the reverse complement.
TTCGGTCCCTGGTTGGGGAACTAAGATCCCGCATGCTGTGGGGTGTGGCCGAAAAAACCCAAAATACAAAAAACCATCTATGCACTGATGACTCCCAAATGTCTCTCTCTATCCTAAAGCCTCTACTCTGAATGTCTTGGTAGCAGACCTCGGATATCTCAGGCATCTTAGACTTAATTTAAAAAAGGACTGCAAAAAAAAAAAAAATTATGTGTGATTTCAATAAAACAAGGTATGAGCAATGGAATTACATTTTGTTAAGGGAAAAGAAGGGTAATTTTGTACTGGAGCTAGTTGTTTCCGAATGGAGAAAAAAATAAGGGACAAAATTAATATGGGTACAGAAAGTCGTAGAAGGTTTCTGGAAAAGGAACACTGAGAAAAGAGTTTTGTACATGGTCAGGATTGGCTAAGATTGGATTAAGTTTAATTAAGTAAACAGATTTTGTTATTACGAGTATGCTGGTGCAAGACTGGAGTTTGGTTCTCTCTCTGTTAAGAGAACAAAATTTTCTTGAAATGCTGCTTTTGATAACAGATCGTGTGATTTTCTGTGGCTTTAAGTGATCTGTATTTGGTTTTTTAAAAAATCAATTAATTTATTATTTATTTATTTATGGCTGTGTTGGGTCTTCGTTGCTGCGCGTGGGCTTCCTCTACTTGCTGAGAGTGGGGGCTACTCTTCATTGCAGTGCATGGGCTTCTCATCACGGAGGCTTCTCTTGTTGCGGAGCACAGGCTCTAGAGCACAGGCTCAGTAGTTGTGGAGCACAGGCTTAGTTGCTCTGCAACATGTGGGATCTTCCCCGACTAGGGCTCGAACCTGTGTCCCCTGCATTGGCAGGCGGATTCTTAATCACTGCACCACCAGGGAAGTCCTGTATTTGCTTTTGAAATCTTCTGTCACTTTGGTTAAGTGAATAAGTATTGTTTCACAATGACCTATGATCCTATTTAATCAGATGCTTTGAAACCTTTTTGATATTTTTGACAAACTCCCCAAATATAAAATTCTAACTGAAGTTCTCTAGACCTCCAACTAGAGGAACCCTGGTGCATCTCAATTGAGATCAAATTAAGTAGGAGTATTCGGTATGTTAAATTACATAGGAAAATTCTACCTGCTCCATCTGGGCTCCTTTCCCTTTCAGGCATTGAGCCATCTGGGCTCACTGCGAGCCACTCTGGTCCATTCTCTTTCAGGAGCTGGGCCACTCTGGTGGCCTCCATCTGGGAGTAGTAGTGGAATCTTTGGGCTACACCACCTCTGATTTTCTGTCTTTGCGACTGTACCTTATTTGTTGATTGTGTTTTTGTGTGCATTGTTTTAGGGTGATCCACTCCCACTTGTGCAGGCTGGGAATTCTACCTACTTTGTCTGGGCTCACTTCCCTTTCAGGGAGTGAGCACATCTGGGACTGTTGTGAGCCCATCTGAGCTCATTGTGGGCCAGTATGGGCCTGTTCTCTTTCGAGGGCTGGGCCAATCTCTTTGGAAGCTTCTGTCTGGGAGTAGAAGTAGAATTTTTGGCTACAGCTCATCTGATCTTTTGTTTATGGAACCTTGTTCATTGTTCATATGTGTGCATGTATTAGCACTTGCATTGGCTGGTTGAGAAGTCTCTGGTTTCTGAGCTCTGATGACACCAGGGTATACTTCCCTGTTGCATTGGCTTTGACTATGGGTAGAACATTGGTTGGGATTTTCCCTTTCTGGGGCTAGGGAACTGCAACCCTGAGAGACCATTTTACATTGCACTGGTTTGCTGTTTGGCCATGAATAATTAAATATGGGTGATCAGAGCTCTGTTCTATCTTACAGTAGGTCTATATTTATAAAAGTTATTGTGTTAGCCATGCTTTTGCCCTGATGTTCAGGAGTAAAAGAAAATTATCTAGTGAAGTTATCAGAGAGTGTAACTACTCATGACATATCACTGCTTGCTTTAAGTGTACTGCTAAAAGCACATATACAATGCTTGTGTAACAATTTGGTATAAGTGATTAAATGTATGGCCTGTAAAATATTTCCCCATTAGCATACCTGTGAGCCCGTTCACAATATCTGATTAGTTTTCCCTCAAGGTGGATAACTAGGCCATACACACACACACACACACACACACACACACGTGTATGTATATATATATATGAAAAGGAAGCCTAGCACTGAGGGAAATGGTGGACCCAGGGCAGGTGATGGCTACCCTGGCGTTTGGGGACAAACGTTTTGGTATGTCAGAGGATTTGCAATCAAAAGGGGAAATGATGGAAAAGTCTATACGTATTGAGGTATGGGGAAGTCATTCTGGCTTATACATGGTTTAACTTAAACTTTACTGACTGGAGTGGCCTCTTCTGTGGCCTTTCAAACATGCATTATACATCTGATTTGGCCACTGAGGAGGGAGATACATTTGAAAGTCAAAATGGAGTAGCTATGGTTCAGACATTCAAGGTAAAACTAGGCAGTCATCATGGATGTAATTTCAGTCACATTCCTGTATAGCTAAAAACTTGAATTTTCTGAACTGTGTCAGACCTGGGGATGCCCCCAGCCATTCTCAAAGTAGTATCTGCTGGCAGCTGCAACCTTATGGTCTCAAGGTCTCCTCTTGTAAATATTAAAATTTTTAGACAATGTTATTGGTTTAAATAAGATGTTAGAAAAAGGAGACATGTGTATAAGCCAAGAGCTCCTGTTAGTACCATATCAGAAATTAAAACCTACTTAGATAAAATTAGACAACTGTCTACAAGTATCCACTGAAGTTCTAGGTCCAGACTGGGTTTCAGGCTTAGTCTCCTGAATTCCTCAGGAAATGAGATCTATTTTGTCTGTTAATGTTTGGGTTGTCACTAGTCCTACTTCTAATTGGGTCTGTTGCACTAAAATGGTGGACTAAGGGATTGAGACCTTAATCATACAAGACTTAGATATAGGACTTCGAACTCAGGAATATTTCCAATTCAGTGTCCATTCCTGAAATCAAGGCAGGACTAAACCCCGTTTCAGCAGGAAGTAGCCAGAGCAGTTGTTGCCCCTGTAACCTGACAGATTTGGGGAATGTTGAAACAGTACTGTGGATTGAAACCAAGTCCCCTTAAAACCTGGTTTTGCTGCTGAGTTTATGATTAATCTCTCTATCCAAAACATTATTCCCTTTCTTGTCTAATACCTGTTCTCCTCAATATTGAGGAGTATCAAAAAAAGGGGTTACTGAAACCAAGCAGGAACGTGTGGAGCCCTCTCAGATACAAATCCTTTCCATGTCCCCTGTTTCTTGTTTAGAGGAAATAGGCTTCATTCAGCCTCCTTGACCTGCCATGAGTTCCAAAGGGCAGAATCAAGCTGTTGCTAATCAGGAAAGAGGGAATGCTGAAAGAAAGGAGGAACAGTCAAGAAACAATAGTTCAGGTATGGGGCAAGGCCCTGATTCCTCCTCAAAGAATATACATAACAGTATCTTTGAGTTCCTGTGCAAGAACTAAGGCCTCCACCCAGGTGGAGGACTGTAACTTCAGGCTGAGCAAAAGAGTCCTGCAACACCACCCTGTTACTTCACCACCAACCAGTCAGAGGAAAGTCTGCACACAATGGAAGATAACAAAGACTCTGACCCCCTCCCCAAATGATTAACTGTGATTAACTTCCCCTTTCTTCCTTTAAAATCTTTCATGGTCCAACAGAATCTTCAGAATTGGTTCTTGGACATGAGTCTTCACCCCCGGTTGCTGGCCTCCTGAATAAAGCAACCTTTCCTTTCCAACCAACACTTCTCTCTCAAGTATTTGCTTCTGAGCAGAGAGCAGCTGAACCTGAGTTCAGTAAGGTAAGTACATATGAAATTGAGTATAAGTTAAATATCTCAAAGCACTGATGCAAAGTTGGCCTTTTAAAAATAGATGGTACTGGAGAAACTGGGTAACATTTAGGAACGTGATTATATTTGATCAATTCCTCACAGTGTACACAAGAATAGTTTTTATTTATTTTTAACTTTTGAACAAAATTAAAAAAATTTTTTTTTATTTTTTGCTTTTTATATTGAAGAATATTTGATTTACAATGTTTTGTTAGTTTCAGGTGTACAGCTAAGTAATTTAGTTATACATATACATATATCTATTCTTTTTCAGATTCTTTTCTCATACAGGTTATTACAGAGCATTGAGTAGAGTTCCCTGTGCTATACAGTAGGTGCTTGTTGATTATTTTATATATAATAGTCTGTATATGTTAATCCCAACCTCCTAATTTATCCCTCCCCCCACCTTTCCCCTTTGATAACAATGTTTGTTTTCTAAGTCTGTGAGTCTGTTTGTAAATAAGTTCATTTGTATCATTTTTTTAGATTCCGCATATAAGTGATATCATATGGTATTTGTGTTTCTCTGTCTGACTTACGTCACTTAGTATGATAATCTCTAGGTCCATCCATGTTGCTGCAAATGGCATTATTTCATTCTGTTTTTGTGGCTGAGTAATATCCCATTCTATATATGTACCACACCTTCTTTATCGATTTCTCTGTTGATGGACATTTAGGTTGCTTCCATGTCTTGGCTGGTGTAAATAGTGCTGCATTGAAATTGGGGTACATGTGTCTTTTAGAATCATGGTTTTCTCTAGATATATGCCCAGGAATTGGATTGCTGGATCATATGGTAGCTCTATTTTCAGTTTATTATGGAACCTCCATACTGTTCTGTATAGTGGCTGTACCAGTTTACATCCCCCCCAACAGTGCAAGAGGGCTCCGTTTTCTCCACACCCTCTCCAGCATATATTGTTTGTTGACATTTTGATGATGGCCATTCTGATCAATGTGAGGTGATACCTCATTGTAGTTTTGATTTGTATTTCTCTAAAATTAGCGATGCTGAGCATATTTTCATGTGCTTTTTGGCCATCTGTCTTTTTTGGAGAAATGTCTATTTAGGTCTTCTGCCCATGTTTTGATTGGGTTGTTTTTTTTTTTTTTTTTATATTGAGTTGCATGAGCTGTTTGTATATTTTGGAGATTAATCCCTTGTTGGGTGCTTCATTTGAAAATATTTTCTCCCATTCTGTGGGTTGTCTTTCCATTTTGTTTATGGTTTCCTTTGCTGTGCAAAAGCTTTTAAGTTTCATTAGGTCCTGTTTCTTTATTTTTATATTTATTTCCATGATTCCTGGAGACAGATCCAAAAATATATTGCTGCGATTTGTGTCAAAGAGTGTTCTGCCTATGTTTTCTTCTAGGAGTTTTATAGTATCCAGTCTTACATTTAGGTCTTTAATCCATTTTCAGTTTATTTTTGTGTATGGTGTTGGAGAATGATCTAATTTCATTCATTTACATGTAGCTGTCCAGCTTTTCCAGCACTGCTTGTTAAAGATACTGTCTTTTCTCCATTGGATAGTCTTGCCTGCTTTGTCATAGATTAATTGACCATAGGTGCATGGGTTTATTTCTGGGCTTTCTATCCTGTTCCATTAGTCTATAAGTCTGTCCTTGTGTCTGTACCATACTGTTCTGATTACTGTATCTTTACAGTATATTCTGAGGTCAGGTCCCCCAGCTCCTGTTTTTCTTAAGATTGCTTTGGCTATTTGGAATCTTTTGTCTTTCTATACAAATTTTAAGATTTTTTGTTCTAGATCTGTAAAAAATGCCATTGGTAATTTGATAGGGATTGCATTTAATCTATAGATTACCTGGGTATTATAGTCATTTTGACAATATTGATTCTTCCAATCCAAGAACATGGTATATCTTTCCATCTGTTTGTATCATCTTTTATTTCTTTCACCAACATCTTATAGTTTTTGAAGTACAGGGTTTTTGCCTCCTTAGGTAGGTTTATTCCTAGGTATTTTATTCTTTTTTTCCCATATAAAAAGATCAATTTATTATACCTTTTGTTTGGTGGGATATCAGTTCCCTTTAAAACCCTACTATTCAAGTACAAATGATTATGCTTACAAAGTATTTACAATTTCACTCTTCTTCATTTATATTTTAAAACAGAACAACTATCTGGTTACAACAGTTAACAAAAAATCATGAAGATTGCAAAAGGGAAAGCCTCTGCCTCAGGAGGCTCTAACCAACCTCCTGCTTCCCATAGGACCCTGTAAAAACTGCCTGGCCTCCACTGGGACAGATGTCTCTGAATTAAAGAAAAATTGGATGCCTGCTTTCCATGGTGGCCAATTCCAGTTTGACAGTGTTTTGCCTGCTGTCTTTATACTTTATGTTCTGAAGGTTTCTTTCAATCATTACCACTGTATTGGGTGGGAACCCTGTTCTACAAGGTAATGCTGTTAACAATAACAAACTGAGGATGTGTGGACAGCAACTTCCTAAACTCACACTTATTCTTAAATATGGGAAGTTCAACCTTTAAAACAGAAAGCCAAGAAAAGAATACAGTGGAAGGAGGACTTTTACTTAAATGACACTATTGAAGACTATGAGGTCAGTGTTGACATCTAAATGTTACTAAATCAAGCAATACAAGTAAAACTATTTTCTGTCCCACATTTTGCAATAGGAAATTGCTGAAGAAAACACATTTCTTTCACTCCCACAGTAAGATAGAGCAGGAGTTTCACACTGCAGATATTCAGATCCCATTTCTGTTCTCTTAGAAAGCTTTTGAGAGAGGTTTCTAAACTCTCTTCTGGTGTTCTAGATTAAACGAGGACATCTATTCAGACAGCTATGTCTAGGGTATCGGTATTTTATTCTTTTTGATGTGATGGTAAATGGGATTTTTTCCCTTAATTTCTCTTTCTGATCTTTTGTTGTTAGTGTATAGAAATGCACCAGATTTCTGTGTATTAATTTTGTAATCTGCAACTTTACTGAATTCATTGATGACCTCTAGTAGTTTTCTGACAGCATCTTTAGGATTTTCTGTGCATAGTAACATATCATCTGCAAACAGCGAGTTTTACTTCTTCTTTTCCAATTTGGATTCCTTTTATTTCTTTTTCTTTTCTGATTGCTGGGGTTAGGACTTTCAAAACTATGTTGAATAAAAGTGGCAAGAGTGGACATCCTTGTTCCTGATCTTAGAAGAAATGCTTTCATCTTTTTACCATTAAGTATGATGTTAGCTCTGGTGTTGTCATATATGGCCTTTACTATGTTGAGGTATGTTCCCTCTGTGCTCACTTTCTGGGGAGTGTTTATCATAAATGGGTGTTGGATTTTGTCAAAAGCTCTTCTGCCTCTCTTGAGATGATCATGTGGTTTTTATTCTTCAGTTTGTTAATGTGGTGTATCACACTGATTGATTTGCAGATATTGAAAAATCCCTGCATCCCTAGGATGAATCCCACTTGATCATATTGTATGATATCCTTTTAATGTATTGTTGGATTTGGTTTGCTAGTATTTTGTTGAGGATTTTTGTGTCTATGTTCATCAGTGATATTGTACTGTAATTTTTTTGTGTGGTCTGCTTTTGGAATCAAGGTGATGGTGGCCTCATAGAATGAGTTTGGGAGTATTCCTTCCTTTGCATTTTTTGAATAGTTTCAGAAGAATAGGTGTTAACTCTTCTCTAAATGTTTGGTAGAATTTGCCTGTGAAGCCATCTGGTCCAGGACTTTTGTTTGTTGGGAGTTTTTAAATTTCAGTGCTTGTGATTGGTCTGTTCATATTTTCTGTTTCTTCGTGGTTCAGTCTTGGAAGGTTGTGCTTTTCTAAGAATTTGTCCATTTCTTCCAGGTTGTCCATTTTATTGGCATAGAGTTGCTTGTAGTAGTCTCTTACGATCCTTTGTATTTCTGTGGTGTCCATTGTAACTTCTCCTTTTTCATTTCTAATTTTATTGATTTGAGCGCTCTCCCTTTTTTTTCTTGATGAATGTGGCTAAACGTTTATGAATTTCATCTTTTCAAAGAACCAGCTTTTAGTTTCATTGTTCTTTTCTATTTTTTTCTTCATCTCTCTTTCATTTATTTCTGCTCTGATCTTTATGATTTCTTTTCTTCTACTAACTTTTCATTTTGTTTGTTCTTCTTCCTATAGTTGCTTTAGGTGTAAGGTTAGGTTGCTTATTTGAGATTTTTTTTTGTTTCCTGAGGTAAGACTGTATTGCTATAAACTTCCCTCTTAGAACTACTTTTGCTGTGTGTAATAGGTTTTGGATTGTTGTGTTTTTGTTTTCATTTGTCTCTAGGAATTTTTTGATTTCCTCTTTGGTTTCTTCAGTGATCCATTGGTTGTTTATAGCATATTTTTTAGCCTCCATGTGTGTGGTTGTTTGTTTGGTTTTTTTTGGTTTGTTTTACAGTTTTCTTGTAGTTGATTTCTAAACTCATAGCATTGTGGTTGGAAAAGATGCTTGATATTATTTGATTTTTCTTAAGTTTACTGAGGCTTGCTTTATGGCCCAGCATTTGCTCTATCCTGGAGAATGTTCCGTGTGCACTTGAGAAGAATGTGTATTCTGCTTTTGGATGGGATACTCTATAAATATCAGTTAATCCATCTGGTCTAATGTGTCATTTAAAACCTGTATTTCCTAATTGATTTTCTGTCTGGATGATCTGTCCATTGGTGTAAATGGAGTGTTAAAGTCCCCTACTCTTATTGTGTTACAGTTGATTTCTCTTTTTATGGTAGAAGGACCTGAGCTCACCTCCTCTCATGAAAACACCAAAATCACAACTAAGTTCTGAAGAACCATCAACAAAAAAGGACTGGAACCTACCAAAAAAGGTATTCTCCTTCCAAAGACAAAGAAGAAGCCACAATGAGATGGTAGTAGGGGGTGCATTTGTGATACAGTTAAATCTCATACCCCACCAGTTGGGCGACCCACAAGCTGGAAAATAATTGTACTGCAGAAGTTCTTCTGCAGGAGTGAAAGTTCTCAGCCCCATGTCAGCCTCCCCACTCTGGGGTCTGGCATTGGGAGGAGGAGCCCCCAGAGCACTTTGCTGTGAAGGCCAGCAGGGCTTGATCACAGAAACTCCACCGAACTGGGGGACACAGAAATGCCACTCCTGGAGGGTGCACACAAGGTCTTGTGTGCACTGGGACCCAGGGGGAAAAAAGCAGTGACTTCACAGGAGCCAGGCCCCACCTACCTGCTAGTCTTGGAGGGTCTCCTGGGGAGGTGGAGGGTAGCTGTGGCTCACTGCTGGGACAAGGACAGTGGTTGTGGAGATACTGGGTACTTGTTGGTGTGAGCTGTCCTGGAGGCCGCCATTTTGATGCTGAGACATGGCCCCATTCAACACCCCAAAGTCTCCAGGGTGGGGATGCCTGGGACACCTTAGCCTAAACAATCAACAGGGCAGGAACACAGCCTCACCCATCAGCAGACAGGCTGCTTAAAGTCTTCCTGAGCCCACAGCTGCCTCTAAACACACCCCTTGACATGGCCCTGCCTGCCAGAGGGACAAGACCCAGCTCCACCTACCAGTGGGCAGGCACCAGTCCCTCCCAGCAGGAAGCCTGCACAAGCCTCTTAGAACAGCCTCATCCACCAGGGGTGAGACACCAGAAGCAAGAGGAACCATAATCCTGCAGCCTGTGGGACTGCAAACACAGAAGGATAGACAAAATGAAATGGCAGAGGAATATGTTCCAGGTTAAGGAACAAGATAAAACTAAGAATAAGTTAGTTCAGAAGAATAACTAAGTGAAGTGGAGATAGGCAACCTACCTGAGAAAGAATTCAGAGTAGTGATAATAAAGGTGACCCACGATCTTGGAAGAAGAATGGAGATTGAGAAGATAAAAGAAATGTTTAACAAAAAGCTAGAAAATTTAAAGAACAAACAGATGAACAAAACAATAACTGAAATAAAAAAATGTACTAGAAGTAATCAACAGCAGAGTAAATAAGGCAGAAGAACGGTTAAGTGAGCTGAAGACAGAATGGTGGAAATCACTGCTGCAGACCAGAATAAAGAAAAAAGAATGAAAAGAGGACAGTTTAAGAGACCTCTGAGACAACATTAGACACACCAACATTCGCATTATAGGCGTCCCAGAAGGAGAAAAGAGACAGAGCCTGAGAAAATATTTGAAGAGATAATAGCCGAAAAGTTTCCTGACATGGGAAAGGAAATGGTCACCCAAGTCTAGGAAGCACAGAGAGTCCTACACAGGATAAACCCAAGGAGGAACACACCAAGATACAAATTAATCAAACTGACAAAAATTACCAACCAAGAAAAAATATTAAAAACAACAAGGGAAAACCAACAAATAACATACAAGGGAATCCCCATAAGCTTATCAGCTGATTTTTCGGCAGAAACTCTGCAGGCCAAAAGGGGTATATTTAAAGTGATGAAAGAGAAAACGTACAGCCAAGAATACTCTACCCAGCAAGGCTCTCATTCAGATTTGATGGAGCAATCAAAAGCTTTACAGACAAGCAAAAGCTAAGAGAATTCAGCACCACCAAAGCTTTATAACAGATGCTAAAGGAGCCTCTCTAGACAGAAAAGAAAAGCCCACAACTAGAAACAAGAAAAATTACAAATGGGAAAGCTCACCAGTAAAGGCCAATGTACAGTTAAGGTAGGAAATCATACACACAGAAATATGATATCAAAACTAGCAATTGTGAGAAGAGGAGAGTACAAATGCAGGATATTGGAAATGCATTCGAAATTAAGAGACCAGTAACTTAAAATAATCTTGTATAGATATGTAGACTGCTATATCAAAACCTCATGGGAGCCACAAACCAAAAATCTACAATAGGTATACACACAAAAATGAAAAAGGAATCCAAACACAGCACTAAAGATGGTTGTCAAACTGCAAGAGAAAAGAACAAAAGAAGAAGGGAGGAAAAAAGACCTACCAAAAATCTGAAAACAATTAACAAAATGGCAATAAGAACATACATATTGGTAACTACCTTAAATGTAAATGGATTAAAAGCTCCAACCAAAAGACATAGACTGGCAGAATGGATACAAAAACAAGACCCATATATATGCTGTCTACAAGAGACCCACTTCAGATTTAGGGACACATGCAGACTGAAAGTGAGGGGACAGAAAAAGATATTCCATGCAAATGGAAATTAGAAGAAAGCTGGAGTAGCAATACTCATATCAGACAAAACAGATTTTAAAGACTCTTACAAGAGACAAAGAAGGACACTACATAGTGATCAAGGGATCAATCCAAGAAGAAAATATAACAATTGTAAATATTTATGCATCCAACATAGGAGCACTTTGATATATATATATAAGGGAAATGCTAACAGCCATAAAAGAATACATTTAAAATGAATCAGAGGCAGAGAAGTGGGAGGAGGAGGACAAAAAAAAGAAGGGGAAGAGGAAGAACAAGAAGTTCTTCAAGTCATCTTAGAAAAATCACAAATGATTTCTTTTTCACCCAAGAAAAGAAATCAAGAGAATGACAAAGGCACAATAACCCTAATGTATACAGAACATTCAAATACTAAAGAAACAATACCCACAAATCATACAGAAAAATGATCAAATGACACACATATCAAAGAAAGATATAAAAGTGGGTATTGACAATGGAATATTACTCAGCCATAAAAAGAATGAAATAATGCCATTTGCAGCAACATGGGTGGACCTAGAGATTATCATACTAAGTGAAGTAAGTCAGACAGAGAAAGACAAATACCATATGATATCACTTATCTGTGGAATCTAAAAAAAAGATACAAATGTACTTATTTACAAAAGAGAAACAGACTCACAGACATAGAAAGCAAACTTCTGGTTGCCAAAGGGGAAAGGGGGGGGAGGGATAAATTAGGGGGGAAGTTTGGGATTAGCTGATACAAACTACTATATATAAAATAGATAAACAGTAAGGTCCTACTGCATAGCACAGGGAACCTCTAATAACCTATAATGGAGAAGAATCTGAAAAAGAAATACATGTATATATGTTAAACTGAATCAGTTTGCTGTACACTTGAGGTAAGAGGTTTTGTTGAACAAACTTTTTGGCATATACACCATGAAGTACAATGTTGCTTTGAAAATAGGGTATCTCCTAACTAACACGAATTGATTTCCAGAGTATGTTACTTAATTAAAAAAGCAGAGTATATAAGTATATATATGCTTTCTTTTGTTTATCAAAGAGAGAAGGGGAAAATGAGTCAAATAGGATGAAGGAAAAAACTCAGTCTGTAGAAAAGAAATAATTGAAAATGACACTTTAACTTTTCAAAATGTGCTTGATTTTTGTATTGTTGTGGGCATACGAATTCTAAAACTCCCCTTCATGTGTTATGTACAGTTCGGTAAATGAATTGTACAGTGTTGCTGTAGTTGGAAGCTAGGGCACTTACTGAGGAAGGAAGCAGTGACAAATATATAGAACCATGACTGTGTATGTGAATGATATGTGAGTATATATGTATGTGTATGCTTGTGTGCATGTATTTGTTTCTTCTAGCCCTGTTCACTGAAGGGGCCTAGAAGTAACATCATTTCTAGTAGTAATGAGCATACCCAGCATTCAGATCTTAGCTTCAAAGTATCCCTTCCTACCAAAAGGAATCAGGAATTCTGGAGAAATAAGTGATTCCAGGCCTAGGGCAAAGAAAGTGCAAAATAAGCCTGGAACATCTAGTTATTCCACAGGGAGGAAAGTGAACTGAGATATAATAGGGACATGATAAAGACATCAGAGATGAGAACCAGCTTGAAGGAATTTCCACAGCTAAATCTGGACACCATCATTATTTTGATAAAAACAAAGCTGGATTGTAGCCCTTTACATAAAGTGAGAATGTGTGATTTAACTTTGACAATAAATAGATATAGATAGATAAATAAATAAATAACTACATGAAAAAAAAGAAGAGAGAAAATATCCCTCCAGTGCCCTGTCTCTTAAAGGTGAGGTAAATACTGGAGTTTGAAAACTACCATTTTGCAATTCTTACAGTTAAAATTGTTCCTGGCAAAAGTTGTTGGGAGTGAGGGTTCATCATAGCAGTACTGCATCATCTGAAAAAGTCTCCACACAAATTGCTTATTGTGTGGAAAGGGAAATATAGTAGTATAGAGTTGAGAAACTGGGTAATACCTTAACTAGGAGATCATAACCATCACTGTGAGGGATAGTCAGATACCGTGTTCCTTTGGATGTGTGTAATGCATGAAAAATGATTCTGCTTTAACTGTGACATAATGTAACCAGGGATACACAACTTGACTCTAATCCCTGGAACCACTAAACCACAAGCGGTGGAATAATCTACAAGATAACAGGTCTGTATTTTTCAAAATGTCAGTGCTATGAAAGATAAAGTTAATTAATGCTGAGTCAATTTCAAAATAAATAAAGGCTAAAGACATGAGCAACTACATGTGAAGCATGGCCCTAAGTTAGATCCTGTATTAAAGAGGGAAATGCTACAACAAAATATTATTGGAACATTATATATCTAACTAACACCATCTGAACTGGATACATTAGGTGCAGTTGACCTAATGGGTAATGCAGACACTATGACTGAAAATGGGAACGTGACTCCTATTAATTAAATGCTTTCTGGGAACCATGCTATGTGCTTTACACCTATTATTCTGGATAATCTTAATGACTGAGTTAAGATACAGACATTAAGGGGAAATTGATGCTCAGGAAAGAGAAATAACTAACTCATCTAGTACCCAAGGTTCTTTGAAAAACATGTTGCTTTAGATATTTAAAATAATTTTTGGTTTCTAGGCTTAAACTGAGAACTACTTTTCTGGTAATAGTAAAAATTTAAAACCCAGTGTTTTCAAGTGGTATAGATCTCTTTTAGAAAATTGCTCCACAGCTTTATATTTGGCTCACTTGTAACTACCTTTGTTATGTTTCTTATTTTTGCTGAAATTTATGTCACTGTACAGAAAAAAAAGAAGTTGTTCTATATAAATGCATACTTACACATCAGAAATTCTCTTGGATTCTTAATGAAAAAGATATGGTTGAGAAAACCAAGACATAAATAATAGTGTAAAACAAAGATTTTTTTTTTAAAAAAGGAAAAAAACAATTCTTAGTAGTTTATAGTTCTGATAGCGATCTATACATGTTTTAAATGTGAATAAAATATACTTTTTTTTTTTTTCGGTATGCAGGCCTCTCACTGTTGTGGACTCTCCCGTTGCGGAGCACAGGCTCAGCGGCCATGGCTCACGGGCCCAGCCACCCCGCGGCATGTGGGATCCTCCCAGACCAGGGCACGAACCCGCGTCCCCCGCATCGGCAGGCGGACTCTCAACCACTGCGCCACCAGGGAAGCCCTATACATCTTTATTTCAAGGGACAAGTAAGTCCTCTACCATATCTAGAAAATTGAAAACATAGGTTTAATGCCCAACAGAATATCTAATTTGAATAATAAGATAATTCCTGTTTTTACAATTTAACTGAGGTTTTTTAAAGTTGTGAAGTTACTTCTTTTGACTTTGCTGTCAACCTCTAGGTGAAATGTTTCAAAAGTTTGCATAGTGAGTTTTCTCATTAAAATGCAAATCAGTTTCCTTAGTGACAAATGTTAAATTAAAATCCTAATATAAAATGGAGACATGCCTTAATGGCTGCAAATTTGAATCCAATCCTATGTTAACAGCTGAGTTATGGAGTTCTATCAGAAGTAGAATACAGTTTGTAGAAGTGGTTTCTCATATTATTTCTTGCCTGATAAAGTGATGTTAACTATTCAAAGAAGTATTTCTAACAAGGAACAGATTTTAATTGTTAACACTAATAGATGGTTAATAAATAATTAGCTGTTTGGAATAACTTTGATTTTATTTGTAATTGTATATATTTGCTTATAACTTTGACAAAGAAGATCAAAGAATTTGGTACTGAAATCTCATATTGCTGTGATTAAAAGGAACCTGAGAGCTTGGATAAGGGCAGGGGTAATAATAATAATTTGACTATGATATCTTATTCCTGAATGCTTTTGACATATTTTATAGTGTTCTTTAAAAGCTCAGTAAATATAGTATGGTATTCTGGATTGGATCCTGGAATGGAAAATGATACTAGTGGATAACTAGTGAATACAAATAAAGTCTGGAATTTAGTTAATGATAATGTCCTAATGTATCAACTAGAACTCTTGTGATTGAAAGTAACTGAGGCTCAGCTCAGTGTACAAGGAAAATGGAACAATCATGAGTTTATCTCAAATGGGACTTGGTATGGTACAAACTTCTTTCTCTCTATTCTGCTTCTCTCTCTGTCTCTCTCTCCTCTGGATCCCTCTATGTTGCTCTAAAAGAAAACCCGTGTACTTCACCAAGATGCCATTGTTAGCCCCAACTAGTTATCTACTTAACATTCCAAGTGGAGGAAATGTATGCGTCCCTCTCCAGCATCTAGGTATTAAAAGTGCTAAAGAACTAAAATCTATTTTATTTATTCACCCTTGAAATGATTACTAAGCCTGTTCATTTTGGCCATCCTAACTCATGTGATCAAATAAGAATCAATCAACTACAGGGAAAAAAAATGTCTTGAGAAAATTGAATCTATGCAGTCATGTCACCAACATGTATGATCTCAAACAGGGTAGGGTTTTTTTTGCTACATGATCCCATAGCATCCTGTATATTCCTCAATGAAATTATTCTAAATCATTGCAAGTCTGCCTTCCTCATAAGATCATCTTTGGTGACTTGAGTTATGAAATATTGCCTTACTTATCTTTCTATCTCCATGTTTATCTGATGTTAGTAACTACAAAATATTTGATGAATGGAGACAGAAAATAAATCAATCTGAGGCAGGTAAGAAAAATAACTGGAGTTAGCACAGAATATATTAATATTCATTTTTGTTTTTTAGCATTTAAGGGAAATTAATTTTGTTTAATGGAGGCATTGGATTTTCGTCCATGCCTCTGTTTGTTTATCTGAGGTGTAAGTGACGTTTAATATTATATTAGTTTCAGGTGTACAACATAATGATCGACTATTTGTATATATTGCAAAATGATCACCGCAATAAGGTTAACATCTATCACTACACAGTTACAATTTTTTTCTTGTGATGAGAACTTTTAAGATCTACTCTTTGCAACTTTCAAAAATACAATACAGTATTATTAACTGTGGTCACCATGCTGTACCTTAAATCCCCATGGCTTATTTATTTTATAAAGATGCTCATTTTTAACGTAGCTCCTAGATGCTAGCTTTTCCCATCTTCTTAAAAATGATTTCATAGATAGGAAGCAAATACAGGACCTAAAGCAATTGAGCTCTTTGGTGAGTTTCTATGGGTAGCACCAGAGGCAAACTGTCTTTTTTACCCCTTTCTGTCTCTTTCCTAACACTCACACACACAAACACACAGAGTCTTTGTCTCTCTCACAGATAAATATTTTGCCTGGTACTGACCTGGTCCCAGCAGAGGCATTGATTGGTGGATTGACACAGCTGTTTGGATAATGGCCACCTTGCTCTGTGCTTAGTCCTATCATGTTTTGTTGTAAGTAAGTTGTTTTTGAGAGTAACTAACCTTTATCTTTATTACCATTTCCTCCTCCTAAACCATTATTTTTCTCCATGTCGTCTCCCTTTTCAAAATATCAATACATCCAGACTCTGCCCCATAGTTATTATTTCTTAACACAGATTTAAGTTTGGCAAATAATACTGAGAGAAGACCGTGTAACTTCTGCTTAGTACTGTAATCAGTGTGTTAAAAATCTGCAATGGCTGTAGTTGTCATCCAGCAGGATTGATGATTACAGTGGGAGGCATCTGTGAAGTTCCAACTAACTTCTGGTCTAACTCCTAAAGAAAGTGATCAGAGGCAATAAATACCTTGGGTGTAGGACATAATGTTTTTTGCCATGTGGCTCTACCATCATGAATTCAATTTGGTGGACCATGTTTTATAATATAACTAAGGCAGTGATTTATAGATTGGGCATACAGGTTGATAACCTATGGGGGATCTGTACATAAAATCTGCCTAATG
Source organism: Hyperoodon ampullatus (assembly GCF_949752795.1). Classification (NCBI taxonomy): domain Eukaryota; kingdom Metazoa; phylum Chordata; class Mammalia; order Artiodactyla; family Ziphiidae; genus Hyperoodon; species Hyperoodon ampullatus. The sequence continues at coordinate 23,129,555 of NC_136931.1, read as the reverse complement.
GAAATATTCTATATGAAACCTGATAAAATTAACAAAAAGTATTTTTTCCTGAACTATTCTGTATGTTAGACTCATAGAAAAGAAGGAAAATAGAACGAGAAAAGGAGACAAAAAATATAGAGAAAAGCAGATATAAATAAAAACTGATTCACAAAAACAATAATAATAAAAGTTAACATTAAGGAAATTGAGGATCAGAAACATTAACTTACTCCATTTGGAGATCTAGACGGACAGTGGAAGAGGCAGGATTGAACTCTGGCGTTCCAATCTAGAACCCATATTCTTTTCTTTTTTAAATTATTTTTGGCTGCATTGGGTCTTTGTTGCTGTGCGCGGGCTTTCTCTAGTTGCGGCAAGCAAGCGCTACTCTTTGTTGTGGTGTGCGGGCTTCTCATCGTGGTGGCTTCTCTTGTTGTGGAACCCAGGAGCACGGGCTCTAGGCACGCGGGCTTCAGTAATTGTGGTGCATAGGCTCAGTAGTTGTGGCTCGCGGGCTCTAGAGTGCAGGCTCAGTAGTTGTGGCACACGGGCTTAGTTGCTCCACGGCTTGTGGGATCTTCCTGGACCAGGGCTCGAACTCGTGTCCCCTGCATTGGCAGGCATAACCACTGTGCCACCAGGGAAGTCCCTAGAACCCATATTCTTAATGTGTCTGGTTGAGAAATATGCATCTGCTCCTGAGGTCGCTGGATGTTCCATGAGTCCTTGGAATTGTAGCACAATGCTTAACATGTTAGGTTTCCATGAGCCCACACTGTGCTTTCTTACCCTCAGTACCTTATGTTTTAGTCAGCTCGGGCTGCCATAACAAAGTGTCATCAACTAGGTGGCTTAAACAGCAAGAAATCTATTTCTCTCAGGTCTGGAGCCTGCACATGTGAGACCCTGGTGCCAGACTGGTCGGGTTCTGATGAAGGACCTCTTCGTGGCTTGCAGACAGCTATCTTCTTACTGTGTCCTCATTTGGCAGAGAGAGAACTCTGGTCTCTTTGTCCTCCTATAAGGACACTAGTCCCATCATGGAGCCCCACCTTCACGATCTCATCTAAATATAATTACCTCCTAAAGTCCCCACCTCCATATAGCATCACATTGGGGGTTAGGGCTTCAACACATGAACTTCAGGGGGACACAAACATTCAGTCCAACACATCTTGTTTCCACAATGGCTGAACAATGAAGTTGACTACATCTGAGCAAACATATGTCCCAAAGAGTGCAACTCATACGGTGGTAATTTCAATAACATCACTTTTCTTTTAAATTCTTTGGGTCATTTTTGTCAGGACAATCCTGCAAGGTAGAGATGGGGTGAGGAGGTTGTTATTTTGTTTCACTTTGTTTTAAATGTAGACTTTTTTCCTCTTAGCCAGTTGTGCTGTAAAGATACTTCATCCTCTTGCTGGTTGGGCCCTGCATTCATGTCTGCCTCTGGGGGAAAAAATAAGCAAATAAAAGGAACAATACTACGCATGATAATTATGATACTTGTTTGTATGTAGAACAGCTATTTCATGCAAGACACTTACATAGCTACCATATATCAATGTGCTGATCATGGAAGAAATTGATGTGTTTTGCCTTAACGTCATCACATCCCGAATCCAAAATCAGAAGAAAGAAATGTTCATAGTTAGAGGATATGAGAGAGGAGTGGTGAGACCATACACCCATTATTGTAGATGGTCAATGGGATTTACTTAATGGCCAAAAAGAATATGCCAGAGATGAATGAATGAACAAAGAAGATGTGGGGTGTGTGTGTGTGTATGTATATGTATGTGTATATATAATATATATAATGGAGTATCACTCAGCCATGATAAACACTGAAATAATGCCATTTGCAGACAGCTGTCTTCTTAACTGTGTCCTCACTTGGCAGAGATGGACCTAGAGATAATCATTCTAAGTGAAGTAAGTCAGCAAAGGCAAATATCAAATGATATCACTTACATGTGGAATCTAAAAAAATGATACAAATTAACTTATTTACAAAACAGAAATAGACTCACAGACATAGAAAACAAACTTATCCTTACCAAAGGGGATAGCAGAGGTGGGGGAGAGATAAATTAGGAGTTTGGGATTAACAGATACACACTACTATGTATAAAATAGATAAATAACAAGAACCTATTGTATAGCACAGGGAACTATATTCAAAATCTTGTAATACCCTATAATGGAAAAGAATCTGAAAAAGGATAGATCAATAGATCAATCGATAGATAACTGAATCACTTTTCTGTATACCTGACACTAACACAATATTGTAAACCAACTATGCTTCAATTAAAAAAAACCTGTCAATTTATTGAATATTATCTACAAAAATTCCATTTTTACCAAATTTGACAATCAAAAGAGAATGAACTTTAAACATTGTGTTAATGACTTTGGTGACAGAGACCAGAGTAGATCAACATACAAAAGTCTGAGAATCCAGTCACTATCTGTAATGAGAACTTTTATTGCCAGCTGGGTGATCAAAATGTTTAAACTCTCATGAAAGCTGAAATGTGAAGAGTAAAACATCAGTGGTTGTTAGCAGTAATGATTTTTAAATCAGGATCATTGACCAAACTGGATTCCAAAAGAATTGAGGATAAATGCTGTTGCAATAGCACATCAGTTTAGAAGGGTGTTTATATTGAAGAAAATAGAAACATACTGACTGACGATTGAAGAGTTCAAGCTCAAAAATAGACTTCAAACTTTTAAGTAGATGAACTCCACTGGGAAGACGTACAGAAAGAACCATTGACTGGGATCCAGATTCTCAGCACAGTCCTTCCCTTGGAGAAGTTGAACTCAAGTTTGAGCTCATATTGAGTTCACAGGAGCTTCAAGGGAGTTCAGATTAGCACAACAGGGAGTAAAGCAAGATGATATTGTGGCCTTTTAATGCTCTCTGTGTTCACTGCCTCAGAAGTCGGTAGGAATGTTCAGTGTGGAGAAACTCAATAGGAGCCATGAATAAGGAGAGTGCATCTGTATCTTTTTTGCCCTGTGTGTCAGACTGAATTCCAATATAATGAATGAGCTAATTTTTCATTTGGGGCTCACTATTAGAGTTGTGTAAGCAGATTATTAATAATTCAAAGTTTGCAATCTTTCATTAACTCCAAAAGTGCTCATTTTATAACCCTGTCTTGAAATATTCAGATAAACCAGGGCATGAAACCAAACTGTTTATTTTGAAGCATTGTACAACTTACAAGCTCTGACCTCGGTGTTGCCCTTTATAAAATAGTACCTACTTCATAAGACAGTCTTGAGTATCACTGTAATAACATACTTTAATGCCTACATTGGTTACCAGTGTGAAAAGATAACTGAACAAATGCTACATGCTTTCCTTTTGGATTCAGTCAGACATTTCTATTACTGGCAAAACTAAAATGTTCTTTAAAGTCAGAAGAATAAAGTAACTTGAAACTTGATCCATTTGATTATTTTTAATGCACTAATCTTAAGACAAATAGCCATATGGTGATTGTATTGTTAAGATTTTCAAAAAACTAAAATGGAGATATCTTAGAATGTAGTCAGTTTGATGTTATTTAAATTTGTTGCTATGTCAATGAGAGTGTGGATGTTTTAGGAAAGATTCCAAGGACTGATAAAATATTGCATTTGGGAATCTTCCCAAAGAAAACTGGGGGGAAACATCCAAACATTTTTTCTGATCCTAGTATCTTGAGAAACTACAGTCTAATGGCTGTCAATTAATTCACATGGTTCTTTTGTTGGTTGAAGTGAACAATGATACTATATTAGCCTGGGTCATTTAGACAGCAAGACTGGGGAAATATCACACTGCTGACACTATATTGGTAAGGTTCAAAGCCAGGACAGTAAGGGTGATGAGAAAGAAAACTGAATCAAGAAAAGATGTGAAGCAGTGCAGTGTCATACCTTTGTATTTGGGCTACCTCCTCACAGTGAGTTTCAAGGATACACAGCAGTTCACTTACTGGGTGTGCTCACATAGCTTGCATAACTTTTGAAGGGCTACAAGAAAAAAAAAACACCTTGTGGAGTCCATGAAGAGAGAAAGTAGCAGGAATTTATCTGTATAGCCCTATCGCAACCTGCCACTTACCACTGGCCAAGGTTTACCCAACAGGGAATGGAGTCCACTGCACTGAGTTGTATCATATGACCTTTGATGGCCACTCATGACTGTGATTTATATTCAAGTCTAAAAGTAATGAAGGCAGTTCTGCCTGGATAGAACTTGACACATGGGGCCCAAAGATTCAGCTTTGGGAAACCCAGAATGAGGGTCATTCACAGGTTGCCAACCTTTCTCAGTTTCAGTGCCCTTGTCTCGGAAATCTTTTCATGGTGCCTGTATGCCAGAAGAAATATCTAACAATTCATATTATTGCACAGTTAGGTCAAACAGTAGGTATTTATGTCCTCATAGCTTAGTGTTCATTTTAAAAAGTACATATAAATTGAAAGAAAGACGATTTTACTTGCAAAGCAGAAACAGAGACACAGATGTAGAGAACAAACATATGGATACCAAGGGGAAAGGGAGGGGTGGGATGAATTGGGAGATTGGGATTGACATATATACATTATTGATACTATGTATAAAATAGATAACTAATGAGAACCTGCTGTATAGCACAGGAAACTCTACTCAATGCTCTGTGGTGACCTAAATGGGAAGGAAATCCAAAAACGAGGGGATATATGTATTCGTATAGCTGATTCACTTTGCTGTACAGTAGAAATGAACACAACATTGTAAAGCAACTAGACTCCAATAAAAATTTAAAAAAAAGAATATTACATTACAATTTCATCCTTAACTAATCACAATTAATTACTAATATGATGTGTGCTACACAATTTTTCAATATATCACATAAATTCTCCTCCACTGGCAAAACTTGCCATTCTCTCCTCCAGGGCCCATTCCCTTGGCATTGCCCCCTGGTAGCTTCCCTCATCCTGCAGGGCTGTGTGGGAAAAAAAGGAATATAGAATAATCTAATGTTCAAATCGTGTACTACCTAGGATTTATAGTTTGGGAGATGTCTAACAAATGCCAAGTATTGCTTAAAATTGTAAAATGTATTGCTTAAAATTGTAAAATGTCCTTCAGAACCCCTGTGTAGCACCATAGAGCTCCAGAACACATTGGCACATGATATGGGAACCTGAGGTGCCAGCAAAGGCAAAGGAAGCACGTGGGAACTTAGGAACTTGGGGGTTGGGTTATGGAATATGAGGTAGCTCAAAAAGCCTGTGTCATATCAGAATTCCTTCCACATTTTCATATCAAAGCCCTCAAAATTATCAGATAACCAAATAGCTAACTGTATAGCATTGTAGAACATAGACTGCCCTGGATTCTGACTCTTTCAATAAAATCTTTGTTGTTTGACTGTAGGAAGATGTCTCAAAGCCTGAGTTTTCTCATGTATGAAATGAGACTAGTGGTAGATGCTCCTTCATGAGTTTTCTGGGAGTATTACCTGAACTATTTCTTTAAAGCACTTTGCCCAATACCTGTCTCATAGTAACTGCTCAATGACTATTGTGCTGCTGCTGTTGATGACTGTATCCTAAAGATCCAAGGAGCCCAATCCATTTCACACTCCAACAACTAATATCATCTGTTAGACCCTTTCCCTTGAATTTGTAGTACCTTCACCTGGAATAGAGGCAAAATTATTCGAGGTAAGAAGAACAAATTCTAGGAGCTTTGGAGAGGTTGTCCCCCTTCCCACATCTGGAACAACTTGGCCTCAGTGTTGGTGAAACCATTTTAAGGTTGCTTGAAAACTCCAGCTGGTTCAGTTATGGCTTGTCTGTTCCCCAGAGCAGACAAAGTACTGCAAAACACAGACATGGTCTCGCTAACCTCAAACTGCAATTCTTCATGCAGTTGAGAGCTACGGATAATTCAGCATTGTCGTCATACTTGTCTATTAGTTTTGTCTCAAGTGTTGACTTCAGTTCTTATGAGTTTCAGCAACTGCTCATGTTCTTGATTCCATGTGTTAGGTTATCACTCGTTAGGTTATCACTCACGTTTGGATTTGTTTGTGTGTGTTGTTCCTTGCCTTTTTGCATGGGATATCTGTTGTCAACTTTAGCTCTCAGATTATAGACTAGGGTAACTTTTTCTTGTGTAGTGCCTTAGAGACCATCCCTAGTCCCAATCAGGACTGATCATTTGAAGGATATGACAACATGCCATGCTGTCATTACACACATACATGATGGGCCAAACATGATAGTAGCATCATATAATCTTACTTGGAAGGAACCACATTGGTCAACAGTCCAAAGTTCAATTCAGTTTAAGAAAGCCTGTCAACTGCACCCAGATATGCCAAGTAAGGAGAAAGTGGAATGTGTGCTATGCAATTAAAATAAATCCCCTGCAGGTATTGATTAGCTGAAAAATGTGGCACTCAATCTGTTGCCTTAAGAACTTTAAACTCACCAGTGTGCTAATATTTGTCCCATCTTGCACTTCTAAAACAAAGAATTTATGCCTTAAAAATAATTGGTATATGTACGTGTGTGCATGTCAGTGAGATAAGAAAGAGACAAAGGTTGGGGGTGAGGCAAAAAGAGAGAGACAGAGACAGAGTCAGTCGTCAGTCTAAGAATATCCCTTTTTCTTTCTTAGTGGAGCTCACTGAAAATGTCTTATAGTTAACTATTCATAGCAGTTCAAAAAGGAGCTGACACAAAACCAGAAGCAGCCATGTAAAAACTTGCTGCTAATATAGTTGGATGATGGAGCTACAAATTTACTTTTCTGAAAATATTAAAATCTTTAATTTTCTTTCTTTCTTTAATTTAATCCTGGGTCCAAATGAAAACATTCCTGATTTCTTCCTTGGGAATGAAATTTTTCTTCCTCTTGTCTTTATCTATCCCCGATGGTCTTATTCCAAAGAGATCCACTCACAGAGGCAAAATGAGCTGTAGGCAGGTTGGCCATATTTACGTACTTGCTTTATTTCTCTAATATATTATACACTTCATTCTACTTGACTTATGTTGGTTTACCTATTTGTCTTTCTCACTAGACTTTTAAGCCTCTTTTGGGCAGCAGTCTTTATTTTGTCTTCTTCTTGATTTGATGAGATTGCAATCTCAGAAAAATATTATTATATTTGTTTGATGTGTACCAGTTTACAGAGTGCTTGCGTGTGCCTTATGTGGTTGACATTCTCCATTTGTTATTACGGTCAATGGACTGTGTGCCATTTTTTCCATTTTATTGATGACATAGCTGTGACTTGTAGAAACCTTTCATAAATATAATGGAAGCACTGTGATTCAAACTCAAGGTTCTAGAATCCAAGTCCAGTGTACATTCTGTCACACACTTTATCTCAACACACGTTGTCTCAGCACTGTCACATAATATATAGCCATAAATGGATTTAAATTTAAAAAGTAGAAATTTAAAAAAATTCCTTACACTATTTTTCTCAGAGAAAAGATACGTAAGGTTTTTGAAGAAGGGACCACATCTTCAGACATGAATTCCCAATAATGACAAAGAAGATGCTGGTAAAGTGTGAAACTGCCTTAGCCTCTCTAGTGTTCGCTTTTCCTGGGCTTAATTATACATGAAATATGCAAATCACAACTTTCTGAATGTACACAGATTCCAGAAACAAACACAAGTGCATTTTCAAGAGCGACTTTAATTTTCCTTCTTTTCATCCTAATTGACAACATTCATAGAAGTCGCACAGTTTGAGCAGTAAAAAGTCAGGCAAATTAAATAGGGAGACAGTCTGAACTGTATAATATGTCTCCTCTTTCATTAAAAGAATGAAATATTGTCAGTGCCCTTTATAGTTTTAATTATGTCAGTATAATACTTAATTGAGAGAAATATGCAAATGATTGTTTCCTTGTAAGGCCACAGCTAAATAAACACAGCACTCTGCCAGTACCCATCTTATTATATGTCTATGCAGAAGTCTTGTGAAGATTAAGTTATTAGAGGTGGTTCTTTTTACCTAGAAAGTTATTCCTAACATTTTCATGCTTAGATATCTGTATCAAAAATACTAGCAAGTTTGCAATTTTTTTCAGTATTATCATGTAGTACTCTTCTTGGAGAAAATTAATATGACTGATTCCAATGGCCAACATATTCCATGTTTGTGATCTGGCTTCTATAGAAGGTAACTATGAGGACTAGATCAAGCTGCCTTACCATCTTTCCTTGAGTATCAGTCCAAACATGATTGATTTAAACTTGCAGAAATGAATGCATCATGTCTTTTAAGAGCGAGAAGACCTGTGAGATACTGAAAGGCTTTGAGAACTAAAACAAACCTTATTAAACTTCTACCTCTAAGGATTGCTATGCCTAAACCATCACAGGCAGATACATGTTGCAAATTCTAGTGCCTGCCTTCTACTGCTTCTTTTCAAACACCCTACAGTCCACCCAAACCATATTACTAACTCCTCTTGAATACCTGTATTTCTCTACTTTCATCCTATGCACGTGCAATAGTCTTTAATTGATAATGTCTTTTCCTTTCTCTTCTTCTGGACATCCTACTTTTCCATATAATTTAAATACCCCGTCTTCTCTGAAGGCTTCCCTGATTCTCTCAGAGATCATTTGTGCCTTACTCTTTATGACTGCTTTAGCCCTTTACACTTATCTGTGATGTAAGTTATTATAATATGTTGCCATTAATTGGCTTTGCGATGCCATCCTCAACCCCTTCACACCCACTGCCAAACTGTGATTTCCTAACCAATCTGAACCTATTGTTATTTATCTTTTTATGGTCCATTTCCCCTAGTCCCATGGAAACCTAATAGGCATTGTTGGCAATTTAAAGTTCCTTTGTTTGATACCTTTATTGCTAAGTGTCTAAGACATATTTTTGATAAAGATTATAATAGGTATTGTTTTGGGGAGATATTCAAATATTCACTGGGCAATGTATTCAACAGGATTAAAGTGATTTTCTAAGTATGCAAAGGACTAAAGAAATATGCTCTGACCTTCAATATTTTAAATAGTCGCTGGCAGTTTAAAACATCCCCAACCATAATATCCATAATTATTCAGACTTTCCCTCATCCTGAAATGATGTGTTCTGTGTGAATGTGATGAAGGTGAACTGAGAGAAAAGTAGAAATTATTTACTCTCTAATTAGAAAATATCTGTCTATTTATAACCTCATGTAAAAACAAACCCCTCTGTTAATGTACATCATTATTTATTTTTCCTGCTTATATATAATGGGAATACCTAGTCCATTATTTTCAGGCTGAGATAGAAATAGTAATTTCTGGAATGGAACTAATTTCTTGAACCCAGAAGAGACTCTGTCAACTGTGTGCCCTGGTGTATGCCTTCTCTCAGCCTTGGTTGCTTTCCCTGCGCTTCGCCATCTGGGTAACTTCATCCCGTCTATCAAGGCATGGCAGCCATCACTCTTCTCTTATGTGCCTTCTCTGACTGCCCTGAATATTAAAATAAATGCTCCTAACCTATGCCCCAATAGTATGCTCTTCACTCCTTGTTTTCATTCATTTATTAATGTTTCCATTCAACAAATATTTACTGAGAACCACCTTTATGTTTGGAACTGAGGGTTCCCTGGTGGATGATGGCACCTATGATGTCTTTCCTGCCAGCATTCAGTCTGGTTTAAGAATTTCTCTCAAATAACACATTTCAGGCAGTCTTAATTGTGTTTTTCTCCCCTATTAGATTCTGCACTCTGCCCTGGAATGGAGGCTGCATCTTATATTGCATCCTGAGCACCTAAGCCCTGAGAAAGGAGGCACTCAGTAAATTTTTGACTGAATAGGTACCCAAAGAAGGTTGCATTTGTTTAATCTCATTCTCAATCCATTGACCAGTAAAGATTTAGTCAACTCCTCAATTCCCAGAGGTCCAGATAGAGTTGGAAATATGTTTTATATCTTCTTGCAGTGCAGTATTCTGCATACAATTGGAGCTCACTAAATGTTCTTTATTTAGTTGCAGGCCACTCTGAATTTGTCTGTATGCCGCCATACATATGAATGAGTAGAATAGCTGGTGAGGCTGTTATGTATCACTGTTTTTGAGCTCTGGGTATCTCCCTCTGAGTATTTAATCACTTCTCAGCCCTAATGATGTCAACTCTGTGACAGTAAGGCCTTCTGTTCAGTGTCAGGCACAACTATTAACATGAACAGTATACGTCAGTGAGCACATACATATCTGCAGGTTCCAGTAACTTGGTTCCTGTTGTTAATACAGCTTCCCATAATTTCTCTCTTGCTCCAGTAATTAATAATATCATCAAAAGCCATTCAATTAATATTTGGAAGATACTGAAGATGCCTTGAAATGTGTCCTTAATGGGCAAGAGTGACACTATGCCTGTTTGGGAAACCAGGGGGATGTCCATTTTAATGTTTATAATGAGAGCTCAGCAAGAAAGTAGTTGGGCTGCTACTGGCACATATGACAAAAGCTTTCTGGGGGGAAAAAAGTCCCTTAAGGTTCACTAGTCCAGTTACTTCGAAGTGGATACCAAATGCTTGACACTAGAGACAAGAGGCAAATACAGTGAGAAATTGAAAGGAGACCTAAAAATCAATTCTTATTGAACTTAAAATGTAAAAGCGGATGCAATTATAAGTACATGTATTTTAATTTGCCAAGCAATTAAGGAATTATAATCATCTCTCATTTATACTCTCTTCAGAATAGCACCTTAGAAAAATTTATATCTATTATTACAATCAGCAAAAAGAGTTTGCAGCTCCTAGTTGACCTACAAATGACTAATATTGTATGACCTAAAATGAGTAAAGGATGCATTTTTCTACCATCCTATATATGAAAAAATCTAACCTTAAACAAGGTTAATAGACACATGACTGGTAATATACTGTGGCAGACAATATTGTTTGGCAAACCCAACTCCCATTCTCTGACCCTTTTTCCCTGTTACCTCCACTTAAAAGGCTGGAAAAAGCTTATTATACACAGCCCCACCCTCTCTACCGCCAGAGAGGGGTGACATATTTCTCTAGGATTATGATTAACAGTGGGTATTCTGGAAGCAAATTCATGAGTTTAAATGCCATCTCACCCACTCACTAGCTGTGTGACTTTGGGTAAAAGATGACTTCCCTCCTTCTTCTGTGGAATAGAGATAACCAGAGCATCTACCTCATCAGGTTACAGTGAGGTAGATATTTGAATGAGTTATTATGTAAGACATGCATAGAATAGTGCCTGGCATATAGTAAGTGCTATATGTGTATAAGCTATCATCATTACTTGTCGTGTTTTTTTTTTTTTTTTAATCTTGGCAAAGAAGGTAGAATTGGAAATCTGCCGTTTTTGGACAGCTTTTACTTTCCTAATAAAATCAAAAGTTGTAGCTGGCACTATACTGCCTCTCTAATGCCAGCCATGAAACTGGAAATGACACCTGCAGCTGGAACAGATGGGATGGACATTATGAAAATATAAGCATTGGGGAAAAGCTCAAGAAAATTGGAGAGAAGCAAAATTTGAACCCAGACCAATAGCCACCTTGGTCCCTCTGGGTGCTTAAACTACTGTAATCAAGTTTTACATTAGCTGAAATCTAAAGCATTTTTCACTGATATGCTGGTGGAACTGATCCCATAGCTAAATCTTCTTACCACCAGAATTATCTAAAATGTTCTCTGAATATCAAAAGGATCAAAGAGATGGAGCACATTTTATGAAGTGTTTCAAACATAGCCTCTGAAACACTTAGATCTTTTCAGGTCAAAAGAGCTTGTCCCACAGTTAACATTACCTGTTATCACACATTTTCAATGGCATTAAGTTAATTGTCCAGATCTTACATGTGGAGAGAGCAAGGTTATTTCTAAGCCACTGAAGACCCTGGCAGTTTTACAGACAGACTGTCTTCACATGGCCTGTTTGCTATTAGCTGTGACGTTTTTATTTTGCTGTGGAAATGTATGTCCTGATATCTGTGGCAGCCAGCCTCCCAGACGGGCCCCACTAATGTCTGCCTGCTGGTGCTCACACCTGTATAGTTCCTCCCACATTGTACCTGTGTTGGTCTGTGTGACCAATAGCACGCAGCAGCAGCGATTGTCACTTCGGATTAGGTTATAAAACACTGCGCTTTTTGTCTAGGATGTTCTCTTGCTAGCCAGCTCCCTCAGATCCTCACTCTGGGTGAAGCAAGTTGCCATGTTGTGAGGACACTTAGTCTTCCTTTGGAGAGGTGGAGAGGCTCACTTGGCAAGGGACAAGAGTTTGATGGCCAAAAGCTAGCAAGGAACTGAGGCATGACAACCACGTGGATGAGCTTGGCAGTTAATTGTTCAGCCTCGGTTAAACCCTGAGATGACTACAGTCAAGCCAAGCCAGCAAGCAGGTTAACTGCAACCTTGTGAGAGACTAGACCAGCACCACTCGGTTAAGCCACTCCTAGATTCTGACCCTCATACACTGTGTGAGGTAATAAATGTTGGTGGTTTTAAGCTACTAACTTTTAGGTTTTTGTTTGTTTTTAGCAATAGATAGCTAGTATTATACTAGAGTAAAAATTTAAGGCATCAGTCTTAAGTGATATGTCATAAGAATGTGTTCAAGGTGGGTAATTCCCCAAGAATGTTCTGTGAAATCTAAGTAATAGTTTGCTCTTAAACAAAAAAAAAGCTATGTGTGTGTATGTACATACACCCACGTACCTCTACATATGTGTGTATTCATAAATATGCATGCATGTGTGTAGTGGTAGTCCATGGACCTTAAGTGACAGAAAGTTCAGTATTTTACATGAGAAAAGAAAGGCCATGTAACTGGAGACAGATGGCATGACTCAATGAAGCTCCCATTATAACACAAGGAGAGGTTAAGAGTTTTTCCTTTCCTGACTTCAGAGTCCTTTATTTCCAGAAGAGGCCAATAAATCCTACTTCATAAAGATGTTACAAAGGACAATAACATGACAAATGTAAAATATCCAAGACATAAGTTGATACATATCCAGCACCCTATAAATGTGTATCTCTTTAAGAACAAACCTTGAAATACAACTTAATAAGGGTACTAAACTACTTTGCTCATATTTAAAAATTATACTTGTCATTGTTTATCTTTTTAAAAATTATTCTATTTAAAAGATAACAATCATGTATTTTATATATTATATAGCCATACTATAAAGGCAATTTATTTTCATTCATATATATTGAGTGTTAGGGACTTACTCAAGTAAAACATAGTTGTGGTTTAATCTAACAGTGATGAATTACTGGAGTGAATTCATACAAACAGGGAAGCTGAAATTAAATTCATCACACCAAGGAAAACACTTCCTACCCATGTAAATTAGCGGCTTTTCCACTAAAATCAATTTGTTTTGGTAAATTATGCAGAAATCCTCAAAGGGCTTAAGTAAGTAATTTATTATAGTCTTGGCTGTTTCATAATGTTAGGAAATAAAATGTATTCACACAATATTAGATGGTATAAGCTGAGAGTTTTAGTGACAATTTTTGTTTATTACACTTAATCTAACTTGACTGCACTGTCAGAACACCCACATTATATGGGACATATAATTTTTGTGCCAGTGCTTAGAAGATGCTGCAATAAAAAAAGAAAGAAAAACCTTTCTCTTTTTAGAGTGCCGATTATTTCCTGAAACATTTTATGGCAAAGGTCAGTAATTTAAATGAAAAATGCCTTGAATTCTGTAGTCCTAAGAGAGGAAATTGCCTTCCTAACCAGTATAAGAATACAGTTTTGCACAAGGCTATTGTAGAGTTTTTCGTGTAATTCAAAGAGAATGTGTTTGTTTAGCAGATGATTTTATGTTGGTGTATCACCAAATCTAGTATGCACCTGTAGTCGCATGGAACATCCAATAAATCTCTTTTAGCAGAAGGGTAGAAGTGTTTGTTATCTTTAAAAATTTATGTCTTACTCTATGTCCAATTGCTTAGGTTATCTGAGTCATTCTAATTCACGTATATTTACTACCCTCTATCCTACTGTATGAGATCAGTTTTAGAAACATCATTTCTTATCCAAACTGCTTGAAATAGGCACCAAACAGTCTTGTATCTCCCATCTAATCACCCCAAATCCCTTCCCCATAGGGTAGGCAAAAATGATACTACCCAACATGAAGTTGGTATGACACCCCACTGCTTGAGGTCATTTAATGGTTTCCTGTGATCACAGTAGGAATACTAACCTTATAGAATATCACATAAGACCTTTTACATCATTACATTAAGCTGCTTGCCTTGTCTTAATCCTTCCTCCAGGCCCTTCATCCTTATCACATCAAATTCCTTGCCTATTCTAACATACATCATGAATTTTTCAACGTACATCATTAGCATAACCCCATCCACTGAAGCATGCTCTACCTTTTGCATGGTACCTCTCTTTTTAGATCACTAAAATTTAGAGGACTTTACCCTTCCTGGCTTAATATTTTTAAAGCAGCTAAAATCATAATCATTTATTTGTTTTTCTGTTCTCTCTCCCTAGTACATAAGCTCCATAAAGTCTAACACCATACTTACTTGGTTTACCAGTAATTTTACGTGTATGTATGCACACACACTTCAAATAGTATAAATGCTTTTATACTAGCTGGGTAGTTTCTTGATACGGGCTTCTAATCTGCTTTGCTTTTGTTCTCCACAGATCTTGGAACCTCCACAAACTGAGGTTTCCATGCTGTATTGCATCTGATTATTTGCTATCTTGATCACAAGATTAAAAAACTGAAAATTCACTTAATTATTTATCTTTGGGAGAGATTATATATATATCATATAATCATGGTTACATAATGAAAAAAATGATAAACATCTTGGAAGTTACACTGGAACCATCTTAGCTTATTTTCAGATTAGGATCATTTGACCCATGTTATCTTGTGCTTTTGAAATAGATGGTAGCTAATCTATTTCTGTGTATGTTGGAAGTGTCAATTAGGTTTAAAAATAAATGGCCACCTTTGAATGACCCAATGGTTTCACATAACACTGGCATCCATTCTCTATATAATCCTTATGATAATATTGACATTGAGTTAGGCCAAGATTCCTCTCCTCTAATCTACTCCCCAAGATCAGGAATCAAAGGTAAGTTCAACCCGTGACTCCAAACATCAGATTTTGTGTTCATCAGACTCCATCAGGAAACCACAGTCTGCATGTGGGTTTGACTTTACTCCACATATATGCTATTTAAAAAGTCAATGGAGGGCTTTCCTAGTGGCGCAGTGGTTGGGGGTCTGCCTGCCGATGCAGGGGACACAGGTTCGTGCCCCGGTCTGGGAGGATCCCACATGCCGTGGAGCAGCTGGGCCCATGAGCCATGGCCACTGAGCCTGCGCGTCCGGAGCCTGTGCTCCACAACAGGAGAGGCCACAGCAGTGAGAGGCCCGCGTACCCGCAAAAAAAAAAAAAAAAAAAAAAAAAAGTCAATGGAATTTTCACAAGTAAAATTGAATCATGCTACAATAAGGGATTATTTTATTTTGAGTAATAAATTGGTACATCCTTATGTAATATAAACAAAATAGAATTATAAACATAATATAAAATTATATTATGAATATAATTTTTGGATAATTAGAATAAATAAAACACATTGCAGCTTACTTAACAAGATTGAAATGCTGATATGACAGTGCTTCACATTCAAGGAGCCTGGATTCAGCATCAAGCACACAAGGATTTTGTTGTTTTTGTGGGGGTTTTGTTGTTGTTGATTTGTGTTTTGTGGTTGATTTTACTGAGTAGTTAATAATTTTCTTCTTTGTCATCTCATTTGTTACTATGGTTATTTTAAGAAATGTTTAAGATCTAAATATTCTTTCTTTCAGAATTAGTACATCTGACATATAAAACATAATAAATTATGTCCTCAACGTGTGTACACACACACACACACACACACATATACACTTTGAATTTGATTACTCCATATAAAATTGCATTTTAAACATTTAAAGAAACATTAGTTTCCATTTTGAGGTTTCTTTTTAATCAATATTATTTTCAGGTTTCAAGCTTTGTAAAGTTCATTGAGAATAAGTAATGTGTCTAAAGTGTGTAATGTAAAAATAAAAGCCCTAATATTATCCAAAAGACTATGCTATTAAGAGTAAAGTAGTTGCTCTATTTAAGTGCCATGGGAGGTTTTCTAAAACCCAAACCTATGGTTTTATTCCACACTTCTGGCTTTCTCACCTTCTCTCATTAATCTTGCAGTAAATGATGCAAATACAGGAGTTGCAGGGTGCATCCAGTCTGCTTATTCTCTGTTTGTGGTCCCCAGTGGGTGTGAGGTTGTAGCAATTAAGGCAGTGTGTATGCTGTTTTGAGGCACCACAAAGATAGATTAAGTAGGCTGCAAATGGTTTCAATGACATTGCCAAGAGAGCCTTTGATGGGCTTAGTCCAAGGTGATTGAGTCTGAAGTTATTGATGGATAGGTGATCTCAAAAGAAGGGAATTGACTATAAGAAGTAAAGGGGAAGCATCTGGTGCCTGTTAAAATGAGCAAGCCATGGCTATCACAGCCAGCGACTAAAAATGGATACAATCTTTAAAAACACTATTTAATAAGACTAACGTAAGATGAAAGGAATAATATTAGTACCAAAGAACCTGAATTTCTAATTATAAACCTCACAAAGAAAACTCTAGTCCCAGATTAGAGTCATATGCAATCAAAGTCAAATATTTATAGAACAAAGAATACTAATCTTACCCAAACATTCTCTTAAAAAAGGAGGGTACAGTTATTACTCATAATTACAGTTATTACTCATATTTTTGATGAATTTTATCAAACCTTTGAGAGGGAAAAGAGAGAGAATGAAGAACTTTCCAGTCACCAGATGTAGAAAAAGCATTTGAAAAAATTCAACACGCATTTATGGCAAAACTTTCAGACTCAAGAGAAGAGAAGAGAACAGAAGAGAGAAACTTAATCTAAACTTATAAAGGGAAACTATGAATGTAGCCAACGTCATAATTAACTGATATTTGATCACTTTTTCTCTACTAGCAGGAGCAAGTATTGTCCAATAGGGTAAGCAGTAGCCACTTGTAGCTATTGAGTATTTGGCCAGTTCAAATCAAGATGTGCAGTTAGTGTAAAATACACAGTGGATCCTGATAACTTAGTTTAAAAAAGAATGTAAATGATTTCATTAATAATTGTATAGTTATTTAATATAGGAAAATTATATTTTAGCTATATTTCATTGATTAAATTTGCTGTTTAATTTCATCTTTTTCTTCTTTCTGTTTCTCTTTTTCATGTGGCTACTGTAGAAATGAAAATTACATATATGACTCATTATTATTTGTCTCACATTTATCCATTGGACAGCACAGTTCTAAAGTTCCACTTGTCCATTTCATTTGATGCAGCTCTGAAATGAGGTCTGATCCAAAGGGATTCTCAGTATTAAAACTTTAAGATGTAGTTTATCTTGTGTGATTTCCCCTTTCCTTATATTGTAACTGGTTCAGGCTGGGACTAGCTCCACCTCCTAGGAAGTAAGCTCTAGGATTATGTGTTCTCAAGAAGGGGTTGTCTTTTTCCTCAAATTTCTTTTACACTTGTCTGCTTTTGTTCCAACTATTTCCTTTATCTGAAATATCCTTTCCCCTTCTGCCTTTGAAAATCCTGGTGTTACTTCAAAAACCAACTTGACCCATCTGTGAGAACTAATCACTGATCACACCTGCTTCTGATCCTCCCTGTCCTATCCCCCAATCTTTTTTTTTTTTTTTTTTTGCGGTACGCGGGCCTCTCACTGTTGTGGCCTCTCCCGTTGCGGAGCACAGGCTTCAGACGCACAGGTTCAGCGGCCATGGCTCACAGGCCCGGCCGCTCCACGGCATGTGGGATCTTCCCGGACCGGGGCACGAACCCGTGTCCCCTGCATCGGCAGGCGGACTCTCAACCACTGCGCCACCAGGGAAGCCCCTATCCCCCAATCTTAACCTGACCCTCTAAAACAGAACTTGTGTTCTCCTTACTTCCATGTAAACAGTGAAATATCCTATATCTTATCCTACACTAATGAGCTCCGTGACCTCTAGGACCATGGAACTTCCTGCTTGCCTCATTCTTAGCACCTAACCCAGTTTGCATACGGTGCTGTTCAAGACTTGTTTCCAGAATTTATTTCCATTTTTGTATGCATGTGTACGTACTTATTAACTTATAAGAGCAATTTATGAAGATGTGATATATTCTTGGGTTTATTTAAAATGCCTCTTTGGAGCTGGAGTTGACTCATTAGCAATTCACCAGGGTACTAATTGCATGTGACAACATAGATGTATTGTGTTCTATTTTCTAAATCCCTGGGTAGAAATATAGAAGAGGCTTGCATCTAAAACAAACAGAGGATATATAGACATTTTCTCTCATAACTACTGGTCTGAGCAGGTGGAGTAGAATTTTCCTACCTCAAAAAATATTTTTCTCATTTCTTTGAGAATCGGCCAGATGGGATTTTTCCCCTGCAGCTTGAAAGTTTTAGCTTTCATTTGACTTAAGAAGCCTCCCTTTAAGCTAGCATTCGTGACTTCTACGTTAATGTTATTTGCTAAATATACCTTTTTGAGATCAAGTTTTGATAAGAAATAGAAGTTGCATATCTAAATGAAGAGATGGGGCCATGGAAGACAGAAGGAGCTACTTCCCAAGTTTGCCTAGTATCCGCCTTCCATTTCTTAGTTACCCCAGCACCTGCATGTACCACTTTCCTTACAACTCCCTCTATCCACAGCCCCTTTCTCAAAGGCCCCTTTCTGCACACAGTAGCCCTTCATTTAATTTCAGCAGTTACCTCCTGTAAGTGCAGAATATCCTCATGACTGGAAACCCAGCCAAGACGAAGTTCAGAATCACTTGGGCCAACTATACTCCCATCTCAACCATCAACCATCCCAGCACTGATTGTACCATTAAACAATTTAAAAGCTCAGAAAAGTTTTGAGTTAACTGTTCTGATCTCTTCATGTTACAGATGGTGACACTCTCCCAGAAGAGTAAAGTGTTTTCCCAATATTAACCCATACTTAGGCAGAGTTTTAATTATAAACAAGTACTTTGGGCACCAAACCCAGCCCTTTTTCCACCACACTATCATGTGAAAATTTCTTCCTTTTCACATTGTGGACAAAGTCAAGTGCCTTCAGTCATTTCATATCCTATCTCTTCTCTTTTTCCAGTCCATCTCTGACTTCATCATCACCTTTGCACACTGCAGTCACAGTTCAAAACTAGTCTTGGGCTGCAAGTGACCAGTATCAATGGAACTGCTTCCCTGTTCAGTGACAGGTGATGAGATGAGAGGTGGTGAGGCAGTTATAAGTATGAAATATATCAGTCACCAATGATCTTATCAAACTACAAGGAATGTTTGGGTGTATAGCCTCCCAGAATTTTTTTTTTTTTTTTTTTTTTTTTTTTTTTTTTTTTTGTGGTACGCGGGCCTCTCACTGTTGTGGCCTCTCCCGTTGCGGAGCACAGGCTCCGGATGCACAGGCTCAGCAGCCATGGCTCACGGGCCCAGCCGCTCCGCGGTATATGGGATCCTCCCAGACCGGGGCACGAACCCGTATCCCCTGCATCGGCAGGCGGACTCTCAACCACTGCGCCACCAGGGAGGCCCAGCCTCCCAGAATTTTAAAAATAATATATGATATGGTTTCATATTATCATAGTGTTGATAGTAAATTTAATATACATGGGGACCCTGCCGCATGTTTTATTTTGTAATCTGCAATAAATACTTGTTTACTTACTAAAAAATAATATATATATGAGCATATATAACATATGTTCTATAAATATAAATATGTATATGTATACTTACATATATACATATATATGCACTCAAAAGAAGCCACGGAGGCCTTTTCTGCTGACCTTCTACTGAGTGACAGCAGTTGTTTGAAAATACATATATAGGGACTTCCCTGGTGGTGCCGTGGTTAAGAATCCGCCTGTCAATGCAGGGGACATGGGTTTGAGCCCTGGTCTGGGAAGATCCCACATGCCACAGAGCAGCTAAGCCCATGCGCCACAACTACTGAGCCCGTGTGCCACAACTGCTAAGCCCGTGTGCCTAGAGCCGGTGCTCTGCAACAAGAGAAGCCACTGCAATGAGAAGCCTGTGCACTGCAATGCAGAGTAGCCCCTGCTCACCACAACTAGAGAAAGCCTGCGTGCAGCAGCAAAGACCCAACCTAGCCAAAAAAAAAAAAAAAAGTACATAAAAGAACTAAACTTTATATGCATTATAGTTCAGTTGATGTCATTCAGTAGAAGCTCAGCAGGAGTCCTCCCCTCCGTAGTTCCTTTTGAGTGTCTGTTGGTTTGTAGTTTCTAACACTTACTCCTGGGAAGATACCAACTTTGTGTACCTGATTTGGCCAGAAGAGTGAATTGCATGGTAGCATCCTGCCCACAAGATGGCAGTGGCAAGACAGTGTTTGATGAAAGAGGTAATTGGTTGCCCCTAGATTTAAAAAAAAAAAAAAAAAAAAAAAAGCTTGTTTGGTAATTCAATTTGTGTCTGTCTATCAGAAGAGGATAAGGGGATTTCAGAGGCAGGTGGCAAGGGGAAAGAGCATTAGTGGTACAATTTCTTTATAAGAAACAAAAAATAGAGCTGCTTTTCTGTATGTCACAAACCTACTCATCTTTTTTTCAAAGTGAAAATATTTTCTCATAATTGCAGCACTATGTTTAATAGCTGTGCACCCCTTAGCGGAGCCATGTCCTTACAGGGCAAGCCCCCTCACCTTCCCTTCCCACATAAAAATATTTGAGAGTGGTATCCTTGTTTGTGTTTGGTTTTTCACTTTACTAATGAGAATGCTTTAATTTTAGTTTAAAATTTTAGGGCTTCCCTGGTGGCGCAGTGGTTGAGAGTCCGCCCGCCGATGCAGGGGACTCGGGTTCGTGCCCCGGTCCGGGGGGATCCCACATGCCGCGGAGCGGCTGGGCCCGTGAGCCATGGCCGCTGAGCCTGCGCGTCCGGAGCCTGTGCTCCGTGGTGGAAGAGGCCACGGCAGTGAGAGGCCCGCATACCACACACACACACACAAAATTATACAATGTAGATACTACTTTGCTGTAAACCAATAAATATTTTCCATTCATTTGCAGTAACTGGTCAGCTGTGATGACTATTTGGCCAATATCAAAATTCTCTTCTTTATTTGAGCCATAAGATATGTCAGATTTTCAATAAATAGCTTGCCTTTGCCTATGTTTCAATCAAACATACAACCACCTTCATTTTGCCTAAAGGGAATCCAAATACTTCTGCCCTCTGTCCTTAACTCTCCAAATTTGCCAACAGATTGTACTGCTATTAGCTGAAGTTATCAAAATATCTGTTAAATATAAGTAGCACATGACAAAGTGTAAAGTATTTTTTATAGAATGGATATATGAAGGAAAAGAGAAGTGCTCATTACTGTAAAGTGACCACCATAAATTAAGGATCAAATCAATGAAAAATAATTCAAAACTATTTTCAGTTCATAATGGATATAAGTAAAAAATTGTCTGCATTACTGAAGTGTAGACGTTTATACAGATATGCCGTTGCCTCTCAAAAATATTCTGTTCTCAAGCTAGATGACTGTAAGAATAAAGTGTTATTTTGTTGCTTTTGTGTTTTTAGAAGACATTTTAGATTTCCTGTTTTGGGGAAAGGTGCCTTATTCCACGAATGTGCTTGCTTGCCTTCTTTCTTTCCTCCCTTCCTCCCTTCCTCCCTCCCTCCTCTCCTTCCTTCCTTCCCCTCTCCCTCCCTCCCTTTCTCTCTCTCTCTCTTCTTAAAAATGGATAAAACTTTTCTGTGCTAGATGCTTGTGACACTGACATGTGATACTGTATAAAGAGATTGTTGTTATATCAACCTTATATTGTACTTTTGTGGTAGAGAAATATGGGGAGATGGGTGGACCTTTGAGAAAGTAATATTTAATTTGAGACTTGAAGAATGACTCTGACCATTCAAAGGATGTAAGGATAAAATGATGTGACTGTTCAGGCCTATGGAGCAGCATGAACAAAGTCTTTAAAACTATACGGAGCTTTGTTTTTTCCACAAAATGAAATGGTATTAGGTGTTTGGAGCCAAGAAGGAAGGAAGAAAGAATATGAGTTGAGTTTGAAGAAACAGATCACATAAGATCATTGATTTTAGAAGGTATGCATATGCGTGTATATGTCTATGTGTATGTGTGTATGTATACATGCATATTATATAATGCCTTGAGCTCTTCCTTGGGAATCTAGGAGAACATTAAAAGCCAGTATAGCTCCATACATTGCCCGCAACCAAAATGAAAAATTAAGGATACCAAATAAATACAGTAAATAAATAAAGATTCTTAATGAATAATAACGGAGGCGCCATAATTCCAAAGCACAGTGGGTATAAAACCCTTTATGCATTTAAATCATGGGAATGTAAATTGATACAGACACTATGGAGAACAGTATGGAGGTTCCTTAAAAAACTAAAAATAGAACTACCATATGACCCAGCAATCCCACTTCTGGGCATATACCCTGAGAAAACCATAATTCAAAAAGAGACATGTACCACAATGTTCACTGCAGCTCTATTTACGACAGCCAGGACATGGAAGCAACCTAAGTGTCCATCGACAGATGAATGGATAAAGAAGATGTGGTACATATATACAATGGAATATTACTCAGCCATAAAAAGAAACGAAATTGAGTTATTTGTAGTGAGGTGGATGGACCTAGAATCTGTCATACAGAGTGAAGTAAGTCAGAAAGAGTAAAACAAATACCATATGCTAACACATATATATGGAATCTTAAAAAAAAGGAATGGTTTTGAAGAGCCTAGGGGCAGGACAGGAATAAAGATGCAGACATAGAGAATGGACTTGAGGACACGGGGAGGGGGAAGGGTAAGCTGGGATGAAGTGAGAGAGTGGCATGGACATATATACATTACCAAATGTAAAACAGATAGCTAGTGGGAAGCAGCCACATAGCACAGGGAGATCAGCTCGTTCATTGTGACCACCTAGAGGGACAGTATAGGGAGGGTGGGAGGGAGATGTAGAGGGAGGGGATATGGGTATATATGTATATGTATATGTATAGCTGATTCACTTTGTTATAAAGCAGAAATTAACACTTTACCATTGTAAAGCAATTGTACTCCAATAAAGATGTTTTTAAAAAAATTAAGCTAAGTTCTGTCCTAAGTGTGCAAATATAAGATATCTCTAGTAGAGCTAAGTCATTAGTACTGTTGTTCTCAGATGATTATAACTTGTAACTAAGGTTGAGAACCACTGATCCAAGGAAGATTCAAGTACCTTGCTAACTGTGAGACTGTCCCCTTCCTTGAAATGACTTCAGTGTGTGTCCTTGTGAAGTATTTACTTAAGCTCAATAGTTAAGAGGAACTGGCAAGCCTGCAGTTCAACCTGGTGGTAAGTTTGTAAAGGAGATATAGCTACCTGGTGACACAGCTACCGTTGTGAGTGCGATGCAGCCCTGACTGTCCCTTGTCCACCTTGCTTCCTGGGATCTGAGACTACGACCTGCACATCTAGCCAAAGCCTGCAGACTGTCTGAGCACCATTCATGATGCAGATAAGCTCCCAAGGGAGTAAAGGGGGTAGGGTTTAGGGAGGCTGAACCTTTCATAAAGAGTGGGTATGGGGAAAGTGGAAGCTATTGGGGTAAGGCTACACATATGTCTTTTCAAAGGAAACAAGATATTTCAAATGTTAACTGTTTATTTGTATATGAGGTAGATGGTTTTGGAGTCTGGACAAATAACAAAAGCAAAAACAGAGAAGGGGGAGTGAGAGAGAGAAAAAAATAGACAAAAGAAAAAAGAAAAAAAACACAGTGTGGAAATGGTTAACCTTGTAAACTGATTAGGGGCAGCCACAAGGAGGCAAGTCTGGTCATATACCTTGAGAAGGCTGATTAGGGCTCTCCAAATATTAAACTTTCATGATTTATGCATTCTCTAAAATGTTTCGGGAGTCTAAGTGTGATGTGTATATATGTGACACATGCCTCTGTGTAGTGTCTGCCAATGCCCTTCCATAACATCTCCACATTACTTAACGTTTTCCTCTTCAGGATTTGATGACTGATTCCTTGGCGTCCCTTTTCTAGTAGGGACATACCTCTAGGGCCCCTACTTATTGGGGACCTATTTTATTAAATGTCTTGAGACTGCAGAAAATAGCCAACTTAGCTAGAAACTTGACTTCCCATTTCCTACATTTGAATATTCCCTGGAATTTCTCAAACCCAACGGTAAAGCAATTTGCATTTACCTGACTACTCTAGTGGGCTGCTTTTGGAATTTTGGAGGGAATAGGGAAATAAGAGTAGTGGACATGCCATACCCCATGTTGTTCTGGGTTCCTCATGAAAAAGGCACCAAGCTACCCAGGGAGTTAAATGTGGTTAGAAGTCACCAACTTTAGACAGTGCAGTGTGGCTCATAGCCCACTGAGAGCAGCAGGAAAAACCGAGACAAAAGGTGAGTGCCTTGGTACACTTGCAGATGTGAAAAACAAAGACAAAATTCCATGCATCCTCCTGTATGTTAAATCACAGATTATCAAAGCATGGGACATTTACCACTGGTATTAAGTGAGATGATACTGTAAGAGACCGGGCATTTTTTGAAAAGTATGCCCTTTATATTTCTCTGTCAATCCATCCACTTATATCAGGAAGAATGTCTTGGTGTCACGTGACTATCTTCATCCTTTTCCTTATATATGCTATCTGTAAGTTTAGCAAGGAAATAACAGACTTTAGGCTCAAAATCTCAGATAAGCAATGGCATCTATCTAATACTTAATAATAATATTTGGTTATATCATGTTTATTTCATTTTTAAATAGGTATAATTTGTTTATCATTTGTCAGAGTGACATAAAATTTATTTTAAAAAGAAATTTAGGACTTCCCTGGTGGCACAGTGGTTAAGAATCTGCCTGCCAATGCAGGGGACAAGGGTTCGAGCCCTGGTGCAGGAAGATCTCACATGCCACGGAGCAACTAAGCCCGTGAGCCACAACTACTGAGCCCACATGCCACAACTACTGAAGTCTGTGCACCTAGAGCCCGTGCTCTGCAGCAAGAGAAGCCACCGCAATGAGAAGCCAGTGCACTGCAACGAAGTGTAGCCCCCACTTGCCGCAACTAAAGCCGGCGCAGCAACAAAGACCCAATGCAGCCAAAAACAAACAAATAAATAAATAAAAATTTAAGAAACAGAAAAAAAAAGAAATTTACTTAAGTTAAATATTAGCCAATAGGAGGAAAATATTATATAATTAGCAGTAAGGTGGCATATGAATATGGGGAGCTTTGTGGACAACTGAATCCTGATTATGATGCTAGGTCAAAGCAATTGTTTTCTATACTGACTTTGCATTAGAACCACCTAGGGAACTTTAAATATACAGATGTTAGGATACCATGCCAGGCCAATTAAATTAGAATCTCTAGGGAGGGGAGACTGGACATTGATTTTTTTTAAGCCCTTTAAGTGATTTTAATGTGCAGCCAGTTTTGAGAA
Source organism: Hyperoodon ampullatus (assembly GCF_949752795.1). Taxonomy (NCBI): domain Eukaryota; kingdom Metazoa; phylum Chordata; class Mammalia; order Artiodactyla; family Ziphiidae; genus Hyperoodon; species Hyperoodon ampullatus. The sequence continues at coordinate 23,103,884 of NC_136931.1, read as the reverse complement.
CCACTGTGTTGGAGATGCTAAAGAATGAAGAGTATATGTCCCCACCCAACAAACACACAGACACAGAGAAAGACACAGATAAACAGCTATGTGGCACTGTCACAGAAAAGCTTTTTTTTAAATAAAAACTTTGTTTTTAAAGAAACAATAAATTGTAATTCAAAATAAACTATTCTCCCTGGCTCTGCAGATTCGAATGCCTGGGCTTATGAACACATTCTATTGGGACCGAGCTCAGGTTCAGCCGTTAGCTTAATTTGTCACCTTGGGCAAGCCACTTGACTTTTCTATGTACCAATTTCCATTTTTATAAAATAAAGGGAGAAAGGATGTTTGACATGGATTAGCCTTAAAGACCCTTCTGGCTGCAAATCTTTATGGTTCTTTAAATGGAAATGACCAGCCAATTTGTGGTTCTTCCTTGGTTTTGCTTTAATGATGATAATTAAAAATAGAATCATAGATTGGTGTGTGAGGTTTTCTGTTACTTGTTTATTGGAGATAGATTTTGAAAACTAGGTTTTTTTGTCTCCCTGAGCTGACAGTTCAGCCAGCAAGCAACCTTCTAAAAGCCTGACTCAGAGCAAGGAAACAAGCTTGAGTATGCACACAGAAGGCATGGTTGACCTAGTAATGAGGACTGTGTAAAATCACATTGATTTTCTTTTTTGACTTCCCTTTCCATTTAACCATTTGTCAATACTGGAGAAAGAAAGCTGCAGAATGTAATTTTTCAGCAACTGGATACAAGACAACTTGTCCAGGTGAAGGAAGTTGGAATACAATTTTGACATGGACTCAGAGCTTTAAGTGACTTTTCTCAAGTTTTTTTGCTGAATGTAAATCTGTGGGCTCAAACAAGTATTCTGCATTCAGGTCTTTATGAATGCATGACTAGCCTTATTCCCCTTTTGCCTCCAGGCCTAACCTGGACTCCCTTCTCATTTTTCACTCTCATCTAACTTCCAGATGTCTTTCAAGAGAGTTTAGGGGTCACTTCTGTAAAGTATCCTGTAATGATTCCAATAAAATCTTCACCCCTTGATGGAGTTAAGCACCCCATAGGGCCTCGTATCTACCAATACCCAAGTACTCTTATCACTATCTCACAATTATTGGGTTTATCTGAATTGTGAGACTGCAAGGTCTTCAAGGTCATGGGCATGTCCTCATTCATCTTCATTTCTCCAGGAGCTGACACAGTGCCTGACACATAGCAGAGGTTTGGGAAATGGTAAAGAACAGGTACTGCTTACAAAATACATTCCTCTAAGACAAAAATGTCCCCAAACATCCTGGGCTCAAAAAAATATATTTTTTTAAAATTTCTACTGTGGAAAGAATATGCTTACTTGACAATCCATTTATAATTTATTCTCAGGTCCATACTCAATTCCTAAATGTGCAATTTGCTTTTTCTAAACCTAGAACTGAGAAACTATGGCCAACAGGTAGCATATTATGAGCCAACACAGATCAATTGGTTGAGCCTGGCTAGAGTATTTTTTTTTTTTTTTTTTTTTTTTTGCAGTACACGGGCCTCTCACTGTTGTGGCCTCTCCCGTTGAGGAGCACAGGCTCTGGACGCGCAGGCTCAGTGGCCATGGCTCACGGGCCCAGCCGCTCTGCAGCATGTGGGATCTTCCCGGACCGGGGCACGAACCTGTGTCCCCTGCATCAGCAGGCGGACTCTCAACCACTGTGCCACCAGGGAAGTCCGTGGCTAGAGTATTGAGTTAAAAAGATCTCGTACATATATTAGAGCTAACTAAGAGTTTCTTGATCATTAGCAATATTCACCAAAGGCACAGATAAGAAGATTGCCAGTAAATAGGCTTTGTTTAAGTTCACCAAATTAGTGAAATATAAACAGGATTTAGATAGCTGAGATGTCTGAATAGTATCCTGGGCAAGCATTGTAGAAGTAGGCTAGTTACAGATGAAACGTTCGAATAATCTGAGTTACTATTTGGGACTACTGTGATTTATATACAGCAATGTTTTGCTATTTGAACCAATTTTTTTCCAAATCCATTTCACTGGTGTGCGTGTGTGTGTGTGTGTGTGTATTACAGCTAAGAGGGTAAGAAGACAAGGCAAAATATTTATGCCCTAAATAGATGATGTGCTTGCAGTATAGCATGACCCCTTAGAAAGCTAATATGCTATTTTGATATAAACACAGATGTTAGCTACAGTCTCCTTTTCCACTTAAGGGTCAGTAAACTTCAGATTAAGATTCTCTGTGATATGATAATTATCTCTTTTCCTGTCTGTCTCTCCTGTTAGAATAAGAGCTGTGCAAGAGCACATACTATATACCATATTGATCTTTGCTTCTTCACTGTATATACAGAGTATACAATATGTGTGTGTGTGTGTGTGTAAAATTAGGCATGTATATTATTATTTCCTGAATCCATGAAAATGAATATAAAATATTATTTACATCCCTCTAACATCCAAAAGTCTCTCTTCTATATAGTCCTAGAGGGGGCTTTAGTGATGTTTCAGAGTTTTAGAGATTATCTTTTCAATTTGAACCAGAACTTCTAATCCTACCTAATTTTTCTCAGTTGTGATATTGACCTACTTTAGCCTAAAACACTATGCAGGGCAGAAAATCCTGGTTTGGCTGCTTCTAAGAATGGAAAATGCAGAAAGTGCAGAAGCCATGGCAAATATTAGTTTTTAAAAATGTGGCAATGAAGAATAGAAATGAAATGGGATGGGAAATACTATACTTCCCATCCCTAATACATACATATGCACATTATAGATAGGTGATGAATCAATAGATCAATACATAGATTTTCTTTAAAAGGCAGACTTTCTTGTTTCCCTATAAGGTTTCCTTAACCTCACCTTGAGAGTTGCACATGGAAAGATTCAATAATCCTAAATATGCAGCTTAAATTGTGCTTGCTTACTGACTGAATATATGCATGTACCTAGTATATGTGTTTTGGTAATTATGTTCATGAATTTTCATTGATTATTTATTAGTGGAATTGCTGGGCTTTGAGGTTGTGTATTTCAGCTCTTGGATGTATCTATGTAAGTACTGATATCATGCTTTTAAATGACAGACTTTCCCCTAATTAAAGAAAGAGGAATACAACTTTTAAGTTGGGTATGAGTGTGACAGGTTGAAATACATACATACATACATATATATATATATATGTATATATATGCTTTTTTTTTTTTAAAGAAAGACTTTCATAACAGGCCTCAAAGACTATTTATTCAGAATGTTGGGTGGGAAAGAAGGAATGTCCTTTACTTTGGAGATAAAAATGAATACCAGTTAGGGAAAAAGGAGGTTAGGAAGAGGCACTTAGATGCCTGGAGCTAAATTTTAGTGTGTCCAAAATATGACCTATCTCTTGAAAACTGTCAGGAAAAGAAACTGAAAGAAGGAATCTACAAAAGAGGATGTTGAGTGCATAGTAACTTTTGGGATTTCAGCATATCTTAAGCCACTGTGACATTGGTGGAGTGATGGGAGGAACATCTTTCTATTATATTTAATTCATAATATCTTGAAGTAGCAGAGTGGTGGGACTATATTCCTATTATATGCCCCTTGAAAAGAGCACTGCATATTTACGAGTGTGAATAAAGAAACAAAAGAAACAAAGGAAACAAAAAAACAACAAAATCCCTTCCAAATTCTGCAGGGTCATGTTCTGGTTTATGGTGCTGATTTTTAAAAATATATTTCTAGAGTTGAAAAGCATAAATTTGTATTGTAAGTTAAAATGCATTATACATTTGCATTACTGTGAACCTCCTTCAGAATACAGAAAAAAATGAACATTGTTCATATAATTAAAATATCAAGTATCTGGTGCATTTCTCTAAGAAGAAAGAGTAGTCTACACAATTACTTTTTTTTTTTTTTTTTGTGGTACACAGGCCTCTCACTGTTGTGGCCTCTCCCGTTGCGGAGCACAGGCTCCAGACACACAGGCTTAGCGGCCATGGCTCACGGGCCCAGCTGCTCCGCAGCATGTGGGATCTTGCCAGACCGGGGCACGAACCCATGTCCCCTGCATCGGCAGGTGGACTCTCAACCACTGTGCCACCAGGGAAGCCCTACACAATTACTTTTTTAAAAAAATGCTCATACAGATTAATTTGTTCTACCAAAGATATGACTTTTTTTTTTATCTTATTGAGAGCTTAAATTCCTTGATAAGGTAGTTGTCAGGGTCCACTTTGGTTACATTCTTCTGTAATTACCTCTGTGTTCTCCTGCAGATATATTGTTGTTTGCTTTATTTTAGTGCTTAAAATAAAATAGACATTTTATCCTCTTAAAATAAGATTAGAGTCCAAATGAACAAATAATCATTAGAAAGCACTGGTAATTCTGGTGCTTCAAATAAAATGTTATATGTATTTTTGAGGTAAAAAAAAAGAAGGTTCTATATTCTATTTTGACCCTTCATTGCAAAATAATAGGAATCAACAGCTCAGGACCCATGAGTGTGATTAGGCAGCCAGTGCCTGGAGAATCTGAATAGGCATGCCAGAGAACAAAACAGATTTCACTTATCTATCCCATAAAAAGCAATCCAGCCTTTTTTTAATGATAGAAAACAATAAGTTGTTAAATATCCAGTCTCTTTTTCTGCCCATATAAGGCATAACTCCTTTGAACACAGTCCATGCTGGATAATGTTTGAGTGTTTATGAACATATATTTTTGGATATCTCAATAGAGTATAAGTTCTTAGTTCTGTTAGGGGTGAATTCTGCCCTCCAAAAATTTTGTTGTTGACATCCTAATGCCCAGTAACTCATAACATGACCTTCCTTACAGATAGACTCTTTACGGAGGTAATTCAGTTAAAATGAGATCATTAGGGTGGGCCTTCTAATTCAATATGACTGGTTTCCTTATATGATGGGGGAAAAATTGGAGAGAGACATATACACAGAGAGAATGTCATGTGAACATAAAGACAGGGATCTGCAAGCCAAAGAGAAATGGCTGGAACAGAACCTTTCCTCACAGCTTTCAAAAGAAACCAACCTTGCCAACACTTTCATTTCAGATTTCTAGCATCCAGCACTGTGAGACAATCAATTTCTGTTGTTTAAGACACTCAGTTTGTGGTATTAGCTCTAACAAATTAATATACTATCCTGTTCAAAAATTTTATGCCTGGGTCACAAATAGTAATATGTACTTTATAAGATTTTAATAAACAAATAAGTGAATGTAAATGAACAAATGAATGAATGAACTGATAATTTTTAAAATGTATTATGAAGTTGATGCATAAGGAGAACTGGCAGGACTTGAAATATAGGGAAGACCATATTTTTTAGAAATAATTTTTAGACATCTACATGTGGAACAACTCCTACAGAACACCTACTGAATGCTGGAAGAAGGCCTCAGACTTCCCTAAACAGTCTTGGTGCTCTGTCTGGGTGTCAGGCCTGTGCCTCTGAGGTGGGAGAGCCAAGTTCAGAACATTGGTTCACCAGAGACCTCCCGGCTCCACGTAATATCAAACAGCGAAGCTCTTCCAGAGATCTCCATCTCAACGCTAGGACACAGCTTCACTCAATGACCAGCAAGCTACGGTGATGGACACCCTATGCCAAACACCTAGCAAGACAGGAACACAACCCCACCCACTAGCAGAGAGGCTGCCTAAAATCATAATAAGGTCACAGGCACCCAAAACACACCACCAGCTGCTGTCCTTCCCATCAGAAAGACAAGATCCAGCCTCATCCACCAGAACATGGGCACTAGTACCCTCCACCAGGAAACCTACACAACCCACTGAACCAACCTTAGCCACCGGGGGCAGACACCAAAAACAATGGGAACTATGAACCTGCAGCCTGCGAAAAGGAGACCCCAAACACAGTAAGTTAGGCAAAATGAGAAGACACCCAGCCGATGAAGGAGAAAGGTAAAAACCCACCAGACCAAATAAATGAAGAGGAAACAGGCAGTCTACCTGAAAAAGAATTCAGAGTAATGATAGTAAAGATGACACAAACTCTTGGAAATAGAATGGAGAAAATACAACAAACGTTTAACAAGGACCTAGAAGAACTAAAGAACAAACAAACAGTGATGAAAAATACAATAAATGAAATTAAAAATTCTCTAGAAAGAATCAATAGCAGAATGACTGAGGCAGAAGAACAGATAAGTGACCTGGAAGATAAAAGTGGAAATAACTACTGCAGAGCAGAATAAAGAAAAAAGAATGAAAAGAACTGAGGACAGTCTCAGAGACCTCTGGGACAACATTAAACGCACAAACATTCGAATTATAGGGGTCCCAGAAGAAGAAGAGAAAAAAAAAAGGGACTGAGAAAATATTTGAAGAGATTATAGTTGAAAACTTCCCTAATATGGGTAAGGAAATAGTCAATCAAGTCCAGGAAATACAGAGAGTCCCATACAGGATAAATCCAAGGAGAAACACGCCAAGACACATATTAATCAAACTATCAAAAATTAAATACAAAGAAAAAATATTAAAAGCAGTAAGGGAAAAACAACAAATAAGATACAAGGGAACCCCCATAAGGTTAACGGCTGATCTTTCAGCAGAAACTCTGCAAGCCAGAAGGGAGTGGCAGGACATATTTAAAGTGATGAAAGGGAAAAACCTACAACCAAGATTACCTAGCAAGGATCTCATTCAGATTCAACAGAGAAATTAAAACCTTTACAGACAAGCGAAAGCTAAGAGAATTCAGCACCACCAAACCAGCTTTACAACAAATGCTGAAGGAACTTCTCTAGGCAAGAAACATACGAGAAGGAAAAGACCTATAATAACGAACCCAAAACAATTAAGAAAATGGTAATAGGAATTTATATGTCAATAATTACCTTAAATGTAAATGGATTAAATGCTCCAACCAAAAGACATAGACTGGCTGAATGGATACAAAAACAAGACCCGTATGTGTGCTGTCTACAAGAGACCCACTTCAGACCTAGGGACACATACAGACTGAAAGTGAGGGGATGGGAAAAGATATTCCATGCAAATGGAAATCAAAAGAAAGCTGGAGTAGCAGTGCTCATATCAGACAAAATATATTTTAAAGTAAAAACTATTACAAGAGACAAATAAGGACACTACATAATGATCAAGGGATCAATCCAAGAAGAAGATATAACAATTATAAATATTTATGCACCCAACATAGCAGCACCTCAATACATAAGGCAAATACTAACTGCCATAAAAGGGGAAATTGACAGTAACACAATAATAGTAGGGGACTTTAACACCCTACTTTCACCAATGCACAGATCATCCAAAATGAAAATAAATAAGGAAACACAAGCTTTAAGTGATACATTAAACAAGATGGACTTAATTGATATTTATAGGACATTCCATCCAAAAACAACAGAATACACATTTTTCTCAAGTGTTCATGGAATATTCTCCAGGATAGATCATATCTTGGGTCACAAATCAAGCCTTGGTAAATTTAAGAAAATTGAAATTGTATCAAGTATCTTTTCCGACCACAACACTATGAGACTAGATATCAATTACAGGAAAAGATCTGTAAAAAATACAAACACATGGAGGCTAAACAACACACTACTAAATAACCAAGAGATCACTGAAGAAATCAAAAAATACCTAGAAACAAATGACAATGAAAACACATTGACCCAAAACCTATGGGATGCAGCAAAAGCAGTTCTAGAGGGAAGGTTATAGCGATACAATCCTAACTCAAGAAAGAAGAAACATGAGAAGATAAACAAAATTGATAAACCATTAGCCAGAGTAATCAAAAAAAAAGGGAGAAGACTCAAATCAGTAAAGTCGGCTTAGAAATGAAAAAGGAGAACAACTGACACTGCAGAAATACAAAGGATCATGAGAGATTACTACAAGCAACTATATGCCAATAAAATGGACAGCCTGGAAGAAATGGACCAATTCTTAGAAAAGCACAACCTTCTGAGACTGAACCAGGAAGAAACAGAAAATATAAACAGACCAATCACAAGCACTGAAATTGAGACTGTGATTAAAAATCTTCCAACAAACAAAAGCACAGGACCAGATGGCTTTACAGGCAAATTCTATCAAACACTTAGAGAAGAGCTAACACCTATCCTTCTCAAACTCTTCCAAAATATAGCAGAGGGAGGAACACTCCCAAACTCATTCTACGAGGACACCATCACCCTGATACCAAAACTAGACAAAGATGTTACAAAAAAAAAACTACAGGCCAATATCACTGATGAACATAGATGCAAAAATTCTCAATAAAATACTAGCAAACAGAAGCCAGCAGCAAATTAGAAGGATCATACACCATGATCAAGTGGGGTTTATCCGAAGAAGGCAAGGATTTTTCAATATATGCAAATCAATGTATGTGATACAGCATATTAAGAAATTGAAGGAGGAAAACCATATGATCATCTCAATAGATGCAGAAAAAGCTTCTGACAAAATTGAATACCCATTTATGACAAAAACCCTGCAGAAAGTAGGCATAGAGGGAACTTACCTCAACATAATAAAGGCCATATATGACAAACTCACAGCCAACATCGTTCTCAATGGTGAAAAACTGAAACTGTTCCCACTGAAATCAGGAACAAGACAAGGTTGCCCACTCTCACCACTATTATTCAACCTAGTTTTGGAAGTTTTAGCCACAGCAATCAGAGACAAAAAAGAAATAAAAGGAATCCAAATTGGAAACGAAGAAGTAAAACTGTCACTGTTTGCAGATGACATGATACTATACATAGAGAATCCTAAAGATGCTACCAGAAAACTACTAGAGCTAATCAATGAATTTGGTAAAGTAGCAGGATACAAAATTAATGCACAGAAATCTCTTGCATTCTATACACTAATGATGAAAAATCTGAAAGAGAAATTAAGGAAACACTCCCACTTACCAGTGCAACAAAAAGAATAAAATACCTACAATTAAACGTACCATAGGAGACAAAAATCTGTGTGCGGAAAACTATAAGACACCGATGAAAGAAATTAAAGATGATACAAACAGATGGAGAGATATACCATGTTCTTGGATTGGAAGAATCAACATTGTGAAAATGACTATACTACCCATAGCAATCTACAGATTCCATGCAATCCCTATCAAACTACCAATGGAATTTTTCACAGAACTAGAACAAAAAATTTCACAATTTGTATAGAAACACAAAAGACTCTGAATAGCCAAAGCAATCTTGAGAAAGAAAAACGGAGCTGGAGAAATCAGGCTCTCTGACTTCAGACTATACTATAAAGCTACAGCAATCAAGAAAGTATGGTACTGGCACAAAAACAGAAATATAGATAATTGGAACAGGATAGAAAGCCCAGGGATAAACCCATGCACATATGGTCACCTTATTTTTGATAAAGGAGGCAGAATATACAATGGAGAAAAAACAGCCTCTTCAATAATTTGTGCTGGGAAAACTGGACAGCTAATATAAAGGAACAAAATTAGAACACTCCCTAACAACATACACAAAAATAAACTCACAATGGATTAAAGACCTAAATGTAAGGCCAAACACTATAAATACTCTTAGAGGAAAACATAGGCAGAACACTCTATGACATAAATCACAGCAAGATCCTTTTTGACCCACCTCTTAGAGAAATGGAAATAAAAACAAACAAAAAAAACAAATGGGGCCTAATGAAACTTAAAAGCTTTTGCACAGCAAAAGAAACCATAAACAAGACAAAAAGACAACCCTCAGAATGGGAGAAAATATTTGCAAACAAAGCAACTGACAAAGGATTAATCTCCAAAATATACAAACAGCTCATGCAGCTCAATATCAAAAAACAAACAATGCAATCCAAAAATGGGCAGAAGACCTAAACAGACATTTCTCCAAAGAAGATATACAGATTACCAACAAACACATGAATGGATGCTCAACATCACTAATCATTAGAGAAATGCAAATCCAAACTAACAATGAGGGGCGTCCCTGGTGGCAGAGTGGTTAAGAATCTGCCTGCCAGTTCAGGGGACACGGGTTCAAGCCCTGGTCTGGGAAGATCCCACATGCCGTGGAGCAATTAAGCCCATGCACCACAACTACTGAGCCTGCACTCTAGAGCCTGCGAGCCACAACTACTGAGCCTGCGTGCCACAGTTACTGAAGCCCGCGTGCCTAGAGCCCTTGCTGTGCAACAAGAGAAGCCACCGCAATGATGAAGCCCGAGCACCCCAACGAAGAGTAGCCCCCGCTCGCACAACTAGAGAAAGCCCGCGCACAGCAACAAAGACCCCACGCAGCCAAAAAAAATTAAATGATAGTAAATAAAATAAATATTAAAAAATAAAAATCTTAAAAAAAAAACTACAATGAGGTATCACCTCCACCAGTCAGAATGGTCATCATCAAAAAATCTACAAACAATAAATGCTGGAGAGGGTGTGGAGAAAAAGGAACCCTCTTGCACTGTTGGTGGGATTGTAAATTGATATAGCCACTATGGAGAACAGTATGGAGGTTCCTTAAAAAACGGAAAATAGAACTATCATATGACCTAGCAATCCCACTACTGGGCACATACCCTGAGAAAACCATAATTCAAAAAGAGTCATGTACCACAATGTTCATTGCAGCACTATTTACAATAGCCAGGACATGAAAGTAACCTAAGTGTCCATCAACAGATGAATGGATAAAAAAGATGTGGCACATATATATAATGGAATATTACTCAGTCATAAAAAGAAATGAGATTGAGTTATTTGTAGTGAGGTGGATGGACGTGGAGTCTGTCATACAGAGTGAAGTAAGTCAGAAGGAGAAAAACAAATACTGTATGCTAACACATACATATGGAATCTAAAAAAAAAAAGGTTCTGAAGAACCTAGGGGCAGGACAGGAATAAAGACAGAGACGTAGAGAATGGAATTGAGGACATGGGGAGGGGGAAGGGTAAGCTGGGACGAAGTGAGAGAGTGGCATGGACATATATACACTACCAAATGTAAAATAGATAGCTAGTGGGAAGCAGCTGCATAGCACAGGGAGATCAGCTGGGTGCTTTGTGACCACCTAGAGGGGTGGGATAGGAGGGTGGGAGGGAGACTTAGAGGGAGGAGATATGGAGATGTATGTATACGTATAGCTGATTCACTTTGTTATACAGCAGCAACTAACCCAGCAATGTAAAGCAGTAATACTCCAATAAAGATATAAAAAAATAATAAAAATTAATTAGTTAAAAAAAAAAAAGGATGGGGTTACAGAGCAGTGTCATTCATCAAATGACATAATTGAAGGGGCATATCTTTAGATTTCCTTCTAATTCCAGATGTCTGTGAATTCAGTTTTGTGTCCCGAAGTTCACAACGTGAGCTGTATACAAGATAATGGTTCCAACAAGTATGTGGAGGCCATGTTTCACATGTAAGTGGAAACACAAGTGATAATATTTTATCAAGAAATCTTCCAGTTTAGTTCCCTTAGCACATAAACACTGTACATACATTTCAAATGTTAGTGTTATTTCTTACTTTCTCTTGATTTGTGTTGTTCTCTGTGTTCACACTCTAAGAGCCCGGAGTGACAATGATATATATCTCATCCCTGGGGGTAATTGCATATCTCCTCCCAGCCAGTCTAATACAGGATTTCTGAATCACTTTTTCCTGGTGGTCTAGGATAATGATATCAGTGATTTTCAATAATCCATTAGTGTGTGGCCACTTGAGTTAAAGCAATAATTACCTGTCATTCTCACACTAACATCACATGTGATTAACATCTTTATCTGGTGACATTTCCATCTGGTAAAGATAGAGAGGAAATAAACTGAAGTTGAAGATAATAAACTGAAATCTATTTCTGATTATTTGGGATGCGGGTACATCAAAGAACTTGAATGTAAAGGAAAAGCTTTTTTTTTTTAAAGAATGAATTTAGTTTCAAAGGTATTATAGGTTAAGCTTATAAACACAGGTAAGTTGCAGACCTCTGCTGATTCTGAACCTCTGACTTCCTAAAAAGTCTTGTGATAAAGCAATCTGCTAGGTGAGGCAAAGATAAAGTCCACGCCATGAAGTCTAAACAGATAATTCCATATATGTAATATGTAGTCCAGCAATTGCATTACTTTGTTTTCAACTTTTAATCTTAAATTAACAATAAAGTTTGAATGAGGGCTTCCCTGGTGGCGCAGTGGTTGAGAGTCCGCCTGCCGATGCAGGGGATGCGGGTTCGTGCCCCGGTCTGGGAGGATCCCACATGCCGCGGAGCGGCTGGGCCTGTGAGCCATGGCTGCTGGGCCTGTGCGTCCGGAGCCTGTGCTCCGCAATGGGAGAGGCCACAACAGTGAGAGGCCCGCGTAAAAAAAAAAAAAAAAAAGTTTGAATGATATATTTGGGGGGAAATTGAACGTGCAATCAATAGGACTGAGAGAAGTTTCGAGTTCCACTACCTATTTGTTTCCGAAAAGTCACCTAATCCTTCTGAACTGACTTTTTCATACAATGAGGAAAATGATACATATCAATTTCACAATTATTAATTTCAAATAAAAACAGTTGTAAAGGCTCTCCCTCATAATCTAAGATAAAACTGTTAAGTATGAAAACCACAGTAAGGCAGATGGGATCAGTGTTTTATCCTCTACTCCAAGAAATGTTTGAAAATGAAAAGAGCCTAGAGCCACTGCCTGTTAGCAACAGGGCAGTTCTCCCAGGTAAAACTCAATGTAGAAGTTTTGTAATTTTCCATCTAATGTCCAGAGAATATATTAATCCCCTGTCTGGATTACTACAGAAAGAAGAAATATGTTGAAACTACATCAGATTAAGATGACTTTGGAAAAGAATAAATTTGTGAAATTACATGTTTACAAGATGCAATTTTAGTTATAAAAAGGGGGATGCTAAAATAAAAGACTGAATCTGGGCACATTGTAAAAAGAACGTGTAAGACTCTTACAAGTTATATCAGCTGGATAGTTGTAGATACCTAGGGAATTGAGCCACTGATGAAGTTACTGAAAGGAACCAGATTACCCCAGATTAAAGGTTCATGAGTGGGGGACATATGAAACAGCAGGGGCTTTGGAGTCATTCAGATCTAGGTATAGGCTCTAGCTCTGTAATTTAATAGATGCATGAATTAGAACAACTTACTGATCACTCTGAATTTATTTCTTCATTTATAAATTGAATGTTTAGTTTTCACCAAACATACCAGTTCCTATGCATCTCATTGCTACCCTCTGTCCCAATAGTCATGGCAAAGTTCACCCAACAGAAACACATATTTTAGGGAAATTTATGCTAAAAACTTCAGATGCTAAGAAATGAAATGACTCTTTATTGCTCATTACATATGCAATGTTTTATCTTTTTATTTATGTTCCTAATATTTTAAAAGTAACAGTCATTCATAAATACAGTTTGAAAAAAATCCAAAGAGCATAGAAAGGAACAGGAGTGAAATTCTCCCTTTCACCCAAAGCAAACATTTTAAAAGTTTCATGAAAATTTCTTCTGCCAAAAAAGTGTGTACAAATATATTTATTTATATTACTAATATCATATAGTGTACACTATTCTGCATCTTGCTTTTGATATAAAATATTTAGGAAAATATCTGTCTTTGTCAGGACCAGTTTATATGTTATCAGCAACTAATGATTAATAGAATGTATTTATCAGATCTCTTAATTTAGACATTTGAAAATAGTGGAATCAAGAACATATTTCAACCAAGCATACAGGTTTGGGCACCCAGTATTCTTGATATGAATTTACTCAGATTGTGGGTGGGGCGTGATTTTTACAGGTGATACCTAGAATTGTGATGGAAAGTAGACTCTCCCCATCTATCGCTTAATAAAAGACTTCTGCCTAAGGAAGCACCGTGAGGTGGAATAAACAATGAACTAAAGTCAAACCACATCTCAGCCACTTGCTTTTCATGTAAACTGTGAAGACATCTCACCTCCCTAAGCCTCAGGGTTTTTTTTTAATATTTAAAAAAAAGGGGGGAACAAAACCTACTCATTTTTCTTTTCAAAACAAGCTACAGGATTGGACAATATATTTACAAATCACATAGGCAAATAATATCTAGACTAGATAAAGAACTGTCCAAACCAAATAGTAAAATAAATAGTCCAATTAGAAAATGGGCAAAAAATATGAAAATAAATTTCACTGAAGAGGATAAACAGATGGTAAATAATCAAAATAAAGCTAACACATATATATGGCGTCTAAAAAAAGATGGTTCTGATGAACCTAGGGGCAGGACAGGAATAAAGTCGCAGAAATAGAGAATGGATTTGAGGACATGGCAGTGGGGGGAGGGGAAGCTGGGATGAAGTGGAGTAGCACTGGCATATATACACTACCAAATGTAAAATAGATAGCTAGTGGGAAGCTGCTGTATAGCACAGGGGGATCAGCTCGGTGCTTTGTGACCACCTAGAGGGGTGGGATAGGGATGGTGGGAGGGAGGTGCAAGAGGATGGGGATATAGGTATACATATAGCTGATTCTCTTTGTTGTACAGCAGAAACTAACACAAGATTGTAAAGCAATTATACTCCAATAAAGATTAAAATATATATATATTCAGCAGCACCATCCATTAGGGAAATACAGATCAAACCACACGTCATTATATTATCGTCATCAGAATGGCTAGAAAAAGAAAAAAAAAGACAATCCACAATGCTGGTGAAAGGACAGAGAAATTGGATCACTCATGTGTTGCTAGTGCAAATGTATAGTGGGTACAGCAACTCTGGATAAGTGTTTGGAAGTTTTTTTCTGAAAAGAAGATATGCAAATACCATATGACCCAACAATTGCACTAGTGGGCATTTAACCCAGAGATATGAAAACTTATGGTCACATGAAAGCCTGTATATGAATGTTTATAGCAGCTTTATTCATAACAGCCCCAAACTGGAAACAATTTTATGTCCTTCAATGTGTTAAATAAAATCTGGTACATCCATACCATAGACCACTAGTCAGCAATAAAAAGGAGCATACTATTGGCACACATAACAATCTGGATGATCTCAGAGAATTATGCTGAGTGAAAAAAAGCCAATCTCAAAGGTTACCTTCTCTCTGATTCCATTTGTATAACATTCTTGAAATGACAGAAATATGAATAATTAATGGTTGTCAGCATTTAATGGGGAAGTGAGGGTGGGAGGGAAGTGTGTGTGACTGGAAAAGCACAACATGAAAAATTCTTGTGGAGATGGAAACGTTCTGCATCTACACTGTATCAATGTTAATATGCTAGAGGTGATATCTTGCTATCCCTTTGCAGTGTTACCAGTGAGGAAAACTGGAAAAAGGCCACATGGGATCTTGAATATTATATTTTGCAACTACAGGTGATAAAATTATCTCAAAATAAAAAGTTTAATAATAAAAAAATGCAGTTTCATTGTTGTCTGCTCTTCTGGCCTCCATAGTTTTTGATGAGGAATCTACAGTATTCAAATCATGGTTCCCTTATATATAATGTGTTATTTTTATCTGGATGCTTTCAAGACTTTTTTTCTCTTTACCTTTGGTTTTCAGCTATTTTTTTATGGTGTGTGTAAGTGCAGTTTGTTTTTATCATCCTCATGCTAGTCACTTTTATAGCCTCCCGTCCCCTCACAGCATACAGTATGCCTGCTTTTGTGTTTTCCTCAGAATCCTTAGGTATTTTATTTGTATATTTTATCTAGTGTTTGTAGTTGGCATCAGAATTGTTTTGATGGGGAGTTGAATGCTGTTCTGAAAGAACTATAAATTCTGAATTTTGTTATTTTAATATTTTTATACTGCTAGTCATGGCATCAGAATATTCTAATTAATCTATAATTTATATAATATATAATGAATTATATATGTTGTTTTATGTCAACATAAATATAAATATGTCAATACATTTATGTAAACACACACATATATATGAATATATATATATAGTCATATAACTAATCCCTCACTCCTCTTTCTGTACCTACACAGTAATGTACAAATAAGAAGAGTCCACGGAACTGAATTGAATTGGAAACTCTTAAAATAATCTCTTTTAGTCAATTATGGCTCAGTGATAGCAAAGTATTTCATACTCATTTGCCCTAGAAAAGCCTATTTATTTTACCCTACTTTTTAAGACCCTCCCAAAACTAAAGGTTCTAATAATCTTTCATCAGTCTCTATTAGAATTGCAGAGGGGAGCGCTGTTGCTTTTTGTTTCTGAGGCACAGGAGCTGCATGAATATATATAATATATTATATATATATATATATATATATATATAATATATATATATATATATATAAATGCTCCTTGCTGGAAATAAATAGTATTATCAGATAACATTTAGGTGATCCCAAGCACCCATAAAATAGCAACACATGTGGCTCCTTTCAAGGTCACTCTAAAGACCTGCTTCCTATAATATGCCACTCAATATGCCCTAGGGGCTCTTTGCAGCTCTGCTCTGGTCAGTGAGCTATATTGGGCTATATTCCAGGCACAGAGTTCAGAGAGGCTGACTTTTCTTTGCAGAGAGAAGGAGCCCAGACCATAGACAGCCAACTTTCTGCTCAGAGCACAAACAAATCCCCTTAATTGACTGATCAAAATTTGCTATGGCTCCATAGCTTTTTGCAGTCCTAGATGCAGACTTGTTAACATGACACAGCAGCCCTTTCACTTTCTCACTGTCTTTGAATTCTCCAGTGTTTTCTAGTAACTCTGTCTTCATCTTGCATCATTTGCTATAGGTTCCTAGTCATGCCAGGCTTTCTTGTGAACTTCCTTTACCATCTTCATCATCTCTAAACTTTGCCCCTGTGTGATCCTTCTGAATGATAACTAATATTGCATACATCATTGCAAACTATATATTTCTAAATGATAGCTAATATTATTGCATCACTGTTTTCTTCAATTATTAAATTCAGGGACTTCCCTGGTGGTGCAATTGTTAAGACTCCACACTCCCAATGCAGGGTGCCTGGGTTCGATCCCTGGTCAGGGAACTAGATCTCACATGCATGCCACCACTAAGGAGCCCACAAGCCGCAACTAAGGAGCCTGCCTGCCGCAACTAAGACCCGGCGCAAACAAATAAATTTAAAAAAATTATTAAATTCAACACAGCTTTTCTGAGTAACTAACATAAGCAGGCACTATACTAATTTCTGTAAGCATGATGCCTTTATTCATTTATTCCACAAATATGTATTGAGTGCCTACTATGTGACAAAAAATTCTAGATTCTCAGGTTATGGTATAGAACACAGAAACAAACACCCTACCGTCATGAAACAAACCTTCTCATAAGGAAGATTAGTAGGAGATAAAATATATTAGTATATAGTAATTCATGTAATGAAGAAATAAAATCTCAGTAAGAAGATAGTTTTTCTCTCTCTTTTAAAGATCTCACAATCTGATGGGGGAAGTAGATTTATTTTAAAAAACTAACTAAATGAAATATAGTAAGTGTTATTGGAAAGTAACTATAGGATGGTATAAAAAAGCAGATTAGAAGAACATAGACTAGTCACTGGATGACAGGAGTATGGGTGAGATTCTTGAAGAAGCTAAATTGTGAAGATGTGAAAAAGTGGAGTAGATGGAAGTGAGAGAGGAGGGCACTCCAGGCTGTGGGACAGGCAGGCATAAAAAGGGGCATAAAAAGGGGCCTAGACTCTCTCTCAGCATGGAATGAGGGACTAAGTACAGTCGAATTAAGAGAACATTATTCTTGAGAGTAAGTATAGCACCTTTGCAAATCTACAATGTGAGCATGTTGTGGCAGGGCATGGCTTAATTTTCATGATTTTTTTTGTAACCAGCCCTACAATGAACATTTAAGTCGCTGAACTTCTAAATTTTTGTTTGAAAAATTATTGCTATTTTTTTTCTATTTATGAAGCCTCACTTCACCCTGAAGGATACTGATCCTCTTTCATTCTGAACATGCTACAGTTGAGCTAAGGAACTTCACTTGGGAATTTCTCTTGCCATAAGAATTTAATTAAATGCCCATTACTCTTTGAATGTATACTACTTTGTAAACATACCTAGATAGGCAATGCACATCCATCTCTTTCTCTTTGAAGCTAGACTGAATACTGTTATCATTTAGAATGCATAAAATGCATATCACCTATTGGTCACGCCAACCTTATGTATCATTATTCAAATTTAATGAGGAAACTTAGGCTCAGAGAAAATAATCACAGTCATGATTATAGGAATGATAGCTACTGCTTATTGAATAATTAGTATGTATTATCCACTCCTCTAAGTAATTCATAAATATTATCTCATTTAATGCTTACCACAATCATATAGGCCAACCATCATGATATCTATTTTATAGATGAAGATGCTGTTCATGTAACTTGTTCAGGGACATAGAACTAGCAAACAATGAAGTGCAGAGTCAAACCCAAGCCTATATGGATCCAAGGGCTGTTCTTCTTGCACTATAACATGGTTCCCTCCTGATGCTGGGAGAAGGGGATGGGGAACAGGATTGCATCTGTCTTCATATTAGTGCCCATTTTTACATATATAAGAGGTAGGAGATCTCTGCATCTTTAATAAATAATAGTGCCAAATCTTCAAAGTTAGCTGTAGAAAGCATGGAGGGCTAATTGGTCTACACTGTTATGCTTCAATGTCATAGATGTACCATTTTCTTGGAATTGCTTTCTGATTTTTTTTTTTTTTTTTTTGCAGTACACGGGCCTCTCACTGTTGTGGCCTCTCCCATTGCGGAGCACAGTCTCCGGACATGCAGGCTCAGTGGCCATGGCTCACGGACCCAGCCGCTCTGCGGCATGTGGGATGTTCCTGGACTGGGGCACGAACCCATGTCCCCTGCATCGGCAGGCGGACTCTCAACCACTGCGCCACCAGGGAAGCCCCTGCTTTCTGATTTTTGCTATCATTACCTACTGATGTCTAGGAGTTTCTGTTCTCTAATATATTCTCTCTCTCTCTCTCTCCGTCCCCCGCCCCACCCTCATTTTTTCATATCTCTGGCCTAGACCTTTTGATTCAGAGAGCATATATGTGAGAGGTTAGAGAATAAAATTGATATGAGTATAGCACATATGAAGAGGACAGTAATAACAGCTTTATCTGGCTTGTACGGTATGCTAACCCATGGACAGCTTTTAGCCTAGTTTCTGTTTTGTCCTCCACATGGTATATAATGACTTTGCCTGAGAAAAACACTAAGTCAATATCTCTCACATTAATTCTAGGGGAAAAAAAGAAAAAAAGGATGTTGAATTCTTTCATCTACATCCACAGTCACGTTTATAGCCATGGACTAGCTTGTATCCAGTGTAGTTATTACCAAGGATGATTTTATCTTTCAATTATGTTCTTTCCTTCTTCAATACATTTTGTTATATTCATTTATATCTTATCAGATTTAAGCTCAATAAATGTTAATCTGCCTTTTATTCTCCTATACTTTTACACTTCTATAGGAAAACCACCCTAGATTATAATATAATAACTACAATATCCGTTAAAGCATCCAGTAATAAAAAGATGATTTCATTAGAGTATGTAATGAATATTTGAATAAGTGAAGCAATGAATGGGTGGATAAAGGGAAAGGATGCATTGATGGCTGAATGAATGGAGAGCAGCTTAGCAGCCTGGAGTGGTGAGGGAGTCACTGCTACTGTATTGAAACTCATTCCTGATGTGTAGGCACCCCACTCAACCAACTGGGTCACTTCTCTGTGACAGGAGCCAGCCACAGGTGGTGCAGGCTTTCTGTGTAATCTTTCTAAATGCTTCCTCACCTGCCATTGCCTGCGCTCGTTCCCGGTGTGAGCAGCCTCACCCTCTCTGGCTGTGATTGTCTGCTTCCGGACAGGCTGTTTTTCTACTTGTCACGTAGACCAACATTACTACACTTGCATAAAATGAATAATCAACACTTTGAGGAGCCATTTTTTGCTCCTGAAATGGGTTTATTACGAGTTTGTTTTTCATCGCCTATCAAACAGATGTCGCCTGCTCTCTGAGGAATTCTCTGTGCTTCCCAGTCACTCTCGCTGGGTGGGTTGCCAGATGCTCAAGTGCTCTGCAGAGCTGCTCATGAATGCCAGGGAGGTGAGTGGATCTGCCTCAGTAACGGGAAACGAAAGCAAAGTGTTGCTGAGCCTGGTGGGGCAGGGGGTGGCTGTCGCTTTAAAACGGAAAAGTGCAAACAAGTAGAGAACAGATGCGGACAAGTTCCAACTGCTGTGGAAGCAGTAGAAGGAGCCTCAGATTTGGAGCCTGACTGGCCTGGGTTGGAACCCCAAAGGTACCACTTTCAGTCTCTGTGAGTTGAACTCTTTGCTACTTCTTTAAATTATAGATTTTAACACCCAAACAAAAGAGTTGCTGTAAGGATGAAATATGACTGTGGCATATAATAGATTAGCAATAAATAATCCCTGAGCCACCCTTTTCTTAACTGATATTAACTTGAATGATTTCTTTTTTTTTTTTTTTTTTTTTTTTTTATAAATTATTTATTTATTTTTTATTTTGGGCTGTGTTGGGTCTTCGTTTCTGTGCGAGGGCTTTCTCTAGTTGTGGCAAGTGGGGGCCACTCTTCATCACGGTGTGCGGGCCTCTCACTATCGCGGCCTCTCTTTTTGCGGAGCACAGGCTCCAGACGCACAGGCTCAGTAGTTGTGGCTCACGGGCCTAGTTGCTCCGCGGCATTTGGGATCTTCCCAGACCAGGGCTCAAACCCGTGTCCCCTGCATTGGCAGGCAGATTCTCAACCACTGCGCCACCAGGGAAGCCCAACTTGAATGATTTCTTAATCACCATGTTTATTAATAAAACATCCAAGATATAGCTGCCTGTTTGTCTCTCTCCCTACCTATCTATCTACCTATCCATCTGGAAAGTTACCTTATTATTTTAAAAGGCTAAAATTTATGGATCACCACACTGAATACTAATTAATGAACAAACAAGTTACTTTGTGTGTGTGTGAGTGTGTGTATTTACATTGTCACAGTGAATCTTTCCACACACACACATATCTTGGCGCACTTGTCTGAAAATTGGAGAAATGTCTACAACAGGATTTGCTAAGTCAAAAGTTTATACATTTATATTTTATTTCATATAACCAGATATTTCTTCTAAAAGATGTATCAATTTTCATTCCCACCAAAAACACCTGAGAACTATTTTCCCACAACCTAATAAACACAGAGGATTTAAAACATTAGTGAAATATTTTAAATGTTGCCCTTTGCATTATGTTGTTGTTAGTGCAATAGTGAATGCCTTTCATATACTCATTGGTGATTTGTCTTATTTCCTTTGTGAATTGACTACTGAGAGGGTTGCGATTACAGTATTTATTGTTTGTTTGTTTTGTTTGATGAGGGCTGAGGCTGTCCCAAAACTAAGTTGGAAGGCGACTTCACAACTGTGGCAGAGAAAGTTAATGCTAACCAAAAATCCATGCGAAACTACATTTCTCCACTTCCCTTGCAATGTAAATTAAAAAAAAATTTTTTTGTTGTTTGTATTAGAAAAAGAAGCATACAAACAAGAGTAGAGAAAATATATTGCTACAATTTAAAGATGAATAAAATGAATACCCTCATATAAAACATTCAGATTGAAATGATTTTGCTGAAACAATGGCAAGAAAAATTATGCAAAAAATATAATAATTGCATTTTCCAACCGTATAGAGGTATAATTGACCAGTAAAATTGTATTTAATAAAAGCATACAGTGTGATGATTTGACTTTGAGTGAGAAATAAGCACACTGTATTAAGCCACTGAGATGTGTGTCAGCTAGAATTAGGTATCCTTATTTTAAAATGTCAGGGTGAAGCTGCCAAAGCTGTGACTCAATGATAATGAGAGATTATCTTGGCTTAACCAAAGGCAGAATGATAGTTTATGTATTTAGTTGTATGTACATAGTTGTGTGTATGTGTGTATGTGTGTGAACAGTGTCACAGTGAACCGAGATTAACAACATCCTACTTAGAGATGACATCACATAATCTCCTATGTACGCTTGTATTGCCTAGTTACAAAATTATTTATAAATTCAAGAACTGTCCCTGGATGCCTGCTCTAAAATTTGAGCTATTAAAAAAATACTATACAGACAAACCAAACCAAGCAAATAAAAAAACACACACACAAGGACTTTGGAACCACAGAAGCCCAGCTTCAAATTGCAAAGCTGTTCCTCTGACCTAAGAGATCTCTAGTAAAACTATTCAACTTCCTCTAGGCCACCTTTTGCTCATCTTTAAATGGGGAATGGGGAGTGCTCTCAGAAGACTTTCATTTTTAATTTTTTTTTTTTTTGCGGTACACGGGCCGCTCACCGCTGTGGCCTCTCCAGTTGCGGAGCACAGGCTCCAGACGCACAGGCTCAGTGGCCATGGCTCACGGGCCCAGCCACTCCGTGGCATGTGGGATCTTCCTGGACCGGGGCACGAACCCATGTCCCCTGCATTGGCAGGTGGACTCTCAACCACTGTGCCACCAGGGAAGCCCTAATTTTTTTAAATTGAAATATAGTTGTCTTATAGCATTAGTTTCAGGTGAACAGTGATTCAATTTTTTTATAGATTACACATCATGCATAGTTATTAGAAAGTATTGCTTATGTTCCCTGTGTTGTACATTACATCCTTGTGACTTATTTTATAAGTGGTAATTTGTACCTCTTAATCCCTTTCACCTATTTTGCCCCTCTTCCCACCCCTCTCCTCCTTGACAACTACTAATTTGTTCTCTGTATCTGTAAGTCTGTTTTTGTTTTGTTATATTTATTCATTGGTTTTGTTTTAGACTCCACATATAAGTGAAATAATATGATATTTGTCTTTGTCTGATTTATTTTACTTAGCATAATACCCTCCAGGTCCATCCGTGTTGGCACAAATGGCAAGATTTCATTCTTTTTTATGGCTGAGTAATACTCCACTATATATAAGATTTTTCTAAGAGTTAATTGAGCGACCTCCCTGGTGGTGCAGTGGTTAAGAATCTGCCTGCCGATGCACGGGACATGGGTTAGAGCCCTGGTCTGGGAAGATCCCGCATGCCGCGGAGCAACTAAGCCTGTGCGTCACAACTACTGAGCCTGTGCTCTAGGGCCCGCAAGCCACAACTACTAAGCCAGTGCGCCTAAAGCCCATGCTCTGCAACAAGAGAAGCCCACGCTCACCACAACTACAGAAAGCCTGTGCGCAGCAATGAAGACCCAGCACAGCCATAAATAAATAAATAAATAAATATATATATTTATTTTAAAAAAAAGTTAATTGAGCTAGTGGATATAAAGCCTAACACAACGTCTTGTATCATGGTTAGTGCTCAGCATCAGAAGAGCCCTGTGTTTCTTTATATCTCATTTCACCTTTGGTGGCTGTTCCGATTCCAGGTGCTCTGGGCAATATGTTAGATTAATTTAGACAGAAAAATAAAGAAATATGTCTTATTATAAAATTCAAAACTTTGTATAGTGATTTTCCTATCCTTTTTAGGGATCTGCATATCTATTAAGAATGTTTCCTTGTTCACACCACAAATACAGAGTTCCCAAATGTATGTATGTGATTTCTTTTTCTTTTCTTTTTCCTTTTTTTTCCTTTTCTTTGTTTTTTTTCTGAGGCTGCTAGGAGTAGAGTGCTAGTCAGGAAACCTGAGTTTCAGCTCTAGTTCGCACTCACCGGCTGGCTGAATGTCTTTGCAAAGACCACTTAATATGCAAATTGGGACAATAATAACCACATTACAATATTATTGAGGGTATCACATGAGAGCATGAGTGGCGATTTAACTGGCAGACTCAAAATGCCACTTGCAAATATTTATATATTTAAAATATAAGTAGCTTATTTTACTACTATTTTCTGTTTTAAAGTTCTTTGTAGAGGAGTATGAGGACTTTGTGGTGGGTCTTTTTCCTTATAATTTCTCTTTCTTTTTGATTTATTTTGAATAGTATATTTCTCCAGAGTAGAGCATTGGTTTTCCCTGCTTTTCAAATATCAAACTATCAACAGAATTATTGGTCAATTTAGATATTTACTATTAACTTTAAGTCTTTTATTGTGTATAATGGCTTTGTTCACATTGTTTCTGATTATATACATAATTCATGGTCAGTGTAGAAGGAACAGATTATACAATATAAAGGAGAAAAAAATTAAAGCCCATAATCTAGGTATCACTGAAGTGTTTTTTCCCAATATTTTTGGATATAGACATACACACATGTACACACACACGTACAAACACACATATATCTCAGACATTCTGATAATGCTATTGATACTATTCTGCATTGTATTGTTACAAATGTTGCGATATGTACATATATCTTTCTCAAGTTTAGTAGCTGTCATGGGGTTGTTAAAGGCTGGAGCTTCCTCACTGAGAGCCAGGAGAACACCACAAACTGAATTCATTGGAAATTCAGAGAAGTAAGAGTATATGGTGAAGAGATCTGAAGATAATGCATCACTTTCTCCTCTTTTACTAGCAATGTTCTGTTGCAAGTCAGTTCTTCAGAATGCTTATTGCCCTTAGAGACCCTGGCTTTTCAACTCCTAAGTCACCTGGTCTCCTAGCACTAAGTCCAGGACAGTGACTCTAATAACACTCTGGCAACAACTCATCGAGATCAAGGAAAAACTGAAGACCACCTATTGCACCATCAATTCACCACAGGAAAAAGAAGCATCTCTGTAGAGCAAAGGTTAAATAATCCCCAAGACAACAGATTAGGCCACTGTACCCCAGAAAGTGATTAAGGCCTTTGGTCTCCTTGAAGTTCAACTAATTTTTCTGCAGATACTGAATATAAAATGTGGAAGAGCAAGAAAGATCAGAGGAACGGACATATAAAAATATTTTGGTTTCATTCCAATCTAGGACTTAAGCTAAAATGTAAAAGAAATCTTTTTGTTTCACAGCTCACAGGCTCCTCCAGTTTATCAAGTTATGAAAACAAAAAGAACCTTAGCTATATCACCTAATTATGATGTTGCTTTAATAATAACTAATACAGTTAACACAATATACCCAGCCTCATTCTCAGTGCTTTGCCTGTGTTAGCTACTTGATCCTCATAGGTACCCCCTGCAAGGAACTGTTATTATCAACTTCATTATAAAGATATGGCAAGTAAGGAATAGAGAGGTTATGTTTTTGGAGCCAGAATTTGAACAGGATCTGGGCTTGCTAATTCCTGAGAGAACCAGGTTATGCATTTTTCCTAGAGCAACTTCTGTGTCATTTGTCTCTTAAATACCATTCAGTCTCTTTCTAGATATGTGACCGACTTACCTAATCAGTTTTTTCGTTAATTTTCCCATCTTTAAACTAAGACAATAGCAGTTAGCAATAAAGCAGACAACATAGGTAAAACATTTAGCACATCTCCCTGCACGAACAAAAAGTCTGATAAATGATAACTATGATTATTATTTCTTTCATTGTTTTAATTGTGGTAAGATAGTTTGAAAACTATAAAGCTGACAAGTAATCAGTCTGATTTCACCAGGAAGGATTTTAGAACTGGTTAAATAGTGTTCACAATGATAAAACTGGAAGTAATGTTCTTAGAGAACACAATAGAAATTAAAGAATTCCTCTGCTCATGCGCGATAAAGTTGAAAGTAGCTGCAGAACACATATACAGAGAGGTCATGTACCATTGGGACAGATTTTTATGTGTGTTGGCTTTGGATTGAGTAACTTTGACAAAAGGAGTATTCTAAGTCTTAGAAATCCTATTTTGGTTGAGAGATCCAGTCAGTATTTTGAAGGAGGCCAATATTTTCTGGCATTCATCCACTGGTACAAATAAATATTGAGAACATAGTAAATGTGATATAGTATGTAGGTATAGCAAAGAAAGAAAAAAGTGAATAAATGCTCTTACCTTCTCCTGGTATACACAGATTTGAAAAGTAATTAAACAGTAAAAGTAAAAGCACTGAAGGTAACACAGACTTTTTATCCTCACCAGCTTCCTGCTACCACATAAAATAAACATGGTAACATCTGTTTTCCATGCAGGTAGCTAGCACTTCCCATGTAGGGCAATTGGATTCCCACCAGTTAAACAATTCAGCTGCCTGCTTTCTCTTTTTAGGTGCATCTTTATTCAGATCTTGGTGATATAAAGAAATAAATCTGCTTAAATTCCATTCCCTATAAGTAAACTTTATTTCTTCTCTCTTTATTTTTCTGGGCTCTAATGTGGATTGATACATATATAGTGTTTATCCCAAATTACTTTTCCATTAATTCTTTCCTTATAAAGAAATTTTCTTCATTGAAATTTTTCTGGCCAACAGAAATCTATAAAGTATCTTTCATACAATTACAGATTACATGTTATGTCATAAATGCACAATCTTATTCAAAATGTATTATATGCCTAGTATTATGCTGATAACTTCATATATTTTATGATATATGGTGTACATAGCTTAATATTATCCCTCATAGAAATGAGGTGTGAAGTTGCATGTCCATTGTGACACTGCTGATTTCTCACTGTGCTCTTTTATTTCAACTTGCTCTGTGTTCAGTATATTTACCAGTAGTTTTAGAAATGTTCCTCAGTGTTATGCATTCCTTTGGAAGGTAGTTTACCACATGTTTGTTTTAAAGAATTCAGATATACAATTCTTAATTTGCACATAGGGCCCTATCTGAGAACTTTTTACCCAATAGGAGAGGGAGTCTTCCATTTTTACTGCCCTTGTTTGGATCATCGTTATCCCAAGCCTGAAGTCCTTAGAGCAGGACAGAGATGTTCTGATTTTAACATCTGATGCAATTGGACTCCTGAGTCTAGGTGGTTTGAAATTTTCTTCCAAAGGAGAGAAATATTCTTTTGGGGAGCTCGTGGTTTAAAGAGTGAATCCAGAAAGTTAGAGGACTTAGCATCCTCTAAGAAATTACAATTATATAGTATTCCAATTGGCTCTCTCATCTTCATTTTCAGTTGCCCTCCCACAAGGTACATAATGGCTAAATTAAATTCCATGAAGCATGACTCTTAGCTGTCAGTGGAATAATTTGGCTACAGGATAAATTTTAGTCACCTAAGGCTCATTCTAAAGCCATTCATTATGTAAACATCTTCTAATCCCAGCTCCCTTCTCCCTTTTCTAGATACCAGTTGACCCTTGAACAACACAGGTTTGAACTGCATGGGTCCACTTATATGTGAATTTTTTTCAATAGTAAATACTATAGTACTACATGATCGTTGGTTGGTTGAATCTGAGGATATGGAACTGAGGATACAGAGGGCTGAATGCAAAGTTATGTGCAGATTTTCTACTGTGCAGAGGGTCTGCATCCCTAACCCACTCGTTCAAGAGTCAAATGTACTATATATTTAGAAAACTTGACTATATGATATGTCCATATCCAAAATTACCTTTCACTTGCATATATTTGATTTTTTTGTGACACTGATCACATTTTTTAAAAACTCTAATTTATCTTCCTTATTGGTTGAAAGCCTGTAACTATGGGCCATGTCTTTTTGTTTTTGTTTTTTTTTTTGCGATACGTGGGCCTCTCACTGTTGTGGCCTCACCCGTCGCGGAGCACAGGCTCTGGACGCGCAGGCTCAGCGGCCGTGGCTCACGGGCCCAGCCGCTCTGTGGCATGTGGGATCTTCGCGGACCGGGGCACGAACCCGTGTCCCCTGCATCGGCAGGCGGACTCTCAACCACTGCACCACCAGGGAAGCCCCCATGTCTTTTTATCTTTATGATCACCATGTTTAAGTGGGACAGGGAGGGTGAGTAGCCGACTAATATTGGTTATGACTCACCTATGAGTTAGGTGCTATGCTTATATCCATTTTAAGCCTCAAAAACACCCATAATAAAATTATAATCTCCATGTCTATATCGAGTAAAGACATGGAGACTCTAAGTGTTTAGTGCAACTTAGAAATTGGCCACATGTTTGTTTGAACTCATGTCCTTAAGTTATGACATAACTTAAGGACATGAGTTTAGTGGCATGAATATAGCAAGTGCTCAACTAAGATTTCTTGAATTAATGAAAGAATGAGGTTAATATATCAATATCCTGTTTATTTCACCCTAACAACTGCATCATGAATTAAGTTTCAAGTGTACAGATTTGCCCAAAATATACCAAATCTGAAGGTGGGAAAAGAGATTATTTCCAGCATTTCATCATTATTTATATTAATATAACTTTCTCCACCACTGAGCCAACTTGGTTTTACACGGCAAATAATAAAATCAGATTTCTGCTAGAGTGAGGCTGCTTCCCTAATTTGCAAATGTAAATGTTGCCAGGTGTTCAGCTCCCTTGTTCTAATAAATAAATAATTAGAAAACATGATTAATATGAAGCCTCACTGCCTAGCTGTGCAGAGTGTACTTGGAGAGCAACATGGGGATCAATTTGGAGGGGGGTATATGTGCTTAATGCTATGCTTTGAGTGATCCTGGCAGGAAAACATCACACGCCTGTGCAGAGCATGAGTACGCCACTTGGGGCCAGAACAGAATTATGGACCTGGGAGAGGCAAACAAAGATCCCCTTGAATGCTAGGGGTAGAGGTAGGACGAAGCATCACCTGAAGTTGGTACAGTTTGATACAGTTAGGTTGTGTGCCGAGTCAAAATGGTTTCGGTACACAAACCTGTCACTTCCAAGATATGTGGAATTTGGCAAGTGAGCTAGTTTCTCTTATCTTCTGTTTCCTCAGTTTTCTAATGATTATAATAACACCTGTCTCAATTGTAAATATTGAATGAGATTTTTGAATGTGCAAATGCCTGGATCAGAAGCAGCCCTTTTTAAGTGTAGTCATTTAGCTCTTATTTTCCTTATCTAAAAATGGAATTAAGTTCAGAAAACAATATATATTATATTCCCTTATTAAAAAATGTAATACTCATCAGCATATTAAAGTCTTTTCAAAATTCCTGCAGTAATAGAGTTTACAAAATTTTAACCCAGTAATCCACAAGCCTATCCTACTACAAGAACTTAAATGATCATTTTTCTAAATACATTTTGGGGAATATTGTCCTATCTTAAGGGAGGCTGTGATGAATAATTAAGATTCCTGTAAAGAAACAACTATGGCATTATTGGCTACATAATAGGAGCATGTTTCCCCTTCTGCCAATTCAGAAATTTGGGGACACAAATCCAGATCATTAGAGAATCAAAAGATGCTATCAGTACAAAATTCTGCAAATTCACATTGGGTTTGATAATAACTTGTTGCACTCTAAATCCTCTATTCAGCGCTTCTGATTTTGTGTTGGATTGTGACTTCCTTTTGAGTGAGGAGATATTTTAACACCAAGATCCAAAATGGGAAAGGAATTTATCCACTTATATAATATGGAACATTGTTTTTAAAAAATGGCCAAATAATTCTTCCTGTCCCTATATTTATGACCTTGTGACATTGCTGCTCCTTTCATCTAGAGTTGGAACATACTTATTTAGCCCTTGAATCTGTGTTTTGCTATGTGACTCTTACTGGCCAATGGAAAATTTAAAAATGAAATGCAAGAAAAACCTCTAAAATGTTTGCACCTTGGAACTTTTCCTCCCTTGCTTCGCATCCTCTTGCCATATAGTGAACAAGCCCAGACTGAATTTCTGCGGGATGAGAAATCACATGAAGAGAGGCCCCAGCTATCCCAATCATCCCAGATGTTCCTGCTGAGAAACAGGATGCATGAGCAAGTCTAGCCCCAGAAAAGTCATTTCAAAACAGAATAATCACCCCGTCAATCAAGTAAATCATGGGAAATAATAAGTGGTTTTTATTTTAAATCACTGAGTTTAGGGGTAGTTTTAATGCTGCAATAGATAACTGATACAAGCAAATGGTCATGAGTCCTTTGAAGACAGGTACTAGTCTAGCTCACTTTTCCAGGGCCTACCACAAAGTCCTGTCTCAAAATATATGCTTTTTTCTGTCTTGCCTTTATTTTTAGGTATCTAAACTGGGTCTCAGAAATATTTTTTATTGAGTTATAATTAATATACAATATTATATTAGTTTCAGGTGTACAACCTAGTGATTTGATATTTTTACACATTATAAAATGATCACAATAAGACCAGATACCATGTATCACCATAATATTAACTCACTTAATATCACATAGCTCATAAATGCCAGTCACCAATCTAGTTGTGGTCTCATCAGACCTAAAGAATTTTTTCTCTACATTATGACATTCTACTTCTAATTTTGTCTGTGATACTAAAATTTGGGAGAACAGCTTTTCTTGGAATTACAGTGCCGGTCTCATACCCTAGATATCTACTATGCAATTTACAATAAGTAATAACTAATGTTTCATAAGTTGAGGGCAATCAAATCACCTCCTCAGCTGATTGCTTTAGAGATGCTTGGAGGGATGACTTCCAAGTTATAAGAAATTGAAGACACCCACCATCTATTACATGCATGACAGTGTGCTGGATGAGTAATTTAAGTGCTTCCAATGGAATTATCTCTTCAGAAAATCTTGATTATCACTAAATATATAGATGTCATCTACACATTTGTGCATCAAATAATTGACTTACAAATGTTTTATATCAGCTTGTTTAATTATGACTCTTCAAATAAAAAAAGATAATAAAACAGATATAATTGTCTTTATCTGTTGGTCTTTTTATCCAGAGGGTTTCTAAAGTATAGTAATAAATACTTTCATCATCACCATCATCATCATTACTATCTATGTATCTACCATAGACTCAGTGGATTGATGGTTAATGATTATATCGTTGTTGATAATATTTAGATCTCCAGGGACAGTACAGTATAAGGGCATGGAGTGTTTGTAGAGTGAATGAATGAATGAGTGAATGAAACATGACTATTATCAATCACATCACTACCTTGTTACTGGCAGTTGCATTTTTATTGATTTTATAGTGTTGTAATGATTAAAACCCACATAAAGCAATTAGATGTTAAATAAAAACCCCAGAAGTTTTTTACTTTAAATAATAATAAAATAAATTTAGCATTTGAAATCAATCAGACCCAGATAGATGAAACAATTTGCCTAAAATTATCTGCTTTATAATAGCTGAAAAAAATGTGGACCCGGATTTTCTGATTTATAGCCACAGATACATAGAAACATCATGTTCGTGACTGTTAAACCAAATGTTGTAATTTTACTGGGTAGATTTCTGAAAACAACAGATGATAATTGACAAGGAAGATACTCATAAAATTAGAAATGGAACTTAAATGAGAAGAAGTTATCTGTGAAAACAGAAAAGGTGGTTTTCCAGATAGAGAGAATGAGTTGTGGAGAGAAATTGAGACAGAGAGTAACCCAGTTTAAATCTGCAAAAATCTAGTATGAGTAATGATACAAAATGCCCCCTTTACTTCTTGGCTTTTAAAAAAAAATGGAGATGAAATTCATATAAAATAAAATAAACTATTTTAAAGTGTACCTTCTACTGGAATTTAATACATTTATAATGTTGTGAAACACTACCACTATTAAATGTTTGAAAAGTATTTTTATCACCCTAAAAGGAAACCCCATACCTATTAAGTAGTTCTAATCATGCCCCCAATATCCCAACAACTGGCGATCACCAGTCTGCTTTCTGCCTCTGTATAGATTTGCCTATTCTAGATATTTCAAGTAAGTGGGATCATACTACATATGACCTTTGGGATCTGGCTCCTTTCACTTAGCATTATGTTTTAAGATTCAATCAACTTGTGGCATGTAGAAGTAATGTATTCCTTCTCTGAGTAATTTTCCATTCCATGTACCTGCTACATATTGCTTACTCACTTATCTGTTGATGAACATGTGAGTCGTCTTTACCTTTTGGCTTTTATAAATAGTGCCACTATGAACATTTGTGAACAAGTATTTGTTTGAGTACCTGTTTTCTACTCACTTGGGTATATACCTAGGGATGGAATTCCTGGGTTATACAGTAATTCTGTATTTATTTTTTTGAAAAAATGCCAAACTTTTTTTATAGTGGCTGCAACATTTTATATTCCATAGCAATGTATGGGGGTTCCGATTCCTCCACATGCTTGCTAACACTTCTTATTTTCCATTTTTTTAAATGATAGCCATTTTAGTGGGTATAAATTGGCATCTCATTCGGCTTTTGGTGTGCACTTCCCTAACGGTTAAGCATCTTTTTATGTACTTGCTGGCCTTTAATATACCTTCTTTTGAGAAATGGCTCTTCAATTACATTGACAAAATTTTAATTGGGTTGTTTGTTTTTGTTCTTGAGATGTAGGAGTTCTTCATATATTCTGGATACTAGAAAATTAAATCAGATATTTGCAATTTATTTTCCCATTCTCAAAGTTGTTTTTTCACTTTCTTGATAACATCCTTTAATGCACAAAAGTTTTAAATTTTGATAAAGACCTATTTATCTATTTTTTGTTATTATTTTTGCTTGTGCTTTTGGTGTCACATCTAAGAATGTGACAAATGTCATGAAGTTTACCCCTATGTTTTCTTCTAAGAGTTTTAAATTTTAGCTCTTACAGTTAGGTCATTGATCCGTTTTGAATTCATTTTGAAATATGGTATAAAGTAGGGCTCCAAATACATTCTTTTACATGTGAAAACACAATTATCCCATAATTATTTGTTGAAGAGATTATTCCTTTTCCATGGAATGTTCCTGGAACCCTTGTAGAAAATCAATAGGCCATAGAGGTATGGGTTTATTTCTGGACTCCCGATTTTACATTCACCTATATGATTATCCACATTGTTTTGATAACTCTTGTTTTGTAGTAGTAAGCTTTGAAATCAAGAAAGGTGAATCTTCCAACTTTGTTCTACTTTTTCAGTATATTTTGACTATTTGGGGCCCCTTGAAATTCCATATGAATTTGATAATAGGGTTTTCCATTTCTGCTACAAAAGAGCCATTCAACTCGTAATAGGAATTGTTTTGAATCTGTAGATGGTTTGGCTAGTAATGCTATCTTAACAATATGTCTTTCCATTCACGTAGGTCTCCTTTAATTTCTTTCAGTAATGTTTTTTTAGTTTTCAGTGTATAAATTCTTCACCACCTTGGTTAAGTTTATTCCCAGGTATGTTACTCTCTTAGATGCAACTGCAAATGGAATTGTTTTCTTAATATACTTTTTGGAGTGTTCATTGCTAGTGTATAGAAATACAAATGATTTTTATGTGCTGATCTTGTATCCTGCAATTTTGCTGAATTTGTTTATTAGTGTTAGCATTTTTATAAATTTTTAAAGAATCTTTAGATTCTTTTTTGTCTCTTTGTCAAAAATAGTTTATATTTGTGTGTGTCTATTTCTGGGCTCTCTATTATGTTCCATTGATCTATCTGTCTGTTCTTTCACCACTATCACAATGCTTGGTTAATGTGGCTTTATGGTAAGTCTTGAAGTCTGGTACTACCAGCCATCTGTTTTTGGTCTTTTTTGTTTTTTTGCGGTACGCGGGCCTCTCACTGTTGTGGCCTCACCCGTTGCAGAGCACAGGCTCCGGACGCACAGGCTCAGCAGCCATGGCTCGCGGGCCCAGCCACTCCACGGCATGTGGGATCTTCCCAGACCGGGGCACGAACCCGTGTCCCCTGCATCGGTAGGTGGACTCTCAACCACTGCGCCACCAGGGAAGCCCTGTTTTTGGTCTTTTATTTCTATATTGTGTTGGCTGTTCTGTGGCTTTTGTCTCTCCATTTAAACTTTAGAATCAGTTCATTGATATCCACAAAATGAGTTGTTGGGATTTTGGTTGGCATTGCATCAGACCTATACATCAAGTTGGTAAGAACTGATATCTTGATAATATTGAGTCTTTCTATGTGTGAACATGAAATTTCTCTCCATTTATTTAGTTCTTTAACTTCTTTCATTCAAGTGGGTAGTTTTTTTCTCATACAGATCCTATATATATTGTTAGATTTATATCAAAGTATTTCAATTTTGATTCAGTTGAAATTTCATTGAGTTCCTTGGATATATAGATTTGTATCTTTTATCAAATTTAGGACATTTCTGGCCATTATTTCTGCAAAAAGTTTTCCTGTCTCTTTCAATCCCCTCTCACCTCCTGGGACTCCTATTATGTGTACATTAGTGCACCTGATCTTGCACCACTAGTCTCAGGTTCTGTTCATTTTTCATTATTCTTTCATTCTACTACTCAGACTTAATCATTTCAAGTGGCCTATCTTCATGCTCACAAATTCTTTCCTTTGCTTGCTAAAATATGCTATTTAAACCTGCAGGTGAATAGTGAATTTTCATTTCATTATTTTACTTTACATCTCTAGAATTTGTTTCTTTTTGTAATTTCCATATCTTTATTGACAGTCTCTATTTATTGAGCTGTCATTCTCCTGTTTCATTTAGCTCTTTGTCCATGGTTTCCTTTAGCTCTTTCAGCATTTTTAAGATACTTGATTCAAAGTATTTGTCTAGTAAGTCTAATGCTTTTGCTTCCTCAGGGACAGTTTCTGTTTTTTCTGTGATTGAGCCTTATTTTGTTGTCTTTGTATGCTTCATAACTTGTCATTGAAAACATTATAATGTGTTAACTGTGTAAAGCATATGCTTCTCCTTCCTCAGGTTTTGTTTTTGTGGCTTACTGTTAGTGTTAGTTGTTATTTTGTCTGTGTGTGTATGACTATCAGCTTGGTGCTTTGTGACCACCTAGAGGGGTGGGATAGGGAGGGTGGGAGGGAGACGTAAGAGGGAGGAGATATGGGGATATATGTATATGTATAGCTGATTCACTTGGTTATAAAGCAGAAACTAACACACCATTGTAAAGCAATTATACTCCAATAAAGATGTTTAAAAAATTAATTAATTAAATAAAATGCAATACCCTAAAAAAAAAAAAGATATATTTTAAAACTTCTGTATTCTTTGTTGTGTGTGGTTTGTAAAGCCTCTCTTCCTCTAGTTTGTGCTTTGCTAGGGTTTTTTTTTTTTTTTTTTTCAGTATGCGGGCCTCTCACTGTTGTGGCCTCTCCTGTTGCAGAGCACAGGCTCCGGACGCGCAGGCTCAGCGGCCATGGCTCACGGGCCCAGCCGCTCCGCGGCATGTGGGATCCTTCTGGACTGGGGCACGAACCCCA
Source organism: Hyperoodon ampullatus (assembly GCF_949752795.1). NCBI lineage: Eukaryota > Metazoa > Chordata > Mammalia > Artiodactyla > Ziphiidae > Hyperoodon > Hyperoodon ampullatus. Next base: position 23,068,642 of record NC_136931.1, on the reverse strand, counting down.
GTCCGCATTGGCAGGCAGACTCTCAACCACTGTGCCACCAGGGAAGCCCTATACCTCTTTCTTTTTAAAAAAACAAACAAACTGTATTTATATTAGGCATTAATTTCAAAAAGTAAACTAAAATTAAAATTGTCTCATCCCCCCCCATAAAATATAAGCATGCACAATTGTTCTATGATTCCTCATACTGGTGGGAATAGGTCATATATGTTATTGCTCCCAACAGCTCCTGTAGAAAACTTGTCTTTATACATATTAGGGCATCTTTTGTTAGATTCCTACTTAAAGCTTAGCACTGAGTAAGATTACTAATATATCAGCATATACCCTCTTATATTTAAAAATATTAAAAATCTCAATTAGTATATAAAGTATTCCAAGCCTAAAAGAAGTTAAGTGATTTGTTGAAGGCCTCCATTGCTAATAAGTTGCAGAGTAAGGTAACAACGCCAAATCTATCTGGCCCAAATCCTGTGCTCTTTCCAAGCTTTGAAAATTTACTTAATTGGAATCAACATGACAACATTTGAAGCCAATTGTTAGAAAAGCTATTCTCAATACTGATTTTATTTTATTTTTTTTACAAGATGAAAATTCTGTAACATTACAAATATTACAAAAGGTAAGAACTTGCAATAACAAGTTAATGTTCCAAATTTGATGGTAGCTAAAATAAATGTAGCCCACTATATTTATCTCAGAATTATCCTATTTCTTTTTTGTTCATTAACATTCCAAAATGAAACTAATTATGATGCAAATAAAAATTTTACCATAGCCAAAAATATCCCTTCTTAGGTCTCATAAAGAGAATAATGAGAGCTGGAGTTTCTCCTTCTTCACTCAATAAGTGGATCACTTAACAACCCTCTCAATCTTCTACAACACTTTCGGGATTTCAAAGAACTTTCATATAATAATTTGAGTCTCAAAACAATCCTATGTGGCAGGCAATGTAGGAAATATTATTCCCATTTTACAGGTGAAATGGATACTCATATAAGCTAGGGTACTTGTCAAAGAACATAAATACATTCATACCTTGAAATTTTATTCAGTATATTCTAAATAACAGTGGTATGCATTACCTCCATACACTAAACATTAGAAAGTTGGTCAATTAGTATATTATTGGTTATTGGCATTCCTGTAGCTGGCTTTTTGTATCTACGACTATTGTTTCATTTGCGAGGCAATTTTACTGCCAAGGATTGATGAATCCTCACTAGTACAGTTCAGTGGTTAAGGGAAAAACGACAGAATTGTGGATGACAGTGGGAATTTTAAAATGCAGATGTGTAGAATCCTAAAGGAAATGGCTAATGTGTGGAACTCACAAGTGTCTAATCAAGTAGGTTGAACACAGGACCTATGACACACAAAATCAGATAGACAAGAGTACCATGACCTTATGAAGATAAGTTCTAGTATTAGAGGAAACAGGGGACAGATTCCAACTTTCTTCTGAAAGAAAAGAAAGAGAATGAATATCAGGATCCTAACCAGGTAGACTGATTTCAGTTCTGATAATATCATCATAACCATGATCACCATCACCAATAATTGAATACTTACTTTGAACTAAGTAAATAACTAAACGTATCATGTACATCAGACCCTTTAATACCTACAGCCATCTACATGTTAACTTCTAATATCTCTCAACATTTTCCACAGCATATGTACTGTACTCCTGTGTCATAGACTCATTGAGGTAGGTAACTATGTGTTACATCATCAAGTTACAGTTAAGGTAACAGAAGTTAAGAATGGTTATGGAACATTTTCAAGTTTCTTCAGTTTCTAAGAGGCTAATTAGGACTCAAAGATATGTTCTTACCTAATGCACCATTGCTGCCGCTTGACACAAGGAAGTAGAGAATTCAGCTATAAACAAAAGCAGCAGCACCTGAATCTTGCAGGCTAGGTGTACACAATTTGGGTACATACTGAGTTATGTAATTAATTGTGTGGTTGTGGTGTCCTGTCTTAAATGAGTGTACAAGATACTGTACCCAAGGCAATGATTTCAATTCCAGATTCATATCACCCACTTTCACCTGCCCCCACCATGCAACAGTGTAAAAGGAATTAATAAACTGTCCCTATCACTTATCAGGATTTTTTTAGAATTGAACTTTGGCTGAAGTTCTGGAGTAGAGAATTAATATCTAAAGTCTAGTAAACCTGCATGAGCCAATGACTGGTTTTCTAAATATGACATGCTTTCAAGTAGTAAAGTAAAAAATTCCTTGGGTTATCCACAAACCTTCTCAATTGAGTAGATGATGTGAGAAATTAAAGTCTGGGCTCTTTAGCCTCTTTCATATAATATTCATTAAGATTTTAAATGCCCATGATAGATTTCTTTGTTAGCGTTTTTCATTACCCTTTCTTTATGGTCATTCTTCATTCAATTTTCAATCTGTGCAACAGTCCTTGCAGCTAGGGTAATTTGAATTAAATTTTCAGCAAGATCTTTTTGTGTGTGTGTTTGTGAATTGCTATCAACTTATTTTATTACAATCAAGATATTTTCCATCCACTCTATTCCTCTATCCACTAATTTAGTGAGTTTATCAAAAAAGCAATCAAGTTTGTCTGACATAACGTGTTCTTTATAAATTTAGCACGGCCCCAGAGAATGTAATCTGCTATTTATTAGCAAAGCAGGCAACAAGAAGCATGAACTTTTTTTTAAGCCACACTCCTCCAGGGGGCCTCTGCACAGACTGATTTGTGGTTTGAAAGAGGAATCATGGTCTTTCTCTTTAAAGGCATAGGGCCCCTGAGGCAAGGGGTGAGTCTCTGGAAACTCACATAGAAATTTCAATTTTTGAAATTGGATGGATTTACAAGAGACTATACCCTAATGTGAAATCAAAGGCCTTGAAGCGTCATGAACATGGCATCTGAAATTCTGCAGCTGGTCAGAGCCAAAGCTCACAGTCAGTCTTGTTACAACCCTAGGGGGCCCAAAAGGTCCTGCCATCTGCTACACATTTTAAGTATTAACCTTTTAATTGGCTTCATCATAATTTTTTCTCAGACCTATTTAACTAATTTTCTTTAAAAAAAAAACATTTTGTTAAATGAATTCTGAAATCCCCCCTTTTTTCCTCTGTTTGTATTAGAATAAGGAAGGATATAATTAAATAAATGTAAATAAATAAAGCATGTAAAAAACTCCTGTAAATCAAGTCAGTTTAAATGTAGATTAAATGAAATAGTTCTATGAAAGAGCCTGAAAAATTAAAGTACTCTTTCTCCAAACTTAGCCAATAGATGGATTATTTGTTTGAATACAAAATTTGGAGTTCCACTCACATAGATTCTGATTCATTGAGTTAAGAAACAGTCATTTTTCTTTTAAAATCATCTCTTGAGGTGAATTTGACAAAGATGACCCTAAAGCTACACTTTGAGGAAACAAACTTGTTTTGAAGTACTACTGAACTGGAAGAAATTGTTAATATTAATTATTAAATTTTAATTTTAGTATTACCAATTCTAAACATTATCTGTGTGTTCACTCAAGCTTGTATATATGTGTATTGATCATACCTTTTCTGCTGTGGTAACGTAACTGTTAACATTTATATATTCCTACAACATCCTATTAAAAGTGTGACATGCCTGACAGTCATGGACACCATTTCTACTGTCATTCTTTTGGCCAGAACCCAGACACATGGCCCCAACCTATTTTCAATGGAGAAGGGGATATATAATCTTCCTCTGAGCCTGGGAAGAAGACTGGTGAGTAATCCTTCTCAGTGTCCACCAACATCCTAAAATAAACTAGATCTATACATTCCTAAAAGTAAACTCTAACCCAGGCTCTGAGTATGAAGGAAAATATGGAAGAACTAGAGAATCATGAAATACTGTCCTTGCAATACCCTTTAGAAATAATTTAGTCAGATGTCAGCATTTTAATAATGAGAATATTTTTCTATGCTCAGGAGCCCAAGTGTGGAAAAATAATCAATATCATAAAGTTTTTTTAAAAAAGCAGAAAAAGATACCCAAGTCCTTTGACTAAATATATGTATTCTTTCAAAAAGGGCATAATTATATACCCATTCAAAGCAGACAACTTAAAAAAATTAAACCTTGTTTCTAAATCTGCAAATACTTGGGAAATGTTTAAGAGCTCATGTTCCTATAACAAAAATAATTTGATTCTGTAATCTCTTTGTGGCTGTTTGAAATCTATAAAGGCATATTTATTTTCCAGTAAATGGGCACTTATGAGAGAAAGCAATGGACCATTGTCTTAGTCAGTTTGGACTGCTATAACAAATTACCAGTGACTGGGTGGTTTATAAACAATAGAATTTTATTTATCACAATTCTGGAGGCTAGAAATCCAAGATCAGGGTACCATCATAGTTGGAATTTGGTGAGGGCACTCTTACAGTTGCAGACTACTGAGTTCTTGTTGTACTCTCACATGGTAGAGAACAGAGAGAGGAAGCAAGCTCTCTTAGCACTCTTAAAATGGCACTAATACCCTCAAGACCTCATCTAATTCCTAATTACCTCCCAAAGGTCCCACACCTCCAATTCCATCATATTGTGGGAAAGTGTTTCAACATGAATTGGGAGGACACAAACATTTTGTCCATAGCAACCATGTATCTATTACTTTTGAGTTATACCTACAGGTAACATTATATAATTTTTTAAAAAAATGAATGGATTTAAAGTTCCAGCTCAAACATGTAAAGAACCTCCCATTTTTACAACAAGAAAAAGTTGGACAAACTGAAAATCAACAACTTTTCTCAGACACATCAGAGACCAAAAGTCTCAGGGAAAACCATCATCACGTAATCTGGAGAAACAGGCACATCTAGAGAAACCTGCTTACCAGGTAGAAGTTGACAGATTCACATACTAGTAAAAACATATAAATAGTTATTTTCATGAATTTCTGGGGCTAAATGTGAACTAGTGTGAGAGTGAGAACTCCTGGGGGCTTCAGTCTTAGGAGGGTCTCCACAATTTCCTGGGCTTTAACCCCCGGAACTTCATCAAATTCTCATCATGGAGATTCTAGAAAAATTCCCTCCTGGATCTAGCAAGGAAAGAGTAGGAGTAATCACTGTGAAATATACTGAGAGTATTCTCCTTAACAAAAGCCTACTCTTCAGAAGATGGTCCTTTTCCACAGCATTAGTCCACCTGAGTGCAGGAACTTCTTCCTACCCTAGTAAACCCTTCCAGTATTCCTGTCTTACCGAAAACACACACACACACACACACACACACACACACAAACTGGGGTGAGGGTTTCAAGGATATAGATTTGGAATGCTGCAGCAAAGAAAAGGAGTAGAGGATGGGGGGAAAAAAGCCATACCTCTAGAGAAACACTTGTGAAGGTCACAGTCCAGAAACACAGGTTGTCTAAAAGACTGAAATTTAATCAGAAGATTATAGAATGCTCTCATTCCTCCCCCACCATATGAAAAGTGATGAGTGTTTATGGATGAAAGAGCTGCAGGACATAGACTATCACTAAGAAGGAGTATTTAGGGAATTCCAAGGGCAAAAGAGGAGACCCCCCCCTCAAAAAAAAGAGCAAAACAAACAAGTGATAACAATAATAACAAAAATTACAGGAATTTGAGGACTCCAGCACCTAAAGCTGCATCAAACAATCAAACATTAAATAAAGTGCAAGTCTTGCTGAGGGGCAAAAATAGAAACAAACACAAAAACAAAGCAATCATCAGAACCAGATTCAGATATGACATATCTCACAAGGGGCAGGAGGGAAGAATAGGAGATACTCTGTTATAAGGGTCCTGCACTAAATGTGAGGCAGTAGAGTGGTATTTAAAGGTGCACTTAGATTCTGTAAAGCTATATATTGTAAACTCTCAGCAATTGCTTCAAAAATAGATAACTAACTAAATAACTAAATGAATAAAACAAGTATAGTTAATACACCAAAACATATACTAAGATGGAAGCATATAAAATGCTCAATTAAAATGAGAGAAAGAAAAAGGAGAAGAGAGAATAAACTAATGGACACGATTAGGAAACAATTAGAAACATGATAGATATTAATCTAACTATATCAACAGTGACTTTAAACACAAATAGTCTTAAAACACAAATTAAAAGATAGAGATTGGACTACAAAAATCAGAACAAAAACAAAATCCAAGTAAAAATCCACTTAATGTAAATATTCAGATAAGGTAAAAGTAAAGGTATGGAGCAAAACATATCAGGCTTGCCTTAATCAAAAGATAGTTAGAGTAGCTATACTAATTTCAGAAAAGCAGACTTCAGAACAAAGATTATTAAACATATAGAGGAGCATTACATGACAATAAAGAGGTCAATTCTCTAAGAAGACATAATGACTCCAAGTGTGTATGCACCTAACAACAGAGTGTCAAAATACATAAAGCAAAAACTGGTAGAATTAAAAACAGAAATAGACAAATTCACTAAGTGAATAGTTGGGAGTGAATAGTTGGAGAATTAACAGCTCTCTGTCAATAATTAATAGATAAATTTGGCAGAAAATCTGTAACAATATAGAAACCTGAACAGCACTATCAGTCAAATTGATCTAATTAACATTTCTAGAATATTCCATCCAACAACAGCAAAATACACATTCTTCTCAATCTTACATGGAACAGTCACCAAGATAAAACACATTCTGTTCCATAAAACAACATGAACAAGTTCAAGAGAATAGAAGTCATACAAAGTATGTTCTCAGACCACAATGAAATTAAACAACAACAAAAAAATCCATAAAAGAAAGATAGCTGAAAAAACCCTCAACTATTTGGAAATTTAACACACTTTTAAATAACTCTTGGGTCAAAGAAAAAGTCTCAAGAGAAATTATTTTGAACTTAATAAAAATGAAAACACAGCTTTTCAAAATGCAAAATGCAGTAAAAGTGGTGCTTAAAGGGAAATTTAGAGCATTGAATTACTATATTAGAAAAGAATAAGGATCTCAAATAATCTAAGCTGCAACCTTATGAACCTAGAGAAGGAAGAGATAATAAAGCCTAAAGCAAGCTGAAGACAAGAGATTCAAATTAGAGCAGAAATCAATGAAATTGAAAATAAAACTATAGAGAAAAATCAGTGAAACCAAACCTGATTAATCTTTGAAAAGCTCAGTAAAATTGGCAAACCTTTACCCATGCTAACAACAAAAAAACTGTAGAAGACACAAATTACTAACGTTAGAAATGGAAGAGAGGCCATCACTACTCATGTCTTAGACATTAGAAGAATGAAAATGAAAATTCTATGAACTCTTGTGTTTAAAAATTTTATAATTTAGATGAAATGGATTAATTTCTCAACACAACCTACCAAAACTCACACAATGGAGATATAGATAAACAATGGAGAAATACTCCATGTTCATGCGTTGGAAGACTCAATACTGTTAAATGTCAGTTATTCCCAAGTTCATGTACAGATTCAACAAAATCCCAATTAAAATGCCAGCAAGCTATTTTGTAGACATTGATTAAATGATTCCACAATTTATATAAAAGGGCAAAAATCTATAATGGTCAACAGAATACTGAAGAAGAAAACCTAAGTTGGAGGACTTATATTCCACAACTGTAGACTTATTATAAAGACTCAGTAATCAAGACAGTGTGGTATTAGTGGGAAACACACACACACACACACACAGATTAACAGAGCAGATTATGAAGCCCCACAAATATAATCAACATATTTTTGACAAAGACACACTCCCTCCCTCTGATGACCCTTCCTCCCCTCCTTCCTTCCTTCCTTCTTTTCTTTCTGTTTCTTTTTAATCTTCATTCTATATAAAAGTATTTAAAAATTTATCCCTACTATTACTTCTACTTCAACTTCTAGTGCTACTTTTTAATAATTTAGATGTGAGGAAGTCTAACTTGGATATAATTAAGATTTTTAAATATTTTCACATGGGAAATGTATATTTTATAAATTAAATAATTGTTAAAGTTTATAAATTTTAATCATAGAGAGATCATGAAAAAATTTAGAAGTATTATTTTGCATATGTGAATTCAAAACAATCAGTTACATATAAAAGAAAACTGGTTATAATTCTTGACCTATTAAATCATTGTTTTGAAGACAGGATTATTGTATTTGTGTTGAAATACTGAGCGATTATCACAATCCCTAGTGAATAGTTTTGTTGAATAAATGTTTGTCTTATAAAAGTAAAAACAATTAAAGTAGTAAAGAATTTTAGAATTAATTTAGCTTATTAGTTATGAGTAGTTATTTACATTGTTACTCTGTTTGGGGAATTTACAGTATTTATCACCAAGTTAGATTTGTATTCTTTTATAAGCTTTAGTTTAGGCTAAGATAGCATCCCTTTATGATGAAGGAATGGTTTGTGTTTTATGATGTGCTTTATCATCATACATTTCTTCTAATTATTACTCTAATATTTTGTGACATTATTGTTTCCCTCTCCATTTCACAAAAGGTGAATCAGAACTTCAGAGAAGTTAAGTCATCTAGTACAAATAGCTACCCTCTTTGTTCGGTTGGATTACCATAACAGAATACCATGGATTGGGTGGCTTAAACAACAGAAATTTATTTCTCACAGTTCTGGAGGCTAAGAAGTCCAAATCCAGGTGCTGACAGATTCATGGTCTGGTGAGGGCTCACTTGCTCTGTCCTCACATTGTGGAAGGGGTGAAGGAGCTCTTTTATCAGGGCACTAATCCTATTCACGAGGGTTCCACTCTCATGACCTAATCACCTCCCCAAGTCTCCACCTCCAAATATCATCTCATTGGGGATTAAGTTTCAACATATGAATTCTGGGGGGACCCAAACATTCAGTTTATATATATATAGCAGGTATATTGCATCAGGATTAGATTTATATCTTAGCTCTTTGGGCTAAGGCACAATATATTCCAATTAGGCTTGAAGATATTTGGTTAGAATGGTAAACAACTACAGAAGGAAAACCAAACAAATCATCAACTTTTAAACTGACAAGCTGGTATACATCTGACTTCTGGTTTACATCAAATTCATCATGAGAAGATAGTTTATCCTTTTATTTGAATTCTGAAAGTTTTTCTATCATCTGCTATTTTGCATGGATGAATGATTTCAAAATAACACACTGTATCTATCATACATACCACTTTTTATGGGTTGTCTGAGGTATTCAGTACTCTAATGACTTTAGACCAAGTAAAATATAGACATAGTAACATTAGAAACAGATGGTTTCCTATATGATCTTTTGATTAAATCAGAAAATGATATTATGCTTTCTTAAAAGTCCACTTATTTTTTTAAAGAAATCCCAGTCTAATAACAAATCCTTTTTGTCATTTTCAATGAACACTTTGGTACCAGTTGTGTCACCATAACTGCATTACATTTTGTTTTTATTATGTTACATGAATGATTTACAACCAGTTATTTGATGCTAGTCCAATTATTAAAATTAGATGGGCGTCATGTAACACTATAATGTGTTTTGTGAGTTGGTAGAAAAGAACAATATAAACACTAAGGATATATATTTTTACATAATGTTTTTCAACATCTTCAAATGCTGTATTCTCAAAGGTATGTTTTTAAATATAATATAAAATTTCAGTATCCTTCATGGAATTTCAGGCACTATAGTGCCTGACACAGATTATTTGGCACATTTCAAATCAACTTGCAGATGTAGTCAGATAACATTTGGGAAATAAAAACAACACAGTTACTGGTTTTTAATAGTTCTCCCTCTTTCCAGAATTTACTCAGTTCCTAGAGAACACACACACAAGAATACATGCTATCTTTTTTACTTAGTTTATCCCCTATAGCTTTCTGAGAGATATCATAGTGTCCATTATCTTGCTGAGTTTAAGTGCTATCAATAAAATCATCTCTACCTACACCACAAAAAAGAGAAAAAGAAAGAAAGAATGAAAGAAGATGCATACTCTCCCAAAGGTAAGCTTAGCTTCAAATATCTTTGGAATAGCTTTTGTGTTAGAGCAACAATCATTCTCATGTGTCTATTTAAAGCCCTAGTCACTCCATGGATATATAGTGAAATTTTGTACATCACAACTCAGATGTAAAAAAACAAAGGATATTTGCTCTCATCTTGCTCTATATCTCCCAGTCCGTTTTCTGTTTGAGATGACAGAAAAAGTGCAGACAAATTTAAAATTGTAGGGTATTCTGAATTTTGGTTATTTTGATTTCTTGTTATTGTTTCTCAATCCATTTATTTATTTATTTAATCACTTAGTCAATTATTTATTTACATCATTACTGATCTGTAAGTAATTATTTATTCTCAGTTCTTAATCCAATACCATAGCTCTTTATTGTATTGCTCTTTTTTTTTTTTTTTTCCAGATCTGCTTATTGGGGATTCTTTCAGGTTGGCTCCTGACTCCTACTAACATACTTTCATTTTTAAAGCCTTTTATTTACTGGTAAAACAAGAAGATGCAGGCTTAAGCTCAGTTTGTACTTTTTCTTGTCCTAATTCTATGATCAATGTATTCTGAAAGGAGTCTTTGTTTCTTTTATTAGAGAATGGTATTTAGAAGCCATGATATAGACATTGGGTATGCTCAGTGCTTCTGAGGTGTCACTGCTTCTAGGCCCTCCAAGGGAATAGAGTTAGGAAAAATATGTATGTATACACATATATTTATACACACATATCAATACTTGTTTTTCATTTCTTTATATATTTATTAAATAAATGAGTTCATGTTGATATATATGACTGTAATTCATAAGCACAGTATTCATTCTAACATTCCCCTTACTTATATGATGTCTTTCTCTGACAGTGAGGAATCTAGCTACATTATATAGAAATCAGTAGCTACATTATATTCACTTCTTAAAAACACAGGATAAACATAAATCCATTTCAGAATTTCTAAATAGTACCCTGTGATAAACACATTTTGTACATATATTAGAATGTTTATGTGCAACTCTTTTTGTCATTAGTCTTACATATTTTGACAAAACTCTCTTCTTCAAAGTTATTTAGGTTAGTGCCTATCTTCTTCACCTCTTCAAATATGCCATCTATTTGTAATACAATTAGATGCATTTTTCACAGTGGGTTCGATCCCTGGTTGGGGAACTAAGATTCCACATGCCTCAGGGCAACTAAACCCACATGCCACAACTACTGAGCCTATGCACTCTAGAGCCTATGCACCACAACTAGGGTGCCAGCATGCCGCAACTACTGAGCCCGTGTGCTGCAACTACCGAGCCCATGCCACAACTAGAGAGAAGCCTGCGCACCACAACGAAAGATCCCATGTGCCACAATTAAGGCCCAATGTGGCCAAATAAATAAATAAATAAATAAATAAAAATTTTAAAAAGCAATGAAAAATATGACCATAATATTTTCTAGCTCTTTCCAGTATGAGGTGGAGTCTGTTTTCCTTAAACCTGAATCTGGGCTAGCTTTGTTACTTGCTTTGGCCAATTCAAATGGAAAACGGTGGTCTTAGGCCTCAAGAGACCTTGCAACTTCCAGTCTTGATGCTCATGGGAACTCTACAACCACCACTATGTTCATGAATCCAGGCTAGTCTGCTATATCATGAGTGACATATGGCCTAGTTCTCCCCTTCCCTGGCCAGTAGCCAGCCAGTTGCCAGCCAATTGTCAGATACATGAATGAGGCTTTTGACCATTGGCTGAAGGCAAATGCATGAGTCAATCCAGCCAAAATCAGCAGAAAAACTGTCCAACTGAGCACAGCCAAATTGCAAATCCACAGAATTAACCTAAAGGATGGATGGTAGATGTAAAAGATCCTTTCATTTCCTCCTTTTTCTTCTATTTTCAACATAAAGAACTAGAAGGACTTTTCTCCTGCTATTGGATTATAAATCCCTTATGTTATATCTTCTTCTTTCTTAGTCTATTGCTCTTCTCTCTTGATCAGTGAGATAAAATATTGTAATATTGACAACTCTGGTATTTATTCCCAGAGCCTTCTTTCAAGACAATTGATTCACTCTAGACAAATCTGTATATAAAACTTAAAATTCAGACATTAGCAATGGACCATTTGTTTGAACTTGATGCCCCAAAGCAGTAAAAGCATTGATTTCAATGGTGGAGAAATCTGGAAATTCATAGACTAATGATCCAAGGAGCATTAATTCAATATCACATAAGTATTACACATTTTATCATTTACTAACCACAGTGATTCCTCATAATCTTTTTCAGTTATATCCATCACTAATTCATAACTTGCCATTCTACTCTCTCCTAACTTGATCTTGACTTAGCCTGTTGTAGATATTTATTCCTATTCTTACATTGAACTCTCTGAAGTGATTCATAGTTACCAGGGTATTTGTTGATGATGATATTTTCTCCATTTATAACTGACACTTCTTTACAACAAATATTTGGAAACTTTTATTATCGCTTTTCTTCTATTTGATAAAAATTCCTTAAGTAGAACATATTTTGTTTTATCTAAAAAGGTGTAAGTGAAAGGAGAAGGGGTTGTTAGTTCTCTAGTACTTTGTCAAGGGAGTAAACTTTACAAATATCTACTCAGTTTTTGCTATGAAATTTTCCTTCAAAGTCTCATTAACTTTAGGGTAAAGTCCTCACTGTGAAACCCTACAGTATCAGAATGGTGACAAACTTAGGAACATAACTAGTCCCATCTCATTACACTAAAGCATCAAAAGCACATTCACTCCCCCACACATACAGAGAGTGACATATATGCATCCATTTTATTGTGGTGCCCTTCTCTGCCTTGTCTTATTTGACAAGGTCTATCCATATTTTCAAGATAGATTTTTTCCTCTCCTCTTTGACTTTTCCAGGCTCACAATGAACTATTTCTTTGTGATATCAGAACATTTGCACAAAGCTTTATAAATTCATAATGTGTGGCATGATAATTGTCCTTTTACATGTTAAATTCATTCAAGGACAGAGGCCTTGTCATATTATTCTTCATTTAGGTAGTACCTGAAGTCCTGCTATTTTACAAAGTTACAAGAACCAAGGCCATGACTACCTTGCTTTGGACTCTCTTCCCATCATTTAACATAGGTATTGACACTTAATGAAAAATCAAATACTTGATAAGAGAATTAGTTTGTGTATAATGTATATACGAAATGAGCAAAACACAGAAAATACAGCACCTGCTTCATGAAACTAATGGATCATTGATGGAGAATAAATATCAAAACAGAAGATTTCTTTACAAAATAAAAACAGATCCTCAATTATAAAGCCATTGAGAAAATGTATTAAGAGTGTCATATTTTTTTCTATTTTAACATCTTTATTGGAGTATAATTGCTTTACAATGGTGTGTTAGTTTCTGCTGTATAACAAAGTGAATCAGCTATACATATACATATATCCCCATATCTCCTCCCTCTTGCATCTCCCTCCCACCCTCCCTATCCCACCCCTCTAGGTGGTCACAAAGCACCGAGCTGATCTCCCAGTGCTATGCAGCTGCTTCCCACTAGCTATGTATTTTACATTTGGTAGTGTATATATGTCTATGCCACTCTCTCACTTCGTCCCAGCTTACCCCCTTCCCACTCCGTGTCCCCAAGTCCATTCTCTACATCTGCATCTTTATTCCTGTCTTAAAAAAAAAAAAAAAGGTTCTGAAGAACCTAGGTGCAGGACAGGAATAGAGTTTCATTTTTAAAAGAGAATTATCCAAACATAGCATATGAAACCTTAGTAATACTTGGGTATAATTAATCAAGTGTAGTACTCTAGTGAAATAAAAACAAAATCAAAATACACACACATCACTTTAGATAGAAATATATATCATAGAGCTAAGACATATTACCTTAAAATGTTCCCTAAAAATCTTAATACATGGACAAGAAATATTGAGGGCATGTCACATTAATTGTAGACATTAGCTTATAATGAAGTGGATTTTAGCATTATCTTCTCTCACTCCATACACATCATTGGTAAAAACTGATCAGAATATGCTGTCCTCAGTAGCAGAGAATTATTATTAAGTTCATGGAGCAGAGTCATATTTTATAGTTCTATAATCCTTTGCTCAAGTCAGTTCTTCAGACGTTTATTGAACATTTGCTTGGCAGAATGCACTGTATAAGTACTAGATATTTAGTCTGATTTGAAGACTGAAGAAATAGTGGCTGAACTTTATTTCTAGCTCAGGTATAAGAGACCTGAAAAATTCTAAGCATGAGCCTAAAAATGCTGGTAAACTGCAAAATTCTGATAGGTTCTATACCTTTTAAATGTCATCAATAAGAAAGGAATAGCTATCTATGAACAAAGTGTGGGTGGTGGGGAGGGTAAAATGTCCCCAAAACCAAGTATAGACCAGCATAGATATACAATTAAACACGGCTGACAGTGAGGTACACCAACAAATTGGAATTTAAAAGTCAGAGACCATCTGAGATGTGCAGTTATCATGGGTTGGCAAGACAGCCAGACAAAGGAAATTATGAAACATATTCTGGGTTTCAGGTAAGAAGCACAGGCTCTTTATGAAGCACTAGAGCCTTCTCCTTGCAAATATATTCCTGTGTGTGGTTAACTGATTAAGGCTCAAAGATTTGTCATTTATTAATATAAAGCAAGGCAAACATTAGAGGTCAAACAAAAATGATTAAAATTAGCAAAATTGGGACTTCCCTGGTGGCATAGTGGTTAAGAATCTGCCTGCCAATGCAGGGAACATGGGTTTGATCCCTGATCCAGGAAGATCCCACATGCCGGGGAGCAACTAAGCCCTTGTGCCACAACTACTGAGCCTGTGCTCTAGAGCCCATAAGCCACAACTACTGAAGCCTGCATGCCTAGAGCCCATGCTCCGCAACAAGAGAAGTCACCGCAATGATAAGCCCGCGCACCACAACGAAGAGTAGCGCCTGCTCGCGGCAACTAGAGAAAGTCCGCACGCAGCAACGAGGACCCAACGCAGCCAAAACTAAATAAATAAAATAAATAAGTTTTTTAAAAATTTAGCAAAATGCCAACATAGAATCTTAGAACAAATTTCCTATTGCAGGTGTTAGATTACAGTGGATGCTCTATTGTTCTCACCAACTGAACATAGAAATAGAAATTACCTGGCATAAAAAATGCAGGAATTAAGAATTTCCCCATGAGATCACTTAGTGCATATTTTCTACTTGCCTGATTTTTATGCCCCTATATTTGGGAAAAAACTATGGTTTTCACTACCAGTCTAACAACTTACCTACTCTCAGCCCATGGAGTTTGAGATAGGCTTCCTCCCCATCCCATCCCCACCCCACTTAAGAGAATTACATGACCCACACTTGAGGAATCAAAATCTGATTCAGGCAGAGACATACATGCTGAAATAGTCTAGTGCTATACACTAAATGTTTTTGTTTCCCCCTGTGTTGAAGCCCTAATCCTCAATATGATGGTATTTGGAAGTGGGGCCTTTGGGAGGTAATTAAGGTGGTACCCTTATAAGAAGCGACATAGGAGAGCTTGGGCTCTCTCTCTTCCTCTCTCCTCCTCCCTCTCTCTCTCATTCTCCCAACCATGTGAGGGCACAGAAAGAAGACATCCATTTACAAGCCAGAAAGAGGGCTCTCACCAGAACCTGACCACACTGGCACCCTGATCTCAGATTTCCCAGTCTCCAGAACTGTGAGAAATAAATTTCACTTTAAGAGACACAATCTATGCTACTTGTTATGTCAGCCCAAGCAGACTAAGACATTCAGCAAAATAAAACAAAACAACACTCTACTCAGAGATGAAAAAATTTGCAGCCAGAACTTAAACATCCAGTTTGCCATTGTCAGACAAAGCCATAGCCAGTGCCAGGAGTACCATGTAGAGATGGAGAAATTGACTACGGTATTTTTATTTGCATAAATGTCCAAAATTATACCCCTCCCTATATCTATTCCTCTTTGTAATTTTACTCTACAGCTCCCACAATCAACATGATTAAATTTCCCCAACTCCTTCAATCTAGGCTAGTCTTGTGACTTTCTTTGACTAATAAAATGTGGCATGGGTATCTCTGGACTAGTTCCAAGCCTCATCCTAGGCCTCAAGATGCCTTGTATTCTTCTTGTTCTTACTCTTGTAACCTTGCCAGGGTCATGTGATCAAGCCCAGGATTAGCTTGCTGGATGCTGAGCACATGGCCCAGCCATTCCTTTAGCTTCAGCTGACAGCCAGCAAATTGTAAGAAGCAAAGCTACCCAGCGGACTCACAATGGAACCATGACCAAAAGGTGACGTCAGCTGAGATAAGAACTGCTCAGCTAACCAGACCAAATTATTGACCTACATAATCATGAGTTGTGTAAATGTTTATTCTTTTAGCCACTAAGTTTTGGGGTAGTTTGTTATGTATTAAAAGCCTGAACCAACTTAGCAGGAGAGAAATCAAGTCTTAATGGTATTGCTTAATCTCTGAATCCAACTTCCCTTTGACATTTTTAGTCTCATTAATAAACTCTAGTATGAATTGGATTTTTCTGACAGTTGCAACAGAGGAAGGATACTTGTTGACTCACCCACTAATGAACGTATGTACTCCCAGTTTCTATCTCTTTAATCTATTCTACTCACTACAAATGTGAACATATTACTCGGCTGCATAAAATGCCTATGTGACTTCTAATCTCCTCTTCAATGTATTTGAAAGTCTGCATGGTCCCTAGTTTATACTCTGCATAGGTCTTGACATGAATTAACTGTCAACAGTGAGCCTGTCACCCCCCACACACCCTAGGAATGCCATCTTAATCACTGCCATTGAATGCATCAAAAACTCTACCATACCACCATACTTTTAAGAATGATATTCTCTTTGCCATAAATGCCCTTCCATACTTGTCTCCTTTCCTAACTCCTCCTTATTTTTCAAGAATAATCCCTTTTAGCAAACATTTAATAAACATCATAGGCTTTATAAGGAGACCATCCTCTGTGCTCTGGTTAGGTGACATAGCTTTGGAGCTACCTGATGTTGATCACAGGAGACTGTGCTTGATGGATTTCTTTCTCCCCAGGACTTGGGCCAGGGCTTACCATATAATATGTATTCAATGTGCCTTGATGAACACACATACACGTATAACCTAAAGACTTGGTTCAGTGCATTTAGAATATATTCTTTATGAGATTTAAAAATTTTAAGGTACAACTTTAGTTAATGATTTGGTCATTTCCTTTTCCTTTCCAATTAAAATGGATATGCAACTATTGATAAAATTACCTAATTCACCTCCTGAATTATACTACATTTTTAATCCAAATGAAAATATATTTGGAGTATAGTCAAGGAAGCATATCCATGAAATAGAAATTGCCACCAGGCGCATATATTAATTTCAGAAACTTAAACATATTACAAGATCTAAAAAGACCGCAAATGAAATCCAAGGGTTAATTATCCTCTGCCTGTGGTTCCTTGAACTGTTCTCTATATAATTGTGCTAGATGTTTCTTATTTTGCACTCTTATCTTCATATAAATCAACATCTGTGCTTCTTTAATTAGGATACTCTACATTATTCACACTTCTGGTTCTTAATAATTTTACCCAAATCTCCACGTTGATTGCATTTTTTAGCACCACAAAATTAGGCTTTTCCAAAGTCTAATATCCTTACAGTGTTATGCCTTTGAAAACATTTCTTTTTATATGAAATTTGAGAAGACTTTTGAGATGGTTAGATTAGTGTTAAGTGGAGGTAGCACACATTAAAAAAATCATCAAGGGAAAAATCTTATGTGGAATTTTGGCATAAAATGACAAAGGAAGAAGACAATTGGTGCTTTTAACTGATTTAATAAGGTTGACAACCAATAGTAGAAAGTGATATTTTCATCATTTAGGGTACAAATTAAACTCTTCATTGTATACTATCTGAATGTTAAACATACTTTCTAAAATAGGGGTATATTTATAAGATACAATTCAAGTAAGTTTATTAAATTCTGTTTAAAAAACAATATAAAATATATATTTTTGCCCATAAAATAGAGCTTCATATTGTTTGACTTTATATTTTCAAGCTTTTTCAAATTTCCTTGATTGTGAGTAGACACAGACTTTTGGGGAATGCTGTCACAAACCAGTAAACAAACAGTCTTCACTTACAACCAAAACATATTAGTGTGATTAACTTATGGTTGCTGATGACTCATTAGAAGCACTAATCTTATTCTATTTTTTTCTTCCATAATTTGGAATTGCTAAAAGAGCTCTTATCTCTATTAGACTGTAAGAGTTATTTCATATTAAATTGTAATTTTGCAGAATATTGGTTTTATTTTTTTGTCATCCCTTAATATGCCTTCCATAGCAGGAGCACCTGAAAATGCAAGTTGAATAACACTAAATTTCTTATTTCCCCCAAGTTTGAAACTACTCAACAATAGTTAGCATACTGGAGGAAGACTAGGTTTGGATACAGCAACCCTGGCCTGTTTCAGTAACCTAGGGAACATTTTTGATATCTCTGAGTATGCTTCCTCAACTGTAAAGTGAACAGAATACCACGAATGTTGCCCTTAGTACAAGATTGTTTTAAAGATAAGCAGATATAAGACAGCTGTCCATGCTTTGAAACATATAATCCTTTATCACATGAAAAGGGTCATCAAAATTAAAATATGAGCTGGCATTTTGTCTCTCTAAAACCTGTGAGCCGTGTGATATCTCTCAGAACATTGGTCAAAAAAGGGAAGTAGGGCTTCCCTGGTGGCGCAGTGGTTGGGAGTCCGCCTGCCGATGCAGGGGACACGGGTTTGTGCCCCGGTCTGGGAAGATCCCACATGCCGCGGAGCGGCTGGGCCCGTGAGCCATGGCCGCTGAGCCTGCGCGTCCGGAGCCTGTGCTCCGCAGCGGGAGAGGCCACAACAGTGAGAAGCCCGCATACCGCAAAAAAAAAAAAAAAAAAAAAAAAAAAGGGAAGTAAATGTTAATGCCCAAGCAGACAAAGCGTATTGTGACTTTGTTCATAAAATATATCAGTAATTTCTGTGAGTGTATGCATATATATGTATATATATACATACACACATATACCTATATTTGAGCATTGAACAACTCGAGTTTGAGCTGTATAGGTTCACTTATATGCAGATTATTTTCATAGTACATATTAAATATGTACTACAATACTACACAATCCACTGTTGGTTGAATCCATGGATATGGAACCCAGTATACAGAGGGCTGACTATAAAGTTATAGGCAGATTTTCAGGACACAGGAGGTTGGTGTCCTTAACCCCCATGATGTTCAAGGGTCTGCTATATATTCTCAGACTATATGTTTTCTCAGAGAATGTTCACATATATAGATACAGATATAGTGTGTATGTATGTGTATAGATAGATATACACATATAGATGTAGTGTGTGTATGTATATACACACATTTAAAGATGTTTCTTATTTAAGAGGACTGTTTTGAGAATCAAATGATGCAATATAGTGAAATTCATGTAGGCTTTATCCACCCAACACATGCTGCATATACAGTTATCATTGATTAATTATTGTTTCTATTTATTAGAAGGTTAGTACTAAGTGATGAAATGAAATAAGAAAAATCAAGCAATCAAGAATAGGAGAATTAAGGCTGAAGCTTCTGTCCTAAGAAGTAAACTAAAAGATAAAAAAATTAAATCTAATAAGCGAAGACAAAAATAAAAAATGAAAGATGGGTATGAAATCACATCACAAGAGTATAATGATAAAAACTGCAGAATCAGATAATATTGAAATAAAATAATGGGTTTCTGGTTCAACAATGCAACTGATTCACCTCCAATGTAGTGTCTCCCAAATTCTCATAAAAGGAAAAAACATAAATATTAATAAAAATAAGGCATCTAAATTTGAAAAACAAGCAGTAACATCTAATACAGAAACTAGAAAGAATCCTATGTAATAGACATTATCATTAAAAATTATTCAGATATTGCCACAAGAAGTTGAAGTCTGCTCAAAATGAGAAGGTAAGATGGCTTATACTTCTTCTATCACCTGTCCCTGCCAATAACTTATCTCTCCCACTAGAGGGTTATTGTGTAGGTTGCTAGAATCCTGTTATGTCTCCCCAATCTATTCCACGCTGGCCTGTTTAAAGACAAGTTAAGAGAGAAAGAAGTAACCTACCCAGTCTTGCAAAATTAGTTTTTAGAAAAACTGAATCTAGAAACTTTATCTTCTTTATCCCTTCTTGATACTTAGTGTTGCAGAATAAGAGTCTCATTTGCAACTGGTTTTAACAATAACAATAATGTAAATGTAAATTTTTACCCAAAACATATTCAGAAACATAGTAGGTATGGACTTATTTGCTATCTTGATCTTACTTCCCATGCTAGAATGAGCCACATTATCTTCCTGAAAAAATACAATAGTTAAACCATGTAGGAAATGGCCCAAAGTACCCAGGAACGCCAAATTATTTCTAACAGAAATGCCAATTTCCAGCTCATTAATTCAATATTCTATTCTTGTTCAACTTTCCAACACAGAATCTCCTGCCCAACTGCAAGTAGCATGAAGAGTTTTAAAGCTAATGCAGGGATTATAAAACAGATGACATTTAAAAACCCACTCCAAAGTAAATATTTCATTTGAAAAGAAAAACAAAAACAAAAAGGAGGTATAGACACAGGTGAATGATAGTTTAAACACACACTTATATCCACAAATGTCATCATTCATGCCATTCATAATCGCTGGAAGCAAAATACTGATTTATCTATCTCCTTTCCACACACGACAAGCTCTTACAACTGCATAGGGAGCATGTTGAATTCCTATAAACGTAGAGTAGTTAAGCAGGCCTCTGCAAACTGTAGAGGTCCAAATCCCAGACCCTGCACTGTATGCCTGTGAAATCTTAGGAATATTATTAACCTCCCTGTGCCTTACCTTTTCTCATCTGGGCAACAGGGATGAGAATAAATCTCACTTCACAGAACTGTTGTGAGGATTAAAGAATTTAATAAATAAAAGCCACTGAGAATCATGTCTG
The DNA here is from genome assembly GCF_949752795.1 of Hyperoodon ampullatus. Lineage (NCBI taxonomy): Eukaryota > Metazoa > Chordata > Mammalia > Artiodactyla > Ziphiidae > Hyperoodon > Hyperoodon ampullatus. The sequence continues at coordinate 23,047,551 of NC_136931.1, read as the reverse complement.
AAAGTCCATAGTAAGTTCCCTATAAGAGATACATATTCTTTTATATTCCCAGAACCCAGAACAATATCTGGCCTATTCTTTTCTCTATATAATTTATCTTTTTTTTAAACTAAATGTTTGGTTTTTGGTTTTGAGTTGCCTTTCTCACTTTGCATTTCGCTCATTATTCTGAGAAACATGAGAGGCTATGACACTGGAAAAGAGGTATTTTGAGTAAGTTATGCAGACTACCCCCCTCTTTCATGCTTAAGTCCAAAAGGCAGTCAAAGAAAACATACTGTAGGGGAAAGAAAAATCACAAAACCAGTTCAAAGTAACTGACTCTTCAATCTGAATGTGCTTCGCAAAAGAGATTTTTCACTTCTAAGCATATGGGATAGAAATTGGTGAAAGCAGTAAACATGGAACTATGCTTTTTTTTTGTTTGTTTTAATACAGGTTCGGCCAAGGAGAGGTGAGAGGTGAGGGTGGTCTCTGAAAGTTAACCCATGCAATGCTGGAGCAGACATTATGTCTCTTCAGCTATTCAAAACATGCTGAGCATGAGACTTGGAAGTTTGTTGGTCATGAATAGTGTGTCTTTCTCATCAAAAGGCATGGCTCAGTACTTACTAGAGAGCCCAAGACATGTTAGGAGCTCTGAATGCTTGCACAATTAATGGTGTGTATTATTAAGAATATGGCCTTAAATATTTTGACCTGCCTGGAACATGGTGAAAACCCTTTGTATTTGGTGCAAGATTTAGTTTCCTGTGGTTCAAAAGTACCATCCAATATCCAGCCCCACTTCCTACTGTATCTGGTTTTCATAAACCACATATTTTACTTCTCTCTTAGTAGATTTATCCTCTCCCTAGTCCTTCAACAATTCAGGCTTTGGGTAGAAAGTAGTAAACAGGAGTAATCTTTCCCCAACTACAGCCTCATACAGTATAATGAAGCTTGTAGCTTAAATATTCTTATTCTTTTTTTTTAACCATATGTATTAGTTACGTATTGCTGTACAACAAATTACCTCAAAAAATAGTGTCCTAAAACAAATATAAACATTTATCATCTCATACAGATTCTGTATATCAGGATTTGGGGAGCAGCTTGGCTAGGCTGATCCAGCTCCAGTCTCTCATGAATTGAAATTACACTGTCAGGTGGGATTGTGATCAGCTGAAGGCTTGACTGGGGATGGAGGGTCTACTTCCAAGACGGTTCACTCATACGGCTATCGAGTTGGTGCTGGCCACTGGCAGGAGGCCTCAATTCATTGCCACATGGACCTCTTATTCTTAATTATAGCTGGAGCTTATGGCTAGTGCTTAAATCTCTACTCATGGCAATTCCACTTCTGGTAATCAGAGATTTTATACCTATGTCCTTCTCTCTTCCTCTAAGAAACCTTATACATAAATGGAATGCATATAATGCAAAAAGATTATAAGAGATTAGGATAAGATAAATATATTAAGGCCTTATAGACACTTATTGCATAAAAATCACCAATCCTTGGGAAAACATAGATTCACTTACTATCCTCAAAAAAAAAACAAAAAAATCACATCCTAGTTGTGGAATAGAGTTTGCAAATGCCCTACACTAAATCTTACTGTTGGTTGAGTTCTCTTTTTCCTGCATTAGATTTTAAGTCTTTGGTAACAATGGTTAAGATATTCTTCTGATTTTGTAATAAACGCACTGGTTCCATAAGATTGTAGGGTTTATTAATTTAATCAGTAAATATTTGTTAAGCAGCTGCAACAAATGTGCTCAGCATAGAGACACATGTGAAAAAAAAAGAAAGAATTCTTCCCTGATAGAACTTACCTCTGGCAAGAGTGTGGTCATGAGAGTGAAGATGAGAAATGACTAAATACTTAGTGTTTTAATTAGTGTGTTGCAATGTGATAAGTGTTATGGAAAAAAATAAATGTAGAGCAAGGGCAATATGGATCAGAAAAGCAGGAGAGAAGGAGTTTGCAATTTTAAATAAGATGGTGTGAAGATAAGCCTCACAGAGAAGTGACACATGAGAAAATCTTTCATAGAGATGTATGAGCCAAGGAAGTTGGAGAGGAGGAAGTAGATAACATCCAGGCAGAGACATTAGCCAGTGTAAAGACCCTAAGGATAGAGAGTGACTGAAATGTCTGAGTGATGAAAGGTCAATGTGGCTGGAGCAAAGTTAGGAATAGGAGGAAATAAGACCAGGGAAGCAGTGAAGGGGAAGACTATACAGGCTTGGTAGGCCACTATTACAAACTTGACTTTGTCTCTGAAGAAAGTGAGTCATTGATGAATTTTGATCAGAGAAATGCATGACTGCCTTACTTATCTAAGGATACTATTAGCATTTTGGACCAATATGGTAGAAAGAGATCATGTTTACCTTCACTCCCCCCAAAAAAGTAGATAATTGTAACATCTTCACCATCATCGTCATAATCATCATCATAATAATATATAAAACAAAAAACTTCACAACGCTAGACACAATGCAATAACAAATAGTGATCACTGAAAAATGGAAAACAAATGAGGTGAACCCTGCTACTGCCCTAGCTTACTGAATTGAGATACTTTCCATGAACTGAGCATCAGTGAGCTATGGGAAAAATAATATGCACATGTATTAGATGTAAATGGAGATGGAGCAACTGAATAAAAAAGCAGGTTTTGTTTTGAGGGCTCATCAGCATTTCAACTTTTGAGAGGTTAGTTTTACATGTCACTTGGATACTAAAATTGGGATGCTTAGAGGACAGTTGGATGTATATGTTTGAAGTTCAGGAATGAGGCCTGGATGACAGATATAAAATTTGCAGTTGGCATAGAGAGATAGAATGGTAATAACAGTAGTCATAACAGCTACTAGCATGTATTGAGTGTTTACTAGGTCCAGGATAAATGTTTGAAGCCCATTTCAATCAGTTTTCTCTGAAGTCCTGTAACGTCAGCACACTGATGTTGGCCCAAATCTTACAGATGAGTAAACTGAGCTTTAAAGTTGTTAAATTGTCCAGAGTGGAAAGTGGAAGAGAAAGAGCTCATGACACATTTCTCTGAAACCATAGACTGAATTCCTAACCCTTAAACTGTTCTCCTACCTACTGTAAAGCAAATATTTCCAGCACTAGATTGGAATGATGAATAGATGTGTGGATGAATGGAGTGGCTGGATAAAGTCATTTGTGTAAGGCCAAACAAAATAACTATTAGCAAAAAGCACCAAGTGCTCTAAGAAGGCAAGGGAAGGAGCAATCAATTCTGATGGAGGAGATCCGAGAAGTCAACATCAAAGAGTTAGGATGAGTGCTACAAATAACGGGATGTTGCTAGGTATGAAAAGAGCATGGCAATATGGGTGACAGGACAGGAAGAGCAACGACTTGCGACATTAAATGGCCCATCAAGATCAGACAGAGATAAAGTGTGAGATGTGGCTGGGCTGTAGGGCGATAGATAGAAGTGGTGGGAGATGCATTTAAAGAGATCTGAGGGAAGCCAGTGTTGCAGAGCCTGCACGGTATGTGAACACACTTCACTCAGACCTGCTATAACCCGCTGCTAGAGGTTAAGTGAAGACTGTGTATAGGTGACACATGGTCATACTTAGAGAATATGATTAAATAAAATCTGTGGCCAAACAAATCTTTAAAACCCAGGGAAGTTCCTTGTAACCATCAGTCACTGACGGTTTATTGATAAAATCAAGAGAATCTGTCACATTTAATATATACCTTTTAAGATTTCTGGTCGTACCTTACTATAATTGTGGGTTTCATTGAGAGGAATATATGAGATTTTCAAGATCTTACATCTGCTTATTTAGCATAATACTGTATTTTGTTTGAGCTAATTCTTTCTTCATAATGTGACAGATTTCTGCTACATTATAGTATTAATATATGTTAAAATATTTTAGTATATATTAAACAAATTAATATATTTAATATTTTAGTAACTGAAATGACCTAAAATTTATTTTTACCATTTTTCCCATTTTTAAGATGACAGCACTGAGACCCAAGTAAACTATGAATTCATTATTTGTGGAAATCAAGGTCATTTTAAAATAGTAATTCTTCACTATTCAAATTTTCTCTGACCTGGATCTAACCAAAGTGAACTGCAGCCTGTTTCCTGTGATTGGAGCATATGGAAACTACTTATCCAGGCCCACAATGTAATGCATTGCTCAAGCATTTTCTTTAGTCTGAAATGGTCGATAAATGACAAAAATTAAATTAAATTAAAATTAAACTGGCTGGCTATTTACTATGCTGGGCACAGTGCCTTAGATATACCAGGCTTTTTCTTATGCTTATACAATTACAGATATTGTGTCCTTGAATTATTGCAATGACATTATGATGTAGGTATTCTTAAGTATTCTCATTTTATTCAGGAAGAGTCTCAGAGATTAAAAATGGTCACACAGGAACTCATGGACAATATGTCTCAGAGCCTGGATTCTGTAGCTGGTTTGTCTAATGGCTGAAGCTTTTGCTCTGAAATATTACATAATGTGGCTGTCTAACCTGGCTCAAAGGTAACCATGTTGTATAACTCCATCGTTTTCTAACCTCATGAATTAAAATAACCCCTTCCTTTTTTGTTGGAAGAATAGCCAAGAAATAAGGACTAAGAGTAATACTTAAATATTTGCATGCTCTTTTATTCCCCATCATCATTCTCATAAGCTAAGAGCTTCATGACTCAGTATATGGGCATATTGCAAACACCCTTCATATCTCCCTGGATCCTCTGTTCTATTTAGTCAAACTCAGTTCTCATGAATTTCACTTTTGTGGTCACTGCAATGTAAATTTTCTGCAGTTATTTTTATTTTTTCTTTTGTTTCACAAAACAGATTACATGTGTGTATATTATATTATATACCCACAAAATTTACCAACTTACTTTATTTCATTATTAGTTACCATTCAACAGTGACATCTAGACTTTTCCTTTTGATAGTAATTTCCTGATAAGTGATTCTTCCACACTTAACTGGAATTGCACAATGGTTTAAAATGCAAATAAAGAAAAATTGCACATGTAACTCTTACTTCTCAAAAAGGGCCATGTGTGAAATTGACACCACATTTCTCATAGTGAAATCTGTGAGCCCTGATTATTGGGGGAAAATACATAAAATATGATGGAATAAAATTTTTAAAATGATTAATGCAATTGCTTAACTGATTAATCAAATAAAGTAACGATTTAAAGATATTTGCATTTTTCTCTGTGCAGCCCAAAGAGAAACTCAGAACTGATAGGAATATTCCCGAAATGGAATTGAGAAATTTTGAATTTAGTTACACACAAAGTATAAATTCACCAGAGGTCAATATAAAGATCTTGATTATCTTCACATTTGTTTTTACACATCTGAGGGGTTGGGACATTGTTCCTCTGGCACTTTTCTCATATTACCTCCCCCATGTGGTAGGGGAAGTGGAGAAAGTAGTGCCCTTGGCTCATCAGACTACTACACTGACAACACAGACCTTGGGTGGAGTGGCTGGTCTGCCACCTTTGCAAGGTGAGTTAAAGGAATACAGAACTATTGGAGATTAGGGATGGGGAAAAAAGTGAGATGAGACAATGTAGAAAGGCGACCAATTTAAAAAATGAGAGTAGGCAGGTGCAGAAAGATTTTGTTGCTGCTGTTGTTCATATCTTTTACCTTCTCTTAAAAACAAGAGAAGCAAGAATCCTGCCACCAAGAAATAATTTCTGAAGCAAGAATCCTGACACCAAGAAATAATTATTCGAAATATGTTGCACCACTTGAGGGCACTGTGGCATTGCATTTTGGTTAAATGACCTTTTAAAACTCAACCCAGGAAGAATAATCTAGTTTTTCAAAACCCAGGATGAGCACACACAGGTACTCTGGGGTAATGTCTGTACATGCGGATGGGCATAGCTGTGTGGACATATAAATCAGTTAGTGCCCCACCGAGGCAGCTCCAGGACCAGGGATTGCTTTCTACATCCAGCCTTCACTGTATGCTTCAGAGATTTCTTTTACTGGTTGCTCAGGCTGAACTGAGAAATGATTTTCCAACTGCAGTGATAATGGATCATTTTTGGCATTTCCCACTCATTAGAATCTGTGCCAGTGTGATGGATTAATTTAGGGGCATTTTCTGTCCTTGGTATAATTATTGGGAAGGGAATGAGAATGGCTGCTGCATTGGGCAAATTACAGTACGGGTCCAGGACTTAGATGTGAAACAGAAAGAGAGAGAGAGAGAGAAGAGAAAGAGAGGGAGAGTGAGGGTTGGAGTGAGAGAGAGAGAGAGAGTATGTGCTCATAAGGCTTAGCTGAGCAAAGGTAGAAGTCTCAGCTTGCTGCCTGGGATCAAAATCAGCAGGCAGGTCACAATGGAATGCAGTGCTAATATTGGAAAATGTTTAAATGCATGCTAATAGAGCTGGATCCTCTCATGCAGTAATTTTCCTTTTTATTAAAAATCAACTGACTGCAATAAAAATCATGGAGACTTTTAATTTGCCAGTTGCATTTTTTACATTTATAATTCTTGTAAAAGAAATATCAGACCTGACATGTAGTCCTGTTTCCAAAATACCCTATATCAGTAAATGTGTTTGATAAAAATATATTGAGCATCTATACTGTTCTCAGCAAAGTTACAAGGATGGGAAATACAGAATGTCTTAGAAGAGCTTCTCCTGCCCTTACTCCAGACATTCTTTTAATAAGTTGAAATACTTTCTTAAACAAATGAAACAATAGCACAATATGAATTGGCTTCCTCTGATCTCAAGTTCTTCATCTACTAAATCTATTTAAAAGCTATAAAATTATGATTCTACATTTTTTTTGTCTTGAATGAAGGAAGCTTGGGATTCAAAAGCAGCCTCCAGCCTCACCCATTTGATTAATTAAAATTGCTGATAGCCTTGGAAAAGTCCCCTATGGCACAGGTAAATAGGGAGCATAGCCTTAGTTTTTGACATGTATATGTGTAGAAGTCAGAAGTAATCCCATTACCAGAAAAAAAGGAAAGACAAAGTAGACAGTGTGACAGCGTTAAAATAAAAAAGAATGTAGGAATGGCTTATTTAAATATTAATAAATGACAACGAACGTTTCATACAGAGTCACATAAATGGGGAATAATGAAGGCTTTGATGGGTTTATAACATGGCTGTGTAAATCACAAAACATGGAAGATGGAACACATAAAGGCTTAGAATATGATCTCAATGTGTCATAAATGAATGGTGAGAGAGAAAATACAAAGGATGAAGCTGGACACACAGACTTATACTGAACCTTTGATAAGTGGTGTTTCAAAGGTTTTTGTTTCAAATGAGAAGATTCTATAAATTACAAAGAATAAGAAAGAACAAATCTGTGATCGGTAAGAAGAGGTTAAGGAAATGGCAGCTAAAAAGAAAAACTGAGCTAAATGAAAATATAAAAGGAAATATGTGAAATTTTATAAATAAGCCAAACTGAATGGATAATTTTAGAACAAGGTGAGAAACTGATTTTTAAAAAACATTTGTTCTTCAGAAACCTCCTTAGCAGGTAGTAAGCGCCCTGTCAACAGCAGTGCCAAACACCCTTTGATGGAATGTTGTAAAGAGAATTTTTAAGTCAGCTAATGGTTTAACTTATTTCTCCCTTTAGGTCACATCAGTCCTAATATCCATTAATATTTTCCACTTTTACATTTAGACATGTTTACATGCAAATATTATGTGCCAGTCACAATCATAGGCATCATTGATACCAGGATAAAGAAAATCAGTGTATACTTTAAATAAAGAGATACATGTATTCAAAGATAAAAAGGTTAAATATACCAAGGAGAAATGTTGCCAAATTGATCCATAGGTTTAATGCAATTAAACTCAAAATGTAAGGGATTTTTTGAGGAATTTTCATATAAAAATTTTATATGAAAAAGCAAAAACATAGAAGAAGCAGAGGTTATTGCATGGTATTAACACAGGGATTGATAAAGTGACCAATGCAAGACAACAGATATTACAGGAACTTATTTAGGGGCTATATAAACTTAGCAACTCTGCCTATATAGCATGATAATCATTGCAGAAAGGGGGTATCATTCAATAAACAGTGTTGAGACAACAGGTTATACATATTTTAAAATTCACTGCATCTCTATGTCACAAAACACACACAAACACACTCACACATACAGCAATGGAATAAGAAATAAATATGAAATCCAAACTCCTAAACCCCTTAGAATAAAATATAGAAGAATACTTGTATTGTCTCTGGGAAGTGAAAGGATTACCTAAGTAATTCACATTAAACACTGACATAGAACCAACATTTCAAACATTTGATTACATTCAAATTAAAAAATTGTGCTTATCAACCAATACCATAAAGTAAAAAAGGAAGCCCACAAATGACAGATATAATTGTAGCACGTGAAATTGATATACAATTGATGTCAAGAATATATAAAGAACAATTTCAAATCAATAAGAAAAAATAGCCTTTTTTTATTAAAAAAAAAAAAAAAAGACAAAAATCATAAATAGCCATCTCTCCAACAAGGAAAAGGAATGGTTGAGAAACATGGGAACAGATTTTCAACCTTACTGGATATCAAGAAAATACAAGTTACAATCAATTTCACACTCACTAGACCAGTAAAAAGTGGAAATCTGATAATACTGAGTGCTGAAAAAGATGGATAGAGAGAGGTATAAAATGATAAAATCATCTTAAGAAATAGTTTTGTATTATTTCACAAATTTTAGCATTTGCATAATTTATGACCTTACAATGAAATCCCTAGGTAAAAGCCTTAGAGATATTTTTGTTCATACTAGTTAGGAGCTAAAATAAAACAAAGATTTATAAATGGTTGATTTAATTATGATATACTTACTCAGTGGAATATTATACAACCACAAAATAAGCTATAAAAAAAAAGGGTAAACTTATTTTTGTAACATTCAATGAAAAAGGAAGTCACCTGTGATTACATACTCTATGATAGTGTATTAATAAAGCTCAAATTAGCAAACTAAAAATTTTTTAAAGACATTAGGAAATGTCTGGAAGGGAGAAATCCTCTATTTTAACATTTTTATATCAAGCCCACAAATAGCAATTACTACAGTGCCTTTGCACTGGACTTGCTACAGATTTTATTTAACCAAGCTCACATCTACTTTTTTTTTTTTTTTTGCGGTATGCGGGCCTCTCACTGTTGTGGCCTCTCCCGTTGCGGAGCACAGGCTCCGGACGCGCAGGCTCAGCGGCCATGGCTCACGGGCCCAGCCGCTCCGCGGCATGTGGGATCTTCCCAGACCGGGGCACGAACCCGTGTCCCCTGCATCGGCAGGCGGACTCGCAACCACTGCGCCACCAGGGAAGCCCTCACATCTACTTTTAAGAATACAGACTGTATGAACAAATGGTAGTGAAAGAAGACCAAGGATCCAACAAACTACTGATAAGTAAAACAATGTCTATATACCTGGACATATGATTTACTGACACATAAGTCATTGGCCTTGAACTCATGCAGCTAATAGTTGTGTAGAAGAAATCTTTGCATATGTAGTTGTATTAGTTTGGGTTCTCCAGAGAAACAGAAGCAACAGGATGTATCTATATAGAAAGAGGTTTATTATAAGGAATTGGCTCAGATGATTATGGAGGTTAAGAAGTCCCAAACTCTGCAGTAGGTAAGCTGGAAATTGTGTAATCCCAGTCCAAGTCCAAAGGCCTGAGAACTGGGAGAGTGTAAATTCCCATCCAAAGGCTAGCAGGCTTAACACACAAGAAGAGCTGATATTTCAGTTTAAGTCCAAAGGCAGGAAAAGACCAGTATCCCAGCTCAGCAGTCAGGTAGGAGTTCCCTCTTACCGTCAAAAGGATTAGCCTCTTTGTTCTATTCAGGCCTTCAATTAAATGAGGGCCACCTGTGTTAGAGAGAGCTATCTGCTCTACTCAGTCTACTGATTCAAATGTTAATCTCATCCAGAAACACCTTCACAGACACACTCAGAATAGTGTTTGACCAAATGCCTGGGCATCCTGTGATCCAGTCAAGTTGAACACTAAAATTAATCATCACAATAGCAGCATACACTGCATGGGAATGTGGAGAGATCTTGATTGATGGCATGGACAATAAATAATATAGGAATTCAGGGAGGGAAAGTATTGTGGAGTTAGAGATCAGAAAAAAAGTCACATATGGTCAGCATGGTTTACATAAAGGAGGGCCACCTTTTATACGTTGATTCACTTATTTTACTTAATTTGAATTGTTCTAAGTGCTGCCCTTCTTCAAAACCTGCGGGACCTAAAACATCCCTCAACTCAAATGCGTTAACTTCCAATGACCCACTGTTACCAGTTTCTGATTTCTCTTATACCACACCACACCAGTGATTTTACACATGCACAGCCCCAGGCTGGTCCCAGTGCCACGAACAACAGCCACTGTTTTCCCATTTATTATCTGTGTTTGATATTTTGTCTTTACACCTCCTCACATGGTCCTTCCCCAACCTACTCTGTAACCTGTTATGGTTTTTTGCCCTATACCTGTGATTGGAGTTTCCTGATGATAATTGACATCAGGAGCTAGGATGGTTGGAGAAAATTGAGGGCAGGGTTTCTATCTATCTAGTCCCTCTTTGCTGGGGCACAACTCCTCCTGGGTTTCTGTTTTGTTCCCTCCACATGCTCCTTTATGCCTAAATGTCTTGCATCTTCCCTCTCCAAATAGTCCACTTATTAAACTCTGCTACGATTATCACGTATTTTCTCTCCAAACCAGATGGACACACTACTCATCCCACATTATTCAAGTGGTTTCAACTTGCCTTTGAGAGACTTTCCCTCTACTTATATATGATAAGGTTGCCACCTACCTCAATTCCAGAGGTGGCAATATGACAACGTTCAAGCTTATTAAGTGAATTCCAATCACTTAATTACTATACTTGCCTTAAGAAGGATATTTGACCAGTCAGGTGAATATGTTTAAATATCAGGATTTCATTTCATTTTATTTTATTATTATTTTTTAGTAACCAAGATGGAGAACCTCTTTTTCCAGTAACATTGCCTAGCTGATAGGTCATAATCCTGGGCTTGTGGCTGTCTTGCTAGAGTGAAAGTAGAGCTTGCCTGAGAATAAAACCTAACAGAAAATCAGAACCAAAAGATGAAGATGGACATATTTTTACTCTGTGCTAAACAGTCAGCCTGCCTTTGGACTTGTAGGTTTTTCTCTCCTCAAGTCATTTTGAATTGCTTTCTTTTGCCACTTGCAATCAAATGTTTTATGACAAACACTTCTCTCATACATCTTTTATGAATGCAGATTCTGTGACAATGGCATGCTGAGCAAGAGTGTTTCACTTCAGGTCTCTTGTTCTCTGGAGTTTGGTGATGTGTGTGGTGCCTTATCATGGTTCTTTTTTTCCAGAATGGTCCCAGCTCTCCATCCACTTTAGATTGAGGGGCTTCTTGGACCCATCATCCTGCTGAGCCTCATTCTTCTTCATCAGTGTTCTCTCAACCATCCCTATGGTCCCATGAGACATTCCTGGAAATATCTTTCCTAATCAGAGCACTCACTATGTGTGACCTTTTGTAATCTTAGCGCTAATTATGAAATACTAGCCCATATATTCTTCAAATGCCACACCACCTATACCACTCTTGACCATACAACTGGACATCAGCTGACCCATTATTGCCAACATTTAATCCACTCACAATGACAACCCAGCCAATCTCCAGAATTAAGTTTTCTATCTATATCACTGAAATATGTTCCAGTCTTTTGATATATCTATATATCTATATAGAGAGATATATATAGATATACACATATATACATAATTTATTAAACAACTATCTCTTTATGTAATACTTTGTTTAGATTATTTTTACTGTTTTCTTCCTTCATATTATTCATAATACTACAATAAGCACTTCACTAATGTAGTTTCTGCTTTTGTTGATTTATAAATTTAGGTAAATTAAAATAGTGGAATAACTTGATTGATAATTAAAAGTATCATCATAGCTCTTGCTACAGACTACAATATTGCTTTACAAAAGAGTGTAATACTTTAAATGATATAGGCAATGAATGAGTATACTAGGCTATAACATCACCAATGGGTGACATTTTGAAATTGCTACTTTCTTATGTGTAAAACAATGTAACTTTTTAATTTTAATTTTTTATTACCTCTGTAGATATATATTTGGCTACTATAACTCCGTTTATAGAATAAATAAAATTTATGCCTTATAGAAAGGGAAAGGAAATAATTTTAAAATAAATAACAATATGAGGGAATCTGTGGTTATAAAGAATAAACAAGATATATACAACAAAAAGTAAAGCAGAAACATAACAAATTGGCAATATACTTTTCATAAAGGTGAAAAATCTTTTCTTGACATAGCATTTATAAGGTAGACCAAAATATGTCTGTACATTTATTTTATAATAATAGTAATTATTATTAATTTCAAACTTTTACAGAATGAATCAAATCCTGACATAGGCTTTATATTTGTGTATCAATTCATTTTTAGCACAATCTATCACATTTATGACAACTAAGAATCAAGGAATTATATTCGAGCAGTGGTAGGAACAGTGAGTCATTACTGTTCCTACCACTGAGATATATTGTAACTTGGAAACGGAGCATATGACCCATATTACTCTTCCCTCACCACACTACTTAGGCAATAAGCATGTGATTTGAAGTAAAGTTGAAAATTGACATACAGCATGATAAAGTTAGCTGTGCTGGGTTTGGGTAGTCAGTTACAATATTATACAGGAGAATTTATAAACCAGTATTTTCTTTCTTTAATCAACATATTTTGGCACACACATTTGGGAAATTTAGTGCCATACAATTCTTTTGGAAAATAATTTTTTTGAGCTGTGCAATGAGTTAAGTAGATGGGGAGAACCATGTTCCACAGAGGGAGCCAGATCATTGTAAAGAGATCTGAGAGTCAGATGGTCTGGGTTCTAACCCTGGCTATGCAATTTACTCTCTATTGGTCTTTGGTAAAATGCTTAACTATTTTAAATGACGTTTCCTTATATGTTGAATGGAGATGAGAATTCCCTTCCTAACAACTACACAGGTCTTTGTGGGGGTCAGCTCTGAAGCCTGTTAGAAACTAAAGCATTACATGAACATAAATGTTTCTTACTGTTTGCATCTCACCATCTTCTAACTGGCTGATAGTTTTGTCCATCTGTGTTGCACAGAGAAATACAAACTGAATTCATTAATTTGGAGTGAAGTTGTCTTTATGTGTCCTTCCAGCAAATACAACCTTTGTGCTGTCTGATTCTAAGAAAGCATTTCTCCATAAATAATTGTTGTTGAAACAAAGGGCCTTCCAACTCATGGAATTACAATCACATTAGACAAGCATGCCCTCCAACATGCTGTCATTGTTAATCAGACTTTAGAAACAGACATAGAATAATGGAATTTTGAAATGGAAGAAAAATATGTCTCTACATTCTGGCAGGCTTGTGCTCATATATGAATATGAACAGACATTTGCAGACAATATTATCAAAAGTTCGTGAGCAATAATTGTAGTCTTCACTTGATTTCCCATTTTGCCAGTTTCTTTCAAGATTAAATGTGAAAAATGTACCCGAGATATATTTAATGTGCTATCCAGAAAGCACTGTGGAAGACAGATTCTTCAAAACTGTTTTCAGACTTAAATGAAGATTTACTACATGAAGAGGAGGAGATGATTGTAAGTGATTGTAAAATCTGTCGTGAGAAATCCATTACTGAGCTTCTATATATCTAACTGCTAATTAGCTGGCATGTACTATATATACACACATTCTCAGAGTCTATGCACAAAGACATACATAGACTGTGTGTGTATGCATCATACATGTGCATGTATACACACACACACACACATCAACAAGGTCACAATCTGAGACCTTATTATGTCTTAAAAAGTGTCTTCTTTCATTGAATTCCTACTTCTCTCTCCAGCCATACCTCTCACAGCTCCCCATGTCTTATTCTTTCTTCCTTTCAGTTCTCTGAAATTCCCCCTGTCCTTTCTACTACTTGACTTTACCCCATGCTGATCCTTCTTCCTGGGATACCCTTCACTTTACTCATTTCTACTCCAAGTATCAGCTTCAAAGGCATTTTTTTCTGAGAAGCATTCCATAGTCCTCCAAGTCTATTAGGTGTCTTTTCTATGTGCTCTCAAATGACTGGGCACTTACCTACATCCTCCATTAGACCATAAACTCCATAAGGACTAGTACGAAACAATATTAACTACTGTATTCCTAGTGTCTTAAACACAGAGAAAGTATTGAATGAGAATTTATGGAATGAATGTATGAAAGAATTAATGAATCAAGGAATCTGGTGAGCTAAGTTTGGGCCTAATACATTCCTCATAACAAGGATTGGAAGGGAGAGGAGACAGGACAAGAGTTTCCTTCTCTGCTTGTACCATCAAAAACATTTCTCTATTTTTTGCCAAGTGTCTGTTTATAAGAACATAAAGCCAACAATCAAGACAATTCTAATGGACAACTTAATTCCAATGATCAGGAATTTTTCCAATGGTCATGAAGTTTCTGATTGAAAGAAATTAGCTAAAAACAAGACATTACAAAATCTCCACAGGCAGCTGTCCTATCAGATACTCATGGGCTCCCTCGGAGGAAATCGGCATGTGGGTTTGGGATATGGACAATGTAAGCGTGATAATGAAACTGATTACTTCCCTATATTTCATTCAATTTTTAATCAACATGTGATGTTTTATAAATAATACTATTCCTATTTTTAAGCAAACTTTACAAATATGAATGGACATATATTCATCTTTCTTTCCATGACAATTACACCTTTAGAGGAGTTTATACAGAATCCCATAATATGTCAAATATACACATACATTATATCTATAATTTATATATTAACCACTTCCACCATTGTGAGAAAAATATTATACATCCTGGTATGCATGTGGATGTCTGA
This sequence comes from Hyperoodon ampullatus, assembly GCF_949752795.1. Lineage (NCBI taxonomy): Eukaryota > Metazoa > Chordata > Mammalia > Artiodactyla > Ziphiidae > Hyperoodon > Hyperoodon ampullatus. Next base: position 23,032,482 of record NC_136931.1, on the reverse strand, counting down.
CCTGTCACATAATTAAATCCAAGGGAGCCTTATTCTGCCATGAACTATGTGACTTTTGAAAGAATTCTGGGTCTTCCTTGAACTCAGTTTTTTCTCCATAGATGAGGGAATTGAACAGGTGATCATCTAAGTAGCTTTAGGTTTTCTGATCCAAATCCTTTGGAATGAGAATTCATATAAAATTTTTCCTTCTCCACTATCATATATATTATTCCTTTCTGAAAAAGATTCAAATCTTAATCTATTTGTTGATTCATATATTCATTTATTCAGCATTCATTATGTTGCCAGCATGGAGTATTATAGTAATAGCCACAGTAGTAGCAGTATTATACTACTGTTTCTACTTCTACAACTACAACTACAAGTAGTGCCATAACACCAACATTTATTGAATAGGCACTGTGTGCTAAGTATCGAGCTGAAACCTTTATATATATTAACACATTAAGCAGGAGTGGTACTTCTCAGTCAATATCCAGTACTCCCATTTCAATAAGCGTGGGAGTTTAAGCTTCCTAAATAAACTTCTTCATCTCCACTATTATCATTTTTATTTTGGAAGTAATGAAAGAAAGGTTTATATAATGTTTCCAAAGTTATGGTTTTGTTTAACGCTATTAAATGGCTGAGCTTGGATTTAAACAAAGCCCTCATGCTTAATCATTTTTATACTGCTAAGATGGTATTTTCAGTAACTGCTTTTATTTTATTAGATAAACATTTTATTTTAGAATAGGCTTAGATTCACAACATCTGTTTTTTAGTGTTGTATATGTTTAAGAAATCTGTCTGTAAGATGCTAAACTAGGATTTCATTGAGAATAGGAAGCATATTCCCAGAACATAACAAAATTTCCAAAATACAAAATAAAACTGGATGTTCATTGTGTTCCTTATATCTAATGAAAAATGAATGAACAGGCAAAGAGAAAGAACAGCAGTAACAACAACAAAAACTAAAAAGTACATTATCCATTCATCTGTCGATGGACACTTAGGTTGCTTCCATGCATATATAAAATGGAATATTACTCAGCCATGAAAAGAAACAAAATTGAGTTATTTGTCGTGAGGTGGATGGACCTAGAGTCTGTCATACAGAGTGAAGTAAGTCAGAAAGAGAAAAACAAATACCATATGCTAACACGTATATATGGAATCTAAAAAAAAAAAAAGGTTATAAAGAACCTAGGGGCAGGACAGGAATAAAGACGCAGACGTAGAGGATGGTCTTGAGGACACGGGGAGGGGGAAGGGTAAGCTGGGACGAAGTGAGAGAGTGGCATGGACTTATATATACTACCGGATGTAAAATAGATAGCTAGTGGGAAGCAGCCACATAGCACAGGGAGATCAGCTCAGTGCTTTGTGACCACCTAGAGGGGTGGGATAGGGAGGGTGGGAGGGAGATGCAAGAGGGAGGAGATATGGGGATATATGTATATGTGTATATGAATATGTACCACTTTGTTATAAAGCAGAAACTAACACACCATTGTAAAGCAATTATATTCCAATAAAGATTTTTTAAAAAGTACATTAGAGACAAGTCTTTTCCTAAGACAGAAGGTAGAAATGGTCATTGACAGACATCGGGGCTTCATAAATGGAGAAGAGCCTGTGACTGAAAGGCAGGGTACATCTTGGCTGAGAATGGGACACATGTGGGTAAAATGCCCATGTATCCAATATCAAAGAAAGGATTTAAATGATACACAGGCCGCCTTTGATAAGAACAGCTTATTTATAGTTTTATAGTTATAAAAAACTGCTCATATCATTCAGCTCTTTTATGAAGTATAATTTAGTATTATTTAACAAAAGGAGGTTTTAATTGATTAGGCCCTTAGTTGAGAGCACTGGTACGTGACTGTTGTATGCTATGTACCATTTGTCTTCCTTGCTATTCAAATCAATGCTTCTATTAGCCGCATCAAGAGTGCCCTCATAATTTGTCTGCGTTTTCTCATAATTTATGCAATTGTTTCAAGGGGGAAGCCCAATGCAACTCAATACATCTTTCCTAATGCCTTTAAAGCATTTCATTTGTAAAATCTGCTTTTATTAAGATGTCAATACTTCTAGCATTTGATGTAAAAAGTGAAATAGGGTCTATCAGATCTGAGGATCTCAAATATAATCTATAATTTTAAGTGTCTTTTTTCCCCAAATTCATAATTAAAGTTAAGCAGATTTTAATGTCACTTAGAAAATGACTTGATTCTTTAAGAAATACGACTGGAATACACTTGATATAGTACTTACAACATATTGGCAGCATAGAAAAAATGTGAAGTCAGGAAATATGAAGTAAAATATAAAGGGAGAGAAGTTAACTTTTATTTTTTTAACCTAGTGTCAAGCACATATCATGAGAGATTTGGATTACACATAACTAGCAAGACCCAAACAAACAAAATACCCTGTATTCTCAATTCTCCCTCTTCCTAGGTAGAAGAACTTGAGCAGAATTAACCTCTTTGAACTTCAGGAATTTTTAAAATAAAAACTGGTTTTCTTTATTATGTGTACAAGACTTTCTTTATCTTGAATCTCTTCTACAATCTGAGGGACAAAAGCAGGAGAGGCTTTTTACCCAAATACCATCATTATAGATTCATTGTGAGCAGATTCTAAAAATACTAATTTACATATAGGAGTCTATGTTTAGATCTATTATTAAATATAAAATTTAGTTCTGGAATGTTGTAGAGGCACTATTTTCTCTGACTTCAGCATTATGTTTTATTTTGTTTTGTTTCTTTTTATTATTATTTAAGTACAAGACAAAATCAAACTTTAATGTGAACTACTTCTGATATCCCTGGGGAAAAAAGTAATGAATCCTGTCCATGGACCAATGGGAGAGATATTTCTCATCACTTTAGGCTGTAAGGTTCATTGGTGGTTTTACACACACACACACACACACACACACACACACATTTATATTATGTTATATTTATATCAGATTGGCTTATTATTCTGCTTCATACTTTCTCAATCAGAGCTAAAAAAAATGCTGTTTCCAAACCATCTCTGGTCTATGAACATTTTATTACTGGTCCACAATAAGATCAATGTAAGTATTAAGCAATTTTTATAATATTTTCCCATCAGTACACTAGTCTCATTTTAATTTTTATTGGAGTCTACAAGATTATTAGCCTAACACTGAATTGGAAACTATAAGACAAAACAGAAAAACAACTTGTCCCTCTCTACAGATAGTTTGAGAATCATTGCATTGACTGCTCTCCAATCTTTGACTATAAGAGGCTTCAACCTGTCTCTAGCTCTCATTGATTTCTCATTCCATTCTCTTCTTGTCCACCAGGATATAGTCAAACTGGCCTCTCCTTCCTTCTGTGCCTTGAAACTTCCAAACTTATTCTTGCCATTTGAGCACTCTGTGCAGTTTGTGCTATGTATGTGTGTGTGCATACTTGTGTATGTACATGCATGGGTGTGTTTCTGTATGTAATGCTATTCCCAGAGGCCAACCCATGACTTGCCATCATTTGATCCTTGGTGACCATTCAATCTAGAGACACCATGCTTCCCACCAGCCTTGTTCCTGCAGCTCAGTTTTTATTACATCGTCAGAATTTAATTTTTATATCACTCATCAGGCTATGAATTATCTCATTATTTCTCTCACTTAATTGTCTACCTGTGTATTTCCTGATTCTCCAATCCAAAGTAGGAGCTTCATAACAGGAAGGATCAGGTATATTTTGTTTGTTGCTCTAAACTTTGAGCCTGGAATAGTGGCTGGAAGATAATAGGTACTCAACAAATACTGGCTATGTGTTAAGTACCGAGAGTCTTTATATAGCACTTTGTAGTTCAAAAAGTAATTTCTTATATATTATCCAATCTAATCTCATTAACCATAGAAATGCTATTATAACTTGAAATAATCTAATAATATCTCTCCATTAATGTTCTTCAAAACATTTAGTTTTACCTTAATTAAAATACATTTGATTGACTATAAGGTGAAGCATAAATCATGATACATAAAAAATAACTTTGAGGTTGATAACCTAGATAGGACAACCAATCCAGGACAAATTGGATTTCTACTTATTATTTGAGTTTTGATAAGTCCCCCAAAGTCCATGTGAATTCCAAATCCCTCATCTGTAAAAATTAATGTTAGGTCTGCATTTCTAGGTTTTCAAAAGGATTCAAGGAGATGACATATCTAAAATCATCAAACATAGGATTTGGCACATAACTTACTTTCTCAATTATCCCTTTAATCAGAGAGCATAAAGCTTGTTATTAATAATAAATTAATACTACACTTAACAAATTTAAATTTTATATGTTATTTGTTTACAAAGAAAAACCTGTCTCCTGTGCAGCAATTATATAATTATATATAAATACTAATCATATATATATATATTCTAAAAAAGGATTTTATTTTTATCATCAAACCCTAATTTTACCTGCTGAGAAAGCATTTCTCAACCTCCAGCAATTTTTACTTAACAATGAAAAATATTGTTCACTGTTGGGGCCATAATTGTAAATCTAATTTTCCATCTAGCATTCTTAGGGATTTACTGTCTGCTTAATTTGATGGTTTGGGACCTATTCATAATTATAATAAAAAATACATGTTAGAACACATTTCTGAATGACACGGTTATTTAATGACTGTCATTTCTACTGGCCAGAAACAGCATTACTGTCAGCATTTAGAGAGATTTATGGACTTGCTGTATATGATACAAAGGACAAACTGCAATCTATATGGAATTTCTACATATCCCCTGATTCCTGTTTCATATCCCAAACTTTATGTATTTCCTGATTCATGTCTTTATTAGTTTAGTTCATACCCTAGCTTAAACCTAATTTAACAGCTCCATTATCAAAATCTACTTGGTTTGAGTTAAATTTGGAAAAATAGAAATGGACTGGTCTGTAATAAAAATATTCATATATCAGTTAGACTTTAGAAATGCTTCCCTGCTGAGTATTCGAAAATGACTGGGTAAAATAAAAGTCTACAGAATTGCTTCTTCTAACTCAACCAGATGTCCTAATTTTCTCAGGAAAATACTATATATGTGGGAAAATATAAAACATTTTGGATACATTATAGGAATACTCTTCGGCAAAATCTCTCTGCCTTATAAACAGATAATGATTCATTAGTTCTGTAAATATTTCCTATTGGCCTATATTTGTGGACATAGGTGAGATACAAGAGATTCTAAAATAAATGTCTATTCTATAAACTGTGCTCACAACGTACTCTTGGTTACAATAAGAGTCAATTGCATTACAGTGGAGTAAATCATGGAAGCACATAGAAGGATACCTGATCTGGATATAGAAATCATTTCCATCCTGTTGATGATGGCTCTTGGCACATAAATAGGAGTTTGCCAAGCAAGAGTAACAGGAGGGCATTAGACAGTATATCAGAAAGTGCAATTTCAAATAGTTCAGGCTGACTAAAAAAATATACACAGATACAACTGATCAGACTGAGTAGGAAGCAGATAAAGGTGGAGTGTAATGAAAATTAGCTTTCAACCCTCCCATGAGAGGAGTTTGGGATGGCAAAAGAAGACTATCCAAGCAAATATAGGAAAGTCCAGGAATGGTCTCATGTGCCATGACTAAGAGTTTGGAACTTTATCCTGAATAACTGAAATGGGAAGCTGGCATGGTTAATTTTGCACATTTGAGCACTCATTCTAGCAGGTTTGAAATTCATATGTGCTTATACTTATTCTTTCCTATGACCTGAGGGCTGAGAGTTCTTCACTTTCTTCTACACTCCCATATCCATTCTTTTTGTTTAAAACTAAAGATTGGAGTCATATGAAAAGAGATATTTTCTTCTCACATTGTCTTCCCTAATAATATTTTCAAATTCACCATGAATTTTTTTAAGAAAAGAAAAGAGATTGCATTGAGTAAGAAACAAACTCTGCCCCCCCTTTTATCCCATCAAAAATTCCACAAGTGCAGGAAAGAATTGGAGGGGATTTCCAAAGGTGGCTCCATTGTGACATCTGCCCTTGATGTATAACAGAGTGTGACTCCTTGAGATGATGTACGGTAAGTGGAAGGACAGAGTGAAAAGAATGCACTGCCTCTATTATACTGTGATGTTACCCTTAAAATTTCCCCTCCTGAGGAGTATGTTTGTTTATATGTTTCCAAGACTAACAGAAACTACCTGTGTTGTATGTGTTTGTATGTGTGTGTGTAATATCCTTAAATAATTCTGAAAGTACAGCAGGATGGTGTCTGTGTATATATATATAATTAATAATAATTAATAAATAATAATTTAAAAACATATATAATTAATCAAGAATTAGAAGATTTCTAAAGACCCTAATTATGGTATTTCTCTCTCCCTCTCACCCCTCTATCTCTATCTCTGTCTCTCTTTCTCTCTAGCATACACACACACACACACTCTATCACATGTGCATAAATCTCTGTGAAATACAGACTAGCATAAACACATACACACATGGTAGCATATTCATTACTGACCAAGCATTTCAGTGGTTGAAGTCAATAATAGGCTTTTTTTTTTTTTTTCAATGAACAGGCAAGAGCTACCTGTCCTGGACAAACCAGTTTGCATACAAATGATGTGACAAGTTCCTCAAAGCATATCAAGCCTTTGAAGAACCTTAACAGTGATGCCTTCATGTATGTTTACTTCTAGTTTTAACTCTGAGATTTTTGAGTTTATCATAGGTCTACCAGGAATCTCTGTTCCAATCAGAATATAGGTAAAGAATGACTCGAAAGGTGGCTTACGTCATCTTCCATTTCTGTCCACTATCTCCTCACTTAACTAACACACAGAAGCATTTATTTCAAAATCCTATAATCATGCTCTGTTCACCAGAGCACAGTTCCCCAAATTGTATTCTGAGCAAAATTAGCCCCCCATAAATTATCATCCTGAATCAAATATATTTTGGAAACATTCCCTGCAACAAAATATTCTCTTCCTAAACATTCACAATTCAGGGAAATATATTAAATTCTCAATAATGGCACTTTGTTTACTGTATTTTACACAGAATTTTTTCAAACCCATTTGACTACAGAATCTTTCTTTCTTCACTATATTTACGCACATAACCACACACTCCAAGTGACAGCATGGGAATCCATTTTTAGAAACACTGACCTAGAAAGTAAAATAATGTATTAGTCTGTTTGTGTGGCATTCATGGACATGCATAATCTATTCTAATCCCTCATTCATAACTTCTTATCCCCTGAGATGTTAAAAATCTGGGAGAATACATTTCACTGTTAGAACTTCCTGATTCTATAATTTATATCATGGCTCAGCCTATGATCCCTCTGGGGCTACCCCCACAGAGTCTGTCTCAGGGCATAGTGACCTTTGCAATCTCTAGAACATCATTGCTCTATCCCTCATCTGGTGCTTCATAAAAATCCTTCTGTTGCTTTGCTAATTGCTCAAGAAAAAGTCTAAGTAGAACAGGTATTGGGTAGGAAGGCCACAGGAGGCTTTTGCAGGACAGCAATAGACAAAATTATAACTACTTTTGATGATCTTGAAAAACATATGTGGTAATAATCAACAGGAAGACACTGGAACTCACCAAAAAAGATACCTCACATCCAAAGACAAAGGAGAAGCCGCAATGAGACAGTCAGTAGGAGGGTCGCAATCACAATAAAATAAAATTCCATAACCTCTGAGTTGGTGACTCACAAACTGGAGAACAATTATACCACAGAAGTCCACCCACTGGAGTGAAGGTTCTGAGCCCCATGTCAGGCTTCCCAACCTGGGGATCTGGCAATGGGAGGAGGAATTCCTAGAGAATCAGACTTTGAAACCTAGCAGGATTAGACTGCAGGACATCGACAGGACTGGGGGAAACAGAGACTCCACTCTTGGAGGACACACACAAAGTAGTGTTCACATAAGGACCATGGGGAAGGAGCAATGACCACATAGGAGACTGAACCAGACATACCTGCTAGTGTTGGAGGGTCTCCTGCAGAGGCAGGGGGTGGCTGTGGCTGAACATGGGGACAAGGACACTGGCAGCAGAAGTTCTGGGAAGTACTCCTTGGCGTGACCCTACCAGAGTCTGCCATTAGCCCCACCAAAGGCCTGCAGGCTCCAGTGCTGGGTCGCCTCAGGATGAACAACCAACAGGGAGAGAACTCAGCCCCATCCATCAGCAGACAAGCGGATTAAAGTTTTAGTGAGCTCTGCCCACCAGAGAAACACCCAGCTCTACCCACCACCGGTCCCTCCTATCAGGAAGCTTGCACAAGCCTTTTAGATAGCCTCATCCACCAGAGGTCGGACAGCAGTAGCAAGAACTACAATCCTGCAGCCTCTGGAACAAAAACCACATTCACAGAAAGATAGACAAGATGAAAAGGCAGAGGGCTATGTACCAGATGAAGGAACAAGATAAAACCGCAGAAAAACAACTAAATGAAGTGGAGATAGGCAACCTTCCAGAAAAAGAATTCAGAATAATGATAGTGAAGATGATCCAGGACCTTGGAAAAAGAATGGAGGCAAAGATAGAGAAGACACAAGAAATGTTTAACAAAGACCTAGAAGAATTAAAGAACAAACAAACAGAGATGAACAATACAATAACTGAAATGAAAAATACACTAGAAAGAATCAATAGCAGAATAACTGAGGCAGAAGAACGGATAAGTGACCTGGAAGACAGAATGGTGGAATTCACTGCTGCGGAAACAGAATAAAGAAAAAAGAATGAAAAGAAATGAAGACAGCCTAAGGGACCTCTGGGACAACATTAAATGCACATTCGCATTATAGGGGTCCCAGAAACGGAAGAGAGAGAAAAAAGACCCAAGAAAATATTTGAAGAGATTATAGTCAACAACGTCCCTAATATGGGAAGGGAAATAGCCACCCAAGTCTAGGAAGCACAGAGTCCTAGGCAGGAGAAACCCCAGGAGAAACATGCTGAGACACATACTAATCAAGTTGACAAAAATTAAAGACAAAGAAAAATTATTGAAAGCAACAAGGGAAAAAGTGACAACATACAAGGGAACCCCCAAAAGGTTAGCAGTTGATTTCTCAGCAGAAACTCTACAAGCCAGAAGGGAGTGGCATGGTATATTTAAAGTGATGAAAGGGAAGAAACTACAACTAAGATTACTCTACCCAGCAAGGATCTCATTCAGATTCAATGGAGAAATCAAAAGCTTTACAGACAAGCAAAAGCTAAGAGAATTCAGCACCACCAAACCAGCTCTACAACAAATGCTAAAGGAACTCCTCTAATAAGGAAACACAGGGGAAGAAAAGGATCTACAAAAACAAACCCAAAACAATTAAGAAAATGGTAATAGGAACATACATATCGATAATTACCTTAAATGTACATGGATTAAATGCTCCAACCAAAAGACACAGGCTCGCTGAATGGATACAAAAACAAAACCCATATATATGCTGTCTACAAGAGACCCACTTCAGACCTAGGGACACATACAGACTGAAAGTGAGGGGATGGAAAAAGATATTCCATGCAAATGGAAATCAAATGAAAGCTGGAGTAGCAATACTCTATCAGATAAAATAGACTTTAAAATAAAGAATGTTACAAGAGACAAGGAAGGACACTACATAATGATCAAGTGATCAATCCAAGAAGTAGATATAACAATTATAGATATATATGCACCCAATATAGGAGCAGCTCAACACATAAGGCAAATGCTAAGAGCCATAAAAGAGGAAATTGAAAATAACAATAATAGTGGGGGACTTTAACACCTCACTTACACCAATGGACAGATCATCCACAAAGAAAACTAATAAGGAAACACAAGCTTTAAGTGACACAATAGACAAGATAGATTTAATTGATATTTACAGGACAGTCCATCCAAAAACAGCATATTACACTTTCTTCTCACGGCACATCTCCGGCACATCCTCCAGGATAGATCACATCGTTGGTCATAAATCAAGCCTCGGTAAATTTAAGAAAATTGAGAACATATCAAGCATCTTTTCGGACCACAACGCTATGAGATTAGAAATCAATTACAGGGAAAAAAACGTAAAAAACACAAACATACGGAGGCTAAACAATACGTTACTAAATAACCAAGAGATCACTGAAGAAATCAAAGAGGAAATAAAAAAATACCTAGAGACAAATAACAATGAAAACACGACCATCCAAAACCTATGGGATGAAGCAAAAGCAGTTCTAAGAGGGAAGTTTCTAGCAATACAATCCTACCTCAACAAACAAGAAAAATCTCAAATAAACAATTTAACCTTATACCTAAAGGAACTAGAGAAAGAACAACAACAACAACAACAAACCACAGTTAGTAGAAGGAAAGAAATCATAAAGATCAGAGCAGAAATAAATGAAATAGAACAAAGAAAACAACAGCAAATATCAATAAAACTAAAAACTGGTTCGTTGAGAAGAAAAACAAGATTGATAAACCTTTAGCCAGACTCATCAAGAGGGAGAGGACTCAAATCAATAAAATTAGAAATGAAAAAGGAGAAGTTACAACGAACACTGCAGAAATAAAAAGCATCATAAGAAAGTACTACAAGCAACCCTAGGCCAATCAAATGGACAGAAAAAAAGAGAAATGGACAAATTCTTAGAAAGGTATAACCTTCCAAAAGTGAACCAGGAAGAAATAGAAAATATGAACAGATCAATCACAAGTAATGAAATTGAAACTGTGATTAAAAATCTTCCAACAAAAAAAGTCCAGTACCACATGGCTTCACAGGTGAATTCTATCAAACATTTAGAGAAGAGTTAACACCCATCCTTCTCAAACTTATCCAAAAATTTGCAGAGGAAGGAACACTCCCAAACACATTCTACGAGGCCACCATCACCCTGATACCAAAATCAGACAAAGATACTACAAAAATGAGAAAATTACAGACCAATATCACTGATGAATATAGATGCAAAAATCCACAACAAACTACTAGCAAACATCCAATAAAGATGTTTAGGGCTTCCCTGGTGGTGCAGTGGTTGAGAGTCTGCCTGCCGATGCAGGGGACACGGGTTCGTGCCCCGGTCTGGGAAGACCCCATGTGCCAAGGAGCGGCTGGGCCCGTGAGCCATGGCCGCTGAGCCTGTGCGTCCGGAGCCTGTGCTCTGCAACGGGAGAGGCCACAACAGTGAGAGGCCCGCGTACCGCAAAAAAAAAAAAAAAAAAAAAAAAAAAAGATGTTAAAAAAATAATACTAGGAAACAGAATCCAGCAACACATTAAAAGAATGTGATCAAGTGGGATTTATCCCAGGGATGCAAGGATTTTTCAATATACATAAATCAATCAATGTGATACACCATATTAACAAACTGAAGAATAAAAACCATATGATCATCTCAACAGATGCAGAAAAAGCTTTTGACAAAATTCAACACAAATTTATGATAAAAACCCTCCAGAAAGTGGGCATAGAGGGGACCTACCCCAACATAATAAAGGCCATATACGAAAAACCCACAGCAAACATCATTCTCAATGGTGAAAAACTGAAAGCATTTCCTCTAAGATCAGGAACAAGACAAGGATGTCCACTCTCACCACTAGTATTCAACATAGTTTTGGAAGTCCTAGACACAGCAATCAGAGAAGAAAAAGAAATAAAAGGAATACAATTTGGAAAAGAAGTAAAACTGTCACTGTTTGCAGATGACATGATACTATACATAGATCATCCTAAAGATGTCACCAGAAAACTACTAGAGGTAATCAACGAATTCGGTAAAGTTGCAGGATACAAAATCAATGCACAAAAATTTCTTGCATTCCTATAGACTAACAACGAAAAATCAGAAAGAGAAATTAAGGAAACAATCCCATTCACCATTGCAACAAAAAGAATAAAATACCTAGGAATAAACCTACTTAAGGAGGTAACATACCTGTACTCAGAGAAGTATAAGACACTAGTGAAAGAAATCAAAGATGACACAAACAGATGGAGAGATATACCATGTTCTTGGATCAGAAGAATTAATATTGTGATAATGACTACCCTACCCAAAGCAATCTACAGATTCAATGCAATCCCTATCAAATTACCAGTGGCATATTTTACAGAACTAGAACAAAAACCTTAAAATTTGTATGGAGACACAAAAGATCCCAAATAGCCAAAGCAATCTTGAGGGAAAAAAACAGAGCTGGAGGAATCGGACTCCCTGACTTCAGACTATACTACAAAACTACAGTAATCAAGACATTATGGTACTGGCACAAAAACAGAAATATAGATCAATGGAACAGGATAGAAAGCCCAGAGATAAACCCATGCACCTATGGTCAACTAATCTATGACAGAGGAGGCAAGGAGATACAATGGAGAAAAGACAGTCTCTTCAATAAGTGGTGCGGGAAAGCTGGACAGCTACATGTAAAAGAATGAAAGTACAACATTCCCTAACACCGTACAGAAAATTAAACTCAAAATGGATTAAAGGCCTAAATGTAAGACCAGACACTATAAAACTCTTAGAGGAAAACATAGAAAGAATACTCTTTGACATAAATCACAGCAAGATCTTTTTTGACCCACCTTGCAGAGTAATGGAAATAAAACAAAAATAAACAAATGGGACATAATGAAACTTAAAAGCTTTTGCACAGCAAAGGAAACTATAAACAAGATGAAAAGACAACCCTCAGAATGGGAGAAAATATTTGCAGACAAATCAACAAAGGATTAATCTCCAAAATATATAAACAGCTCATGCAGCTCAATATTAAAAAAACAAAAAACCCAAACAAAAATGGGCAGAAGACCTAAATAGACATTTCTCCAAAGAAGACATATGGATGGCCAAGAGGGACATGAAAAACTGCTCAACATTGCTAATTTTTAGAGAAATGCACATCAAAACTACGAGGTATCACCTCACACCAGTCAGAATGGGCATCATTAGGAAATCTACAAACAACAAATGCTGGAGAGGGTGTGGAAAAAAGGGGACCCTCTTGCACTGTTGGTGGGAATGTAAACTGATAGAGCCACTATGGAGAACAGTATGGAGGGTCCTTAGAAAACTAAAAATAGAATTACCATATGACCCAGCAATCCCCCTACAGGTCATACACCCAGAGAAAACCATAATTCAGACAGACACTTGCACCCCAATGTTCAGTGCAGCACTATATACAATAGCCAGGTCATGGAAGCAACCTAAATGCCCCTCAACAGATGAATGGATAAAGAAGGTGTGGTACATATATACAATGGAATATTACTCAATCATAAAAAGGAACGAAATTGGGTCATTTATACAGACGTGGATAGACCTAGAGACTGTCATACAGAGTGAAGTAAGTCAGAAAGAGAAAAACAAATATCGTATATTAACACATATATGTGGAATCTAGAAAAATGGTGCAGATGAACTGGTTTGCAAGGCAGAAATTGAGACACAGATGTAGAGAACAAACATATGGACACTAAGCAGGCAATAAGGGGTGGTGGGGTGGTGGTGGTGGGGTGAATTAGGAGATTGGGATTGACATATGTACACTAATATGTGTAAAATAGATAGCTAATAAGAAGCTGTTATATAAAATAAAATAAAATAAAATTCAAAAAAATTATTAAAAGAAGAAATACATGTTTGAATTTCTCTGACTCAAAATCCAAAAGCAAAAAATTGAATTGTTTTAAGTTAATTTAAAAAACAGTAAATCAATTGCATATTCCTATGAGATATGTTAAGATTAAAACAAATCATAAAAAAAGTTCCATAATCATATTGTTAATAATAATATTGGGTGTTGTCATTGATATATTTGTGTATATATTAGAATAAATAATGATTTTAGTATCATTAGGAATGAAGATTTCACTTAGAAAAAATATAAACATAAAATTATTGTTCTCTAAGTGAAAGAAGCCAATCTGAAAAGGCTATACACTGTTGGACTCAAACTATATGACATTCTGGAAAAGACAAAACTATGGAGATAGAAGAAAGATCAGTAGTTGCCAGGGACTGGGTGGGGGAAGGAAGGAAGAACAGTCAGAGCACAGGGCACTTTTTTTTTTTTTTTTTTTTTGTGGTATGCGGGGCTCTCACTGCTGTGGCCTCTCCCGTTGCGGAGCACAGGCCCTGGATGCGCAGGCTCAGCAGCCATGGCTCACGGGCCTAGCCGCTCCGCGGCATGTGGGATCCTCCCAGACCAGGGCACGAACCCAAGTCCCCTGCATCAGCAGGCGGACTCTCAACCACTGCGCCACCAGGGAAGCCCCCACAGGGCACTTTTAAGGCAGTGAAATTATTCTGTGTGATAATGGTGGATACATGCCATTATAAACCCAGAGACTGCACAACACCAAGACTTAATCCTATTCTAAACTATGAACATTGGTTGACGATGATGTGTCAATAGGTTCATCTTTTGTAACCATGTACTTCTCTGGTGCCAGAGCTTGAAAATAAGGGAGGGTGTGCATGTGTGGTGGCAGTGGATACAGGCAGGCATACCCCATTTAATTGTGCTTCAATTTATTGTACTTTGTAGATATTGCATTTTTTATAAATTGAAAGTTTATGGCAACCTCGCACAGAGCAGACCATCAGTGCCATTTGTCCAACAGCATTTACTCACACTTAGTCAATGTGACCAAATATGTCACATTTTAGTAATTATTGCAATATTTCAAACAGTCCACCAGCAAAAAGATTATGATTTGCTAAAGGCTCAGATGATGGTTAGCATTTTTTAGCAATAAAATATTTTAAATAAAGATATGTACATTATTTTTTAGACATGATCATATTGCACACTTAATAGACTACATGATAGTGTAAACTAACTTTTATATGCGCTGTGAAACCAAAAATTTTCATGTGAATCACTTTATTGCAATATTTGTTTTATTGCAGTGGTCTGGAACAGAACCCTCAATATCTCTTAGGTATGCCTATATATGGGACTCTCTGTATTCTCCACTCAATTTTGCTGTGACCCTAAAAGTACCCTAAAAATAAAGTCTATTAAAAATTCTTAAAAAAAAGAAAAACATTGTGGTGAAGAAGCATATGCTCCCAATTATGGCTGAGAAATGACATGGTATGTGTAACAGAAGAGAGTCTGAGACCTGGATTTCAGTGCTTATCTTGCCACTAATGATCCATAATGCCCTAAATGATCATAGTGGTCTTGAATTTTTGTGGATTTATCATGTTTACATGGAAATAATAAAGTCTCACTCAGAGAACTGCTTTGAAAATCAAATAAAATCAGTGGTGTGAGTGGGAATATCTCAAGTTATCAATAAATATATTGTATCATTTCAAGCCAGAAATTTAATAATTACTATAGTGATAACTAGCATTTATTATTATTATTCTCAATGTATTATACTAAAGAACATACCATACAATATTTCATTTAATACATTAATTTCATTTAATTCTGCTAGTGTCTGTCTCTATTTCCAAAATAGGAAAACTAAGTTTCCAAAGTTAAATACCTGGCACAAGGTCATAGAACAAGTAAGAGGGAAGCTGACATTTAGAGATCACATTCTTAACCAGTAAGCTTTACTGAATGCTCCTAGTGGTATCCAACCTATTGTATAAATCTGTTTATCCTCACCAAGGCTAGCACAGCATTGAGCGTGTCCCAGCTAGCAAGGAACTAACAGATTTATTCATTCACAGAGATGCAATGTCTTAGTGGAAACGCTAGTCAATGGGAAATATGACAACTGATACCTATTTAGTCAGCTGTTAGTTCTAATTAGCCAGAATTTGATACTAAATCCATTGTTTTACATCACAGCCTGTTAGTTCCCAGAGTAGAAAAATCTGCTTCCATAGGGCATTTGAACTGGAGTCCACAATATATATATCATTAAACACATTCATTAGGATACATTGGGTGCCAAAATTCATATAGCTGAGTTTTCTTTTTTTAATGTGGGAATAGGGACTATTAAAAAAGTTACTACTTGTGAAACTTGATGTACCTTTCTTAATTACTTGGTTCTAGTCCAAATTGTTATGAAGAACAGGGCACAAAGAGAAGAAATGAGTAATCTAAATCTTAACAATATGTCCGTGGCAGGGCTGTGACACTAGTCTCTGTGTCTCAGTAATATTTGTGGGGATAATTTTAGCTTCTAGTCTTTAGAATGCCATACTCTGTGAGGAACTAGAAGTTTGAATAAATTATTGAGTATTCCATGATGGATAGAACTTCTAGGTCAGATGGACCCACGAAAAAGAACTGGAGGACAATTAGACTGAATTAAGATATTGAGTCTCTAATATCTTGAACTATATTCAGTACAAGTTCTTTCTTAAGGAGGGAATTTTTGTTATTGTTCTGTTATGTTGCTGCTGTTGTTTTATTGAGCAATCAAGGAGATGTTGAAATTTTGCATGGCAGAAAATCTCCCTATCTTGACCTTCCTTAACTAAAATACGTATCAGGCCTTCACGAAGAATTTGCTAGAGTCAGTGGTAAAGGAAGTTGAGACCAAAGGAGGGAAAAAATGGTTGAAGGGCACACACATAGCATGAACGAGATAAACTGAACTCAGTCTTCCAATGCCCACTCTCATCTGCTTTTGTTTCTTTTTACAATATTAAGGTATAAATAATAGGGACACCTTCTCTTCATCTTCCTTGTCATTATATCATTTTTATGATAATTATAAACAATTTAATGAATTTTAACTGTATAACAGTACAGTTACACTTTTAAATGTTAAGTGTTAAGTGCTTTTAAGTGTTATTTAATATTATATTTGTCATTATTTATTATTCACCTCTACTCTGGAAGGAAAAGATAACCATTTTGTAGATGATTTAGCTGAAATTCAGAGAAGTTTGCAAAATCTGCAGTCTCCCTGGAGTCTCCTTTGGTGTGGATGTTGCATTCAGAGCCAGAAAGCCCAGAGGAGAACTTCAGGAACAAGTGCAACAGATAGCAGAAGTGATAGGAAATCAGACAGTTTCAATAACTTAGCAAGAAACAAACGGAGGGTGACCATATCCAGATTAGAGAATGAACTAAACCAGCTACTGACTAAAAATCAGCCAGTAAGAACAGGAAAGATCAAACACACGAGGGACGTTGCCCTGCAGACGAGATGAGATCCAGAGCATGCCACTTAAATACACCCCGCTGCCAAGAGGTCACATGATTCTTCCCTCACACAAAGATCTTGGAAGAAGAAAGGCTATGGGTGCAGAAATCATTGAGCCTGAACATTCATCCCCCAGATCTCAATATTATGTAACTACATTGTTTAGTTCCACCTCCTCTCTTGCTGTCGTACATGTCATTTGGAGGGAAGCTGGTAGTGCTCTGAACACTGGAAGGCCAAATTCCTATTAGACACATTAGATTATATAAGTTCTACTTTCTTTTCCCAAAGTTAAACTCTGTGTTAAGTTGTATCCTGCTACTTGTTCAACAGCCATGGTGTAAACCCTTTTACTGTCATAGTACACAATTTTTCAAAATAGATCACAGTCTACAGAAACTTGCTGCACTTAATTATCATGAATTCAGAGCCTCTGAATCCTATTTTTTTTACTCTCAGTTTACCTAATTTAGTACTCAAGACAATATTGGTGTATTCTGTTAATGTGGACCAGAGATAATGATGATAAGCATAAAAAAACTAAATAATAACAGAATATACTTATTCATCAAGATTCCTCCTGTGTTTAAAGAAGAACTCATTTATTTATTAATTAAATATTGAAACATGTTTACTGTTGAAATACAGTAAAGGACCAATTAATTACCATTAACACCTTAGATAACTAATTGATCACTTCTATGCATATGCTGTATTCAGTGTCAGAAATTACATAGAAAATGGCCCTATTTCTATGGTGGTAACCATTCTGCAATAAATAAATGTATCACATCAACACACTATACACCTTAAATTTACACAATTTTATATGTCAATTATATCTCAGTAAAACTGGGGAAAAATATTCTTTTCTATTTCTATTCTCTATATCTCATTAATAGAATATCTATGTGAGGTTTTAAATTATTGTTTTTAAAGGCTACCATTTTAGTTAATAAATGTGAAATGGGTTTGATTGATCAATAATTACCTATGAACATTAACATGGACGAGCAATGGCTCTTCTAGATGGAGAAAACTGTATGCTCAAGGCTAGCTGTCCCTATATGCTTGAAACATATTCCTAGGCATTTCTCATTCTATTTATATTCTTATAATGCCCAAAGCCTGATACTGACAGTTACTGTAAGTTGTCTTTTACCTAGCCACACATCAAATTGAGTATCCCTTCCTAATTACTTGAAAAACATTTTGTTTCTGATGTCTGAGATTCTGTGTCTGTTATATAGGGCAGGATCCAGGAAAATGGATATAATCCATGGGAGTCCTACAGAAATTACACAGATTTAGTCAAAAATTTGAAAACTCCAGCACAACGGAGCAAGAAAAAAAGTGTTGGCTTTATTTCTTAAAAAAAAAATAATAATAATAAATAAGGGTAGAGGTACAACAGTGAAAACTTAGAGAGGCTCAAAGACAGCCCTTAATGACATCTCATTTCACGTCCGCTGAGGTTCATGGGGCCAGAGTCCAATCTGAATTTGTCTTGCACATAGCACAGACAACCCACTTCACTTCCTCATATACTGCCCTAAGCCACTGTGCTTAGGGTGTTTTGCCAGGATGGTACTGAAGAGACCACTGACAGTTGTCATTACATCTACAAATGCCATCTTCCTTACTGAGAACACTTTTGAGGTAATTCTGAAGAATCTAACAGGAGAATGCACATGGAGTCATAAGCTGATTTATAAAATGAACCCCAAACCAATGGTTACAAGGTATTTCTTATCAATGAAGAAGAGAGGTGTTACTTTCTGATGAGTAACACCCTCCTCCAGCTCTGCCTTCTATTTTCTTACCAAATAACAGGGAAAATGATCACCGTAACCCAGATCGTCGTAAGGGCAGTTGGGGGATCATAAACATGGTTAGCTTAAAAAGTGCCCCCTTCAACTATTCATCAGTAATATAAATTAACTGATTTTTAGCTAACATTTTGCGAGTAATTTCCATGTTCTAGGTGCTATGTTAAACACTTTAGATGTAGCAATTCATATAATATGCCTAGTAATTCCAAGAGGTAGATACTAATATTATCTTATTTTATAGAAAACAAGAATAAGGCACAGAACATTCTACGGGGAAGCAACTCACTTCCACTGTTTGGATGGCCTTTCAGAAATGTTGCAAGTTGAGAAAAGAAGATGGGCCTTGATATTCTTGCAGTTAGTGAAAATGAGCTGCCCCCTGTGAAGTGAACTGCCTCAGGGAAGGGGAAAACCTTGGGTGAGGCATTTCTTTCTGTTGAGGGCAATTAGAGGGGAAATACTCAACCACTAGCACTCAGCAGCCAAGAATTCCAACTATGAGGAGAATCAATCGGTGTCCCAGTCCTGAAAGTGGATCTCAGTAATGCACTACAGAATCCTCTACACTGCCTAGTGCACAAGCTCTAGATGTGTGATATAGTCATGGATAAATTAATGAATGAAGGGATGATTGGAACATATTTGTCTGGTTTATCATCTGAAGAGGAATCTTTATTCAGTCCTCCTAGGGTGCTATCATATTCACTATGTTCAGATTTCTGTCTTCCATTTGGAAGAAGAAGCACAATCTGAATTATCATCAAGGAATATCCATATATTCCAAATGATGAATATGGAACATGAGAGCCATCCAGTGGAACAGGAAGTACAGGGTTTTAGTGAAGACAACTCTGACCACCCAAGACAAATAGAAGGAAATGGACTGTCTCAAAATATCACCACAAAGAATAATAACTTTAGAGACAATGATGAAATTAGATTGTAAACTAGAATAATAGAGAAAGAAGGGAATTACCATATAGTGAGGTTTGTGCTATGTGTTTTACTTGTATTGTCAAACTGAATTTTTAAAACCCTTGAAGCATTAGGATATCACAATTGGATGAGGAAATTAAGCTTTAGAAAAGTAAAGTAAGTTGTCTAAGGTGACACAGCTTGAACACAGATATGTCTACATCAAAATTCAGTGATCTTGTCTATAGAGGTTATAATTACTGTCTCTAAAATTCATGTTTATTATTAAGCAATCATGACTGCAATATTTGACATTAACAGCCATGTTATAGTTTGCCATAAAATAGTATTTTTGAATTTATTTTGTATTTTTTCTTCATAGCTTGTCTAATAAACAAAGCAAAAAATGATAGTTCTTGGTTTACATATGAGAAGGTTTAGGCTTAGAAGAGGGCTCCTTTTGCCTTTTCCATTTCCTGGCCGGCTATGTCATTTGTTATTCCTCTGGAATGAGGGAATTTCCATCTCCATTTTTTTTTTTTTTTTACCAGAGATGACACCATTTTGTATATGTTAGACAATATGGGTTGAATTTTAACAGACTGAAATATGCAGTGTCCAGAGAAGGCACAGAGTCATCTGGCTCATTTCTTTGGTGATGCCTTCCCTCCAAAATCACACTTAGAAGGGTTTTGAAACGGCAAAGTGACTTGTCCAAAGTAACTCACCTTGGACATTGCAGAGTCAAACCACAAAAACAGATTGTCTGTTTCAAAACCACTTGACATATATATATATTTTTTTTTTTTTTTTTTGCGGTACACGGGCCTCTCACCGTTGTGGCCTCTCCCGCTGCGGAGCACAGGCTCCGGACGCGCAGGCTCAGCGGCCATGGCTCATGGGCCCAGCCGCTCCGTGGCATGTGGGATCTTCCCGGACCGGGGCACGAGCCCACGTCCCCTGCATCGGCAGGCGGACTCTCAACCACTGCGCCACCAGGGAAGCCCACCACTTGACATATTTTTGATACAACAGCTGATGTTGTAGTTTTTGATGTGCTGATAAAGCAATCTTTTCTTAGTTTTTCAGAGTTCTTGCTTCTTATAAAATGCTTAAGCTCTGCTTCTCCCAAATGATGGGAAGGAGGTGGAGCCAAGGTCAGATGGGATAGTCTTCTGCCCCAGATAATAACCATATTGGTCTCTCTGCCTACTCCTGGATTCTCACTTAATGATACTTGACAGCATAGTTTTTGTTCTCCTACAGAAGCAGTGGTGGGGGAAAGCTCTTGTGTTTCTCTCTCCTGCATCTTTTAGTTTACATAAAATTCTTTTGAAGTCACATGACCTTCGCTTTGATCACTTCTAGTTTCATTACATACAACAATCTCCGTATTACTCATTTTTTTTTCAATTTTCTATGTCAAGGGATTTGTTTAAACTTCAACTCTTCTCCATTCAGATAGTCACTTCAGAGAAACTTTAACTTTTTTATCAGCCAAGTAATTTACATGTTCCAAGTAATTCTGTGGAACATGTTCTTTCTTGCCCTCTGTTCTTAATGGTAAATATATCTATCTATATAAATCTATATCTATATCTCTATTTACATCTATAGAAGAGAGAGAGGCAGAGACAGAGAGAGACAGAAAGAGAGAGAATACAACTCTAGAACTAAAGGAAATATTTAGGTAAGGACAGAGAAATCTGAGAATCTAAGAATAAGAAGAGTACACTGGTAGCATATGGAGAAATCAGCTTTAAGTTTTTCTTTGGCCTGGAGCTATATAGCCATAGAATAGAGAAATACAATTCTCCTCACAAGCCACTACAACCCTAATATATTAGAAGTCTAAAAATGGGATTTAGGGCCAAAGCTCTCATTCATCTATCTGTCAGTCCATCCATCTACCCATTTTCTCATTTATTCAATTCAATATTCATGAACACTTAATAGATTCTAGCTACTAGCAGATCATTTCACTGTTTTGATTTGGTTCCTACATGCATATATCTCCCTCAGAAGATATTACTAGGTCTTTAGACCATAATCTGACCTCAGATTCTAGCACAATGACAAATATGCTAAAAGAAACATTTATCAAAACTGTTAATTTGCTTATTGTTAGGCCATTTTTATTTTTATTTTTATTTATTTTTATTTTATTATTATTATTTTTTTTGCGGTACGCGGGCCTCTCACTGTTGTGGCCTCTCCCGCTGCGGAGCACAGGCTCCGGATGCGCAGGCTCAGCAGCCATGGCTCACGGGCCCAGCCGCTCCGCGGCATGTGGGATCCTCCCGGACCGGGGCACGAACCCGTATCCCCTGCATCGGCAGGCGGACTCTCAACCACTGCGCCACCAGGGAGGCCCTAGGCCATTTTTAAATAACTCCTTTTTCTTATACTTTTCTCTTCATGAACTTTCTCTCAGGACAATTTCTCTCTTTTCTAAAATTCTGTAATGGTCCATTCAAATAGGCTACAAAAATAGTTTTCATTTTTCTGAAAAATCATAGGTTTGTTATATACCTGTTCTAAGGTAAGCTATACATTCTTATTAGATATACCCTCTGAAAGTTTCTTTACTAATTAAAATGGGTTATTATTTACTATTAAAATTAGGGATAAGGGCTTCCCTGGTGGTGCAGTGGTTGAGAGTCCGCCTGCCGATGCAGGGGACACGGGTTCGTGCCCCGGTCCGGAAAGATCCCACATGCTGGGGAGTGGCTTGGCCCGTGAGCCATGGCCGCTGAGCCTGCGCGTCTGGAGCCTGTGCTCTGCAACGGGAGGGACCATAGCAATGAGAGGGCCATGTACCGCAAAAAAAAAAAAAAAAAAAAAAAAAAAAAAAATTAGGGATAAAAGAGAGACAAACTGTCAATAACTTTACCTCAACTTTCATACATGTTAATCTTCACAAAATACTTCAAGGGGAAGAATCATTAAATCACTTTCAAGGAAGACAGCACTGAGGCTTCAAGAGTTAACCTCTGTCAGTGGTTAGGAAATTCAATCATGATGGAACTGAGATTTATCTCAGACTTGTCCAAATCCAAAGTCTTTACTATTGCTACCAGACTAAAGAAGAGAGGGCTATTTACAACTGGAGGAACCATTGGGTGTTATCCGGCTGGTTTCTACTTCTCATGATTGATAATTGTTATTGCTCTTTTGTCTCAGAGCCTTTCCTGGTGGCTATTCTCTCTCTCAGACCACTAGGCCATTATATCTGTGAATGATCTCCTCTTCTATTAAAGCAGTTGGTACCTCCAACTTTAAGTGTGTCCGTGTGTAATTTTAAATGCAGTGCCTCTTTCCCCTCTGCAGCTAACCCCCTCTCCATCCCAACTATGCAAGTGGCTGAGACCTACCATTGCAGTGGTTAGTTGTATTAACTTGAAAAGTAGTCACAGATCATAAACCTCCCACATAAATTATGCTCAAATAAGACGTGCGTAGAAATTTACGTTCTAGATCACATTTATTTCCAAGTTGCACAGTGTTCACAGCATTTCCCCCTGGTTCATGTAATGAATCCTTATTTGTTTAATGATAGTGATTAGATGCTTTAAATTACCAGAAATAAAATCCATTTCCCTCAGCACTGGCCATATATATGAGAACT
Organism: Hyperoodon ampullatus; assembly: GCF_949752795.1. Taxonomy (NCBI): domain Eukaryota; kingdom Metazoa; phylum Chordata; class Mammalia; order Artiodactyla; family Ziphiidae; genus Hyperoodon; species Hyperoodon ampullatus. The sequence continues at coordinate 23,008,937 of NC_136931.1, read as the reverse complement.
TTCAGTCGTGTATTCTCTAGGCTCTTTTTTATAATGGTACTAAATACATATAAACAAGCATCTGTTGCAATACATTAAATGTTTTCTCCTTATGTACTGCATGTATATTAAAAACAGAATGTGTTATTTAAAATATTAGTCATGCTCATGGATTAGAGTCTTTATTTGTGAAGAGCTAGCACATAATAAAGATCACCGAGTGAATACAGCGGAGTGTATCTTTCTCACTCAAACAGGCACATCTTCACTTGACTCTGTTTTCCATTTATTATTCAGGATCAGTGTTCCAAAGTACTTAGAATCTACATCTACAGGAGGTCATAACTCTCCTTGCTTCAGGTGATTTTAAAGAAAATGACTACTTTGTCTTGAGCTATACAGAGATTCAAATGCAATTTTGACATTTGCTCCCTTGAAATAATGGTGCTGATTACATTCAAAATTATAATAGAAATTGAAAATTAAAATGACAGAAAAGAAGGCTCTGGAGTTCAGAAAAATGTATATAAAATAGGGTCACAGAGGGAAAGAATAGTTGGAAAATAGTATGCTGACAATGATTTTAGAAATAAAATGTTAATAAGTATAATGGAGGCTTATATATTCCATGTAGAATGAGGTGACTCTTACCCTACTATTCTGGGTGTAGTAACGTTTGATGTGTAAGAAATTAGATGGAACATGAATTAAGCTGTTCAAAATAAGAAAGGTCAGTATATAGACATTATCTGAGATTTCTTTCATTAATTTTACTGCTTACAAATTCAAGTGAAATCGCAGAATAAAGCCAACTGTATAGATATGCCATTTGACCCAAACCCCTCAAAAATAATCATATTTAACCTCTGTCACCAATCTGTAATAAAGTGCTTTGCCCTTGCATTAGCCAATAAGTGGCTTCCACTCTCTCCTCCCATTTGTACACTTTTGTAGGCATATATTAAATGTCTGTGTAACAGAATTCCCTTCATTGAAGACCAACCTCTGGATGACAGTTTAACTACTGAATGATGTTCCAATTAATAAATTAATATTTTACCTTCAAATAAAATATGTGGTTTCATCCATATTAAAGCATTCTGCCATTCATTTATTCAGATAATGAATTTAAACATTGTATTAGTTTATTGCTATATAACACATTACTATCAATTTAGCAGCTTAAAACCCTATATATTTATCATCTCATAGGTTCTGTAGGTCAGAAGTCTAGGCATGGTGTACCTGGATTCTCTGTTCAGGGTTTCAGAAGACTACAATCCAAGTGTCACCCACAATACATCTCATCTGAGAGGCTCAGGGTCCTACACCAAGCTCATTCAAGTTGTTGGCAGAATTGAATCCCTTGTGGTTGCAATACTGAAGTAGATTTTTCTTGCTAGCTGCTAACCAGGGACCAATCTCAATTTCTAATGCTGCCCATAGTTCCCTGCCAAACAGCCTCTAAAAGAAGTTCACAACACCATTTGCTTTCTTCCAAGCCAGCAAAACTGCTTATCTCTAAGGCCTTCCTCTGGGACCAGCTGGAGGAAGTGCTCTGCTTTCAAAGGGCTCACCTACTTAGGTCAGCATAATCTCCCTTGTCTTACGATCAATGGATTTGAGACCTTAATTACAGCTGTAAAAGTCCTTCAAAGCAGTGCCTAGATTAGTGTTTGATTCAACAGCCAAAATAACATGTATATACCCTAAGGGTCTGACTCTTATAACCTTATGGGACATCTTAGAATTATACCTAACTTAAAAATATAAATGAAGGTTCTTTATGTAACAAAGAGATTTCAGAATAGTCTTTCATTGGGAAGCAGCATGACCATGTAGGTATATTTTCTGATGTCTTAACTGCATCTCATGAGCCTTAATAATTAGGTTTTTATTTTATTTATCTTCTATTATTCATCATTGATCATGACATGGTGTTTCCACACATACACCCTTTGTACAATGGCACTTAAACAAATCCAAGCTGGTAAAAAAGGAGTTTATACATACATACACACACACACACACACACACACACACACACACTTGGACTCAGACTATCTTGGGTTAAACTTCAAGATCCTGGGAAAGACTTTTTACCTTTGAAGAGTAAAACATCATATCTCTACTAGGTTTACAGGTAGGATGCCTATATGTCTTGGTTTACCCAGGAAAGTCCCAGTTTATCTTTGTTTTACTGGTGATATTATTAACAGTGCTACCTTTTATAAAATGCACCCATGTTTGGACAATAAATCATATGGTCTACTTACATGGCTATTGTGAGGATGTACTATGAAAATGTGTGTAAAATCCTTCAGTGTGTTTGGCTAATAGAAGGCACTCAAAGACCATTAGTATAGAGGCCCCTTTTTCACCAGTCTGGATTTGTGTAAATGTCATTGTACAAAGGATTTATGTGTGTAAACACTGTGCTGTGTTCACTGATGAATACTAAAAGATAAATAAAATAAGAACCCAATACTTCAAGCTTATGAGATAAAGCCAGGACATCAGAGAATTAGAAAACAAAAATTTAGAGCCAAAAGTTATAAGTAAATTTAATTTAAGAATGTATAATTTGAGTGATCAATTACTTTTTTGGGGAGGAAACTATATGAGAGTACTTAAAAGAGAAAATTTACAATGATTCTTAAAAGATGAATAGAATTTCTATCAATGAAATGGAAAGGAGAGGGCACTTCAGTTTGAAAACAAAATGAGATCCATCCCAGAGAATGGGTTAGAAATTCCATGTGGATAGAACACAGAATGATAAAAGGGCCCAGTGACAGATACAGCCTACAAGGTAAAATTGGTTCCAAATAGTAAAGGATTTTGACAGCTGGGCAAGGGGTTTATATGTTTTTCATAGGTGATTCACAGTCTGTCAAATGATTATGAGGCAAGGATTGAAAGAGGAAACGGAGTCAGGAGAAACCTCCAATAATCTGAACAAAAATAATGGAGTCTTGAGTTAAGATAGCAGTGGCTTAAAGAAAGAGGAAAGGGCAGAAATGTGGGAAATGGAAACACACACACACACACACACACACACACACATCAAAGCCGTATATGTTGAGATATCAATCACTAAGAGATGTATGAAGGATCTATTGAATAAAAGTAAAGAAAAATGTCAAGGTTCAGTAGTGAAAATACCTTAAATTGAGCCTATTCCTTATCTGATTGCTGTGTTTTTGTCAACAGGGCTCCTGCTCTGTTACCAGCACTATAATTATAAAAACTAAAGCAACTAATTAGAGATGGGGCTACATCTTGTCTAGTTAGTTCCACCTTGCATGCTGCATGGAACCTGGAAAGAAAGAAAGATTGACACAGGAACATCAAATTTAGCTTGAGTCTGCATGTTTAAGATATATAAAGCATTATATATATATGTGTATTTAAGTATATATGTATGTTTAAGTATATCTGTGTTTAAATATTAAGGTTTTAATATATATGTTTAAATATATTTTAAATGCACTCACATACCTATATGTACATATATAGGTATGTGTGTGTGAGCGTGTATTTCCTTACTGCCCCATCAGTTCAACTAACTAATCATCACCATGATGGAGGAACCAGAGGACAGGGAAGTCAGACAATACCTTTGTGGATGTTAAACCCAGTTTGGCACAACCTGGAAGTCTGTTGCTTAGATTATTTTTTTTCTTACTATAGCTCTAGGTGTTTCGGCCCAGCCAGAATGGCAGACAGAGGGTCAACACCGTATATATTCTCATATAGTATTCTATCTATTTAGCTTACCATTTTTCACCCCATTACTTCCAGTGATCCAGGGAGAGTATAAGTTCCAGCAGCATCCTTGACTGCCTTTTTTATACTCCCAGGAAGTGTAATGGTCTCTCTCTGCATCTGGTAACTGATACCATTAATTAGACCTGACAAATTAATGATAGGCTATATTAACCACATTTGTCTAAGCATTTCACAGATATCTCCTGCTTCCAGTGGGAATCATTTAGGCTAAAGTAAAATATTTAGAATCCTGGATTCATCAGAAAAGTCAGATTTCCTAATCTCAGAAGTATCTCCAGTAGGATTTAACAAAGGGTTGGGTTAAATCTGTTGCATGCATTCCATCCAAAAGCAGCAAAAATCTATCAACTGTAGATCAGCCAGATTGAAATCTCATCCCAGTGGATAAAAATCATCAGTAGTTCCCCATTACTTCTTAGCTAGAGAAGGCACTTCACGTTCTACCTTCCTAACATATCTATTTCCTTTCACACAAATTATATTTCAGTCTTGTTCAATTACCTGCTTATGCATGAGTATGTCTTGAGGGGTAATGCCAATTTGAAATTCATTTCATCTAGATAAACAGGATTTGGCTGTACCTGCTTGGTTCATCCTTATTTTATATCATGAGAGTGTGGCAAAGCAAAGAACGCACAACTTTATTCTTACGTTGTTCCAATGGCAATATATAGGTAGTAATCTGGGTAGCAGAACTATAAGCACTGATCCTTCATGCATCCACTTAACAGAGTACATGTTAGGTGCTATGCCAAGGCCTGTGATCAAGGTCACCCAGCAAAAGATAATTAGGGACAATCCCAGCATGCAGAGAGTCCTAACTCCTCTCTGTTTAGGCATCAGGTTATTAAGAGAATAGAGATGGAAAAGGTAGGGGGCTAGGCACAGCCTCAGGCTCTGAGGAATTTTGCCTCAGGAAGAAAGAAGGAGTCAACACAGAATTGGATTGTAAAGCAAACATAGCTACTTAGAGGAATCCAGTTAAAATCTGATCTCTTCCCATTTACCCCAAGGTAGAGCTAGGTCAACATGTCTTACGATCCAGTACGAGGTTCACTAAGTGACTCCACGGCCAAGCAGGGAAGGACTTATGCATAAATGAATGACGATGTTGTTTTCCCCTTTATTTGGACACAGGACAGTATAGGAACAACAGAGCTGAGGAGTCTAGTCATGGTCCTAAACATTTAGTCACAGCACTCAAACCCCTATAAATTCACCACCTGTGTTGGAAGGCATTAGGAGAAACAAAAGAAGTGTTATACATGAACCAGTGAAAGATGTGTGATTATAAGGACTTCTTTTCAGTAGTGCTCATGGACCAATGGCAAAAGTCTAAAGTAGGTGGCCATTCAAAACTTTTCAGAGTCTAAATTGGTGAATTAAGACATGATTTGGAAAGTATGTGTAGGTATATGTGCCTTCACTTAACAAAAAAATAATTTTCTCTTCTGTAAAATAGGGGCATTAATACTGATAGCTTCCTAACTCAAGCATCTGCAGCTCTACTTCTCCAAGAGTTTCCTCCAGCACCAGAGGTTTGCTAAATTGAAAGCAGTTCTCTATTTTGAAATACGGGGAATCAACACCTGAGGGCAACCCTCTGCCATTAGGGAATGGGAATTGGTGTATAAATAGTCTGGTCTCCAGTCCTCTGGATTTATAATTCTGAGCACGTGTCACACTGATTCTCAACAAGTCCTCAGGGCCTTGGAGCTTCAGTTACCCTCAGCAGTAACTAACAAACTTTTTATTACCTTTCTTCCTTTCTTTCTCATTTTACTCCCTCCCTTGTAATTTTTGATCACCTCCCAGCTGAAGTATCTGTACTCAAGGCCTTAGTGTCTCCTTCTGGGAAAACCCTAACTAGGATGAGAATTTTCCCCTCTTATTCCTTCACTTCACATAATGTTGTACCTATTCAGAGATTTAATTTAATATTTTATCATTGATTCCCTTTTATCTGTTTCCCTTATAAAAATTTAAACTCCTTAAATATAAGAACAAGATTGTGTTTAGCATTCTAATTTTAGTATTGTATTCAGTAAAAGGTTGTTGAATGGATGAATAAAAAATATGGAGATATAAATCTGAGTTATTCTCTGCCTTACTGAGTATTTCTGTGACCAAGATAGCAATAATTCAGTTGACAATAGCAGATGGTAATTTCCATATCCTCTAAGGATTTAAACCCTGGCTCACCACAGGCCACTTTTCAGGAAGCTGAGTTGCCCTCTCTCCAGAAAAAGAAACTAAAATAAATAATGCTGAAGCTTGGTAGTAGTATGTATAAATACTTGGTCATCCCAGGTAGGTTCAGGCAAGTGTTTGCACAAGAGAGCATGTTAGACTAAGAATCTCAGGGGCATTTGGGAAAGTTTGGGAAAATTAGATAAATAAGGTGACTTTGGGTGCCAATTTTTCCACTGTAGGAACTAACCCTCTATTTGGAACTACTCCTTCCATCTGAAATAGTTGTTCAACAAGTTGGAAGTGACACTAGACAAAATGTTTTGCTGTCATGTGTCAGGTAGCTTGATGCATTTCATGCCTGAATAAATGCAAAATGAAATTTTAGCTGAAGGAGATGGTGCAGCAAATGGTTCTTCACAGAGCTGGGAGGAAGGGATATGTCTCCCATGGAGCAACTCATAGTGACAATGTGCCTGATTCATATTTTAATTGCCAGAATAAAATCAAATATCCATAACTTCAGGCATGCTAATGAACAAGAAGCAGAATTAGATTTTTCTCTGCCTATTAAATTTTCTAATGTCGAGAGAAGCAAACAGAGCACTGTGGATCCAAATATTACCCCAAGGCGTTATAAGCACTAAAACTTGCAGATTAACATTGAATGGTTTTTTTAAAGACCTTTTTGAAATGACACTAATTCTTCAGCAACATAGTTTCCGCAAAAAGACATATGTTAAAATAATTTGCTAAATTTTTCTATTAAATTTCATTAAATTGGGACATACTGTAAAGTAAATATGACTTTTGATCCACTTTTTAAAAACTGGCTTGGACAAATATTCCTGTTTACCATAAGAATTTACTTTGTTACTACCTCTCCCTTTAAAAAGGATGTTGTTTACTATATTTTATTTACTAAAGAAAAATCATTTTTACTTTTATTAATTGCCAATATAAATATTAACCCTAACTAATGCTTCATTTCACAAGAGAAGTTTGCTTTCCAAAATAAGTCATTGTGATTTCAGCTTAAAAAATAAACACATATTTAATGTTTCAGTTTATCCAGGTGTTCTAGCTGTGGGGAAAACACACAATCCTGAAATTGTAACAACAGCTCCTGAGTTCTCATTGCAAAACATTCTACTTACTACAGGATTTTGATGTTATCACTATAGATTTGTTGCCATTTGAGAGGGGCAAGGGTGAGCTATGTTTTGATATTCTCTGGACGTTCCCAAAAATCAGAATATTGATATTTTCCTCCAAAAAGAGTTTCCTGAGTTGTGCAGGTTTATGAAAGTGAAAGAGGAATATGAAAGGGGAACACCCTGTCTACACATGCATACACTCATATCCACCTGGGATCTGGAAAATATAAAGCAGTGGGAGTGTACTTGGCTATCCAAGTGTGATAGTGCTTAGTGTGTGATAGATGAGAAAAACAAAAAATAATACGTATTTTAATAATGCAATTTTAAAACTGTGATCTTACATTTTTACTTTAAAATTCATATGTAGCTACTTAAGAAATCCCTAGTGACCCAGAAGAAAACATGGTAGAGTCTAGAATGATTGTGTGCCTGTGTGTGTGTGTGTGTGTGTACACTATGTTAAGCCCAATGTTAGACAGTAGAGGACAACAGTAATATGTTCCTTATCCTCACAGTGTTTATGTCACGGGATTTATAAAATAATAAAAGAGGTGTAAGCTGACAAAAACAGGAAAACATAAGTATGAAAATTCAAGTAATGCTATGTTCTATAATGAAAATTTAAGAATCTAATTTTCAGAATGACTGGAATTTGGGAAACTGGCAAGTGGGGACAAGAGTATCTATAGGATATCGAGATATACTAGCAATCTTATATATGTATATAGAGATATAGATATAATAAAAGTCATGTATATTTATTGTGTACAACATGATTATGTGATATACAGGTACATAGTGAAATGATTACTATAGTCAAGCTAATTAACATATCATATCACACAGTCACCATTATTTTTTTGTGATGAGAGCACCTTAAACCTACTCTCAGCATATTTCTACTATTCAATACAGTATTATTAACTATGTTTTGTTTTTTATTAACATCTTTATTGGAGTATAATTGCTTTACATTGTTGTGTTAGTTGCTGCCGTATAACAAAGTGAATCAGCTAAACGTATACATATATCCCCATATCTCCTCTCTCTTGCATCTCCCTCCCACCATCCCTATCCCACCCCTCTAGGTGGTCACAAACACGAGCTTATCTCCCTGTGCTATGCAGCTGCTTCCCACTAGCAATCTCTTTTACATTTGGTAGTGTATATATGTCAATGCCACTCTCTCACTTCGTCTCAGCTTACCCCTCCCCCTCCCCGTGTCCTCATGTGCATTCTCTATGTCAGCGTCTTCATTCCTGTGCTGCCCCTAGGTTCTTCAGAACCTTTTTTTTTTTTTTTAGATTCCATATATATGTGTTAGCATATGGTATTTTTTTTTCCTCTTTCTGACTTACTTCACTCTGTATGACAGACTCTAGGTCCATCCACCTCACTACAAAAAACTCAATTCTGTTTCTTTTTATGGCTGAGTAATAGTCCATTGTATATATGTACCACATCTTCTTTATCCATTCATCTGTTGATGGACACTTAGGTTGCTTCCATGTCCTGGCTATTGTAAATATATTAACTATGTTTATCATGCCTGTAGATAAGATCTGCAGACATTTATCCTACATAATTGCAATTTTGTCCTCTTTGACCAACATCTCCTCATTTTCCACCCTCCCAAGCCCTTGGTAAGCACCATTCTACTCTCTGCTTCTATGAGTTCCAATTTTTTTTTTCTTAAGATTCCACATGTAAGTGAGATCATATAGTATTTGTCATTCTATGTATGGTTTAATTCACTTAGCGTAATGTCCTCCAAGTTCATTCATGTTGTTGAATGTGGTAGAATTTCCTTCTTTCTCATGGCTGGATAATATCCCATCATCTGTTGACAGACACTTGGATACTTTCCATATCTTGGCTGTTGTGAGCAATGCTGCAATGAACATGGGAGATATTCTTCAAGATACTGTATCATTTCCTTTAGATATATACTCAGAAGTGGGATTGCTGGATCATATGGTAGTTCTATTTTCAATTTCTTGAGAAACCTCCATACTCTTTTCCACAATGGCTATGCCAATTTACATTCCCAGCAGCAGTGTCTAAATGTTCCCTTTTATCCACATCCTCACTGATTGTTGTCATCTTTTGTCTTTTTGATAATAGCTATTCTAACAGGTGTGAGGTGATATCTCATTGCAGTTTTGAGTTGCATTTCCCTGGTGATTAGCAAGACATTCCTTATCAGATTTTTTTAAATTTATTTAATTTATTTTTTTTATAAAGCAGGTTCTTATTAGTTACCCATTTTATACATATTAGCATACATATGCCAATCCCAATCTCCCAATTCATCACAGCACCACCACCACCCCGCCACTTTCCCCCCTTGGTGTCCATACATTTGTTCTCTACATTTGCATCTCTATTTCTGCCCTGAAAACGAGTTCATTTGTACCATTTTTCTAGGTTCCACATATATGTGTTAATATACGACATTTGTTTTTCTCTTTCTGACTTACTTCACTCTGTATGACAGTCTCTAGATCCATCCACATCTCTACAAATGACCCAATTTCGTTCCTTTCTATGGCTGAGTAATATTCCATTGTATATATGTACCACACCTTCTTTATCCATTCATCTGTCAATGGGCATTTAGTTGCTTCCATGACCTGGCTATTGTAAACAGTGCTGCAATGAACACTGGGGTGCATGTGTCTTTTTGAATTATGGTTTTCTCAGGGTATATGCCCAGTAGTGGGATTGCTGGGTCACATGGTAGTTCTATTTTTAGTTTTTTAAGGAATTTCCATACTGTTCTCCATAGTGACTGTATCAATTTACATTCCTACCAACAGTGCAAGAGGGTTCCCTTTTCTCCACACCCTCTCCAGCATTTGTTGTTTGTAGATTTCCTAATGATGCCCATTCTGACTGGTGTGAGGTGATACCTCATTGTAGTTTTGATGTGCATTTCTCCAATAATTAGTGATGTTGAGAAGCTTTTCATGTCCTTCTTGGCCATCCATATATCTTCTTTGGAGAAATGTCTATTTAGGTCTCCTGCCCATTTTTGGATTGGGTTGTTTTTTTAATATTGAGCACAGTGAGCTGTTTATATATTTTGGAGATTAATCATTTGTCCGATGATTCATTTGCAAATATTTTCTCCCATTCTGAGGGTTGTCTTTTGATCTTGTTTGTAGTTTCCTTTGCTTTGTAAAAGCTTTGAAGTTTCATTAGGTCCCATTTGTTTATTTTTGTTTTATTTCCATTACTTTAGGAGGTGGATCAAAAACGATCTTGCTATGATTTATGTCAAAGAGTGGTCTTCCTATGCTTTCCTCTAAGAGTTTTATAGTGTCCAGTCTTACATTTAGGTCTCTAATCCATTTTGAGTTTATTTTTGTGTATGTTGTTAGGGAGTGTTCTAATTTCATTCATTCACATGTAAATATCCAGTTTTCCCAGCACGGCTTATTGAAGAGGATGACTTTTCTCCATTGTATATCCTTGCCTCCTCTGTCATAGATTAGTTGACCATAGGTGCAAGGGGTTATCTCTGGATTTTCTATCCTGTTCCATTGATCTATATTTCTGTTTTTGTGCCAGAACCATATTGTCTTGATTACTGCAGCTTTGTAGTATAGTCTGAAGTCAGGGAGTCTGATTTGTCCAGCTCTGTTTTATTCCCTCAAGACTGCTTTGGCTATTCAGGGTCTTTTGTGTCTCCATACAAATTTTAGGATTTTTTGATCTAGTTCTGTAAAAAAAAAATGCCATTGGTAATTTGATGGGGATTGAATTGAATCTGTAGATAGCTTTGGGTAGTATAGTCATTTTCACAATATTGATTCTTCCAATCCAAGAACACGGTATATTTCTCCATCTGTTTGTATCATCTATTCATTACTTTCATCAGTATCTTATACTTTTCTGCATACAGGTCTTTGTCTCCCTAGGTAGGTTTATTCCTAGGTATTTTATTCTTTTTGTTGCAATAGTAAATGGGAGTTTCCTTAGTTTCTCTTTCAGATTTTTCGTCATTAGTGTATAGGAATGCAAGAGATTTCTGTGCATTAATTTTGTATCCTGCAACTTTACCAAATTCATTGATTAGCTCTAGTAGTTTTCTGGTGGTATCTGCAAACAGTGACAGTTTTACTTCTTCCTTTCCAATTTGTATTCCTTTTATTTCTTTTTCTCCTCTGATTGCTGTGGCTAGGACTTCCAAAACTATGTTGAATAATCGTGGCGAGAGTGGCCATCCTTGCCTTGATCCTGATCTTAGAGGAAATGCTTTCAGTTTTTCAGCATTGAGAATGATGTTCACTGTGGGTTTGTCATATATGGCCTTTATTATGTTGATGTAGGTTCCCTCTATGCCCACTTTCTGGAGAGGTTTTTTTTTTTTTAATCATAAATGGGCGCTGAATTTTGTCAAAAGATTTTTCTGCGTCTATTGAGATGATCATATGGTTTTCATTCTTCAATTTGTTAATATGGTGTATCATTGATTTGCATATATTGAAAAATCCCTGCATCCCTGGGATAAATCTCACTTGATCATGGTGTATGATTCTTCTAATGTGGTGTTGAATTATTTTTGCTAGTATTTTGTTGAGGATATTTGCATCTATATTCATCAGTGATATTGGTCTGTAATTTTCTTTTTTTTGTAGTATCTTTGTCTGGTTTAGGTATCAGGGTGATGGGGGCCTCATAGAATGAGTTTGGGAGTGCTCCTTCCTCTGCAATTTTTTGAAAGAGTTTGAGAAGGATGGGTGTTAGCTCTTCTCTAAATGTTTGATAGAATTCACCTGTGAAGCCATCTGGTCCTGGACTTTTGTTTGTTGGAAGATTTTAAATCACAGTTTCGATTTCATTACTTGTGATTGGTCTGTTCATATTTTCTATTTCTTCCTGGTTCAGTCTTGGAAGGTTATACCTTTCTAAGAATGTGTCCATTTCTTCCAGGTTTTGCATTTATTGGCATAGAGTTGCTTGGAGTACTCTCTTAGGATGCTTTGTATTTCTGCAGTGTCTGTTGTAACTTCTCCTTTTTCATTTCTAATTTTATTGATTTGAGTCCTCTCCCTGTTTTTCTTGATGAGTCTGGCAAATGGTTTATCAATTTTGTTTATCTTCTCAAAGAACCAGCTTTTAGTTTTATTGATCTTTGCTATTGTTTTCTTTGTTTCTATTTCATTTATCTCTTCTCTAATCTTTATGATTTCTTTCCTTCTACTAACTTTGGGTTTTGTTTGTTCTTCTTTCTCTAGTTCCTTTAGGTGTAAGGTTAGATTGTTTATTTGAGATTTTTCTTGTTTCTTGAGGTAGGCTTGTATTGCTATAAACTTCCCTCTTAGAAGTGCTTTTGCTGCATCCCATAGGTTTTGGATCATCGTGATTTCGTTGTCATTTGTCTCTAGGTAGTTTTTGATTTCCTCTTTGATTTCTTCAGTGATCTCTTGGTTATTTAGTAACGTATTGTTTACCCTCCATGTTTTTGTGTTTTTTATGTTGTTTTCCCTGTAATTGATTTCTAATCTCATAGCATTGTGGTCAGAAAAGATGCTTGATATGATTTCAATTTTCTCAAATTTATTGAGGCTTGATTTGTGACCCAAGATGTGATCTATCCTGGAGAATGCTCCATGTGCACTTGAGAAGAAAGTGTAATCTGTTGTTTTTGGATGGAATATCCTATAAATATCAGTTAAATCTATCTGGTCTATTGTGTCATGTAAAGCTGTGTTTCCTTATTAATTTTCTGTTTGGATGATCTGTCCATTGGCGTAAGTGCAGTGTTAAAGTCCCTGACTATTATTGTGTTACTGTCGATTTCCTCTTTTATAGCTCTTAGCATTTGCCTTATGTGTTGAGCTGCTCCTATGTTGGGAGCATATATATTTATAATTGTTATATTTTCTTCTTTGATTGATCCCTTGATCATTATGTAGTGTCCTTCCTTGTCTCTTGTAACATTCTTTATTTTAAAGTCTATTTTATCTGATATGAGTATTGCTACTCCAGCTTTCTTTTGATTTCCATTTGCATGGAACATCTTTTTCCATCCACTCACTTTCAGTCTGTATGTGTCCCTAGGTCTGAAGTGGGTGCCTTGTAGACAGCATATATATGGGTCTTATTTTGGTATCCATTCAGCGAGCCTGTGTCTTTTGGTTGGAGCATTTAATCCATTCATATTTAAGGTAATTAGTGATATGTATGTTCCTATTACCATTTCCTTAATTATCACAGGTTTGTTTTTGTAGGTCTTTTTCTTCTCTTGTATTTCCCACTTAGAGAACTTCCTTTAGCATGTGTTGTAGAGTTGGTTTTGTGGTGCTGAATTCTCTTAGCTTTTGCTTGTCCATAAAGCTTTTGATTTCTCCATTGAATCTGAATGAGGTCCTTGCTGGGTATAGTAATCTTGGTTGTAGGTTCTTCCCTTTCATCACTTTATATATCATGCCACTCCCTTGTGACTTGTGAAGTTTCTGCTGAGAAACCAGCTGCTAACCTTATGGGAGTTCTCTTGTATGTTGTCATTTTTTCCTTGTTGCTTTTAATAATTTTTCTTTGTCTTTAATTTTTGTTCATTTGAATACTATATGTCTTGGCATGTTTCTCCTGCCTGGGACTCTCTGTGCTTCCTGGACTTGAGTGGATATTTCCTTTCCCATGTTAGGGAAGTTTTCGACTATAATCTCTTCAAATATTTTCTTGGGTCCTTTCTCTCTCTCTTGTCCTTCTGGGATCCCTATGATGTGAATGTTGTTGCATTTAATGTTGTCCCAGGGGTCTCTTAGGCTGTCTTCATTTCTTTTCATTCTTTTTTCTTTATTCTGTTCCACAGCAGTGAATTCCACCATTCTGTCTTCCAGGTCACTTATCCGTTCTTCTGCCTCAGTTATTCTGCTATTGATTCCTTCTAGTTTATTTTTCATTTCAGTTATTGTATTGTTCATCTCTTTTTGTTTGTTCTTTAATTCTTCTACGTATTTATTCTTTTTTTTTTTTTTTTTGCGGTACACGGGCCTCTCACTGTTGTGGCCTCTCCCGGACGCGCAGGCTCAGCGGCCATGGCTCACGGGCCCAGCTGCTCCGTGGCATGTGGGATCTTCCCAGACCGGGGCACGAACCCGCGTCCCCTGAATCGGCAGGCGGACTCTCAACCACTGCGCCACCAGGGAAGCCCTACGTATTTATTCTTTAATTCTCTAGGTCTTTGTTAAACATTTCTTGAATCTTCTTGACCTTTGCCTCCATTGTTTTTCCGAGGTCCTGGATCATCTTCACTGTCATTATTCTGAATTCTTGTTCTGGAGGGTTGCCTATCTCCACTTCATTTCGTTGTTTTTCTGGGGTTTTATCTTGTTCCTTCATCTGGTACATAATCATCTGCCTTTTCATCTTGTCTCTCTGTCTGTGAATGTGGTTTTTGTTCCATGTGCTGCAGGACTGTAGTTCTTCTTGGTTCTGCTTTCTGCCCTCTTGTGGATGAGGCTATCTGAGAGGCTTGTGCAAGTTTCCTGTTGGGAGGGACTGGTGGTGGGTAGAGATGGTTGCTGCTCTGGTGAGCAGAGCTCAGTAAAACTTTAATCCACTTGTCTGCTTATGGGGGGGCTGGGTTCCCTCCCTGTTGGTTGTTTGGCCTGAGGCAACCCAACACTGGAGCCTACCCAGCTCTTTGGTGGGGCTAATTGCAGACTCTGCAAGGGCTCATAACAAGGAGTACTTCCCAGAACTTCTGCTGACACTGTCCTTGTCCTCACAGTGAGCCAGAGCCATCCCCCACCTCTGCAGGAGACCTTCCAACACTAGCAGGTAGGTCTGCTTCAGTCTCCTATGGGGTCACTCCTCCTTCCCTTGGGTCCTGATGTGCACACTACTTTGTATATGGCCTCCAAGAGTGGAGTCACTGTTTCCCCCAGTCCTGTCAAAGTCCTGCAATCAAATCCCACTAGCCTTCAAAGTCTGATTCTCTAGGAATTTCTCCTCCCGTTGCCAGACCCCCGGTTGGGAAGCCTGACGTAAGGCTCAGAACCTTCACTCCAGTGGGTGGACTTCGGTAGTATAAGTGTTCTCCAGTTTGTGAATCACCCACCCAGCAGTCATGGGATTTGATTTTATTGTTATTGCACCCATCCTACCATCTCATTGTAGCTTCCCCTTTGTCTTTAGATGTGGGGTAGCATTTTTTGGTGAGTTCCAGTGTTTTCCTGTTGATGATTGTGCAGCAGTTAGTTGTGATTCTGGTGCTCTCGCAAGAGGGAGTGAGCTCATGTCCTTCTGCTCTACCATCTTGAGCTAATTCAAGACATCCCTTATAAGATTTTTGATTTGCAAACAATTTCTCCCATTTCTTGGGTTTTCTCATCACTTTGTTGACTGTTTTCTTTACTGTGCCAAAGCCTTTTAGTTTGAACAATTATGTTTGTCAATTTTTGCTTTTGTTGCCTGTGCTTTTGGGATAGATCCGAAAATTCATTGCCCATACCAACATCAAAAAACTCACATCCTATATTTTTTCTTCTAATAGTTTTATGGTTTCAGGTGTCACAATTAAGTCTATTGTATTTTGAGTTGACTTTTTTCTATGGAGTGAGACATGGTTCTAATTTCTCTGTTCTGCATGTGGAAAAGCCAGTTTACCTATCATTTTTGATTTAAGATATATATATATATATATATATAAAACTATATAGTTAGTTGTACATACATACATAATTCTATATAATTGTTATATCATACTGATTGGTTGAAACTTTTATAATTAGAAATAGCCTTCTGATTCTCTAGTAGTATTTTTTTCTTATAATCCATTTTGTCTGATATTAAAATAGCCATTCATATTTTCTTACTATTGCTGATGAATGATATGACTTTTTCTATTCTTTTAATTTATATCTATTTGTATTTTTGAATCAAATGGGTATCTCCAGTAGACAGCATGTAGTAGGATCTTGGTTTTTTAGTCAATGCTAAGAACAGTTTGATTGGATAGTATTCCATTAATATTTAAGGTAATTGATATAGCTTATGTATTTATAAGGTTTTAAAATTATATTTTTAAGTTATCTTTATATTTATCTTCAACTGTTCTTCTTTATTGTAGTTACCACTTAGCATCATAACCTGCACCAATACATCTGTGCTCCTACCCATCATGTTTTGCTGTTACTGTGAAATGTTATATTTATATGTATTACATAGGTCCTAGGACATTATTTTATAAATATTATTTTATATTATTAATGTTTAAATCAGTTAAGAGAAGAAAGGAGAAAATATTCATATAAATTTTTTCACAATTACATCATTACCTTTACCAGTGCTCTGGTTTTGTTTTGTTTCTTTGCTCCTATGGATTTAAATTACTGTCTGGGTTCCCTTGCTTTCATCTGGAAGAGCTTCCTTTATCTTTACTCTTTAGTATCTTGTAAGTTGAGTCTTCTAGGAACACATTCTCTCAGTTTTTCCTTACTATGAACTATCTTTATTTCATCTTCATTTCAAAGGATAGTTTTGCTGGGTATAAGAGTCTTAGTGGATGTTTTTCCATTCCTTATAGTATTTTGAATATGTCTTAACACTCCTTTCTGGCCTCTATTTTGTGTAATGGGAAGCCAGCTCTTGATTTTATCAGAGTCCCATTGTACATAATTAATTGGTTACATCTTACTGATTTCAAGATTTTCTCTTAGTCTGTCCTTGTCTTTCTGTTGTTTGGATTGCACAGTTTCTATCAATATACCTTTAAGTTTGTTTTTAAATTTTTAGTTATTTATGTATTTGGCTGTGCCAGCTCTTAGTTGCAGCACATGGGATCTTTGTTGCCTCATGTGGGATCTTCGTTGCAGCATGAGGGATCTTTAGTTGTAGAATGCGGGTTCCTTTAGTTGCAGCATGCGGGATCTAGTTCCCTGACCAAGGATCGAACATGGGCCCTCTGCATTGGGAGCATGGAGTCTTAACCACTGGACCCCCAGGGAAATCCCAATCTACCTTTAAGTTTGCTGATTATTTCTTTAGTCAATTAAGATCCACTTTTGAACCCCTCTAGGATATTTTTCATCACATTGTAGGTAATGTAATTTTAGATTTTATTACAGAAATCTCAGCCTTCTATTTCTTGAATAGAACCTCACAACATGAGAGAATAGGTAAAGAAAGGGAGCTCATGAACTCTTGGCTGCAGTCACCTATAATTTAGCCTTTGTAATATGAAGCTGGGAGGGCTAAGAAATTCTGGTAACCTATTCCTGTTAGCAATTCTGGGAGCTGGGTGAAGAAACCTCACTCTCTAGGCCACATCACCTGAAGTTGAGCTTCTATTATTTCAAGCTCACTCTTAAGATGAGTGAGGCAATGGGTCATGGCTCAACTTTCACTGACTCTCACTGTCCTAATAGAGATTTTGTAGATTTTCTTGAATATATGTTTTTTTTTCATTTGCTATAATCCTAGGACAAATTTCATATACTTTACATGTTTATTTTTGATAGCTTTGACCAATTTCAGCTGTTTTGTAGGAGATTAGATTCATGGAACTTCTTACTCAGCCATTCTAGAAGTTGTCACACAATAGTTATCTTTTGTTATTCATCTTATGTCTGTATATATTAGATGTTTAAGGAATACTTTTGAAGTGAATGAATGAATGAATAAATAAATAAATAAAATTATGCGAACAAGGCTGAAGAATTCTAATATGCTGCCTAGCATAAAATGTTAATGAAGTTGACTGTCCCCACATACAAGGGCTTGAAATTATAGATATATAATGCTAGGTTACATTTTACTTCATTTGAAACTGATATATATATATAGGCTATGTTAGGTTTCAGTTAACACTCCCCATAGCTCAGAATCTAAGTGTGCCAAGAGGGCAGATATAATCACTATGAAAACAAAATATCTCTCCTCTCTACATCTTGTTCAACCAATAAGAATCTTTCAATACAGGTTACATTGTGCCTTTTAGGGAAAACTGTGTCATTATCAATTCAAAATGGATATCTTCTGATATCATGTTAAGCAAAACTTTACAAAGAATGTTTAAATGGTAGTTCTAGGAAGACAACATTTTATTTGTAGTTCTTCTATGAAAAGAGTCTGTTTTCTTATTAGGTGTCTGATATTATCATTTCTAATACAGTCTGAGAATTGATGTCTCCAAATAACAAACAATTCAGCTAAAAATTAAGAACTCTGAGTTCTAATTCAGGGATATCTGTAGTCAAAACATTTTCTCTTTTCCATAATTACTGCATATCCTTCCAGTGGTAGCAATAAAATAAATCCAAAGTATCTTAAAATGTATATTTTAGTCCTTATCATCTGCTTCTGTTGTAGTATATAAAAATGAGTTCCTTCAACCATGAGACTAAAACAGCCTGGGGCTGAGTAAGCAGTATTTAGTAAAACTCACAACTTTTTACAATTTTTTGTTTTGTTTTGTATTTTTCATTTTTAGTTTATCTAATATCTGGTATTTGGATGACCAAAGAAAGGATGATTTCTTTCCTTTAGACATTTAAATAAAAACAATTCAAATACATTTTTATTATTGGTTCTGCTACAGTAATGAAACAAATATGTTTAAACATAACAGCATAGTGGAAAAAAGGCTTAATAGTAGGTGTGCCTCACAAATCTCAGCTCTCCTACTTTTTAGGCTAAAACCTTGGTTAATTACCTTTTTTCCAACACCTTAAAAATGCCTTTTGTATTTTGACTTTAGTTTTGACTTGCCGTTTCTCATACTTGTATGAGGAAACTTATCTGTGAGCAAACTCTATGTTGATAGGGGGAAATGGGTCAATAAAAATGTGAGATGTCTTCTTATATTATGATTATTTCTTAGTTACAACTGCAAGATTCATTTAAGTCAATCAGCTTCTCAGGGTTTGTGAAATCCTAGGATGTGGCAATAATGCTTATCAAATGATCATCTCTCAAATAATAATTGACTGTCAGTGAGCAATTGAGTTTCTTCCTTGCTTTTAATGCAAAATAATCACGAGTTTTGAAGAAACCATGTTCAAAACTACATCCCTGATACATGCAAGGGTGATTACTGTTACTTTTTTCATGTCATTATCCATTAGTAAAAGAGGGAGAGCTTCCTTCTTTCCAGACTTATTAGAAAAACAAATTCTCCCAACTCTTCCATAGTCCACTGAGATTCATTTCTAAATTTACAGTAATAGCCATTTAATAGAATTGTTATACAATTATAAACAATAAGTAAATCACAAAAAGTCTTCACCATTTGTACTTTTAAAGTCACAAAACCTGAACTATATAAACTTTATAAACAACATATACAATCTGTACTGAATACATTTTGTAAATCACAATTATACTTCCTACTGTTTATACTTTGTAAAGCTCACATGCGTTTCATGTTACTCAATTAGCTTGGAGCAAACAAACCATGTCCAAAGGAATGATATCATGATGTGAGGAGAGTTCCAAGTGAGTCCTACATACAATCATTGAAAAAATGTTTTCCTTTTTATTTTCCTGAAATCAGAAAAGACTGGATAGGGATTGTAACTCTCTTAGAACATCACAAAGGTTTTCATGGGAAAGAATAACACATTTTCTTTTAGTGGCTCCAGAAAAAGGGGTATACGCCCTGTGTGTACAGAAGAAGATCTAACCCTGGGACCTCTCTGGTGGCCCGGTGGGTCAGAATCTGCACTCCCAATGCAGGGGGCCCAGGTTTGATCCCGCATGCATGCTGCAACTAAGTCTGGATGCCGCAACTAAGAGTCTGCATGCCGCAACTAAGAGTCCGCCTGCCACAACTAAGAAGTCCACATGCTGCAACTAAAAAAAAAAAAAAAAAAATACTGCATGCTGCAACGAAGATCCCAGCAGAGCATAAATTCATGCATACATACATAAATAAGATACTAACCCAACATAAAGTAAACATATGTAACAACCAGAATCGAAAAGATGTTTAAGTGTTTCAGCATGCTGTTTAAATATATTGGGGGGCAGGATTTCAACACTGAGGCCCTAGAATTAGCTAATCTATCCTTCTCCTCTTTTTTTTTTTTTTTAAAGTAAAATTTTCAGTGCCTTTTTTCTCCAAGCACCAATCCCAGGGCAGAAATCATGTGTCCTGCAAATCCGGACTTAGATGAATCCATTCCAAGTTTTTGTTCTCTTTCTCTTCTCCTATTTCCTTAAGAATTTGATTTCTTCTCTTGTCTCTTTTTTTCCCTGATTTACTGTGACATTTCTACTCAGGAGTTCTCTCTCTTATTTCATTTTTCTCTGTTAGTAACATTAAAACTTGTAAAAATGTACTGTTTCCTTCCATGAAGCCTGGATCCAAAGCTTATTTGCATGAATTATCTATGTACTCCCAGTGAAGTTCACATTTTCTATCATCAGGATGTTTAATTATTTCAAACATCATAGTTATATTCAAGTATATAAATAAGATGTTAATATCAGCTTTGTTTAGTGTTAGGATATTCACAGCCCTCTAAGAGGCATTTTAAAACAATTACATGATTTAACTTGTATAAAAACCAGGAGAGTTAGACACTATACTTATTTTAGCAGAAGGTAGTACAAAGGCTCAGCAATATTAAATAAGTTGACCTCCATCACAGGTCTGCTTTGACTCCCAATGATATTCTCTTTCCACAAACTTATCACATGGCATCGGCTCTAGTGGCTTGCAGGCTGAAGGTTGAAATCATCTGTAGTCTCATGCACTCAGAGATCTGATGGTTCCTTTTGACTACTTTCTTATCTTATGTCTCCTTAAAATTTAGCTGGGTCTGTTAACTGGAACAGAGAAATGGTTTCTGATGTAGCCTGGGATTCCTTACTACATGATCACCTCATACCAAGGGCTGAGCAAGGAGATAGAGACAAGGAAAGTGTAGTTCTTCTCATGACCTAGCCATGAATACCATACAATGTCAATTCTGCTACCATATGTTGATTAAGGTGGTAAAATTAGGGAAGAGAAATAAACCTCCCATTTGGCTAGATACTAGAAGAGCATGTGGTACTGAAATATTCTGTGGACATTTTAAAAAGTATATTGTTACAAATTTATTCATGGCCCAAAGCATTTTCTCCAACATTCTGAATTGTTAATTTTTTTCTTTTCCACTTGTTGATATGGAACTTGGAGAGTGAGCAGAGTCCAAAAGCCCTCCATAAGTCAAATTTGGTTTCGTTAAATACAGTGATTAGTCTTTGGGAGTTGCCTTAACAATTCTCACCTCCCTTGTAATCAACCAGCACAGTAACATATTGATTTTACAACTCAGGCTTTCAAAATAACTGGATTTGCACCAAATGCCCAAAGCATAATATTTACTCCTCTACAATATATTATGATTCCATTGCAATAAAACATTTACTGTTTAGCCACAACTACAGTTAAATTTCTGTAGCTGTGCATTGCAGTACATCCATAGACTATATTGTCAATCATCACATTTTTCTCTAAAGGGATGACTTTTAATTTTTTTAAAAAAATTTATTTATTTTTGGTTGCGTTGGGTCTTCGTTGCTGTGTGCAGGCTTTCTCTAGTTGTGGTGAGTGGGGGGCTACTCTGTTGCAGTGCGTGGGCTTCTCACTGTAGTGGCTTCTCTTGTTGCGGAGCACAGGCTCTAGGCATGCAGGTTTCAGTAGTTGTGGTGTGTGGGCTCAGTGGTTGTGGCTCACGGGCTCTAGAGCAGAGGCTCAGTAGTTGTGGCACACGGGCCTAGTTGCTCCGTGGCATATGGGATCTTCCCGGACCAGGGCTCAAACCCGTGTCCCCTGCCTTGGCAGGCAGACTCCTAACCACTGTGCCACCAGGGAAGTCCCAACTTTTATTTTTTTTTAAAGTATTATTGACTGTGTTCTTTCTCCTTATTTTTTTTTCTAACATCAGCTCAGAAAAGTCTATGGTCCTATAATCCCTTTTGTTTTAATTGTAGGTGTTTTCAAAATAATCAGTGTGTAATAATTAGAAGAATATTTAGTATCAGGGCTAAAGTGATTAGAAAAAAACAAACAAGCAAACAAAACCCAGGCTCACATTACAAAGTTTATGAAGCTATGGTAAACTTTATCACAGAAATCTACTCATTTCTTGTAATCAATATGATACATTTATAAACTCCTAATATTTGATCCTCAGAATGTATGCTGTGCTTGGAATTCTTTCAAACACCCCCCTTTCTTCACTTTCTTGCATCCTAATACTAACCATCCTTCTTGTTTCATTTCAAAGAGTTCCCATATGAGTTTGTACCTCATGAAAATGTATGTTCTTGAGAATTCCACTTCTGGGAAGATGAAGTAGATGTAATTTTTCCTATTTCTCCTGCTACGTACAAGTAAAATCCTAGGATACTGTATATCAAACATAAGGAGTTTCTGAAAGGTTGAGAGAAGAAGGAAGGCTAGCTAGGGAACTCAGGCCTGAAGAAATGTCACGTTTGTGAGTTCCTTGGGTTTCCTTTCAGCCTTATATATCGTAGACTTGGAGCTGAAGAAGCCAGCACCACAGAAATGCCAAAGGGCACAGCCAAAAATTACCAATAAAGACCTGCTCTCCCAAGCCCAACCAAAGACCAGCAAAAATGCAGGCTATCAAGAAAGAAACCTTTTAGACAATAATCCACCTACTCTAGCCAAACATGACAGCAAAAATGGTGGTCTCACTGCCATCCACACCAGCAATGGCTGAGTGATCAGTCTAGACTTCCATTCTTGCCAGGCTGTAATGAAGTGTTCCAACACGCCCACTAGGGTGGTGTCAAAGAAGGACATGGAAGGAGTCTGGACTTTCACCCTGGAGAGCTGGTAATTTTCATCCCCATTTCACAACATGGTGTCAAAGGAAACAATGTGAGCAACCTAGACTTTCAGCCCCTAGTCTCCCAACAGTAACAAGGCACTCCTCTCCTCCCAGCAGGGGTGATATCAAAGGAGGCCTAGCAGAGCTTCAGGACTTTCAGCCTCACCAATTGGTAACAAGGCCAACACCTACCAAGAATTCCACAAACTGAATCAAAAACAATCAGTAGATGTCAATGCTCAGAAGACAGATATGTTAGAATTATCTGACAAAGGTATTAAAGTGACATCATAAAAATGATTCAGCAAAGAATTATGAACATACTTGAACTTGTAAAGGAGCATTTATAAAAACTTGCAGCTAACAGTATACTTACTACAGAAAGACAATGCATTCCTACCACTATCAAGAATGAGGCAAAGATATCTGCTCTTATCTTTTACTCAACTTTTATTGAACATGGTGCTGAAAGTTCTAGGCATTGCAATAAGGCAACAAAAGAAATGTAAAGGCATGCAGCTCATAAATAAAAGCTTTGCTAATATGCCGATAATATGATTATCTACATAGATAATCCCAAGAAATCTACCCAAAGAAAAAGTTATCCAAGAAGTAATAGTGAGTTCAGTAAGGTTGTGGGATATAAGATAAGTTTGCATAAATCAAATGAATTTATACACACACACACACGTGGACACCAACACTGAATAGAACAATACAATATGTAATTACTCAAAAACAAAATACCTAGGTGCAAAGCTGAAAAAAAAATTGCAGGAGTAGTATGCTGAATACTACAAGATCCTGATGAAAGAAATAAAAAAAAGATCCAAATAAATGAAGAGACATGAATATTCATGATTAGAAGACTCATTCTAGTAATATATCAATTCTCCACAAATTGATATGAAGATTTTACTCAATTGCTATAGAAATCTCAACAAGAATTTTTGGACATATAAACAAATAAGAATAAAGTGGGAGGCGGTAAGTCTACCTGGTTTCAACTCTTCTTCTATAGCTACACTTATCAAAACTATGTGGTACAGGTGGAGAGGTAGTAACATATATCAAGGGTGCAGAATAGAGAGAATCAAGAAACAGACCCACACAAATATGCCCAAGTGACTTTTGACAAAGATGGAAAAGCAATTTAATGGAGCAAAAATAGTCTTTCAATAAGTAGTGCTGGTTCAATTGTACCTCCAAAGGTAAAAATGAACCTCAACCTAAATTTTACATCTTATACAAAACTTAAATCAAAACAGATCACAAACTTAATGATAAAGCAAAGTAAGAAAAAAACTTACTTAAATAAAAAAAGGAAAAAATCTTTGGGATCTAGGGCTAGGCAAGGGCTAAGGCCAGAGTTATAGTCCTGATGACAAAATCACAACCTTTAAAATGGAAAATTGACAAATAGTATTTTATCAAAATTAATAAATTTACCCCTGTGAAATACTCTATTAAGAGGATGAAAAATAAGCTACAGACTGAGAGACCATATTTACAAACCATAAAACCATCAAAGGACTAGTCTCTAAATTATATAAAGAACTCCCCAAACTCAGTATTTAAAAAAAAAAATCCAACTAGAAAATGGTCAGAAGGCATAAAGGACATTTCACCAAAGAAGAAAAATCACATGAAAAGAAATTTAATATCATTAACCAATATCATTAGGGAAATGTAGATTAAAACCCTGTGAGTTATCATTAAACGTATATTAAAAAGGCAACATTAAAAAAAAGTAGTGATGACAGCAAATGCTGGTGAGGGTGCAGAGAAATTGATTTGTTCATATTTTGCTTGTGGAAATTTAAAATCGCACAGCTACTCTGGAAAACAGTTTCTTAAATAATTAAAAATGCAACTACCACATGACTCAACAATTATAATCTTAGGCACATATCCCAAAAAAGGGAAACTTAGGTTCACACTGAAATGTGTACATGGATGTATGTAACATCTTTATTTGTCAGACCCCAAGATGGAAACAACCTAAATATCCTTCAATGGATGAATGGTGAAATTAACTGTGGTGCATCATACTATGTAATACTAGTCAATAATAAAAAAAGTTATAAAAATAGTGACACATGCAGCACTCTAAATGAATCTCCAAAACATTATGCTCAGTGACAAAAGTTACTTCTAGAAAGTTACATACTGTATTATTCTGTTTATATAACATTCTAGCAATTATAAAATTATAGAGAAGGAGAAAAAGAGTAGATGTCAGGGCTTGAATAAGGGATGGGGGCAGGGGCTAAATGAATGTGGCTAAATGAATTGTCAAAGGACAATTTGAGGGATCCTTGGGGTGAAGGAAATATTCAGTATCTTGTCTGTATAACTAATAATATATTGGTTGTGATATCTTATTAGGGTTTTCTAAGCGATCTCCATTGGGGAAACTGTGTAAAGAGTATGTGGGGTCTTCCTGTATTACTTCTTATAACTGCATACCAATCTACAACTATGTCAAAATGAAATGTTTAAATAAAAATTCTATTCCCTAATATTTTATTTACTTGGTTTTACATATCACCTCTAAGTTATCTGACTGAAAGTGTCTTGAAGACTGGAATCATTATTTAGAGCCCTCGCCAACTTTTGTCTGCCCTCTTCTCTTGACAACCACCAAAGAATCTTAAAAAGAAGACTTCCTTGGCCTTACACTGCTTATTATTATTATTTTTAAAAATTTTAAGTCTTTATTGTTGGGAGGAATAACAAGTCAGGGATCATCACAACAGGGAAGACATTTACCCTTCTCATCCTGGGCTGATTATTATTTTTTTTTAAATGAAGTATAGTTGTTGTACAATATTATATAAGTTATGGGTGTATGGTGATTCACAATTTTAAAGGTTATACTCTATTTACAGTTATTATAAAATATTGGCTATATTCCTTGTGTTGTATAACATATCCTATAAGACACTGATGAAAGAAATTGAAGAGAACAAAAACAGATAGAAAGATAATCCCTGTTTCTTGGATTGGAAGACTTAGCATTGTTAAAATGACCATACTACCCAAGGCCTTACACTGCTTGTTAATTAAAGATTAGCATAGACTTTGGACCAGTATGAATCATCCCCTTTCTACTTCTTCAGTAGCATCTCACTTCTCATTGTCACTGTTTTGGTACTTAAGGGAAATTGAACAGTTGTTGATCATGAAAGTCCTTCCCAATGTAGGTTTTCTTAGCTCAAAGTCTGTGAACACTGCTGGTCTCTCTTCCCGGAATTACCGTTAAGGGACTGCAGTCAGTGGGAGAAATTTAGTTGCATACTATTTAAGGTTATAAACAGCGGGCAATGGAAACAGAGAAGACTGAAAAATAAGTCTTGCTGGGGAGACAGGAAAGGTGGGAAGGTGGGAAGGTGGGAAGGTGGGAAGGTGGGAAGGTGGGAAGGTGGGAAGGTGGGAAGGTGGGAAGGTGGGAAGGTGGGAAGAGAAGCTTATCAGGAATAGTTTTTGAATCCAGCTTTAAGGGGATTGGCACATAGTAGTAAGGCTCACAATAAAACAATACTTAAACAGATGAATATGAGATACATAAGCTTCTCCTTTAGTTGGGTAGATGGGGTTGCATTTTAGAAATTTTGCTCATGATTTTATGAAGTATTAGAAATATATAAAGCTTCCTATCAGCTTTAGAAGTCCCCCAAAGAGATCAAAATACCAGGAATACAGTAGCTTGAATTGGTAAGATTTTTAAAGGCAAATATATTTAACAGTGACCTCTTTTTAAAAATGAAGCATATGGGGCTTCCCTGGTGGCGCAGTGGTTGAGAGTCCACCTGCCGATGCAGGGGACACGGGTTCGTGCCCCGGTCCAGGAGGATCCCACATGCCGCGGAGCGGCCGCACCCGTGAACCATGGCCGCTGAGCCTGCGCGTCCAGAGCCTGTGCTCCGCAACGGGAGAGGCCACGACGGTGAGAGGCCCGCGTACCGCATCCCCCACCCCCAAAAAGCATAATTTTAACAACAAAGGTTCTTATGCCTTATAAGACCTTAACACTTACTCCATCACCCACTGCCCCCATCACCCCATTCCCCAATCACAATAACATATTGTCCATGAAAAAGTGCCCTTTCATTGTAGCCTTTCCACATATTTTCTTACTTTAATTGCATCAGGAAAATCCCGTAATAACTTCACATTTTGATCTGTCTGTCAGCTTTCCCCAGAACAGGTCTTTGTGGTTTTAGAATTAAGGAGGGGCAGTAGAGGGAGCTCAGACAGCATCAATTCCATGGATGTAAATTTTTCTCTTTCAGTGAGCTGGCACTCTCACAGCCTCAATGAGGAACTAATGCCTTGTGAGATCCACTGTGATTTGTGAGAATAATTGAGATATTCCACATAAGACCCAAGACATGGAAATAGTTTTAATATCCACATTGTGTCCCATTTTTACAGAGATCTTTGAAATCATTGTTGATAAAAGACCATTCTACCATATGCCTGGCTTAGATTCCTCACCCCTACACCTATCTCTTTTCTGTCATTTTAAACATCAAGCATAGATTTCAAAATCAATACCAAAAAATACTTGGTGCAACAATGTAAAATTTAATTTGTCTCTCTGATGGAAAAGGGGGACAAAATAATACTCCCTCGTCTCCACTAGTGTCCCCAGTCACTTGCCCTTCTGATCCATAGTGTTTCTGATTTCCGGGTCTTGAAGCCTAATTCTAATTTAATTCTCCTATGTTTCTCCAGATTTTCAGTTTACCATTCCTTTGACTTCCCACCTGCCTTTTCTAATTCACAGGCCAGTAGTTTGGTGAAGAAATAGCCAGTGAGTGACCTTTCCTAGAAGAGGTCCCTTGGAAACTTCTCTTCTGAGGTTAATGAGAGTGTCAGGGAGAAATTCACAGCCATTGCTACTAATGGCATTTAGCAGCAGCATTAGAAAAGGAAACTCATTGGCACAGCCAACAAAGGTCATCCAGAAACCACCAGTGCCAGCTTGCAGCAAAATACCAGAGTTGCTTTCCATCATAAGCTCTATTACTCATTCCTCTTGCGTCTCAGGGTGTCTGTAACTATTCGCCAGCAACCATTTTTGGACTGTGGCCACCAATAGTGCCATTGTTGTAAGGTTAGGAGAGTGACTTTTTTTCAGAAGCTTAGACCTAAATGAAAAATAAAAAGCACTAAACCTCAGTCTGCCAGAAAACCAAACAATTTTCATGGTTCTGCCACTTCTTGTCATCTAGACTTAGGATATCACTTTAGCTGACTCTGAATCTCAGTTTCTTTATTTGTAGAACAAGTTTAATAATGCCCATATTGCAAGGCTTTGCAAGAATCAAAGAGGATTTATGTGGTATTTGACACAGTTTTTGGCGTAATGAAAGGATTTTACGAAGATAGTAATATTAACTTTACTGTGATTTCTCATGTCCTCAATATACTGAATATTTTGAGGAAGTCTAAAGACATCTGTTTAGTTACTACTGTATTAGATGAAGCAGTATTTTTTTTTCTAACATGTGCTTATTCTGAGAGGTACAAAGTCCCAGTGAAATGTCACCAAAAATATCTCCAATTGAAAATTGTCCCTTTATAGTAAGTGGTCATCAATTATTCTCCACTACCTTAGCTATTCAAGGTAGTGAGAACAGACTTGGCCAGAATTATAGAAGGAGTTGTAGTAACAGTGGGGAAAATTAGTGAGATCTTTTCCAAAAAACAAAACTAGAGAATTACGAGACTCATCCCAAGAACTAAAAGCAGAAGCAAGAAGTTGAAGGTTTTTTGCTTTAGTAAGGAGTCAGGGAATACATTTACAAAACCTTTGTTAAATTATAAAACCATTATAAGTAATCCATATATGATCCTTTTATTGCTTGAAATTTGTCTCTTTGAGGTTATGATCATTAACTGTCTACAAAACATAAATGAACATGGATTTTCCATTAAGCACATTTTATAAGTGGGAAAATTCTGGTGGTTTCTTTGAAATCCTCAGCAAGTATAAACATATAATCTACTTTTTGCATTATGTTTAGTTTTGGGGTTATGAACATACATACATAAGGCATGTCCTCAGTTTTCAAAATGTTTATAGTTCAAAAAGGAGGCATTGAAACAAACTGTTGTTTAATAACACAATTATTACAATGAAGTGCAATAGATATGGTTAAGAGTGATCATGGAAGTCTTCACAGACAGTTTCTATTTGAGAAGAGGGTTAAAGAATGGGTAGAATTTGGCCAGGTATAAATTTGGGTGAGGTATTGGAACGTTTTAGATGTTTTATGAATGGGGAAAAGATCTCTCAATTCCTATTTTTCTCCCCTGGGAAATAAATGGAGACTCCACATAAGGTGATAATTAGGGAGGTAACATAGGCTAGAATGGGAGGCAGCTACCACGATAGTCTGGGATCCTGTAGCCAGCTGACAGGAAATAGAGAGCCAAGATGCTGACCAGGCATTGGGAAATAACCCTCAGTGGAAAGTGGAAAGGCCTATGGCTTTTTTCACTATTTTTTTTTCTCAAAATCATAATTTTCCTGGTTTCTCAGATCCATAAATGGTCCTCAAGTTCTCCTGGCCAAGCTGATTTCAACAAATTTTAAAGAATGTTGTATGGTGAGAACAAAGGACAGTGTTGGCATGTCTTGTAGGACAGAGGATCAAACTAGTTATATTGAGCAATCTCCTGGATAACGGAAAGGAAGGGACTCCTACCCTGTGCCTTAGACCATGTCAATGCACTGACTATACTGGGAATTATATACTATTTTCCCTCCCCTAGTAGACTGAGAGCTCCAAGGATTAGGGTTTTATTTTACTTACTTTGAATGGACAACTTGGGGTCATAACTAGGATTTTTCTGTGCCAATATGCAATTGAAGGATATGAATCTACTGATGAGCAGAGAATTCTGAGGCAAGGTGTTCATTCCACATAGATAGGGGACATCTTAGCCAAGGCTGAAGCAAAGTCCAGCATGATACTATCAGGGGTGGTGGAAGGCATGGTCAGAAATATTCTCAATGAACACTGCATTTCAGTTGTGGTAAACGAAGGCCCTGGCCAAGTACCAGAGGATGGTAATTACCAGACAGTTGGACCCATCAATATCAGATTGGGAGCAATTATTATGGCTCCTACCACCACTAACTAACCACAAAAAAAGGGCCTGGGTTTACAACTTGTAGGATGTAATTAAAATATTGGCTTTTCCATATTATGGCTCCATAACTAAACAGTTATTTAATATAACTGAGCTTCAGCTGCCTTGCCTATAAAGAAGAGAGACATATGTTTATGTCTTCAAGATTGCTGCAATAATTTGTTGTCATTATGTCTTACATAACGTATGGGCCTTTTACATATTCTATCCTTTCTTTGATGCTGAGAAGATCAGCACCACATAATCCCACCTGTGGCACTAGGACAGGTCTATAGTAAGGACTGGATTGAGCTTTAAAATAGTGCTTGGTGTGTCTTAGGCACTCAATAAATACAGTTGACCATTAAATAACGTGGGTTTGAACTCCACATGTCCACTTATATGCAGTTTTTTTCAATAGTAAATACTACAGTACTATAGGGTCCACACACGCACAACCAGGGATATGAGGAACCGGGGATACCAAGTGCTGACTATAAATTATAGGCTGTGTGGAGGGTGGTTGTCCCTAAATCCTGTGTCATTCAAGGGTCAAATGTATTTGATAAAATGAATTATCTGATATAATCACTGTTCAATATTAGAAGAAACTGGATTCATATTTGCTGGAACAGCATTAAAAGAATTGCTATAGAGATGGTTTATTCCATTGCTCTCCCTTTATACAGAGGAAATTAGAAAAAAGAGATTAAGCATTTACTCAGGACAACCAGTTAAAGGCAAAGCTAACATCTAAACCATGTTATTAGTTTTTTTTGTTTGTTTGCGGTACGCGGGCCTTTCACCGTTGTGGCCTCTCCCGTTGCGGAGCACAGGCTCCGGACGCGCAGGCTCGGCGGCCATGGCTCACGGGCCCAGGCGCTCCGCGGCATGTGGGATCCTCCCAGACCGGGGCACGAACCCGTATCCCCCGCATCGGCAGGCGGACCCCCAACCACTGCGCCACCAGGGAAGCCCCATGTTATTAGTTTTTATTTGTTCTGTTCATATCATTTTGTTTTATTAATTAGGTTAACTTGAGTAGATAATCCAAGAGATTCTTGGAGAAATATTTATTCTTTGTTTGGTTCCAGAGAATTCAATAACTGTTCTTTCATACCAATCGTTCTCAAAACAGAGTAGGCAACATACAAACATGCAGAACACATCTCAGGAATGATGCTGTGTGTGTGATATGTGCATGCACATACGAGTTCTTTTCACTAGGCTTAGTCCCATAGATACAACTTATTTTATTTGAGGTGGAACCAAGACATCTGCATTTTTAATGGAAAAAATGTAATTCAGATACAAATTATTTTCTATTTGAGAAATATTGCTTACATTCCTTGTTTTATTTCCAATGATTTATGCACTCAACAATTATCTTAAAATAATAATATAATAAATGTCTGGGTGCCACAGCCTAACTAAATAAAACTGTAAGATTTTACCATTGGCTTCATGGTTACTCAAATAGAATTGAGATTTTCTTTGTAAATTTCCCCTGATTCTATTCCCATTTCCCTACTCAAAAGTAATCACTCTTCTGATTTTTTTTCTGTTCCATTCCTACAAGTGTTTATTATACTATTATTATTTATTTAAGTAGCTATAATCTATGTTCGCAACTGTCTTTATCTACTCAAACTTTATATAATGTTATCATACAGCATGAATCATTCAGTATCTTGCTTTTTGGTAAATATTATAATTTGGGGATGGTACATATAATTTCAGTTTATTAACTGATTTCAGCACAGGGTTCTAGTCCATGAATCTCATATTTAAAAAATCCATATCCTACTAATGACTACTTTGTTATTTCTTCTTTTTGTTAGGAAAAACAATTCTGCAATTCACACCTCTGATATATGTTTTTCTAAGTATATGCCTAATGTCTTTACTGGATATTATAATACATGGCTAATATATTTTAAAGTACTGGGGATAGTAATGAAAATTTGGGGCAATTTACTTAATTTAACATAGCTCAATTTCTTTGCCTAAAGGTGAGAATAGAAATTCCTACTGGATTTCATAAAGATTAAATGGGTCATCTTTTGTGAAAGTCATGTCAAATTGTGACAACAAATAGTCCCTCCTGTTTTTCTTTTCATTCTAATTGCACCTATGAAGAGAGAACTGAAAACATATAACTGTCATGAAGACAGTCAACATTTCATACACTAAGTCAGAGTAGTCACTCATTTAAATGAGAAACATCTGCATTCTGTCTGAGTTTGTCTGAGTAACTTTTACTTTGATATTCAGAATCATCATCTTTGAATTTCTGAGTGTGTGACCTGCACATGTGGGTGGTGTGTCTGTTTCTCTAATTTAAAAAAAGAAAAAAAAAAACCCAGTGCCACTGAATCCTATTTCTTATTCTGTCCCTTTTCTCCCCCTCTATTTTATATTAATTTGCTTGTCCTTGCTGAATCTTCTCAGGCTTTTCAACCAAATGCAAACATTAAACGAAGGGTTTCCTGCAATTTCAAAGCAAAGCATAGCAATTTCTCTAAAGGGAGAAAAGGCAGTTGTTGATTGTCTACAGACACAGTGAGGCTCAGCATGCACTTTTGGAAGGAGAATGGGAGGTTCCAGCTAAGAATAGAAGGCCAGGACAACGGTGCTGTGTGATACAAGTTGTTGGGACAGGGAGGAAAGGAAATCAAAGCATATAGATTTTACTCTTAGTATGTACCAGGCTCTGTCCTGGAAAACCTTGCCACTTTCACAAGATAAGGCAGATGACTGCCTATGTTTTCAGATTTCAAGGTTACATAAGGACAGTGTCACTTACCCATTTATCCCTTCCTCAGAGAACCTCATTTTCTCTCTGTTGAGTTTTTACCTCCTCAGCCTCCAACATGTCAAAGCCTAATTTTTAGTTACCAAACTAAAATTTATATCCATAATTTTATAGAATGCACAATTTCCCTGAACAAATAAAACACAGATATAATGTTTCCTCTTGGTTCAGAAACTGTCTATAAATATGATATATAATACTGTGAAATCAGGAGAAATATTTATATAAAAAGATATTTATTTCAACATTGTTTA
This sequence comes from Hyperoodon ampullatus, assembly GCF_949752795.1. Taxonomy (NCBI): domain Eukaryota; kingdom Metazoa; phylum Chordata; class Mammalia; order Artiodactyla; family Ziphiidae; genus Hyperoodon; species Hyperoodon ampullatus. The sequence goes on along the minus strand of NC_136931.1, from coordinate 22,975,798 downwards.
GACTCACAAAAAATGGAAATCATTAAATGCATGATAACTGAGGAATAAATAACTGAAGTAGAGTATATTCATGTTAGAGGATATCAGGTAGCCATTAAATTGAGGTTTGTAAAGAATTTATAAACATGCAAAAAAGCTTATCACACAAACTAAAGGAAACAAAACAATAAAAATCCAAGTGGATTTCAACTGTGTAAATACACACACTTTACATAAAGAAAATATATAAAATGACTAAAAAATGCAAATAAAATAAAATTTGTTTCTATTTCTGTTTTGATTGTAATACTATATGTATTTTTCATATTTTATGTATTTATTTTACAGTTCCTATGATAGGTATGTATTGTTTTATAGTCAGAAAACCATTTACGCTATGGTGGAAATAAAATATTGCCATTATTTATAGGAGGCTCTTTTTGTAAGATTAAAGGAGTTGGAGCATTAGAAAAAAGTGCTTTCCTAGCCAAAGATTGGCTATAAAACCAGTCAAATTATTTGAATTCTAGGGCCTCATTTAGCAACGTTATTTAACCAGATCTGCTCATGGTCTAGGGGTGTCCTAAGGTTAAACAGGCAGATGAGAGTGGAGATACCTTACAAACAGATCATCAAACAAACACGCACACCGCATTTTGCCAAAGCATTCCTACATTTTTTTCATATGGGATACAAGGTCATGTTTCATTTTCCTTAAAAATCCTCTCTGGCCTGAAGTTGTTGAGCAGATGAAGGGCAGAGACAGTGTGGACTGTCTGCTATCAATTTGCTGTAGAAAATGCACAGGCTTTCAAGTGAAACATCTGGTAATTTGCAGGAAGGTCTCATGTCTCTTAATCTGTTTCCTTACATATAGGGTGAAATTAACATCACTCCTCTCACAGTGCTGCTTTGAAGATTAATGTTGATGACATATCTGAGATGCCTTAAAGGCACGGTCTGAAACAGAGTGGCAAAAATATGTTGCCCTGCCTCATATAATGCCAACTTTTCCAAGAAGTGGCAAGCATTCTGCATTTTTCATTTCCACTGGTGAAAGTGATTTAAGTACTATGCAATCATGTAAATACTTTGAGCTGAAATAGTAAACAAGGAATAGGGGCATAATGTAGTAATCATAACACCAAAAAAACCCGAAAAAGAAAACAAAAAAACCCCTCTACAATGAAACAGAGTCACTTTCCATGTCAACTGCTCCTAACACTACTAGAGGTAATTTCTATTTGGCAATCATAACTTGTCATAACTAGCTGTCAAAAGGTCATAAAAATCCAATGAAAATTAATATGGTTCCTTTCTCATTATAAACCTAATGGAGCTAAAAAGACACATGTGGACACAGCATAAGGGACATGGGATTGCTCTTGGGCCACTTTTATAAGGACATTAATTTCACTCATGAGAGCCGAGCCCTCAAAAACTAAACTAATCACTCCCTAAAAGGCTCACCCCCTAATACCATCACATTGGGCATTAAGAATTCAACACATGATTTCTAGAGGGCACACTCAGCCTATAGCATAAGCATATACCCAAAAGAATTGAAAGTAGGATCCCAAAGAAATATTTGTACATACATGTTTACATCACCAATATTCACAATAGCTAACAATGTTAGAAATTTGGGATCTACCAATGGATGAATGGATAAACAAAATGTAGTATTTGCATATAATGTATTATTATTCAACCTAAAAAGAAAGGATATCAAGACATATACTACAACATGGATGTTGCTTAAGGACATTTTGCTAAGTGAAATAAGCCTCTCACAAAAAGACAAATACTATAGGATTTTGCTTATAGACATACTTAGAGTGGTCAAAATAATAGAAATAGGAAGTAGAATGGTAGTTTCCTGAGCTGGGGGGCAGAGAATGGAGAGTTATTGTTTAATGGGTATAGAATTTCAGTTTTACAAGATGAAAACACTTATGTAGATGGATGGTGGTTGCACAACATTATGAATGTACCTAATAACACAAGCTACACACTTAAAAATGATTAAAACAGTGGAGGGAGTTGTTTAGATGGTGGAGAAGGAAGGCCCTAAGCTCATCTCCTTTCATAAGAACACCAAAATTACAACTATTTACAGAGCAACTATTGATGAGAATAACCTGAAGACTAGCAGAAAAGATTTTCTACAACTAAAGATATAAAGAAGAAATGACAACAGGAAGGGTAGGAGGGGTGGAGATGCAGTATAGTCAACCCCACACCCTGGGCAGGCAACTTACAATGAGGAGGATAATCACAATTGCAGAAGCTCTCCCCTAGGAGTGAGGGGTCCAAGCCCCATATTGGGCTCCCCAGGCCAGGGGTCCTGCATGAGTAAGGTAAGCCACTAGAACATTTGGCTTTGAAGGACAGTGAGGCTTGCTTGTAGGAGAGCCAGAGGGCTGTAAGAAACAGACTCTGCTCTTAAAAGATGCACACAGAAATCTCACACCTCCCAGACCAAGAGCAGAATCAGTAATTTGAAAGAAGCCTGGGTCAGACCCACTTGCTGATCGTGGAGAGCCTACCGGAGAGGCAGGAGGCAATAGGGCCTCACCCTGTGGACACAGACACTGATGGCAGCCATTTTGGGGAGCTTGTTCTGCTGTCAGAACAGTGGTGCTGGCAAGCATCATTTTGGAGTCCTCCATCTAGCTTATTAGAACTAGGAGCCAACTCTGCCCACCAGCCAGTTGGCAATAGTCCTGGAACCTCCAGGGCCAAGCAGCTAGCTGAGAAAAGACACAGCCTCACCCACCAGATGACCTAGGACCCAACCACACCTATCAACAATCAACACCAGCTCTGGGATCCCCGTGCTCCACAGCCAGAGACCCCAGGACCCAGTTTGGTCCACCAGTGGGGTGGCACTAACCCCAGGACGCCCTGAGCCTTGGCACCACCCACCAGCATGTGGAAAGCAGCTCCAGTATATCTTGAGTCCCTCAGCCAGCCACCCAGGGATCTAGCCCCACTCACCAGTGTGGCAGACTAGCCCCAAGGCCTGGCCTCACCCACAAGACCCTCACTGACAGATCATCCAAAACAGAAAATCAATAAAGAAACATTGACCTTAAACAACACAGTAGATCAGATGGAGTTAATAAATATATATAGAACATTCTAGCCAAAGCAGTAGAATACACATTACTTTCAAGTGCAAATGCAACATTCTCCAGGAGAGATCACATGTTAGTCCACAAAACAAGTCTCAGTAAATTTAAAAAGAATGAAATCATTTCAAGCATCTTTCCTAACCACCACACTTTGAGACTAGAAATCAACTGTAAGAAAAAAAAAACTGTAAAAACAAACAAACAAACATGTGGCAACTAAACAATATGCTACTAAAAAAAACAATGGTTTACTAAAGAAATTAAGGGGTAAATCAAAAAATACCTGAAGACAAATGAAAATGAAAGCACAACAATCCAAAATCTATGAAACAAGAAAAATCTCAAATAAACTACCTAACCTTACACCTAAAGAAACTGGAAAAAGAAGAATAAGCAAAATCAAAAGTTAGAAGGAAATAAAACATAAAGATCAGAGCAGAAATTAATGAAAAAAAGACTGATAACAGAAAAGATCAATGAAACTAAGAGCTGGTCCTTTGAAAAGATAAACAAAATTGAGAAAACTTTAGCCAGACTCATCAAGAAAGAAAAAAGAGGGCTCAAATCAATAAAATCAGAAATGAAAAAGGAGAGGTTACACCTGACACAGAAATTCAAAGGATCTTAAGAGAGTACTATGAACAGTTATATGCCAATAAAATGGACAACATAGAAGAAATGGAAAAATTCTTAGAAATGTATATCTCCCAAAACTGAATCAGAAAGCAACTGAAAATATGAACAGACCAATAACCAGTAATGAAATTGAATCAGTAATTTTAAAAAAATCACAACAAACAAAAGTCCAGGACCAGATGGCTTCACAGGTGAATTCTACCAAACATACATACAAGAGTTAACACCTATCCGTCTCAAACTATTAAAAAAAAATTGCAGAGGGAGTAGTGCTTCCGAACTCACTCTATGAGGGCAGCATCACCTGCTATTGAAACCAGAGAAAACCACCATAAAAAAAGAAAATTACAGGCAAATATCACTGATGAATACAGGCCATAATCCTTAACAAAATGTTAGTGAACTGAATTCAACAATACATTAGAAGGGGGCACTTCCCTGGTAGTCCAGTGTTGAAGAGAAAAAACTAGAACACCACAACTAGAAATAAGCCCGTGCACCACAACGAAGAGCCCAGTGCTGCAATGAAAGATCCTGCATGCCTCAACAAAGATCCCACGTACTGCAACTAAGGCCTGATGCAGCCAAAAATCAATTAAAAAAATCTTTTAAAAAAAAACCTCAATACATTAGAAGGATCATACACTGTGATCAAGTGGTATTTATTCAAGGGATGCAAGGATGGTTCAATATCTGAAAGTCAATCAACTTGATACACCACATAAACTGAAGGATAAAAATCATATGATCATCCCAATAGATGCAGAAAAAACTTTTAACAATATTCAACATCCATTTATGATAAAAGTTCTCAACAAAATGGGTATAGAAGGAATATACTTCAACATAATAAAGACCTTATACGACAAACCCACAGCTAATATCATACTCAACTGTGAAAGCCGAAATCATTTCCTCTAAGATCAGGGACAAAACAAGTATGCTGACTCTCACCAATGTTATTCAACATAATATTGGAAGTCCTAGCCATTGCAATCAAACAGGAAAAGGAAAAAAATAAAAGAAATCCAAATTGGATTGAGTAAAATTCCATATATACCCATATATATACTCCTGGGCATATGCCCAGAGATAACCATAATTCAAAAGGACACATATAGCCCAGTGTTCATTGCAGCACTATTTACAATAGCCAGGACATGGAAAAACCTAAACATCCAATAACAGATGAATGGATAAAGAAGATGTGGCACATATATACAATGGAATATTACCCAGCCATAAAAAGGAATGAAATTGGGTCATTTGTAGAGACGTGGATGGACCTAGGGTCTGTCATACAGAGTGAAATAAGTCAGAAAGAGAAAAACAAATATCATATATTAACGCATATATGTGGAATCTAGAAAAATGGTACAGATGAACCTATTTGCAGGGCAGGAATAGAGACGCAGACATAGAGAACAGATGTGTTGACATGGGGGGGAAGGGGAAGGTGGGATGAATTGGGAGATTAGGTTTGCCACAAATACACTACCATGTGTAAAATAGATAGCTAGTGGGAACCTGTGGTATAGCACAGGGAGCTAAGCTGTGATGACTAGATGGGTGTGATGGGGGGTGGTGGGAAGGAGGTCCAAGAGGGAGGGGATATATGTATACATGTGGCTGATTCACTTCATTGTACAGCAGAAACTAACACAACATTGTAAAGCAATTATACTCCAATTAAAAAAAAAAGTTTGAACCCAATTGAAAAAAGATATGTAATGCAGACACTAATGAAAACCTATATAGCATTACTAATATTAGACAGAGTAGCCTTTAAGATAAGTAGCATTGCAGGATGTGCAGAGGGGCATTTCAAAACGTTAAAAGGATCAACTTACTAGGCACATATAATAATCCTAAATTGTATTTATCTAAGACCATAATTTAAAATATATGAAGCAAATACTTGCTAAGCTAAAATTCACAGAAAAATCCACAGTCTTAGGTAAATATATGTCTATGAAGATTTGCTAGAATAATTAGATAAAAATTTGAAGGACATAAAATAGTTTAGCAAAATGATTAATAAAGTTAACGTAACTGATATATCTAGAATACTGCAAAGTGTTCTGGTATTTTGTTATAGCAGCCCCAACAGACTTAGACAGGATCTAGCCAATATAATACACAAGAAAAATGAAGGCAAAATATACATGTACATATACAAAGATGGGAAAGGGAGAAATTAAAATTTCCATGATTGTTTATATGAAAACTTTTTAAGATCATAAAACATATGTTAATATTAATGTGTGAATTTAGGCACTGCAAGATATATGCAAGACTATACTGCATTCATGTACACTAGCAAAAAACTCTTAGAAAATAAAATGGACTTCCCTGGTGGTCCAGTGGCTAAGACTGTGCCCCAATGCATGGGGCCCGGGTTCGATCCCCGGTCAGGGAACTAGATCCCACATGCCACAACTAAGAGTTTGCATGCCACAACTAAAGGATCCTGCATGCTGCAACTAAAAGATCCCACATGCTACAACTAAAGATCCTGCATGCAGCAATGAAGATCCCGCATGCAGCAATGAAAACCCAGCACAGCCAAATAAATAAATAAATATTAAAAAAATTTAAATCTGTTTCATTTTGTCTTTTTGCTTTTAATTTATTAGTTGTTTTATATTCTATATGTGAATAAAATTGATAACATCAAGATCCTCTAAAGGAACAACATAATTGAATATCTTGAACTACTAGATATTAAAATAATACGAAGAACACTAAAGAGTCAGTGGTGTTAAATTATTCCATATTTTATTTGTCTGACTTTGGACCAACATGTAAACCTAAAACTGCTCTTAAAAAATAAAATATTAAAAAAAAATTAACAGCGGGACTTCCCTGGTGGCACAGTGGTTAAGAATCTGCCTGCCAATTCAGGGGACAGGGTTCGATCCCTGGTCTGGGAAGATCGCACATGCCATGGAGCAACTAAGCCTGGGCACCACAACTACTGAGCCTGCGTGCCACAACTACTGAGTCCGCTTGCTGCAACTACTGAAGTCTGTGCGCCTAGAGTCCGTGCTCTGCAACAAGAGAAGCCAGCGCAATGAGAAACCTGTGCCCCGCAACAAGAGAAGCCACCACAATGAGAAACCCACACACAGCAACAAAGAGTAACCGCTGCTCGCCACAACTAGAGAAAGCCCGCATTCAGCAAAGACCCAACACAGCCAAAATAATAATTATAATAATAAATTTTAGAAAATCTAAAAAAAAAAAATAACAGAAGCAGACCCACACATGTAAAGTAGCATGATTTATGACAAAAATACCATTCAGGGCACCAAAAAAACGCATGTCTTTTAAATAAATAGTAAACATGCACTTGTATATTCATAGTGGACAAATTTATACTCTTACCTCACATCATAAACAAAATAAATCCCTGATGGATAATAAATATAAATGTAAAAGGTGGAAAAATAAAGATCTTAGAATGCAACATATAGCATAATCAATTTACGGCTTGGGAATGAAAAAAGTGCTAACACACATAATGTTAACCATAAAAAAATATTTCCTTTACTGAACTACATAAAAAATAAAAATTTCAGCTTTTATCAAAAGACATCTTTAGGGCTTCCCTGGTGGCGCAGTGGTTGAGAGTCCGCCTGCCGATGCAGGGGACACGGGTTCGTGCCCCGGTCCGGAAAGATCCCACATGCCGCGGAGCGGCTAGGCCCGTGAGCCACGGCCGCTGAGCCTGCGCGTCCGGAGCCTGTGCTCCGCAACGGGAGAGGCCACAACAGTGAGAGGCCCGCGTACCGCAAAAAAAAAAAAAAGACATCTTTAGAGAATGAAAATGAAAGGCACCAAGAAATAAAAGACATTTGCAAAACACATATTTGGCAATGGACTCATATGTAGAATATATATGGAACTCTCACAAATGTGTAATAAAGACATACAACCCAACTGAAAAAAGACAAAGAAAAAAAGAAGAAAGGAGGGAGGGAGGGAGAAAGGAAGGGGAAGGAGAGAGAAAATTGGTAAGTCCTTGAATAGAAATTTTACAAAAACTGTATACCCAAATGTTTAGCAAATATGTGAAAAGTTGCTTAATGCCAGCAGTCAACAGAAAAATTCAAATAAAAACCACAATAGAATTGTATTACAAGCCACTGGCATGACTGAAATTATATGATAATTCCAAGTGTGCAAGAAGATGAAGCAGTAAACTCTCATACTGGAACAAGCTCTTTAGAGACATGTTTGAGATTATCTGTTAAACCAAATATATCATGAGATCCAGCAAACTGGCTCCTACATATATAAACAAGAGAAATGCCTACATATGTACCACAAAGACATATATAAGTATTGTTATAGCAGCAGTACTCATAGTAGCCCCGATCTGGAAACAACCTAGATGTCTATCAAGAGTATAAATGGTGATATATTCATACAATTAAAAATATACATCTATGGAATGCACAAACTAAAATTGTATGTTATATTAAAAAAATCTCCCAAACATAAGGTTGAATGAAAGAATCTAGACACAAAAGACTGTATCTTGTATCATGCCTATCAGGTGGGTATCTTGATTTCTGTTATGTTTATTATCTTGATCAGAGTGTGGTTACATGGATTAATCTTCTCCTTTTTGTGAGAATTTATCAAGTTGTACACTAAAACTTGTGCATTTTATTTTAAACTGTACTTCAAAAGTTTACCTAAAAGGTGAAACCATGTGTAATACAAACATTTGGATTGGATATAAAGAGATGTATATACATATGTTTAAAATGTTTTGAAGAGTCATACACCATTTAAGTCAGTAGATGCCTTGAATTTAGCTGGACAATATGCAAGATTTTTGATGTTTTAACTTGCAGGAATGTGAACTGTTTGCATGAAATAGCTTGGGGTTGATTGTTTAGTTGGCAGACCAAAAAACTAGAAATGTGATCTTATCCTGATTCTGCGATAAGGGTCATCTACTTAATATTTTGAACAACAATTTTCTCACCAATAACATGGGTATTCATGTTTCTAAATGTATAGGGTCATACAAAATGAGAAAATATATGCTTAGGATTTTATATATTAGGTAACACCAAGATCATTGATGTGGCTCTCAAATCAAAACATTGTTTTCAAGGCTACCTTGAGTTTTCTTTCCAAAACTTACATATGACCTTTTGAATCTCCTGGATGATAGCAAATCATCCAAAGATATGGGAACAGCTTATTTTTTAGAAATAGCCAAGAACCATTGTTAATGTCTCATTTTCTTCTCAGTGTTTGGACCACTATGTAATATATTACAGTTGCACACTAATAAGACGATTAAATTATATGTAAAATCAGTACAACTAAAATATAATAAGAATGTATCTCAGTGGCTCTAGCTTGATTCTAAAATATAGAATGGCCTAAGATGAATTTGAAAAAGTATTAGTAAAATAGTGTCTTCAAAACGCTATTTAGGGTATACACATATTGGTATCTTTGACATATTGACACATAGATTATACTGGTTTATAGTTTGGATGCAGCATGTCGTACTTGAAGTTCACACACTTTCACATTAAATGTTGACTGGATTAGTTGTCATTTCTTCCCTTTCTAGATGAATGATTTTGGTCAAGTTACTTAAATACTCTGACAGTGTTTTTTCATCTATAAAATGGTTCTCTTAATACCAAATTTATAGAATTTGTATAGGTCTGCCAGCTAATCTGTAACTAAACAGGTAGAAATGGCTTTAACTGTGACTGCTGAGTGTAGTTCTTAACTGAGGCTACTGAAATCAAATAGGTAAGATCTCTAAGTCCTTTCAGTTGTCATCATTTAAGGAAAGTTAAGATCTGTGCCAAAATCATTTACTGAAATTATAGCAATCCCTTGATTCTTATATACTTACATATATTCTACAAGTCATTAAGGTAGGAATTAAAAGTTATACGTAAATTTGTTAGGCTACTAAAATTGAAGACAATTCACAGAGAAACACAATGAAGGAGCTGAGAGTGCCTTCAGTTATCTTTAGTCCAAACTCCTCATTTCACAAATGAGAAATCTGAGGCTTAATGCCACACTATGATCAGGTTGGAAGATGGAATAAATCAGAGATGATTTAATTTGATAATGGTGGAGGGAAGTTGAGGTCTCTTTTTTCTCATATCATGCATAAATAATGCTTAACTTTATTGCATTTATACTTTTAATAGACCCAAAATCATCTTTTTGTCAATTTGGGTGGTATTGGAAGAATACTTGATTTGTTTTAGTCTTTTGATAATAGGAGTTGTCATTATTAGAAATTTATTTAGTCAGTTTTTATTTTTCTGGAACAGTTTTAGTTTCATAAGTAAGTTGAGCAGAGAATACAGAGTTTGCATATGCTCCCTCCCCTCACATAGTCTCCTCACCATCAACATCCTAGGTCAGAGTGTAACATGTGTTACAAGTGATGAACCAACAATGACACATCATTATCACCAAAAGTCTATAGTTTACATTAGACTTCACTCTGTGTTGTATGTTCTATGGGTTTTGACAAATGTATAATGCCATGTGTCTACCATTATAGCATAATACAGAATAGTTTCACTGCCTTAAATATTCCCTATGCTCCACCTATTCATCCATTCCTCTCTAAATACACTGACAACTCCTGATATTTTTACTATCTCCACAGTTTTGCCTTCTCCAGAATGTCATGTAGTTGTAATCATAAGAGTATGTCGTCTTTTCAGATTAGCTTTTTCATTGAGTAATATACATTTAAGATTCCTCTATGTCTTTTCATGGCATGATAGCTCATTTCTTCTTAGCACTGAATAATGTTACATTGTTTGGATGCACCATAGTTTTTTGTTTGTTTGTTTACTTAACTCTCCTTAACCTACTGAAGGACATCTTCATTTCTTCTTAATTTTGGGAATTATGAACAAAACTGCTACAAACATCTATGTACAGGTTTTGTGTGGACATAGTTTTCAACTCATTTGTCAAAGTTCAATGGGCATGATTGCTGAATACTATGGTAAGCTTATATTTAGTTCTCCAAGAACCACCAACTGTCTTCCAAAGTGGTTGGTGGGAATTTTGTATTCCCACCAGCAATGAATGAGGATTCATGTTGTTCCACATCCTTGTCAGCATTTAGTATTGTCAGTGTTTTGTTTTTTTTTTTTTTTTGCGGTACGCGGGCTTCTCACTGCTGTGGCCTCTCCCGTTGCGGAGCACAGGCTCCGGACGCTCAGGCTCACGGGCCCAGCCGCTCCGCGGCATGTGGGATCTTCCCAGACCGGGGCACGAACCCGCGTCCCCTGCATCGGCAGGCGGACTCGCAACCACTGCGCCACCAGGGAAGCCCTATTGTCAGTGTTTTGAATTTTAGCCATCTAATAGGTGTGTAGTAGTATGTAATTTTTGTTTTACTTTGAAATTCTCTAATTATATATAATGTTGAGCATCTTTTCATATGCTTGTCATCTGTATATCTTCTATGGTGAGATTGTCAGATATTTTGCTCATTTTTTAATTGAATTATTTTCTTATCAAGTTTCTTTTTAAATGTTACATTTCCTTCTTTTATTGTAGCTGCCTATCCATACCAGGTAGTACAAAAATCTATTATTAAGTTTTAAGAGTTCTGGGTATATTTTAGATAACAGCCCTTTATCAAATGTCTTCTACAAATATTTTCTCTTAGTCTGTGGGAGGTCTTCTAATTCCTTTGACAATATCTTTTTTATAACAATTAATTTTTAGTGAAGTCCAACTTATCAATGATTTCTTTCACCCCCTTTGGTGTTATATCTAAAAACTCATCACCAAACCAAAGGTCATCTGAATTTTCTCCTGTGCTATCTTCTAGGAGTTTTATAGTTTTGCATTTTACACTTTGTTCTATGAGCCATTTTGAGAATTTTATTTATTTTTGGCCTTGGTTTCCAAAGAATGGAGCTCAAAGTCTAAAACCCCAACCACTTTGCAAAGCTATTAGGAATATTCACCAGTGAAGATTAGGAAGGAAATAATTTCTTTCATTTATTGAACATCCGAATGGAGTCTGGTAACATACTGAATCATGTGGGAAATAGAGTATCTCAGAATACATTACCTGGAAAAAGCCTTGGCAAATTGTTCCTCTTTGACTGTGATGCATTTAGTGGATCATTAATAGGTATTATAGAAGGTAGATTAAAAATGGATCTCTTTGTTATATAAGTTTTAAAAAATTTTACTTAACATGCAACATATGTCTTTACCATCAGAATTTTTAGAGCCTTTAATATATTAATGATTCCTGTGACTCTCTAAAAGGGCAGTACATTAACTAGAGTTCTCCCAGTTGAATATACAATATTTTCTTGAAAAACTGATGTTTTGAATGAAAACAAAAAATCATTTTATAGATAAGAAAATAAGCTCATGACATGAAGTTCAGCATTATGCCAAAGATCATTCAACTAGTTATTGAAACATTTGGTATTGACACAAACTATCTAATTACAAGCCGGTGTTTATTTAATTTCCATTTACTCCTTGAAGGAAGTGAAGACTCACTCATTAAGTGTTTGTGAAGCATGTATAATGGTATTTTGGACAGAGGGACATAGCATTATGATGTCTACTCAATCTTAACACATTCCCTTATATCATGATATAACATGTTTAATATTTTAGGAGTTTATGTCTTAATGCATACATTGCTAACTCTATTCAGCCCTTTGTAATCAGTGTGTCATCAAGATTATCTGAGTATTGCTTATGTCATTTGGGGGCATTCATGACTTGCCCTAGTGACCTCATTTATGGTAACTCTATTTAGGCCTCTCTATATGCACACTGGCTTTGTGAAGATGCTATTTTTGTGACATGATTTTGCAGTCAGGAAAATTTGTGCATTGATGATAATAGATTTATCTTCTCCAATAAAAATACCATTAACTAAATTCTTCTGCAATCCATTTCACTCCTTGCAGAGTCAGATAAATGCTAAGTTTGGGCACATGTATTCTTCAGAGAATCAAAGAAGACTTGAGATGACAGCAGTCAGTGAGAATTCTGAGCAAGGATTAACATTATGAAAGAGCTTGTCCATCTGTTGAACAAAAGCTAAATCTGATGCAGCTTGAGCACAACATATGTATTTCCAAAGCAAAGCATTCATTCAAAGTATCTATCTAACAGTCCAGGTAACACAGAGTTTATTATTAATGTTACTCTATGAATAGGATACTCATTAATTTTTTAAAATGTTTTACAAATTCACAGTGCAACTATGGTAAAATGCCTGCACCTAATAATCTATTCAGGAATATCAAGAGTAACAGTGGATATGTGTGTACAGTTCATTTCTGCAATATCCATCTGCCAAGCTTTTCCATGTATATTACAAATCAAAACAAAAAATATTTCGAAGTACACAAAGAGTTTTCTTAGCAAAATCTTATACGCATTAGTTAATTTGCAAAGGCTTACAAAAGCATTTGTTAAAACAAGTTTTGATCATTCTTAGCATAAACATACAAACAAACAAAAATTCCTACACATCCTACTGGGTAAGGTTGTATGGGGAAAGAACAGCAACCTTATGCAAAATGATACTATCCTGATTGATGTGGAAAAAAGACCAAGAGCTCACAGAAGCAAGAAGGTAACTGGTAAGAATCTTAGTTCTTTCATTTACTAGTACATTCAAACAACTCATCTGATCTCTTTTTCCTCCTCTAGTAAACGGGCACAGTGAAAATTAGTGTCGTGTGTATTAAAAAGTAAATAATATACAACCATAACTTGTATGGTCCTTAGGATTCAATAGATATACAGGAAATTGCTGTCCCTTTTCTTTTCATAGAAAAAGTGTTCATTTACAAAATGCATAACAGTTGCTGTAGTGTTCAGTGCTAGAGAAAGGAAAGGCCATGTGCTTTTACCTCACTGATTTACTGAAAAAAGGCTACATTGTATAATAAAATAAGACATTGTGAATCACTCAAATAAAAAAGATTGAACAAGATCCAATTTATATTACACTATTTAATAGTTACAACATTTGTGTTTCCTCAAATAAATCTTCTAAGTGCCATCTAAGTGATATGCAGAATACTTGATTTTTTAAATATAATTTAAATGATATTGGGCAGTTTATAATGATGTTAAGGCCCTTTTTTTTTGGGAAAGAATGGAGTAATGAAAATCTGACTTAACCTTCTGCATTAGTTTGCTAGGGCTACCATAACAAAATACCACAGACTGAGTGGCTTAAATAACAGAAATGTATTTCTCACATTCTGGAGACTAGAACTCCAAGATCAAAGTGTAGAAGTCCAAGATCAAAGCCCAAGATCAAAGTATAGCCAGATTTGTTTTCTTCTGGGGCTTCTCCCCTTGATTTGGAGATGGCCACCTTCTTACTGTGTCCTCACATGGTTGTCCTTTGGTCTGTGTGCATATGTGTCCTAATTCTCTCTTCTTATAAGAACACCATTCATAATGGATTAAGGTCTACATTTATGGTCTCATTTTACATTAATCACCTCCTTAAAGGTCCTATCTCCAATACAGTCACATTCTAAGGTACTGGGGGTTAGTACTTAAACATATAAATTTGGGGGAGGCACAGTTCAGCCCATTACACCTTCCCACCATTAGCAAATAGAAGGCCAGACAACATATATGTAATAGTTATTTTCAGATGTTGGATAGCAGGTAGCACAGAAATGTTCCCTCTGAGAGAAGAGAAATAAATGTGGTGGACTCTGCTATGGACCGAGTTTTCTTCCTAGAGGCCCATTCCAGTTTCCAAACCAGGACGGTACATATGGGGTAAAATTCCAGGAGGGCTTGCAAAGAATGATGAGCGTGCTGTAGACAGAATACTTCTCAGAAATCACACTAGGTAGGCAGACCTTCTAGCTCTGACTATTCATAGATTTTTCATTTATCACTTGGGCATTCAGTAGAAACCCTAAAAGGCCCACAAGTTTAGTAGGGCTAAACAATTCCTAAAGTAATAGGTACTCTTAAAAATTGCCTAAAACAAGTCTCAACAAACCAAAGCTAATAGATGAGTGAATTAATACTGCCATAATAAAGCTCATAATTCTTTAAAGGAGAATAGCAAAATTCAGACACTCATGAACATAACATTCACAACATCCAAGATCTGCTCCAAATTTGTGAGGCATGACATTATGTAAGAATTTGAACCAAAAATTTTTTTAAATGATCACTAAAAACAGACACAGAAATGATAGAGGTGATGAAATTTAGACAAGTACACCTGATTTTATTATGCCCAAGGATTAAAGTAAAACATGTACAAAATAATGAGAGAAATGGAAAATATGAAAGAACCAAATGATATATCTACAAAATAAAAATATAATATCTGTAATTTAATTATTCACTGGATGGGATAATCAGCAGGAAGACATTCTGGAAGAAAATATCAGTAAACTTAAAGATAGAGGGATAGAAACAACTCAGATATAAGCATGGGGTGGGGGTTGGGGGGAGACTAAATACTAAAAAAGGAAGAGCACTAATAATGATCCATGGAAAAACAAGTGTTCAAAATATAGTGGATGAAAATTTTGTAAATGATGAAAGCTTTACATCCAAAAATTCAGTAAACAAAATCCAAGCAAAATAAACACAATGAGACCACACCAAGGCATATTCTAATCAAACTGCTGACAAGCAGTAATAAAGGGAAATTTTTTTTAAAGTTGACTGAAAAGAAATGCCTCATTAAAGACAGAGGAACAAAGATAAGAATGACTGTAGTTTTCTTTTGTGAAACTATACAAGCCAGAGAATAATTGATACCATTTTTAAAGTTGAGAGAGGGAAAGCAAAAACCCAACTAGAGTTAGCCCAGAGAAAATATCTGTCAAAAATGAAGTGAAGGGCTTCCCTGGTGGCGCAGTGGTTGAGAGTCCGCCTGCAGATGCAGGGGACACGGGTTCGTGCCCCGGTCCGGGAAGATCACACATGCCGCAGAGCGGCTGGGCCCGTGAGCCATGGCCGCTGAGCCTGCGCGTCCAGAGCCTGTGCTCTGCAACGGGAGAGGCCACAGCAGTGAGAGGCCCGCGTACCGCAAAAAAAAAAAAAAAAAAAAAAGAAGTGAAAATCAAGATTTATTCAGAAAAAATAATTGAGAAAAATTTTCACTAGAGTAAATAGTAATTTTTCAGAAAAAAAAATTCTTCAGACATAAGAATTGTCCATTCAAGATGGAGACTTGAATCTATAACAAAGCAACACATAGCAACACACATAATACACAGGCAAAGAAAGACTTTTTTCATATTAAAAATTCCCTGAAATTTGAATTTTTAAAGTAAGCTTTGTGCGATCTTCTTCTTCCTTCGCCAAAAAAGAAGTGGAAGACTGGGCTAAAAGAAATGCTCCCATCCAGTCCTCTGGTCTGTGGGGGCACAAACCTGCCTGCCTAAGTCCACTGGCACTTCTCCCCTCCCCAAACCAGTCTGTACAGGTGTTCTTCACTTTACACAAAAGATACTTCAACCAAATAAAGTCAATTTCTCTAAAATGATAAATAAATAAATTTCTGAATAAATCTGTATTTCAACTTCATTTTTGATATAAAATTAGAAAAAACATTGGTCTTCAATCCTTATCTTATCCCATATGCAACAATTACCTTAAAATGAAACAAAGACCTAGACATAAAAGCTAAAACTGTAAAACTTCTGGAAGTTGCCATAGACATTATGCTTATGAAATTGGGATAGGCCAAGATTTTCTACACAGGAAATCTAAAGTA
Organism: Hyperoodon ampullatus; assembly: GCF_949752795.1. NCBI lineage: Eukaryota > Metazoa > Chordata > Mammalia > Artiodactyla > Ziphiidae > Hyperoodon > Hyperoodon ampullatus. The sequence goes on along the minus strand of NC_136931.1, from coordinate 22,959,265 downwards.
TATACCATAAAAGGAAAAAAAATCAATAGAAATTCATCAAAATTGAAATATTTGGCTCTTATCATGGCATCATGGAAAAAATAAAAAATCAAACACTGAACTATGGGAGAAAATATTTGTAACACATTTAACTAACAATGGCTTGTGTTCAGAATATATTAAGAATTCTTGCAATTTAAAAATAAGGAAACAAAACATAATAAAAACGGGCCAAGAGTTTGAGTAGACACTTCACACAAGAAGATATTGAGAGGAGGACCTTCAGGATTGCAGAGGAGTAAGACGTGGAGATCACCTTCCTCCCCACAAATACATCAAAAATACATCTACATGTGAACAGTTCCTACAGAACACCTACTGAAAGCTGGCAGAAGACCTCAGACTTCCCAAAAGTCAAGAAAATCACCACATAACTGGGTAGGGCAAAAGAAAAAACAGAGACAAAAGAATAGGGATGGGACCTGCACCTCGGGGAGGGAGCTGTGAAGGAGGAAAGGTTTCCACACACTAGGAAGCCCCTTCACTGGTGGAGATGGTGGGGGGAATATTCAGAGCCACGGAGGAGAGGGCAGCAACAGGGCTGCAGAGGGAAAAGTGGAGAGATTCCCACACAGAGGATCGGTGCCAACCAGCACTCACCAGCCCAAGAGGCTTGTCTGCTCACCCGCCGGGGTGGGCAGGGGCTGGGAGCTGAGGCTTGGGCTTTGAAGGTCAGATCCCAGGAAGAGGACTGGAGCTGGCTGCATGAACACAGCCTGAAGGGGACTGGTGCACCACAGTTAGCTGGGAGGGAGTCCGGGAAAAAGTCTGGACCTGCCTAAGAGTCAAGAGACCGTTGTTCCTGGGTGCATGAGGAGAGGGGATTCAGAGCACCTCCTAAACGAACTCCAGAGACGGGCACGAGCTGCAGCTATCAGCGTGGATACCAAGACAGGCATGAAACGCTAAGGCTGCTGTTGCAGCCACCAAGAATCCTGTGTGCAAGCACAGGTCACTATCCACACCTCCCCTCCGGGAGCCTGTGCAGCCCACCGCTGCCAGGGTCCTGGGATCCAGGGACAACTTCCCTGGGAGAACACATGGCATGCCTCAGGCTGTTGCAATGTCATGTTGGTCTCTGCTGCCGCAGGCTTGCCCTGCATTCCGTACCCCTTCCTCCCCCTGGCCTGAGTGAGCCAGAGCCCCCTAATCAGGTGCTCCTTTAACCCCGTCCTGTCTGAGCGAAGAACAGACGCCCTCAGGCGACCTACACGCAGAGGCGGGGCCAAATCCAACGCTGAACCCCAGGAGCTGTGAGAACAAAGCAGAGAAAGGGAAATCTCTCCCAGGAGCCTCTGGATCAGAGCGGATTAAATCTCCACAATCAACTTGATGTACCCTGCATCTGTGGAATACCTGAATAGACAACGAATCATCCCAAAATTGAGGCGGTGGACTTTGGGAGCAACTGTAGACTTGGGGTTTGCTGTATGCAACAGACTAGTTTCTGATTGTTTTGTTTATCTTAGTATAGTTTTTAGTGCTTGTTATCATTGGTGGATTTGTTTATTGGTTTGGTTGCTCTCTTCTTTTTTTAATTACTTTTCTTATTCTATTATCTTAATAATATTTTAGTATTTTTTATTTTAATAATTTTATTAGTTTATATTTTCCTTCTATTTTTTCTTCCTTTTCTTCTGAGCCATGTGGCTGACAGGGTCTTGGTGCTCCGGCCAGCTGTCAGTCCTGAGCCTCTGAGGTTGGAGAGCCAAGTTCAGGACATTGGACCATGAAAGACCTCTCAGCCCCATGTAATATCAAACAGTGAGAGCTCTCCCAGAGACCTCAGTCTCAACATTAAGACCCAGCACCACTCAATGACCGGCAAGCTCCAGTGCTGGACACCCCATGCTAAACAACTAGCAAGACAGAAACAGAAGCCCACCTGTTAGCAAAGAGGTTGCCTAAAATCATAGTAAGTTCAGAGAAACCCCAAAACACACCACAGGATATGGTCCTGCTCACCACAAAGACAAGATCCAGCCTCATCCACCAGAACACAGGCACCAGTCCCCTCCACTAGGAAGCCTACACAACCCACTGAACCAACCTTAGCCACTGTGGACAGACACCAAAAACAACAGGAAATACGAACCTGCAGCCTGTGAAAAGGAGACCCCAAACACAGTAAGTTAAGCAAAATGAGAAGACAGAGAAACACACAGCAGATGAAGGAGCAAGGCAAAAACCCGCCAGACCTGAAAGGTGGGTTTCTGAACAATAGGCAGTCTACCTGAAAAAGAATTCAGAATAATGAGAATAAAGATGATCTAAAATCTTGGAAATAGAATGGAGAAAATACAAGAAACGTTTAACAAGGACCTAGAAGAACTAAAGACCAAACAAAGAATGATGAACAACATAATAAATGAAATTAAAAATTCTCTAGAAGGGATCAATAGTAGAATAACTGAGGCAGAAGAACAGATAAGTGACCTAGAAGATAAAATAGTGGAAATAACTATTGCAGAGCAGAATAAAGAAAAAAGAATGAAAAGAATTGAGGACAGTCTCAGAGACCTCAGGGACAACATTAAACGCACCAACATTCAAATTATAGGGGTCCCAGAAGAAGAAGAGAAAAAGAAAGGGACTGAGAAAATATTTGAAGAGATTATAGTTGAAAACTTCCCTAATATGGGTAAGGAAATAGTTAATCAAGTCCAGGAAGCACAGAGAGTCCCATACTGGATAAATCAAAGGAGAAACATGCCAAGACACACATTAATCAAACTATCAAAAATTAAATACAAAGAAAAAATATTAAAAGCAGCAAGGGAAAAACAACAAATAACACACAAGAGAATCCCCATAAGGTTAATAGCTGATCTTTCAGCAGAATCTCTGCAAGCCAGAAGGGAGTGTTAGGACATATTTAAAGTGATGAAGGAGAAAAACCTACAACCAAGATTACTCTACCCAGCAAGAATCTCATTCAGATTTCACAGAGAAATTAAAACCTTTACAGACAAGCAAAAGCTAAGAGAATTCAGCACCACAAAACCAGCTTTACAACAAATGCTAAAGGAACTTCTCTAGACAGCAAACACAAGCAAAGGAAGAGACCTACAATAACAAACCCAAAACAATTAAGAAAATGGTAACAGGAACACACATATCAATAATTACCTTAAATGTACATGGATTAAATGTTCCAACCAAAAGACACAGACTGGCTGAATGGATACAAAAACAAGACCCGTAAATATGCTGTCTACAAGAGACCCACCTCAGACCTAGGGACACATACAGACTGAAAGTGAGGGGATGGAAAAAGATATTCCATGCAAATGGAAATCAAAAGAAAGCTGGAGTAGCAATTCTCATATCAGACAAAATAGGCTTTAAAACAAAGACTATCACAAGAGACAAAGAAGGACACTACATAGTGATCAAGGGATCAATCCAGGAAGATATAACAATTGTAAATATTTATGCACCCAACATAGGAGCACCTCAATACATGAGGCAAGTACTAACAGCCATAAAAGGGGAAATCAACAGTAACACATTCATAGTAGGGAACTTTAACACCCCACTTTCACCAATGGACAGATCATCCAAAATGAAAATAAATAAGGAAACACAGCTTTAAATGATACATTAAACAAGATGGACTTGATATTTATAGGACATTCCATCCAAAAACAACAGAATACACATTTTTCTCAAGTGCTCATGGAACATTCTCCAGGATAGATCATATCTTGGGTCACAAATCAAGCCTTGGTAAATTTAAGAAACTTGAAATTGTATCAAGTATCTTTTCTGACCACAATGCTATGAGACTAGATATCAATTACAGGAAAAAATCTGTAAAAAATACAAACACATGGAGGCTAAACAACACACTACTTAATAACCAAGAGATCACTGAAGAAATCAAAGAGGAAATCAAAAAAACCTAGAAACAAATGACAACAAAAACATGACAACCCAAAACCTATGGGATACACCAAAAGCAGTTCTAAGAGGGAAGTTTATAGCAATACAATCTTACCTCAAGAAACAAAAAAAACCTCAAATAAAGAACCTAACCTTACACATAAAGCAATTAGAGAAAGAAGAACAAAAAACCTCTAAAGTTAGCAGAAGGAAAGAAATCACAAAGATCAGATCAGAAATAAATGAAAAAGAAACGAAGGAAACGATTGCAAAGATCAATAAAACTAAAAGCTGGTTATTTGAGAAGATAAACAAAATTGATAAACCATTAGCCAGACTCATCAAAAAGGGAGAAGACTCAAATCAGTAAAGTCAGCTTAGAAATGAAAAAGGAGAACAACTGACACTGCAGAAAGACAAAGGATCATGAGAGATTACTACAAGCAACTATATGCCAATAAAATGGACAATCTGGAAGAAATGGACAAATTCTTAGAAATGCACAACCTTCCGAGACTGAACCAGGAAGAAATAGAAAATATGAACAGACCAATCACAAGCACTGAAATTGAAACTGTGATTAAAAATCTTCCAACAAACAAAAGTCCAGGACCAGATGGCTTCACAGGCGAATTCTATCAAACATTTAGAGAAGAGCTAACACCTAACCTTCTCAAACTCTTCCAAAATACAGTGAGAGAGTGGCACTGACATATATATACTACCAAATGTAAAATAGATGGCTAGTGGGAAGCAGCAGCATAGCACAGGGAGATCAGCTCGGTGGTTTGTGACCACCGAGTGGGGTGGGATAGGGAGGGTGGGAGGGAGGCACAAGAGGGAGGGGATATGGGCATATATGTGTACATATAGTTGATTCACTTTGTTATACAGCAGAAACTAACACAGCATTGTAAAGCAGTTATACTCCAATAAAGATGTTTAAAAAAAGTTATTAAAATGTCCAATAAACATATGAAAAGCTATTCAATATTTGTAGGCATCAGAAAAAATGCAAATTAACATTACAGTGAGATCTACCTACACACCTTTGAACAAATAGTTTTTAAAAGTGATGACACCAAATGTTGAGGATATATATCTAATAATATATTGGATAATATCTAACATATATTGCTGGTGGGAACGCAAAGTGGTACAAGAAATCTTGAAGTACTCAGACTCTTCATGTACACTAAACCATATGCTTACCATATGACCCAGGCATTCTATTTCTAGGTATTTACCCAAGAGAACCAATGTATGTCCTCACAGACTTTTTTTCTGAATGTTCACTGTAGCTTTAATCATAACAGTAAAAAATAGAAACAATTCATATTAATCAATAAGCAAAAAAATGACTCAGTAAATTTTGATGTGTCTAGACAATGGAATACTACTAAACAAGGAAAAGGAAAAAACTACTAAGGGTGGAGAGTGGAGAAAGAGGTGATGCTGAGTAAGCAGAAAGGGGCCTTTTAGGCCAGGGTCAATAATGTATATAGTAGTCTTGCTTCAGTGAAAAGGCATGGAATGTTGTAAGTTGAGATGTGGCAGAATTTTCTTTAAAACAAAGTCATTTTGGCTTTTGGGTCAACAGTGAATTATTGGCATGTGGATTTTAGTCAAGAAAATGAAGAGATAGAAAGGGACATTTTACAGGTACTCTAGTGGGATAAAATACAGTCCTCACTTTGGTGGTAACAGGAAACAGTAAAATGGACGGATTTTGAATATATAAACAAAGTTTAATATATGCATGCATATGTGTATCTACATTGTTATAGACATAGATGTAGTTGTATATAGAGAATAAAGATATATAGATATAGATGTGAAAGTACATATAAGTATAGATATAGATATGGGTATAGGTTCTGGAGTTGATAGGCCTTCCTTATGGATTGAATGTGGGTAATCAAAGAGGATGTGGAATCAGATCAGGATGTCTTGAGAATTTGGGACATATGGTTCAATTTAAACATTGTAGAGGGCTTCCCTGGTGGTGCGGTGGTTGAGAGTCCACCTGCCGATGCAGGGGACACGGGTTCGTGCCCCGGTCTGGGAAGTTCCCACATGCCGTGGAGCGGCTGGGCCCGTGAGCCATGGCCACTGAGCCTGTGCGTCCGGAGCCTGTGCTCCACAACGGGAGAGGCCACAACAGTGAGAGGCCCGCGTACCGCAGAAAAAAAAAACAAAAAAACAAAAAACATTGTAGAATATTGGTGGAAAGTGTGAGAGAGTTAAGAACCTTGTCTTAGGGCTACAGCAACACTTACCAAAAAAGGATATGAGACCAAAACTCAGAACTACCTCTGAGTAGAATTAGGAAAAAGCTGATCTATTGCAAGTATCCCAGGGATGGTAACTCTATCAATTCTCCAGAGATATTATCATGGATATATACAATTTGGGTCCCACTTCTAAGATATCAATTGATTAATCAAACTAAAGATACAGATGAACAGAATAAAATTTTCTTCTATGTGCCTGTGAGTGTCAAAGGGTCTGAAACATATTAAAACAAATCCACCTAGGACTTGGACTTCTGGAAATACCAGTGTAATTGGATGCTATCTTTTTCTACTAATCTATGTACAAACAAACAAGCCCACTAAAATTCAGGTAGATACCAAGACGACCATTTACTCCAGGGTAATAAAAATAAACTCAGGCTGGCAAACTGACTGACTGGGGAAATTGGAGAGATCCATGCAAATCTGTAGAATCTCTGCAGAGTCACTAGGCTAAACTAATCAATATAAAGGAGTATTTTCCATGATCCTCAATTTTCACGTGAAGATGGAAATCTTTACTCTCTGGCTACTTGATGAAAACTCGAAACTTATTCTAGAAGTAATGGAATTCAGTGATTTTGAGGTCCCTGGAATGGTTTACTATTTGCTTAGGAAATTAGGAGCACGTTCCTTATCTTCATTTGAGGTAACAAAGACCTAGGGGAAGTTACCTCTTCACAGAAGAAAACAGAAGACATTATGATCCGTAGGCTGTGCATTCCAGATCTAGCTTTTCCACTCACCTAACAAGTACAAGTGGTTTCATATTCTTATCCCTCAATTCCATCATTTATGAAATGAAAATATAAAGTTTACTTCCCACAGAAAATTATAAAGATTCTGAGTATTGCTTTAGGAATTAAAACAATAAATGATATTAGTTTCTGTATTTATTAATTTATTTAACATACATTTATGGGGTCCTTTCTATGTGCAGGTCAAATTTTATGGTGATGATCAAGATAAAAAAGTCCCCATTCATGAGTATAATTACATTTAAGTAGGAGAAATAGACAATAATCAGCACTGAAGTCAACACAAATACAATGGAGAAATATAAAGATAGTGAACTAAAGAGTTATAAAAGTGAATTGATGAAATGAAGTTAAACTCCCACTTCACATCATAATGCAAAATAAATTCCAGGTGGATTATGTAATAGCAATTTTAGAAGTAAACCTTGGAGGCTACATGTAAAAGCTGAGGGTTGGGGGAGACTTCTCAAAGAAGAATGGAAATGCATAAGCTGTAAAACAAACAAACAAACAAACAAAACATAGAGAGTCCTACTGTATAACACAGGGAACTATATTCAATATCCTGTGATAAACCATAATGGAAAAGAATATGAAAAAGAATGTATATATATGTATAACTGAATCACTTCGCTGTTCAGCAGAAATTAACATTGTAAATCAACTATAATTCAATAAAAATTTTAAAAATGTAGGGAGACTTTTTGCTATAAAATTTATAATGACAATGAAAAACTGTTAAATTGATAAGAAGACAAAATGCAATAGAACCTTAGACTGGAAAACACTTAAGGATAACTAGTTCACACTAGAGAAAATCCAAATGCCAATAAACATTAAAAAAAAATGAATGTGATATTTTAGATAAGCTGGTCATGGTTGTCCCTGCAAACAAAACTTGAATAAAATGAAGGATTAAGTCATGCAGCCATCCAGTGAATGAATACACCAGGTGGAGTGAAGAGTTAAACCAACAGTCTTGAAAGAGAAGCCACGCTGGTGTCTTCAAGAATAGCTAACCCTTTAAGCCAGTGTGTGATTGATTACAGGGGACCAGAAAGGCGGCAAGAAGATCCGTTTGCAGTTAATTACAATAATTAAGATGAGTGACGATGGGGGCTTCAATTCAGGTAGTGGGGTGGTATGAGGGGAATCATTCATATTTTGAAAGCTTTTTCTAAAATTAGAAGAAACAAGTTGCTTATGGATTGGATTCCATTTGTGAAAGATACAGAAATAAAGCTTACTTAGCAGATATGTGAGTTTAACCAAATTGCAAATCATTTAGTAGGAGAAAGACTTTAGCTGACCTCACAAAGGAATATTCAGGATTAAATCTGATAGTTTCTAAGAATTTCTAGGGAATTAAAATGTTTAGTAGACATGATATATAAAAACTAAATGTATAATTTCTTACAATGCTCTACAATTTTAAAAAATAGGTAATTATGCAATTGATATAAATTACTTTAAAATAACTAGAATAAGCATAAGGAAAAAAATCAATATTCATAAATCTAGTTCCCAGATACAACTATTAAGAAATGGATAGACAGGTAATCTATAGATAAAAGTACACCTTAATATTTTTAGGCATTTGTTTTGAAAAATAAATGTAAAATATAAATGCAAGTAGACACACACATAAATGTTTAAAATGGATAATATTCAACCCATTAGTACATTTATCTATGCATTTCTCTATTCATATTGCTTATTAAACTTATATAAGTTAATTAACAACTTGGCAGTTTTTATTGTCAGTGTAATCAAAGAAAGGACTCATTCTCATCGTCTTCCCCCTGTCCTCCATTTCCATATGCGGAAACTAAAAAAGTGCTCTGCAGACAGAATAACTTTAATGAGGACAAAGTAACGGATAAATTGAGACAACTTTGACTCTAGTAGAAGACGAGAAAAGAAAAATTTTATCATAGCCAGTTTTTCCTTGCTATCATTGACTTGACCTGAGAAATTCATTGTCCCATGAAAATTTAAAAAACCCTGCAGACCTTGAGGGAGGAATTTCATCAAATGCTTCTGTTTGAGTAATAGCACATACAAGCAGAATACATGCATCTGTGAAATATTAAATATCAATGGCATGTATAGTTATTCCAAAGTCATTCATTTTATATAAGATGTTAGGCCTTGATCCTCCTTCCAATTTAACTTTGCCTCTCTGCTCCTGACAGAATTTGTTTTTTCAAGTAATGGCTACACATGTGGATATAACAGCATTGTAGATTTTAGCTTTACACTGCATGCATTACCCAAGTCAGACTCACAATGAGTTAAAAAGAAAACAGTATTTATAAAATACAATATTTTGGTTTTTTAGTTAAGTATTCATTTTTGTGTACTTGTTGTGTTATGTGTATATGTGATTAGCCATTATAAAAAAAAAGAGAGACTAAGCTAAAATTTTTGTAAGTTTTAACTGGAGTAAAATTAACATCATGCATGAAGAGTCAGAGTTGATCAAACCCAGTGCTCTGAGGTACAGTAAGGAACTGGACAGTCACTGGAGAGTTTTGAGGGCTGGGTTTGAATCCTATTTTCATTTTGTGATATTTGACAACTTACTCAAAGAACTGAAGTTTCTTCACCTTAACATGAGATAAGTAATTAGCCCAAAGACAACAAGATTAAAATATTAAGTGCATAAATACTTCCAACTCATCTAGCAAACATTTGATAAATGTAAGCATGAATGAATTCAAATGCAGGCAAGGCTTCCTGAAGAAGGTAAAATGACTTATGGCCTTAAGGATGATTAGGGGTTCGCTTGGTCATTAAAAGGATTGTGGAAAGGAGAAGGCATTCTAGACATGAACAAAGGAACAAACATAGAGCATAACGCATTAGGATATACCATTAGCTTAGTAGGATCATGCATAAAGTTTAGAATACTAGGTTACAGTCATAGGTAGGAGCCTTGCTTAGAATGATGTCTTTCCAGAGAGAACGTGTCATTAGACGTATTAAGTTAATAAACCAAAGTTATACAGTTATGTAATATAAAAGGCAAAGATGATAAATAAGATGACTTTATTTATTTTGAAGTGATGACCTTATTTATCCTATCTTTAGCAATACTCTTGGACCTGATATTAGAGCCCTAATGTTTAGCAATTAATGGGACAAGATTTTGATGTTTCTTTTTTTCTGTTAATATTCTGAGGATTCTTGAAAAATGTGTCAGTCTGTACAGATTCTAAGTGATGAGTAACTGTACCCTTACATCACTCCTGGTCAGGTATATATCCCTTGCTCTCTGTGAATCTAAATTACCCTTTCTTGGACTAGGTAAGACAATTATTCCCAAGTTAAATTAAATCCGTCCAGCAATTTTGTATTGTGCTCCTCATCAAGATTTCTTTTTCTCTCATTTTCTGTTTTAACACTAACAGAGGCTTGAGTTTGAATGATGCAGAAATATATTTCCTCAACGATATTTCCACCTGAAGGTCATTTATTTACAGAGACATATTCCAGGTGCTTTGTTAATACTTTCAAGACAATTTACTGCTGTTTTCATTGAGAAAATCCCCCCAAAAGTAATGAGAATATGAAAATAAATATACTAAAGTTTGAATAATTATTATAGGAGTTCTTATTGTCTAAATTTGTTTCTTCCAATACATGATGGTGAAATTTCATGGTAATGAAATGAAATATATCATTCATAAACCAATATTGTTCAGTTTGAAGACTCTATAGAATGGCTAAAAAGAGCTGTACATTGATTTCCCCCAATTTTTAATGACTTAAAAACCAGTGAAAAACTGTTCCATAAATAGAGTATCTTTGCCTGTTCGTAAGTTTTATAAAGACAAAATATTTAGCATACTACCAATTGCTGTGTCTCCACTCACTCATTTATTCCTTAATTTATTCAATGCCTCAGGGGCAGTAGGGAATAAGGAAGCACAGCTGGACTTTGACCAAACTAAGAGACTTTGCATTATCTGTTTAGAACTCACACTTTTTATTTTCCTGTACAGTGGGACAACTGAGATGTTATAACAAAAGGACGACCTGGTCATTTGCTTTTTCTCAGTCATCCCACTCTTGCAGAAGGATGGAAAGTAGATTACTGGGCCTGAAGAATAAAACTGATAAAAGTAACACAGATTAAGAGAACATTAGATTTGTCTAAAGGTGAAATAATAAAGCCTTTATAAAATACGATAGTGAGAGAATGAGATGAGAATACTTCAGAATGACAAGCAGAATTGAAAACACTTATTTCATAGAAATTATATTGTTTGGAGCTGTGAAATGAGAGAGGAAGAACAAGTTTTGTGTTGTCTTCCCCCTTCAAACAACAGATGATAATATTTACAGACCTATGGAACCACACTGTTTATTTATTCTACGAGATTGTGAGGAAGGATTTAGTTGTGGAATCAAATATCTTGATGCTTCATGAATAATGATTTGAAAATCTTAAATTCTTAGGCTGTGAAAGATAAAGGTTTCACCTGATCATGTAAGAATGAAACTAAGGTGAGAATAAGTTGGATGGGTCAGGAGACAATGTCATCACACCTTTCATGAACTTTCTTCTTTAAACTGCAATATGACTTCACTGAAGTGGTGGTTTTGTAAATTCAATCACACTTGAATGTGGTTTGAATTCTGAGTGTGTCACCCAGCTTACAGGTATCAATTCTTTAGGACACACAAGATGAGAATCTTGATGCAAATTTGCAAGAACTGAAAACTTTTAAGAGAGGGAGAAGCCAAAGGAGAATAAAAATCTGAACAGATCATGACTCTGCTCATTTCTAAAGACTCAATTTCCATACTGTACATGTGTGTAGATGGTTTCCAATTCTCAAGGAACCAGAATTCACCTGTTGCTGGGTAGTGTGTGTGTGCATATTACCATCTCTGAAAGATAGAGTAGTATGGTCCCATATCCTCAATGTAACCAGTAACAGAAATAGCAGACAACTCAAGGAATTACAGAGTAGCACAAAGGCAACTGTATTTTATTTCACTTCTGAGTATTATGTTCATCTGCAAAGCAGCACCATGACAGGACAGCACCACTACCATTACTGGTAAATAGTAACCACTCTCAAAATTTCTCAGTAGTGGTTACCTCCACAGTCCAAATTCTTTGCCTCCATGATAGACAAGATGGAATGGAAACTGGCCATACCAATTCCTTTAAATTCACGCTATTTAAACACTTTAACTGTTGAAATCAGCTATGGACTCAAGTAAGGCTGAGACAAGTAGCTTTACGCAGAGGAAGGAGAAACATGGAAAATACATCAAGAGATTGAGGATAAATTTCATGGTAAAAACCAAGATCAGTTCCTGAGTATGTGATCCATCATAGTCTAATACTGAGACAATAGACTGAATTTATGTTTCATGTACTAGTTTTGAGTACAAAGGTTATTCAAAGCTATATGGAACTGTCATCTGAATTGGCATCATGCATATGGGGCATGTCACCTATTAGGGATTTAATTATCAAGTATTTGGAGGTCCAAATAAGAGGGTTGCTTAGCTTTTAATTATTGATATATAATTTTGTAAATGATCTCCTTTGTCTCTAGTATCCTATTTACTCTCATAATTTGGGGGGGAAATCAAGTAGTTTGTAAAGTATTATATTTGTAGTTTAAAAAAGGGGGGTTATCTACTATTTTAAGTAGTCAATTTACTTAAGTTACCTAAGCCCTGATTTCTTCATTTGTAAGCTGAGGGTAATAACACCCAGCCTGTCTCTTTCTTGGCATTGTTTTGGAGACCTTTCGGATATGGAGAAAAAATACTATACAAGCAAGACATCATTGCCATTATTGAATTACTTATCCTCCTTTACATTTCTAAATCTGAATGCCTGAACTTTTATTTAGGGTGCACTGAAGACAATTTTAGCAAGTCCAGAATTCTATAGGCATTTCAGTGTTAGTTCCTATATATGGGGGGTGGGGGAGGGGGCTTTTTTTTTTTCTTGGAAGTATTGAGACCAGTATTAATCACAAAAAATCATTTGAAGACTTTGAGGTTTTAAGATAAAAACAAGACTATTCATAAGTTGAATGTGTAATTGTGTTACTATCAAGCACAAAACTCTAATTGAAAAGGTATATTTATGCATATGTGTGAGAGGATGTGTGTGTGTGTGTATGGACGAATGTGTGTTTGTGCACATATGTGAGTTTACAGTGTACAGAGAGCCTTTTTAAAGTTGATAATAAGATTGATCTATCATATAAACATCTGCCTATCCCAATTAATATTGCTCTTTTAAAATATATATAGAAATATTTAGGATTGAATATTTGAGAATATCCAAAACTACAGAATAAATATGTAGAATTACTCAGATGGTATAAACCTACTGACAGAGGTCAATCACTACTGTGATTAACTGGTACAGGCACCCCGCTTTTTGAAATTCACTTTCCACGCCTTCACTTTTATGAAAGAACTACATTGCTCCAGGTTTTGCTAAGTAAAGAAATCTGAAGAGGATTTTCACTTTTACAAGAAAAGGCAAAAATTGAAAGTAGCATTCAGCATTTGTTTTGCAGAGAGCTGTTATACAGGAAGTGTACACCCTGAGCAGTCAGAGTGGCCCCCCAGCTCCTTCCTGGGAACCACACTCAGCATCAAGTGACCATAGCTTTGAATTGTGTCTGTGAGCATCTGTGCTTTATTTCGGTTTATTTTGTGCATCTGTTAGCAAGATATGTCCTAAGGTCATTGGTTCTTCGCTTTACACCATTTTGACTTATGAAAGGTTTCATAAGAATACTCTACTACTTTCAGATAGTGGGGGAAACCTATAACTAGACTGGCTCAGAATATGAAAATAAACATTTCTAGCTGAATTATGTATGCCCAAAGGAAAATACCATTTTGAACTAAATATATTCCAATGGCCACACCAGTTAAATATTGCATGAGTATCATTCAAAGGTGCTAGTTCAGCAGGAAGCCTGTGAAGAGGAAATGAATTTCTTAGGTAAAATGATAAACTCATTTAATCAGCTTCCAAATCCTTGACAGGGATTAATCTTCCATTAGGGAAGCAAGAAACTCCTCCAAAGCAAACATGGTGGGTATTGTCCACCATTTTAAGTAAGAGGTTTTCTTTTTATTGCAGTCATCAAATGCCTCCTATATTATCACTTTATTCATAATTATTTGCAGTTTAATCAAAATTAAAATACATTAATGAGTAACAATTTATTGAGCAGAAATTATATGTTAGGCACAATGCTAAGTACCTTGCATGTCTAACCATATTTTAAAATAAACCGTGAGGTACTATTAGTACACTAACCTTATTGTTGACTTGCCAAAGTTTACAATGCTAACATGAGGCGATGCTGGAATCTGAACCCCCTCAGTTCACTCCAGAGGTCATCCTCCTCATTAGGTTGCCATTTTTTCTTACCCACTTTCTTCTTTGTGATGCCAAGACACAAAGACAACTCCAGAAATGAACCAAAAAAAATTGGGGTTTGTAACCCGATTTCATGATTTTTCAATTTCAGGAACTTGGTTCCTTAATCTTATCAACTCAGGCTTGTTGATAGAATGGTACTAAAAGAGCTATAAAGTATAAAGAGTTAAAAACTCTCACATCTATATTGTGCATGTTTTTGAGAACAGAAAACTGCCAAACTCGGGTTCAAAAACAGGATGTCTGATTCTAAAACCACCCTATGATACTAATTCCTTTCTGCAGAAACATTTGCTAGTGATAGGTAAATATTACTGTGGATAACAGCAGCACTGAAGTAAAAATGCATTTGTTGTAAATAAGATTTTAAAGAGAGAAAAATGTCTGCTAAATACACTTTGGTGTTTTTCTTTTATCCATCACACTCCATGCAGTTAAAAATACAGGCAACTTTTTACAGCCTCCCTTGCCATTTAACTTGCCTCTCCATTATTTTGGCAAAAGCATCACCATGGCAACCAGTCTTTTCCAGTTATGTTTACACTAATGTTTCCATTTTCACTATTGACTTTGGGAGTACTTTCTATCTCTGGTTTAAGTGTAAGTTAGGAGGACACAGTTGTAAAGGGTAAAAAAATAAAAAATAAAAAATAAAAAAATAACCAAAAAGCTTCAAGCAGAGCATCTGAGCTAGAATCATGCACACAGAAACAACAGTAGTAGTGGTAGTAATAGTGATAACAGAGGCTACTATTTATTAAATTTATGTGATGTACCAGGGCATCTGAGAAAACACCTACATCTGTTATTTCTCCAAACAGTCCTGTGAGATAGATATTACAGATAAGGAAACTGAGTCACTAGAGGTTCATTAACTTTCCCAAGGTCAAAGAGTTAGTAGCTGATATAGCATATCTACCCAAATTTTTTAGACTCTACAGACCATTTAATTAAAAACAATCCTAATGGCCTTTGCAGTGTGATTTTATGGACACCTGCATATGCCTTAGAGCTGGTTATTTCTGGCAGGCAACTTCCATGTCAGTTGATTTAGAACTGACTTTTCTAGAAGCAGAGCCTGAGACTGGGATTCTTGCGAAAGTATTTACTAAGAGTATGCTCCCAGGAAAAGGTATGAACAGGATACTCCAAATTCATTCTCTCCTTTCTCTCTTCCTCTCTCTCTCCTTCTCTCTCTCTCTCTCTCTCTCACTCACACACACACACACACACACACACACACACACACACCATATGTACACCAAGCTTTGCCTCCAAACTAAATTTTAGGAAAGAAAAGTCCACATCATTCAATATCAAATATCTACCTCTGGTTCCATGAAATCTGGCCAAGAGGACAGGATCATATAGTAAACACATTGATGCCAGCACTTAAGGGTTAATTTTCAATAAAGATGAACAAACATCTGAAAAAACTATTTTTCACATTTAGCCTAAAATAAATATCTGTAACACAAAGCAGATTATAGCTGCTGGCATAATAGATATATAAACTCTGTTAATAGCTTTAATGTGATTTGTATTTCTTAACCACTAGAATAGCCCTGTGAAGTAGATGTTATTTTCCTAATTTCATAAATGAGTAAAGAGCTCAGAGGGCCAAATAATGTGCCTAAGGTCACAGAGCTGCAGCAGCAAAGTCACATTTCAAGTGCTTTTTACCACACCAAGCACCCTCACATCCCAGCTGCCTCAACAAATCCAATATTTCCAGGGGAACTGCTGTCATAGTGTGAGCTCCTTTTATATTTCTCCCCATCTTTCCTCCTACATTGAAACAGGGTCAAGGAGGCCAGCTCTGGCCACAGCAGGCTCCTGTTAAGGAGTAGCACCAGGGTTCCTTGGAAACCATTCATCTTCCCTCCCACACCTGGAGACCATCGAGAGCCTGCCACTCTCACTGCCAGACTGTTCAGATAAATATCTCACAGATAATCTTTTTTCTCTCTTTTCTTTTCTACTTGCATTCCCCATCCTTCTTCCTTCTTCAATTTCCAAGGAATTAATCTTAGATAAGGGCAAGAATTTTTAGGCTAGATAGAATTTCCACAGATTCATTTAAAGTCTAAACAACTCTCAGAAATTCAATTTCACTACTGCATATGGAGCACCTGCTATGGGCCAAGTACCAGAGTAAGATTTGAACATGAAAACGAAATGAGGTCTTAATGTTGAGAAACATGAAGGACTTATTAAAAAAAACACCATTGTAAACAAGAACACAATTATTTTTCAAATAACTAGGAGTTACCGTGGAATTACTACATTCCTGTTACTGTGCTCTCTGCTTTATAAATGTTTTCTTATCTGATCCATTTAACAAGGTGTATTTTATCATCACTATTTTACTCATGAAATATTGAGACTCAAGGCAATACGGCTAAACAAGAGTCCCATGTGGGAGCTAAACATATATTTTTTCTGACTTTTCAATACCTTCTTTTATCTGTTCTACAGCTCAGTGAACTATAATAAAATATTGAACAAAGCATATAGTAAAACACAGTAAAATGTCGCACAACACAAAGAGATGTAGAAAATGTCACATCTGAATGTGGAGTTATGAATTCTATTTTGTACCATGCTCTTCATAATGGGATTGTCAGGGGTTAGCATCCTCAGGCAAGATTTTCAATACAGGTCACAGGTCACCTGCTTTCATCTGTTTCTAGTAGGCTACAGTTCTGTACTCTAGGGAAGTAGGAAACAGGTGTCTAGAGTCAAACAAGAAATTATTGGGGAGGCAGAGAATGAAGTTGCCAAGAATCAGTCAGATGGACATGGAAGGTCACTGTTACTGTAAATGCAGAGAATAGGAAATGGGAATAAGAAAGCAGGCTGGCAACTCAGCACATCGGAAGGTGATACATTCCAATATATTTAAGAGCCTAAACTCTGAGTTCAAACTACCCCAGTTCAACTCCTCAATCTGCATCTTGCTCCCTATATGGAGTATCTAAGATATTTACCACTTAAAGCTTCAGTTTCCCCATCTTTACTGTTTTTTCTGAGTGATTATCTATAAATCACAGTACCTAGCATTAGATAAGCATTTAAAGCATATTATCTGAAGTTCACGGAATAAGCCAGCAAATTTATTTCATCTCTTGTCTCTATTAGATTTGAGTCCTACCTGCCTCCCCATGTGTTGAAAGGCCGGGCTTCGGTGTCTTGTAGGTGCCAGGAGACCTGGAGAATGGATGAGACAGAGAATTTAATCTCTAGGAGAAGGAGGAAAGGGCACATATATAGCATACATGAATTTCTCATTTTAACCCCAACAAATGTGCACAGAGATAAATTAGGCAGTCACCTGTGAAATGGGATCATTTGCCTTGACTTCTTCCTTTGGATAACACTGCTTTCCTGACGCTGGCCGTCTGTACCTACTAAGGATAGGAGAGACCCCGTTTTTTTGCAAGGCCTTTAGAAGGATTAAAGTTGTTGCAGAGCTCTAAACCAGGCTGTAGATTCGGTTGGAGCTCATCACAACAGTCGCAGACCGACGTTGATGGATTCGGCAATTAGCTTATCCCAGCATCTAATATGTAAAAGGAGCATATTTCTGTCTCTTAAAGACTTCACAGAACGCTACCCATGGCTCTGTCTCTTCTCTGTCCCCGCGGCAGTAAGTTTCAGTGGGATTAAGAGCTGAGCTTGCTTGAGTTGGCGTCTTGATAGGGCTATTTAAAGCTGTTTGTTAACAACTTTCACGTGATGGCCTCTCCCTTCCCACACATGTTCCAGATGAAGAACTTCCAAGGTGATGATGAAGCTTTGATGGTCTCTTAAAGGTACCACGTTGCTGAAGGGCAGAGTTCTCAACGAGGCCTGGGCTCCCTGGGTAGTGGTGGAAAATGTGGAATGAAAAATTAAATAAGATTTTAAAGGATTTATATAGAGAAAAATCTAATGTTTGAATTCCTAATTAGAGGTAAAATAGATATTTTCACTATTTCGACAAGTGTTATCAGTGCTGGAACTTTGGCTCATACTGTGAATACACTGGTTAAAATGTTAAAAGTCTGTTCTTTTGGCTGGAGTTGTGTCAACTCATTGCAGACACACTGGTTATCTCCTGCTGAATCAGCTCTGAAAGGCAGTGATAAATATCTTTGATTAATAAAACATTAGGAATCAAATTAAATATTACTGAATACATGCAGTGTCTTTGGTAGACAAGATCCTTCAATATATGCAGGCTTTTCATGGGTGGAAAATAGTAACAGTTTATAATAAAAGTTAAGTTTTTCTGGTCACCTGTCCTGTGATAGGCACTGTTCTAAGTGCTTTCTTAAGTATTAACTTATAAATCCTTATAATAAGCCTATAAGATAGGTTCAGTTTTTATTTCCACTTTACAGATGAGAAAAGTTTTAGTACTTTGCCCAACAATTTGCAAAGAGTTTGGCTCAAAATCCTGTCTTCTTATCCACTATATTTTAAAATATACTACTACTACTACTACTACTACTACTACTACTACTAATCTTCAGTACTGAATAATGACCACCCAAAGATGGTCCTAATCCCTGGAACCTATAAATGTTTTGAGATGAGGAGATCATCCTCGATTATCTAGAAGGTCCTAGGTCCAGTCATAAGTAACGTTTTAAGAGAGGATGAGAGGGATTATGCACGTAGAAGAGTAGAAGACAGCGTGCACACGGAGGCCGAGATTGTAGTGATTGGGCCACAAGCAAAGAAGGGCCATCAGCTGCCAGAAACTAGAAGAGGCGAGGAATGGGTTCTCCCCTAGAGCCTCTGGATGGAGTATGGTCCTGCTGATACCGGACACCCTGATTTCATTCCAGTTAAACTGATGTTGAACTTCTGGCCTCCAGAACTGTGAGAAAATAAGTTTCAGTTATTTTAAGCCACGAAGTTTGTGGCAATTTGCTATAGCAGCCACAGGAAACTAACAGAGGTTGTGAAAGCTAGTTAACATAGAACTTATCAAACACTTCATTTTATTTAAGGTTTAGGGGAAATATTTGGGCTCGGGCCCCTGAGTGATAACTACTGGCAGTAGAAACCAGACTTGCTGACTCGTAGCCCAGCATTTTCAGCTAGGATGGAGCATCTCCCATATTCCAACTACAATCTCCTCCTGATTAGTCCATCAAAGCCTCCGGCTCCAAGGAACTCTTTCTACTTTATGGTGCGTAGTCGTAGTCGTGGAGAGCAGTGTTTCTTTCTTGCTATATCTCATCTGAGACCCTCTCACAGAATATGTGGTTTAGACACATATGTGGCTTTTGAAGGAAAGTGGAGTTTTTAAGGGCTAGAATGCAATTCTTCCATGTTGGTAAATGTGCATAATTACCTACCTGCCACTATTTTTGTATTAAAAGGTTTAATATATGTAAAGGGTCAACCCCAAGGAAGTCCCATTTGATTTTTTAAATTTTATAGACTTCCTTATCAAATTATCAGCATTCTTGGGAGAGATTAAACAACTGAATTTTCCTGAAGGACATTATTTTCTCATTTAGGCTACTCTTTGTATGTAAATACATCAGAGACCCCTGGAAAGGCAGAATGTTGTACAAGGAAGAACAGAGGGTTTCAAGGGGAAAATTTTTCTTTGAATCACAGGATATGTTGCTTAAAGGATAACATTAGACAGCACCTATACTCTGATCCTTGGTTTCCTCATCTCTAGGTGAGAGATAATTGTCTTTGCCTGATCTTTTCCAACAAAGCTGTGTGTGTGTGTGTGTGTGTGTGTGTGTGAAAAATAAGGATTTTGCTACACTTTTTTTTTAAGCTGAAGAATTCTATATACATATGAAGGTTTAGCTTCTTTTTGTTCCACAATGCTTATCTCATGTCCCTGTACTTATGAATGCTCTACAAAGGGTTTCTTTTTCAAGTCAAGCTGTCCTGCTACTTCCCTGACCTGCATGGGTTGTTTAAGCCAGCCAGCACCATCTATCTCCTAACAAAGCAACCAGAATATTAATGCATGCCAAACCATTTTCAGTGGTGACATCCAGAGATATCCATGAAAGCCAAACTCTAACATCATCTCCCCAACCATCTGCACTGCTGAGTAGCATTTAGAGCCAATTCCTGACTCAATTTCCTTAAATATCTCTTTACTTGGTACCACTTCCCCCATTTTGACTTAGTTCCTCATCTTAACTATGGTTTCAATTTTACCCTTAACTTTGTGGCCTCCTAGCTTAAAAGTAAATGCTCATAGCAGTTACACCTGGCCCCAAGATTCTCATAGGAGTACATTTAAAGGAGCCCTTCACAAGAAACCTACACATTGGTCAGCTATAAAACTAGAGAGCCTGCATATGATCTCTTCATGGTTAGAAGTGTATCTCCCTATACCCCTTTAATCCTTTGACTAGGATCTGTGTTGTATTCAGTACACGATCACTAAACACATGATGAGATTCAGCCTTAGGATCAGTGAAGCTAAGTACCAAGCTCTGATGATCTCATTAAGATCTCATCTTACTATAAAGACCCGCATTAACCTCATTTCAGTAAAGGTATGATGAGTACCACCTGTATGGTAGCCAATGGAGATGCAGTTCTAAACAAGACATTCTGGAGATGCTTACAATATAGTCTTGGAAATAGAGGAGTAAATAGACCATTATAATATAGCCCACTGCAGAGGTATTTGAAGGGGAAGGCCTCAGATGCCAAGGGAATAGAGAAAGACAACCTACATCAGACTAGGAGGAGTGCAAGGGCAGATTCTGAAAGCACATGACTCATGAAGGAAGATTGGGATGTAGCCAGATGAAGAGAAGGAGAAAGCAATTCTCAGTACTGCTCTCATTTCTCTTTCAATACGTTCCCAGGCATATTGAACACCCTGCAGTGTATAAACTATTTTCTTATAATCTCCTCACTTCTTCCCACCTTCATTTAGCCTATGTGTCTTCATTTGTAAAATCCTCCTTACGCTATCTGTAGTTAGATAGTGTAACTAATAAAGAAACAATATCACAATATTACAGGTTATAAAATCAAATCTATTTTATAGTAGGCCTATAACAAAAGCTATGGGTTACTACTGAAAATTGTTTACAGCGTGATCTTTGGGCCTGTCCCCCGCTCTAAGTTTTATTCAAAAGACCAAATTGGGTGTTTTGTGTGAAAATTGGTAGGATCATACCAGTCAGTGACTACAAAAGCTCAGTTCCTCGTACTTAAATCCAAGTTCCAACTAATTTGCGACATTACATTTTATGCCCTGCTCTTATAAATGGAGGTAGAGTGTTTTAAAAGGCTTATTAAAGGTTTCACAACATGAGTCATGTTAGCACTGAGTAACAAAGCTATTGAAAAGAACTAAGGATTGTTGCCCATAGAGATTGAAATGGGTCAAAAGGTCTAGAGTAACTACTGAGTTCATCTATATGCAAATACTTCCCTAGAAGTGTGACTCTTCAGCTCTGATTTTTAACAAGAACAGCTGGAGGAGATTCTAGTCCAAGCAGTATTCTCCACTGAAACCTTGATTATAATACATCTAGAGAAATATTGCATAAATGTCAAATTAGGAGTTATACAAACAATAGTGAAAAGCAAACTCTCAAATTTTTAAATGGTTTTTTAGCTTATTCAGTCTTAGTCATCTACTGTAAAGAAAAAAATGGCAAATATGTACTAATTGGTTATTTTTTTGGCCAAGTGCCTCACCTTGTTTATTCTATTTATGGCATGACAACCTTGGAAATTAAATATTATCATTGTATTTTAAAGATGAAGATTGTGACTCAGGTGATGCAATGTGCCAAATCAGATGCTTAGTACTGGTACAAGGCAGATTAAAACCCGTGCTGTCTGGTCTCAAATAACAAACTTTTTCTTCCAGGCATCTGTCTAAAAATGGCAGCGAGAAATAGAAGCAAAAAGAAAGCAAAGCAGACAAATGAACTGATCTGAATTTTACTGGTCCTAAGCAACTCCAAAGGCAAGGAAGCCAGACTGAGGTTACAACTCTCTTTGAGTTAAAGAAATGTAGGGTAGAAACCTTCTTGCCCACTGAGAACTTGTCTTGCTTTGGTAAATGTTCATCAGCAGACCCAAGGGGAAATGATTAAATCACCAACAAGTGAGTAAAAGGAAGTAAAGGTAGTGATGCAGAACATTCTGGATGGGGGGTGGGGTGGGGCATGGTAATGTTGGGCCCCTCCCTTCCCTACTGAGCTTGTCCAAGCCTTTTCCCATCACATAGGTCTTGATTTTTACAGGACAGTCATTCTTCACTTCTTCATAAGTAGGACGTTTGTTCTTACTTTCTGAATTCTCTGTTACTGTCAGGAGCTAAGCTAAAGCATATCAGCATCTCCTTTTCTCCAGACCCCAAGGCAAGGTTAATCAGTCAACTTCTGCTTCTATCCATCTCAGCACATCTTGACCACTAAGGTAGCCTAAGAAACAATAATGAAAACAATAGTCTCAATTACATCTTCTCTGGTGTCCTAGGTCTTGTACTAAGCTCAACTTAACCATATGGATATTGTTAGTATTATTTTCATTTCCTAGATTAGAAAACTAAACATCTAAACTAAAGATATACAGTTGGTTATTGGCTTAGCTTAGATTCAGAATCTATTTTGTCTGACTACAAATGTTATACTCTGTATACACTGAGAGAAGTTATTCTCTGAGCCTCTGTTTGTATATCTACATAGTTGGAATAAAAACCCTACATTGTGATACTGTTGTAAGAAATACATTATATTCATGTGGTAAAGTAAACAAAACACAGTAAACCTCAATAAATAGCATTCTTTTTCAATTTTTTTACTAGACTCTTTGGTAACAAGTAAGAGTGACCAGTATATGCCAATGGTTAAGAAACATTTCCTACGTTAAATAAATAATTGAGCAAATGAAAAAGAAAAAAAAGAATAAATGGATGAATGGATTGAAATCTCATGATAGTCTTCCCCCACCCCTTGAAGTTCTTCTAGATTTCTAATCTTTTCAGTGCTCTGGACATCAGACAAGAGAAGATTTGGAAGGAAGAAGTTACAAGACATCCTCTGCTCCCTGGGTGAAGAATTATAATACTTCTGAATCTTTCAATTATTTGCCCTTTCTCATGTTTGAAAGTCATTCTGGCTCCCTGGACCCATCTAGTAATGAGAGTAAAAGGCAAAAAGTGGTGAAGAATCTTATTTCCACTGCTACAAATTTAAATCCATTGTTAGGGTAATATATAACAATATTTTTCCATGAATTAATCATCAGATATATATTGAGTCACTACTCATATGCCAGGAGCTCTAGCAAATAAACAGATGAAAAAGTGCAGCTTCAATTGGAAAAAAAACAAAAGTTTTTTCAGCATTTTTGTCATTGTAAAAATGAAAAGAAACTAAAAATCTAAATGTATATCAACAGATGGATACATTGAATTGTGGTACATTTATGCCATTGATTAACATGCATCCACAAAGACAATGACTGAGATAGCTCTATATGCTCATGTGGATAGCACTGAAAAGCATATTGCTAAATGGTGAGAAAAAGACACACAAAACAATATGCAAAGTACAACCCAATATGCAAAGTACACACAAAACAATATGCAAAGTACAAAAATATGCAAAGTACAACAATAAAACAAAAGGTAAATGCCAATATCGTCCGTATATAGGTACATAAAACGGATTGTGATGGGATGTACACTAAGCTGTTAAAGGTGGTTTCCCCTGGAGAGAAGTAGGAGATTTTAAGGAACTACCTGAGGCTTTCATACATGTGCTACATATTTATGCATTTTATGATTAAACAAACAAAAGTGTTAGATTTTTAAGATTTCACATTTTATAGGAATGAAATGGTATATGAGCAGAAAATCATGATATGTCTATAGTCTATATAGAAAAACTCCTGTGTTCATATTCATAACCCACTCTTCTTATTTATGAAATTTGCTTGTGGAATAAAAACAATTATGATAACAAGTAAATTAATTTGGTGCATCACTTGAATATCAAAGCTGAGTCTTTAACTTGCTAATGAAAATGTCAAAAATGATCAAGTTCCCATTCTTCCATTTTATATGTGTGAAAAATTAGGTCCAGGTAAGGAAGGCTACCTGACCAAATCACACAGCAAATTACTGGCAGAGCCTAGGGATATATTTGGATTAGAATCCATATTCAGATTGATTACTTGGGAGCTTATTTTGATTCTAAAATCAAAGAGAAGAAATAGAATTTGATGTGCAATATATTAAGAGAGCTAGTTATCTTAGAGTTTCCAGTGTTTGTTTCTTTCACAATACATAGTAAGCAGAGGTGATATTTAACAATTAGAAAACACTGAGGTATGATCATGCTTTGCTCTCAGTGTTAGGCGGCAGAATATCACTCCTCCCCCCTCCTTTGATCTCAGCCTTGCAATTTGAAAGCCAGAGGAATGATAAATGGCCATGAAATGCAGACAAAGATTCCTTTTTTTTTTTGTTTCACAGAATAGGAAGATGGTCAAATTGATCAGTCATCAAGGTATAATGATCTGAAATAAATACCAGCCTCTTTGATGTGGCTTAGGATGTAAAGAGATCATTCTTCTGACTTTCACATAATTGAATGATTATGTCTTTTTGTAAATGAGCTTCCTTAATTGCTAACTGGTAATTTGGCATCCTAACAGGAGTGTATGGGAACCGTGATCCCTCACCCTGCACAAGGGAGAGAAGCCTGAACTGAGAGGGATGAATGTGAAGAGAGGCCTCTAAACTAGAAATAATTGGAGCAGAGAGCAGGTGATGAAAAAAAAGGTATAGAAATTACTCCACCTTCTCTCAGAGAAATGACACTGATTCATCTGAGTGAGGCTGTAGCTGGGATCTCTGACAGGTGTGTATTTGTTTTTAGAAAACACCAAGCAAAGACTATATAGCCTAGGGGATGTTTCCATTTGTAAAAAAGATAAAACCTGAAAGGACTTAGTCATCCTGATCTCGGGGAAGCACTAAACAAAATATACAGGGCCACCTGAGTTGATAGGTGAAGGGCATTTGAAAAGGTCAAAAAATACGAAAGATTTATTTAAAAATTAAGGTATTGAAAAAAATATGCAAATATTGTTTGGGAGACCTGCCATTTTTATTTACTTACTGTGCCACACTGAGCAAATTAGTTAACTTTCTAAAATCCATTTTCTTCCTTATTCATAAAAAGATGATGATGAGATCAGAATTGTCCTTTTGTGATGATTAAAAGAGTTTATGAGGGCCTCCCTGGTGGCGCAGTGGTTGAGAGTCCGCCTGCCGATGCAGGGGATACGGGTTCGTGCCCCGGTCTGGGAGGATCCCATATGCCGCGGAGCGGCTGGGCCCGTGAGCCATGGCCGCTGAGCCTGCGCGTCCGGAGCCTGTGCTCCGCAACGGGAGAGGCCACAGCAGTGAGAGGCCCGCGTACCACAAAAAAAAAAAAAAAAAAGAGTTTATGAAAGTGGTGCTTTCTAGTAAAAAGTACTAAGTGGCTGTTAGGTCCTACCCTTCCTTTCTGCCTTTTAGCTGGAAATGAGATAGCATTTATAGTGTCAACATTTTACCAAGACTTAAAGGCCAATTGGTAATTCCCACTTATTCATAAACACTTTTCTAGGCAACTGCTTCTTCAAAACATGGTAAGTTTCATCTGTGACTCATGTAATTTCTTGTATTTTAGATATGTAAAACCTCAGTGATCATGATGATCTAAGACTTTTGCAGCTTTTTACATACACACCTTCAGATCCTTATCTCTAGTCCCATTACCTTCTCACTATTAATTGAACATTTTCAAATTTGGATATTTAATGGGTAATTCATATACCAACTGAAATTACATTTTTCTTCTAACCATTACCAACATTTTCTCCCATGATATTCTTTGTCTGATTCGTGCATTTATCCTTTGATTAATGAACTCAAAGTAATTTTATTTTTTTATTTATTTTTTTTTTTTCTCAAAGTAATTTTATAAGTACTCACTCTGTGCCAAGAACTGGGAAAGGCACAAAACCAGGTATGTTCCCTACATTCATCAAGCTTACTATCTAGAAGAAAATATAAATGAATACTGAAATGACCGTAAAGGGAAAACTGTTAAAATCTATGATATACAGTTATAAGATATCAAGAGGATATTTGATTGGGAGAATTCCTCCAGTGGTAATCAGGGTTATTTCCTTGAGTAAAGGATGTATGATGTGTAATGTATATGCATATGTGTGTGATGGTGATGGTGATGATGATGTTACCCAGGCAGAAGGCTAAGCTTGTGCAAAAGTTCTGTAACTAGTTGTAATATGGCATATTCAAGTGAAAGATGGATGAACATGGTCAGAAAGCAAACAGTTAAAGGGATTATGATAGGAGATAAGGTGGGAGACCTGAAACATATCAAACTCTCTGAGAACCATTTTCCTCCTTAACCTTTGGTAACTTTCACACGGACACTTGACCACTTCCTTTCCCTTATTCTCAGAGCCCTGTTACCAAGATCTATATAATGTGCCTATGATGAGCCTCTGAAACCTTCCTGCTTCTCTCCACTTACGTTGTTATTTCTTCAAACATTTGTCCCAAATTAGAAATAATTGGAGTAAAGAGCCTGTGATGACATATACTCACAGCTGGTCTCCTTCCCTTCAGCCACCTCCTGCTATCCTGGAGATTTAATAAAGGTAGATTTTCAGATTAACAATGCTGTGTTATTAGCAGCATTGCTTATGGTAAAAACAATCCCTGATTATCAAATTGTGTCTGGTTTCAGATGTCTATGTATGGCTGAAAAAATTTTGATTTGGAGCCACAGCTTTGAAATTCTATATGGAAGAGAATCTCTTAACTGGTATTTCCCATGTAGAGACCCTGGAACCTGACTTAATAATACTGAAGTGGTTCACAGATACTGGCTCATGTTGGAAATGAGGCTTCTAAACTAGGTTGGATCACATACCTGCAAGATATGTGTTCTTCCATTACCTGAGCTTTCACCTACTTCACCTTGAAGTACCTGTCTTTCCTCTTGGGGGCACAGTGTGTCCATGCATTTTGCATATCCAGTGCTTTGAACAATCCCTGGAACAGAAAAAAAAAAAAAGACCAGCTGTTCGTTAAACCGCAGGGATGAAGCGGGATGTCTTGGGATCAGGTGTAAATTATACCGCTTCTTCTGATTTAGGCAATAGCTACTTTCTTAAGGCAGTATTTTCCTAAAACTCTGTACATGCCTCACCCCTGTGATATAGTCTCTGTCTTTAGTGATACATATTACTTTCAGTTGTTGCATGGTTGTATTATTATCATGATTATAATTAAAGAAATTATTATATCTAATTTTGTCCCCCTCAGAATACCACACCCTTGAGAAAATGAGCCATATCTTACTCTTTACATGTTTTAAGACACAAAAATTGAGAAGTGAATTCTAAGGAACATGCAATGGAAAGTCTGTTAAATACATTAAACCACCATTTTATAACTTAATGATTTAGACTATTGTTGGAAAGGAATTTGCTTACGTAAGTTGTTAACATGGGTCTGGTTTTGCTAACTTTAAAGAAATGCATTTTGCTTTGTTCTACAATCACTTCCATTTAAGTAGAACTTTGTAGTGCACAAACGATTTTTAAATGCATGGTGTCATCTGATCCAGATACTAGTATTTTATAAACACTAGAAGGTGTGGAATAAAGGAAAGAGTACTGATTTGGAGCCACGAGATACTGTGTTCAACTCTGATTCCAGCACTTGGACAAGCCATGTCAATTACCTCATGCAGTTTGATCTGTAAAATAAAGATACTGAAGCCTGCTGTTATTGAAATATTGCATAAAGTTCTGTCAGTGATTATGTTCTTTTGGAAAGTAAGCAAAAAGAACATATTTCAGCCTAGTTACAACTGCAATTACTTGGATGAAAAGGAAAAGTTATAATTAATTACTGCTGACCACAGGACTGTATGAGTCCCTAATACTTAACAACATAGCCCATTGTCCACCATCTTGCAACAACTGTGCTCTTTTCATAATCAGTACATTTATAATGAGTATAAAGAGTAACAACCTCTACTTATCACCTTTTGCAGATTTCTCTGTAGATACTGAAGATTTATTTTCTTGTTCAGCTTCCTCTTTGTAGGCTAAATATTTCCTTCTGAGTTTCCCTCAAAATATGGAAGGTAAGCTTTCCTGGTAGCCCTCTGGCTGAGAAGCACACAAGAGCCTTAATCAATACTGAACTAATCAATTACCAGTTTACCGTTCCTATTTTAATTTATATAGCTAGTTGTTTCAGGTATAAGAGACTCCAAAGATTAAGATTTGATTAAATGCATGAAACAAATGTGTAAGATGTTCCTACAGCTCTTTAGTGTTTAAAAACAGAAAAAAAAAGTATGTTTCACAAAATGATACAGGAGCAATGTTAGTGAGTGTATTATCTATTGCTTGCATTAATTACAGCTATTCTGTTTTCCTTTTTAACTTCAATGATAATTAATTGGAAAGGTCGTTGCAATTCTTCTTGACAGAGACCTGGAAAGGAGATTTGATTTAGGCTTTACCTCTTCATTAGAATTCAAGCCAGCAATTTACATACCTTATCACACCTCACAGCTTTGTAAAAGTATGTCCAGTTTTTACACCATCTTCTATATGCACAGAGTATGATAAATTAGCCATTTAAAAAATTTAAAACAAGTTTCACAGAAAAGAAAGAAAATGAAAAGAAAAAAAAAATGCAAACACCTTTTGACAAGCTTCTGAACCCAGAAACACTGACAGTAAAACAACTATCAGTGATATTTCATTCATGAAAGACACTACGTTCTCTGTGACATTTCTCAAGACCAGTTTTTAAAAAAATGTTGCACAGAATTTTATATAATGGATGGAAATTAACGTGAATAACTATTCAGTAAATGTAAGAGTTTAATTCAGTCCCAATTTTGCTATTGAAAGGTTTCAATAAAATACCCACTTGTATTTGTTGGACATGGATATAATTTTGGTTTGATTTTTGTTTTTGTTTCTATTGTTGTTATTGTTTTTTTCTCTTGGATATATATCTGTGAAGGTAAATACTCGGCAAAAGTAATGCACATTTAAAATTTCTACAGATGTTGACAAGTTTTTGTCCAATAATGCTAGACCAATTTACATTTCCACTAAGAATTTATGAGACTATGTTTTACCCTCATACTGTTGCCACTGCTGGATATTAGTAATATTTCCTCCTTTAAAAAAGTTTTTGGGAAGATGTGGTGTGTAGATATACACACACACGTACACTCACAATGAAATATTACTCAGCCATGAAAAAAAAATTCCCATTTGCAACAAAATGGATGGACCTGGAGGATATTATACTTAGTGAAATAAGTCAGACAGAGAAAGACAAATACTATATGTTATCATTTATATGTGAAATCTAAAAAAAAAAAGAATGAATATAACAAAACAGAAACAGGCTCACAGGCATAGAGAACAAACTAGTGGTTACCAGTGGAGAGAGGGATGCGGGGAGGGTCAAGAAAGGGCAGGGGACTAAGAGATACAAAATACTATGTATCAAATAAATAAGGTATAAGGACATATTGTATAACACAGGGAATATAGCCGATATTTGATACTAACTTTAAAGGGAGTATAATCTATAAAAAATTTTGAATTGCTATGTTGTATACCTTAAACTAATATAATATTGTAAATCAACTATATTTAATTTAAAAAAGGTTTTCATAGTACCTATGGTCAACAATAATGTATTATAAACTTAAAAAAAATTTTAGGAGGGTATATCTCATGTAAAACATTCTTTATCACACTAAAATAAATTTTAAAAAATTTGAAAGACTTCTGAAAAAAAAATTGAATAACTGCTGAAAAAACAACCAACCAGGACACTGTCGTTATAATATGCATTTCTTTAAATTACTATTGAAGTTGAACTTCTCAAATGTCTATGGTCTTTAGTATTTTCTTGTCACTGAATAGTCTGTTTACATAATGTTTTCAACTTTTATTGGTATGTTAATCATTGTTCTTCTGGGTTTTTTTTAATTTGTCCTTTAAAATTATACTACTAAACCAATGTTATATATACTTAAAATATTCCTAGAGGGATGAATCTCCTATATACTAACATCTGCTCACCAGTGTCAATCCCTCCCTACTTCCTATACAACATCTAATCATATTTAAGCCCCTCTATGATCTGACTTTATTTTATTATTATTATATTATTTTATTAGCTTTTACCTTTCTCTTTAGTTAACTTCCTTACTAAATCTTGTGATGTTTCTAAACTCACTTTAAAATTTTACCTGGCCTGAAACTAGGATAGCATTAGTTTGCAATAAATATTTAATGAATTAATCAACTCTAACTGGCTATCCTCTACTCAAGTCCCAGCTAACATTCTCCCACAGATAATACCCATGTCCCAGAGTGTGGACACCTCTGGCATATTTCCCTATTTCTGATGTCTCTAGGAATTTTAGGACAGAGCCTGGAAGAAATCAGCTGTTCTAATATAAATTATTCTGAGCCACCTGTAAAAGAAGTGTCATAGCATGAATGTGTTTCCCAGAGGATGAAAAGGTAAAGGCAGTTCTCATTTATGATGGTTTCAGTGATAGTGGTTTTTCATTCTCATACCTTTAAAGAAAAATCAATATAAAGTGTTTAGCACAGTATGCTGCAAGCTATAGTCTCACAGCAAATGTTAAGGAGCATCATATTTATTAATTGAGAATCATTATTACTATAGTTTTGATAGTTTGGATTATTTTTCCATATATTTTCACTCCTGCTGCTTCTAATCTCAGATTGATGAAATCTATTTTCCTTACCAAATGACGTGGCTTTGACCAATAGGATGTTAGCAAAAGTGACTCAAGCGGAGGTCTTATAGGTGTTCATGTAGTTCGACTTGGCTTTTGCACATTGGTGACCCACCATGAGACAAATATGTCCCAGGCATCTGCTGGCCCTGGATTCTGGGTCCCAGAACAAGCACTCATGGAGCAGATCTGAACCCAATCCAGAGCCTAAAGACATGCTCAACTGTATTTGCATTCTGAAGCAAATCCACCCAGCTGAGATCCAGACAGGCTCAGCCAAATCACAGTTGACCTGTACCTCCCTGCGTGTAAGAACAAATGCTTACAGTTGTAAGACACAGAGTTTTGGGATCATTTGTTATGTCTATTTGTGCAGTATCTAACAGGTATACCACCAGTACCCAGCAGCATTGATAACAATAGTAACAGATTGCCAAGTGCTTACTATAGCTTGTCTCATTTGATATCCTCGTAATTGTAGAATGTTTTATTATCCTGAGACACAGAGAGTTTAAATAACATGCTCAAATACAAAAATAATAAGTGATAAACCCAGGCTTTCTAAATTCAGTACCCATGTTCTTAATGACCATACCAGACAGCCTCTTGAAATGTCCAAAATTTGACTTCCCAAGAAGACAGCATAAGATGTTCTAAGGGCTTTGCAAGTATGTTTGATATTCTCTGTGAGTGGGATTCTGAACTATCCTGACATTAAGAATACAGTCACTTTCAATCTCAGACACTCATAAGAATTACACAGTGGTGGTAGTGGGGAGAGGGAAATGAGGGTATTCAGGGTCCATCCTGGACATTCTGAAGTAAACACTCCAGAGGTAGAGAATATGGTATTTATTTGGAATATACTTTTCAGGCAATCTCAAAGCAGCAAGACTTCCATCTCTCTGAGGGACTCTTAGGCTAGGAATGGTGATGTTTATTAAGAGAATAAGCCTGTTTATATTCTACTTCCTAGATGCCATGTTGTTTGAATCTCTATTTTTACTTGGAGAAAATGCCATGCCCAGTAATACTGATCTAAAAATGGACTCCTTAAGAGGAACTCCACATTCCTCTTCTTGACTCTCTTAGCAGTATGATGTCATGAAAAGATCATGAAAAGATCATAAAAAGATCATGACATTAGGCATCAAAAAGACTCGTGTTTCAATTCCACCTCTCTTTTACAAGCTATATGACTTTGAACATGCCACTTAAATTCACTTTCCTTCCTTTACAAAAATACAGCATTAATAGTCCTTACTGAGTAGAGTTGTTGAGAGGACTCACTGAGATAACATGTTCTAGAACACCCTGTCCAATGGCACAACTTAGTAAGTGCTCAGTACATACCAGGCACTGTGTTCCCTTCTAAGGTGAATCAAGCTGTACAGAAAGTCTGTGACAGCAGGAAAAAGACTGTTTCAAATGGTCAGTTTTTAAGAGTTCTCTGAACAGTGGATGCTGAGTGAGCTCCTTTCTTCAAGAGCACAAACCAGGAGGCAGAGTCTATGTAAACACAGGATTATGCCTCAGGATAACAC
Organism: Hyperoodon ampullatus; assembly: GCF_949752795.1. Lineage (NCBI taxonomy): Eukaryota > Metazoa > Chordata > Mammalia > Artiodactyla > Ziphiidae > Hyperoodon > Hyperoodon ampullatus. The sequence continues at coordinate 22,926,454 of NC_136931.1, read as the reverse complement.
TGCCTTCACACCTTGTGTTTGGTCCAAAAGAGAATCCAGGGTCCTGAGGGCTCAGATCCCAGGGCCTTGTCAGAATACCAAATTTACAAAACATGAAATTGTCTCCAGGTGGTGAATCTGATCTGGAATTTCCCCTCCTTTATTTTCTCACTTCACTTAAAAATATGATAATGGAACATGATCATGTCCATTCATTTACATATTGTCTATGCCTGCCTGCCTGTTGCCTATGCCTAATTTAGAGGAATACCTTCTTGATCTTTGCTAGTTCTTTTTTTTTTTTTTGGTTTTCTGTTTTTTCGTACATTCAAAAGATAAATATATTGGGCATTAAACAAGAAAAAATATATAATTGTATACAAAACAGTTTTTTTTGGTATACAATTATACAAAAAATCTATTTCGCCTTGCTCTCAGTCTATTCTGCCTTGCTTTCCAGATAAGCAAAGCAAATTGTCAGCTTTATACTCATCCTGGGAAACTGAAGCTTAAAGTTAAGTGATATGCCCAAGAAACTACAGGAAACATAGGTAAGGAAGACACAGTGCTTATGCCCTTAAAAGTTGCTGAATATTTGGGGAAGATTGTGTCCTTTGGGAAATTAGCATAAATATCAAGGTACAGAGCTTTATCTCATTGATTTTCTAAGTTATCACCACATAGCCCTCAGTTCACAGGAGAATATTCAGTGGTATCATTCTCAACAGAATATACCACCTTTTTTTTTTTTTCTTACTCTGGTTTCAGCGTATTCAAAATTTTGCAAAGCCTTAGGAGGTATAGCCTGAGATCACCCACAGACCTTTTGTTATGAGATAGAAGATCTCATGACACCACGCACACCAAACTACCAACACCTTTGAACAGACACAGGGCCAGCAGACACAGGTGGCCACTCCCTGATCCTTCTCTTTTTATCCTTTTTCTGTTTATTTTCCTTTTTTTTTTTTTTTTTCTTTTGAGTGGGTGAGGATCTCTCCAGATCCCTGGACACTGGAGAGGACCAGGATGAGTTATCAGCTCTGGGCCTTCAGATCAGCAGTTCCCCCCACTCACTGTGGACAGGCACTGGCCACAGCTGTGGACGTCAGACAGACAGAAAGGAAAACAGAGCCCCAGCCCATCGCCCACCCCCACATAATACCCTATTACTACTTCTCAGGAAACATCTCATATGAGGTCTCCAGGGACAAACCCTTTGAAGCAGGAAATAGAGAGATTGCGAGTTGTAATCAGTAAAAAGAAATGAGTGAGACCGAAGGCTGCTTACTGTGAAGTGAAACTTATGATGAACACAAGGCCAGAAGGAAAATAAATCAGAGAACTGGGTGGTGAACTGACTTTAGGTAGGTTCAGAGCATGTCAGGGTCTCACAGGGTCAATAAGAGGCAGAGTTTGGAGCCTCATTCTTAACCACTATGATCAGATGTGCTCAACAGTTTCTCTCGTATGTAGATACCTGGTTCTGTGGGGAGGATTCCTGCACAGAGGTTAGCTTATGTTTTTGCTTCATAACCTATAATGCACTTAGCATCATTAGGCATAATGGAGGGCATGGCAACACAGGGGGGAAGGTTTGCAATTCTCACAAGAAATATTTTGCCTTCTTCATAAAGATCATTTGGAAAGAAAAAATGTTGCAGTAAAGACTGTGCACATTCTTATGTTTGGTATCTAAATGTCCTTACTTTAGCAAATAGGTAACCTTAAATAGATGATGCAAACAAAGAAGAGCTCTTTTCCTAGGAGAATCTGAACAACAAAATGGCTATACCTTATCTAGTTCAGGAAAAGAGAAAGGCTGCTGATGGCAGGAGCTTGGCTTTAGCTGTGGCCACAATGTGTTGGGAAGCATCTAACACTTAGAATCGTTTTCTTTTAAAAAAAACCCTTGGTCCTACTGATTTCGTTTGCCTTTCCAAAAAATTACTCACTGCCCCCACTACTGTTCACCTGGTTTCCTTACTAGTAAACGAAAAGGGCTCATTTGGTGATTTCTGAGATCAAAGCCTCAGTCTACCCCAGGCCCTGTTCTTGGCAAAAAGGCCTAGGGTTTTAAGAAAAAAAGACTTAAATCTCCTATGGAATTGTTTTTCTTTGAGATGCCAGGACTTCAGCTATGGCTTCAAAATATTTCTATTCTTTCATAAAATCACATTCAATCATCATTATTATTATTTTTTTCTTTGCATGCCTAGTGTTCTATGTCCTTCAGTTTTCTCTGCACCTAATTTGATGGCAAACTAAAGCCTGGAATACAGAGAGATTCATCCTCTAGCCATTGCATTAATTGATGTCTGAGAGTAAGGTAATGCTATCTAATGAGACTGAATCAAGTGATCAGTGTAAAATACTGATTTTCAAATACATTTTATCTAACCATTTGAGCTGCCTTGAAAATTGGCATAATTACACAGTCTGAGCCTCTAGGATATGGTAATTCTTGATTCAGATATTTCATTTCACAGGAGAGGGAATGAGAAGGCAAGGTTTGATGTGAGTGACTTCAGTACCTATTACCTATAACAGAGCATACTTCTCAAATACACATGAAAGAAATGTAAATTATTAAATTACCTCAAGTGATTCTGAACAAGTAGATCCACTCTAACATCTTCTACTATAAATGAGGTCTTCATTATTTTTTCTTTTTCAGAAAAAGAGTCCAATAATCACATGACTATGAATATTGAGAACAAAAAGGGGATTAGAAAATTTATGGTGCTTATACAATGAGAGGAGAGAAATTCGATTTTTAATTCGCTGGGTCACGTCATATCCATTTCAGGTTCCATGGTTTGGCACTTCTTCCTTAAAACAGAGGATTCATTATGAAGTAAAAGCAATTTTAGAAATAATTTTACTGAATTATGGAAAGAAAATCACCATAGAGTTACTGGTAGTTAAAAACTGAAATAATGTATGCATGTGTGTGTGTGCATCTGTGCACGGTTTACACATTTACCCATTTTGCACAAATGGATGTAAGAATAAGCATAGGTGAGAGGCAGTCAACGTTATGAATCCTATTTCCAGAAAGTAAATCGAATTTTATGTGACTCTACAGTTTCAATGAGGAGAAATAATCCCTCTTTCGAAAAATGAACATCGTTATTGTCTGCCTACTACGTACCAGCAATTGGATAGTGCTCTAAAGTTCACACAAAATTAATTCAATATATTGTGAAAAATACCATGATGTATTTGCCTCATCCGGACTGCTATAACCTGGGAGTCTGCTCAAGGCTAGGGCCACCGCTTTCCAATCAGCTTCCATTTCATCATTTTCTAATCTGTCTTCCATTGTCCTATCAGAGTAATTAATTTTTATGATGTGAAAAGCTGAACATATCACCACCCCAACACTTCTTTTGGAAAAATAAATCCAGTTATGGGATTTTCTGAAACTCAGCAGACATTGCTGATAAGTCACCAGAAAACAAACTGCAATTTCTGAGAGAAATAACTTTTCTCCTTGCTTTTCAATATTAGAAAATGGTTTTGTGTAACATATTTGATACATGGATATATGAATCAAGCCATTGATTTTTATCCTCACAAACAACAATATGTATGTGATAGCGTGAAGAGGAAAAAAGCTGATTGCTCACAGAAAAAGAGACCATAATGTCATGGAAAATGACTATGGGAGATAATAATATTTTTTCATACGTTCAGCTGCTTTCCAGAAGAGAGGATTTTATGTATATATTTTATATACATATATATGTTATATATATATATATATATATATGACCTTAAGTATATAAAACCTTATAACTGTAAAATATATAACCTTAAAATATAGAACCTTAAAACTATATAACCTTAAAATACCTTTAATGTTATTTTTTAGAACTCTAAATAAAGTGAAAAGCTATATTAGATTGTCAAAATAAAGCAAACACTACTCAATATTACATCAACAGTTATAAGTTGCAAGAAATGTATAGTATCCAGATAGTGTCCCAAACTGGGAAACCAGAGCTCAAGGAAAAGAATGACATTGTTGAAAGGGTCGGGATTTCAAAACATGTCTAGATATTCTAAACCTAGCTACATAATTAGCATATTTGCTAATTGTGTGCTAATGCTTACTAATAAGATCTTTTTTGTAAAATATTTATTTATTATTTGTTTATTGATTTATTTTATTTATTATTTTTGGCTGCGTCAGGTCTTAGTTGCAGCACGTGGGCTCTTTGTTGTGGTGCGTGGGCTTGTCTCTAGTTGTAGTGTGCGGGTTTTTCTTTTCTCTAGTTGTGGTGTGCAGTCTCCAGGGCACGTGAGCTCTGTAGCTGTGGTCCACGGGTTCCAGAGCACATGGACTCTGTAGTCTGCAGCATGCAGGCTCTCTAGTTGAGGCGTGCAAGCTCAGTAGTTGTGGCACGAGGGCTTAGTTGCCCCGTGGCATGTGGGATCTTAGTTCCCTGACCAGGGATCAAACCCGTGTCCCCTGCATTGTAAGGCGGATTCTTTACCACTGGACCACCAGGGAAGTCCCACGAATAAGATCTCTATAACAATAATAAATTCTTATTTATGAGTGGCTTCTATTCCATTTATCAGTAAGCACATACACTGAAGTGGAAATGAAGGCCTAAAATGTAACTCTTTACACGCCTCACCAATCTTTTTTTCTCTTTTCTCCATTATGTTGTTATTTTTTATTCTCTGTTTTTGGAACACACCTGGTATCATTAATTTTATGTGTCATTTTGGCTGGGCTAAGGGATACCCAGATAACTGGTAAAACATTTTTTCAGGGTGTGTCTGTGAGTGTCTCTGGAAGAGACTAACATTGAATCAGTAGACTATATAAAGAAGATGGCCTTCACCAGTGCAGGTGGGCAATATCCATCAACTAAAGGCCTGAGCAGAACAAAAAGGCAGAGGAAGGGCAAATTCACTCCCTCTGTTTGACCTGAGACATCCATCTTCTCCTGCCCTCAGACATCGGTGCTACTGATTCCTGGGCTTTAGGACTCAGACTGAGATTTAACCACTGGCTCCCCAGGTTTCAGGTTTTTGGACTTGTACTGAATTATACCACCATCTTGGCTTTCCTGTTTCTCCTGCTTGCAGACAGAAGACTGTGGGACTTAGCCTCCATATCATTTGAGTTATTTCCTATAATAACTCTCTCTCCATATAGATAGATAGATAGATAGATGTAGACCTATAGCTATATTTACATACACACACACACACACACACATACTCATACAGAGATTTCCACCTGAAGTGTACTTTCATTCATCCTCACTTCCTGATCCAATACCTACTGATCTATTCTACCTTATATCTGCTGGGTATTCAAATCATTGCAGAATTCCTTATCACTTTTTAAATGCATTCCATTCAAATCAACAGAGAAAAGTTCGAGTGTACTGAAATCACCATGGAAGAGTTTTTGTGTCTGCTTTATTGATAACATGTGGAAGGAAAAGAGCTTATTTTAAGGCCTGTCAAAAAAATTAGAATGTAAACAATAAGAGGATAAAGACAGAGCCCTATCCTTTCCTTGAGTTTCATCAATTTATAAACGATTTAAGAATCTGCTCATCAATCTTGACCTGTCTTCCTCTGACTCACATGATGTCAGAGAAGAGAAAAGAGTTCACAAACAGTCCATTAACTTATTCCCCTTCTCTTATTTTTATAACAATATGCACAATGCAAATTGTCAAAAGACATTCCTGCTATTATTGACTATAAACTCTCATAGGCATCAATGTGCAGTCATTAGTTCATGCTAAACCACACAAAGAATTGGAGGATAAGAGAGTGGCCCTGTGAGGAAAGGATAAAAATAAGAGAGAAAAGTAAGTGGACTGCAATTATTCTGCATGGATCACAGACTATCCAGGGCCATTTAAGATTCATCTTCTAGTCTAGTAAAGGTTACAGCATAGACAAGATGGAACAGGAGTCTGTTTAATTCAGCACATCCAAAATGAAATAAGGATAATTTTTACATGAACAACTTAGCTTACACTTAAGGGGTAATATTCTGAGAGGTTTCATAATTTGAAATGAATATCCAGGAATCTATAATGGGATTTGTTGCTGGAGTGTCAGAGTGTTATATAGACTCCCACCATTTTGAGTGCCATTACATTGACTATTTCACTCATCCCTTGTCTAAACGTATATTAATTATCTACTATATGCTAGTGTGTGGCACACAGACAAACAACTATTCATCATCTTAACGTTTGTTTGATCATTCAATCACTCTTTCAAACATATTAAATGAGTTCCTCTCTTTCATGTGGCAGTCTTTTTACTAGGTAATAGCATAATCAAAGATCTGTATAAAAAAACAAGTTCTACATTTGATAAGTTCAGAGATTTATGGGGAAGACAGAAATAAAAATTGTTTAAATACAGGGTAATATGTGGTGAAATAGGGTTATGTCTAAGGTGGCACAAAGAATTAATTGTTAGAAGGATCAAAGAAGATTTCACGTGAGCAATGGCACTTGAGTTAGATCTTGATGAATGAGTAGGCATGTGTTAAGTGGATACTAAATTCATGAGTAAATGGATTTGGATGTGAGGATATACATGGGTTCCATGAAACCCATGTTAAGATCAATGGTTTTTAATGAGAGAAAATTCTGTGACCATGGGACATTTGGCAATGCCTGGAGCCATTTTTAATTGCCATGACTTGTGGGGTGATGCTATGAGAATCTAGTGAGTAGAGGCCAGGTATGCTGCGAAACACCCTACAATGCACAAGACAGGTTCCACATCCAACATTAAAAATTATTCAGCCCAATTTGCAACAACATGGATGGACTTGAGTGTATTATGCTAAGTGAAATAAGACAGAGAAAGACATACCACATGAATTCACTCATATGTGGAATAAAGACCAAGCAAACAAACAAAAAAATAAAATAAATGAACAAAGCAAACAAAACCAGACATGTAAATACAGAGAACAGAGTAGTGGTTACCAGAGGGGAAGGGGCACAGTGTGGGCGGTGGGGGGAAGAGGTCAAAGTGGTTAAAAGGGATCAAATGTACAGTGAGGGATGGAAACTAAATTTTTGGTGGTGGGCTTGCTGTGGGTATACAGAAGTAGAAATAAATGTTGTATACTTGAAACATATAATGTTACCTCAATAAAAAATAAATCTAAAAATAAAAAAAATTTGGCCTAAAATGTCAGTAGTGATTTTAAAAAAGCCGGTAAAGGACTAATAGAAAAAGAGCTCGTAAATGAAGTAAAAAATTTATATATGGAGCTTGGACATCTTATTATGGGTCATGGGAGGAAGTGATATTGTTTTAACAGGATAATTATATTTTCCTATTTATTTTCCAAGATAACTCTACAAACTGAAGTATGGAAGATAATTTTGTTGGTACTGAAATTAAATGCTGTGATACCAATAACTAGAGTATTGCAGTAGTTATTGTATTAATTTTGGCAAGTAATTATGAGAGTATGAAGTAAGACTATAGAGGTAGAACAATATACAGGATAGCAAATCATTAAAAAGTACACACAACAGCACTTAGTGGATAAAACAAGTTTGAGAGACCTACTACTTTGCTCAATGCAACATGTATGAAATGATTTACATTTGAAGCAAGATGTAAAGAAAAATATGCATTTAGAGCAGCATTCTAACTCAGTTTGAATTCCCCTATGTGTTATTTCCTCCTTTATTATTCTTTTAAAATATTTTATATTTTGAAAACTCTAGATCCTTGCCAATTTGCTGGACCATATATATCACCACAAATGGTACTAGAATTTAAGACCATTTGTTCACATTACTGACTCCAAACTAGGCTTGTTAGCTTTATGTTATGAAGGAAATTCTCTCACAAGCCAATGCCTAATGTTCAGAATGTAATGTATTCAAGTAGATACTTAAATCTTACAGACAAAAATATATGCATAGCCTTAGCCTGTCATATTCTAATATTTTGTGTTTTTAAAAATTTCTTTTAGTGTGAAAATTTTGAAACCTCCCCTCATTCTTTCATGTGCTTAAGCAAAGTGAATGTCTGCGATTCTTTTGGAAGATGCTTTAGAGATGGACAGAGTCTCTGGTTTTTTTGCATTAAATAGAACCAAACGCCATGCTACATTTGTACAGCAACGAACATTTATGCAAATCTGCAGAGTAGGCAGGTGCAAGAGCAAATTTCTTAATGCTATTTGCTCTGAAAATTATATAAAGCTTCTAAAGCTATGCTTTTTATAGTAGCTAAAGGAGTTTTGTTTGGTATTTTTAAACAATAACACCTGTTCCAGACAGAAAAGTAAATTCTCGTACAGCAGGAAGTGGGCTGCTTTTGGTGGAGAGAGGAGCTCCAGAGCTTGTCTCCAAAAAGTAATGAGACAATAAAATAAAATTTATTTTGCAAAGGCCGGGATGGGTGGTGGAGGTAGAAGTAGGCGGGTGGGAGGGGAGAGATTTTGCCTTTTGCACTGACAGATGCAGGCAAATGGCAGAAATTCAGCCCAGCCAAGGAGATGGCAGAAGTCCACAGGATTCCATCTGGGGCCTGTTTCTTTGGCCTCTGAAACCTGGCAGAGCCTCTTGCCTGATAGGCCTAAATTTCCCTTTCTCTTTCTAGCTTAAAAGGAGAAGAGCTTCATAACTTTCATTTCTCTTGTGCTTGATGAACTCGCCTACATTAATTTCAACCTGATACCATGGAATCAATAGTGGTTAATTAAGATCAGTGATTTGTGCATTTGAATTTCTTTCATCAAAGCTGAATTCTCTCTGATGATATATTTTGGTAACCTCCTTATTTCCAAAGAGATGCAGAATATCTGTTTTTCTTCTTTTAACATGACTTTAATACATTTTTTGTAATATATCTGTCTGCTCTTGAGTATTTTAGTAGTTCATTCGTATGTTTATCATTCCTTTAAAGAGGCCTTATCATGTGTTGGCAAGAAATAGTGGAGCTAAATATGAAGAAACTCATATTTCGTCCTAGTTGTGTCATTAACTTCCTTCACTCACTCAGTCACTTAATACATTTTATTGATTTTTCTGACTATAATGGCATTATGGCTATGACAGCCATCGCCCCATTCATCTCCAAGGTTTGTCAACTGCTGTAACTTTCTGGACAGCAGAAAGAGAATGTCCCATTCTCTTTAACACCTCCATGTACATTCCCAGGAAACTATAATGCATAATTTTTAGAAGCGAGGAAGGTTAACTCTTTTAGCAAAGGAAAACCAAAGAATGAAGAGGATATTAAGCAAAGAGTAAGCAAGGAAAAAGGAAGTTGCTCTATACTTCCTGCAACACTGTACTAGGTGTTAGAAATTCTGAAATGAGTAACAGTTAACGCCTCATCTTAGGAAGCTCAAAATGTTCCTCAGATATAAACACAGAAATATAACATGATAATAAAATGGAATATACTTATTTATTATATCAAATGATGGCACAGACATTCTTATGGGTGGCTCTATAGTGTCAGCACTATTTACTAACTTTATGGCCTTAAGCAAGATACCCATTGTACCTGGACATTATTTTCTCTTCCATTTCCTCATCCAGAGCCACTCATCCCCTTACTCTTATCCTTGATGTATTTATTTTCCCAGATCCTTCCCTGCAAGGTACATTTGAACCAAATGTTTCCTTCAGCTAACAGCCCCAGCCCTTCTCTCGATTGGTTTTTCTCCTATATTCTTTCATTTTCCTCATCTCAATGGAGCCAAGAGGGGCATCACTCTGTCCCATGGTTCAGGAAGGAATATCCCTGGTGTCTTCTATATATTCTATCTTCTCCTTTTAAAATATTCCCTTTAGGGCTTCCCTGGTGGCGCAGTGGTTGAGAATCTGCCTGCCAATGCAGGGAACACGGGTTCGAACCCTGGTCTGGGAAGATCCCACATGCCGCGGAGCAACTGGGCACGTGAGCCACAATTACTGAGCCTGCACGTCTGGAGCCTGTGCTCCGCAACAAGAGAGGCCGCGATAGTGAGAGGCCCACGTACCGCGATGAAGAGTGGCCCCCGCTTGCCACAACTAGAGAAAGCCCTTGCATACTTGCACAGAAACGAAGACCCAACACAGCCATAAATAAATAAATAAATAAATAAATTTAAAAAAAAAAAAAGAAAAACTGCAGATCCCTGCCCCATCCCTCAAAAAAAATAAAATATTCCCTTTAACAATCCCTCCTGAAATTATAAGAACTTAAAGATGTCATCAATTTCCCACTGGTATCCTAATTAATGTGCAGTTTAAGCTGAAAATGGCATTGGGTTGTCCATGGAAGAATAATACCCCAAAAGGTAGCATTTCAGTCATAAATATGCAGAAAATTAAAGCACCTAAAGGGAAGATCTAATAATTTGATGTCTTAAGTCAGGTTCCTAGGATAATAGGCCCAGACTTACACATTAGGAGTGTCCTCAAGATCAACACCTCTAAGGGAATGAAGGCAGTAGGGTTGCTTAGAGGGAGGAAATGGATTGTGATTGAGTTGCAAAAAATGCTTAGACAGTCATTGGGGGGCTCTGGTGATGGGTTGGCCCTTCAGAATTGTCCTGTCTTAATGTAAGGCGGTTAGACCTTGACACTTACCAGTCAGAGGATGTAGACTGCATGGGTGGGAGGGGGCATCATCTTGGGTGAGGACGTTCTCTTTGGCAGAGGACAATTCCTCAAGAAAGACCAGTTGAGAGTTTTCAGCTGCCTACAGTCCCAGCTGCCACTGTGGGAGAGCCTTGGTACAAAAGGGAAGACCTGAATTGCTGGCACAACACAATATCCATTATTACATTTGGCATGGAAGGATCTTAGGTTGTGTTTTGGGAAGTAACAGCAGAAAAATGGGAGATATTAAAAAATACCTTATCATGAAAAGTTTTGCTAGCAAAACTAATTTATTGTGACTTTTAACAAGTTACTAACACTTTCAGGGACTCATTTGATCATAAAAAACAAGAGCTGGCTACATATCTAAGAGTTTTAGGACTTTAACTTTTTTTTTTTTTTTTTTTTTTTTTTTTTTTTTTTTTTTTTTTTTGTGGTATGCGGGCCTCTCACTGTTGTGGCCTCTCCCGTTGCGGAGCACAGGCTCCGGATGCGCAGGCTCAGCAGCCATGGCTCACGGGCCCAGCCGCTCCGCGGCATATGGGATCCTCCCAGACCGGGGCACGAACCCGTATCCCCTGCATCGGCAGGCGGACTCTCAACCACTGCGCCACCAGGGAGGCCCAGGACTTTAACTTTTTTTAAATGTACCTAGCTGTTACTCTCATGTGTCAACATGAAAATAATAGCTACAAGTCAAATATTCCATATCCACTGGTCTCCTTGAATGAGCCCTTAATTAACCTCTCCAAACAAACAGGAAGTAAGCGACTTTGATTAAATGTCTACTCTGGGCTTGTCACTGTGCTATTTTACAACCTGTGAAGAATGTTGTGCCTATATTATGGAGTGCCTTTGTCTCCTTTGCATTATAATTATTCATGCACACATTTTTCAATCTGCTGTGCTATCAATGTAAAACCATTGATTTTTTCTTTCTTTTTTTGGAAAGACTGACATGGGATAAGATTTTTATTCTGCTACTTTTTATGGGTCCCCTGACTGATTTATTAAGTTAATTCAATCTGTTTCCTTATATGCAAATTGGAGATTTTCCCCTTAGATTCTATAATGTATATATATAAAATGCCCTGCAGAGTGCATGAAAGATAAAAGGCACTCAGTATTTTGTTACCTCTCCCTTCTCTGGTCATATGCTTTCATCTTATAGTTCCTCCTATGCTTCTTTTTATCTGCTGGCACTCTCCTTCCTTCCTTGGTGTGCTCCTTGAGAACAGAATATATATGCATAACACATCTTATTTTTACAATGGCTAAATAATGTCCAATGTTTAACAGTGTTTTTCTAAGTGCAGTCTATGGGTCACCAATATCAGAGTCACCAGGTTTTTCTTTCAATAAAATGTAGGACCATAGTCCACACAAACCTGACTTAGAATATTAGAGGTTATACCTATGCATTTTATCAAAATTCCAAAGTTAATCTTATATGGGTGGAAATGTGGGAACCACAAGATTCATGATAAATATCTGCTACATAAATATGTGTGCTATGGTATTGATGTTCTTCTCTTAAGGAAATGATGGTAGTCAGTAATAAAAAGAGAGAAATATAAACATACTTCTTTTAATATGCTGGCCCTTTTGTATGAATTCTCTGAAGCTGAAATGATGAGCAGGCCTGCTCAAGTTAGATTGGGTTATCTATGTCTTATGATATTATAAACCAGAAAGATGCTGGATTCAATTAGAATCCCCACAGATTGATGCCTCAGACAGACAATTGGAAGAATACTCTTCTCAAAATGTGGTTATTACAAAAAATGAAAGGGCTTCCCTGGTGGCGTAGTGGTTGAAAGTCCGCCTGCCGATGCAGGGGACACGGGTTCGTGCCCTGGTCCAGGGAGATCCCACATGCCGTGGAGTGGCTAGGCCCGTGAGCCATGGCCGCTGAGCCTGCGCGTCCGGAGCCTGTGCTCCGCAATGGGAGAGGCCACAACGGTGAGAGGCCCACGTACCGCAAAAAAAAAAAAAAGAGAAATAAAACTTCCTGGGGTCTTTGGCACTATCCTAAGAATGATTCACAATCTTCTGCTATAAAGAGACACAACATAAATAAGACTCAAAGGCTAGAAATTGGATAATTACAGACACCCCAACATTAGAGACCATTGTTAACAGAGATTTCTGTCATCCCACTTAACCATTTCTCTGCCTGAAGGATCAAGTACTGCATAATGCTTCTAAAGTTTTGATCCATTTTCTCATTTTTCAATTCCATCTTCTCATTTGTTTTCTATTTTGAATTTAGAGGAGTTCCAAGGATCATGATAGCTTTCCTTGTGCACTCCTACTGATTTCATTCTAAATTCAACTTATCTTAAATCAAGAAGCTTTAAAAAAAATCTTGACATGAAATGGGTCTGGTTTTATTATAGCATCATTTGTATGTGATCTCTGGGACTATGATTCTGCTCTTTTTAGGACTGGGTTGTTGTGTTTTTTCCCCAGCGAAATATGCCTTAACCTTCATGAAAAATAATAAACTACCTATCTTTTCAGTATCCCATGGGATTTTTTTTAATATCGTTATTGGAGTAAAATTGCTTTACAATGGTGTGTTAGTTTCTGCTTTATAACAAAGTGAATAAGCTATACATATACATATATCCCCATGTCTCTTCCCTCTTACGTCTCCCTCCCACCCTCCCTATCCCACCCCTCTAGGTGGTCACAAACCACCGAGCTGATCTTCCTGTGCTATGTGGCTGCTTCCCACTAGCTATCTATTTTACATTTGGTAATGTATATATGTCCATGCCACTCTCACTTCGTCCCAGCTTACCCTTCCCCCTCCCCGTGTCCTCAAGTCCATTCTCTAAGTCTGTGTCCTTGTTCCTGTCCTGCCCTTAGGTTCTTTAGAACCTTTTTTTTTTTTTAGATTCCATATATATGTGTTAGCATATGGTATTTGTTTTTCTCTTTCTGACTTACTTCACTCTGTATGACAGACTCTAGGTCTGTCATACATACAGACAGACTCTAGTATTTGTCATATTACAAATAACTCAATTTCATTTCTTTTTATGGCTGAGTAATATTCCACTGTATATATGTGCCACATTTTCTTTATCCATTCATCTGTTGATGGACACTTAGGTTGCTTCCATGTCCTGGCTATCGTAAATAGTGCTGCAGTGAACACTGTGGTACATGTCTCTTTTTGAATTATGGTTTTCTCAGGGTATATGCCCAGTAGTGGGATTGCTGGGTCATATGGTAGTTCTATTTTTAGTTTTTTAAGGAACCTACATACTGTTCTCCATAGTGGTTGTATCAATTTACATTCCCACCAATGGTGCAGGAGAGTTCCTTTTTCACCACATCCTTTCCAGCATTTATTGTTTCTAGATTTTTTGATAATGGCCATTCTGACTGGTGTGAGGTGATATCTCATTGTAGTTTTGATTTGCATTTCTCTAATGATTAGTGATGTTGAACATATTTTCATGTTCCTCTTGGCCATCTGTATGTCTTCTTCAATGAAATGTCTATTTAGGTATGCCATCCATTTTTTAATTGAATTGTTTGTTTTTTTTGATATTGAGCTCCGTGAGCTGTTTGTATATTTTGGAGATTAATTCTTTGTCTGTTGTTTCATTTACAAATATTTTCTCTCATTCTGAGGGTTGTCTTTTCATCTTGTTTAAGGTTTCCTTTGCTGTGCAAAAGCTTTGAAGTTTAATTAGGTCCCATTTGTTTAAAACTCTTAGAGGAAAACAGGAAAATCACTCTGACATAAACCACAGCAAGGTCTTTTCTTGACCCACCTCCTAGAGTAATGGAAATAAAAATACATTTATCTTAACTCTAGAGTTGCCAAGGAAACTTTACTGTGAGATGAGGAACACCAAAGTCCAGGTCACTCCCAGCCAACTTGTAGTGACTAGGCCTGATTTTTTTTTTTTTTTTTTTTTTTTGCAGTAAGCGGACCTCTCACTGCTGTGGCCTCTCCCACTGCGGAGCACAGGCTCCGGACGCGCAGTCTCAGCGGCCATGGCTCACGGGCCCAGCTGCTCCGCGGCATGTGGGATCTTCCCGGACCAGGGCACGAACCCGTGTCCCCTGCATCCGCAGGCAGACTCCCAACCACTGCGCCACCAGGGAAGCCTACTAGGCCTGATTTTAACTGTTTCTCACAGACATGTAACAACAATGGGATATGGTAAATGTTAATGTATAGGTATGTAAAATTCTGTGGAAGAAAGAAAAGAGTTTAAACCTAAGTGGGGTACTTAGGAAAGGCTTCAAACAAAAGGCAATATTGAGTTTCTGAGACAATGAGAAGAATTTTTAGTGGCTGGACAATAAAGTTAAGGGCAATTTAGGCACAAGAAAGAGTGGGTGGGAAACAAGAGAAATATTTAGGTATGTGGAAGGAAGGGGTTGGCATTTCAAGATGTTGAAAATATTTTGAGTACAGAATTCAAGAAAAATGAAACTAAAGGAAGGCTAGGTCCAATTGATTTGTTACTATTGTATTGAAAACGTCAATATATTTTTCTGTGATTAATTTGCATGTTTACAACTGGTTGATTTAGGGTTACGTTATAAAAATATCAGCATGGGTCACTATTTATCATGATGCTATTTATAATTATGGACAATAGAAATCACCTAAATTAACAAAAGAGAAGAATATCAAGCAAACTTTATTACCTCCACTTCAAGGATGGTTGTGCATTCATGACAAAGAATGCATATGGTGGAGGTGTGAGATGAAAGCTAATACTGCATGCAATATCAGGTCTTCCTGAAATAAGGGAAAGTTGGAAGAACTAGACCAGGGAGACTAGAAATATCAAGATTTCTAAATTGGGATATACCATCCTGATGCATTATTATCACAGGAGTTCTTTTGTGTTTTATCATTTGCTGATATAACTTGTCTTGAGATAAAATTTGGGGTTTTGTACAAACTGAATAATATCTGCTCCCTCCAAAAAATATTTTTAAAGTATTTTTTCTTTTTATTCCTAGACTAGCATTAACATCAAGCCAAGTTCCTATGATTTTTTCTGGCAATATTGAAATAAAAATATGTCACAGGAACAAAGAAAGACTACCTACGAGTTAAATCCCAGGGAATTAAGGTGATTTTGTTCTGAAATCTCCTGCATTGTTATATTAGTACTTCCATGTCTTTGAAAATTTATATTGAACTGATGTGGTTTTTTATGAAAATGATTCAGTTCTAAGAGATAATACTAAGATCAGTGCATTAATTAAGTATAATTTACAGGGAATTAGGAAGAGACCTGTTATCTTCTTCTTAGTCAAGGTTCTATGTCTAAAATAAGATCTTTACTAAAATATATATATATATATATATGTATATATAGTAATTTTGGAGCTGTTCACTTCATTCTTTAAAATCCCAGAGCCAGACTAGTTTAGATATATTACTAAAGCAAACTAATTCTCTTGAATATATTAAAATACATGAAGAAATAATCTGTTTTTTCACTAATTTCTTTTCATGTAGCAATTTAAATACCATGAGTCTTTTTCTGACAATGAATTCTATTATTATTGACAATTTGTGACTTCAAAAAATTTAAAGTAGCAGACAACACTACCTATGCTCTACAACTTGGATGAAATCATATCAATAGTTGTTATGTGCTTTCTTCTAGAAATTTTCACATTTTAAAATGAATATCCTGATTTTTTTTCTCATCTAACATGAAGACATAATCTTCCACTGAAGTACTACTATATTTTTTCATAAAACCACTTTTAGTGCCTACATGATGTTCCAAAGTTTGGACGTATCATGCTTTATATTATGATTTTTAAATAGTTTTGATTTGTAGGCAATTTTCAGTATTAAGCTAATGGTAGTGAACATATTTGAGAATACAGAACTTTTTGTTTTCTTTTTGTGCTTTAATTTCTTTTTCTTAACATTTATTTTTTTAAGTTGGCTGAAACCAAGGAAATCTATTTTTGTCTCTTAGAGATAATCAGTATGAAAAAGAATGTAAAGAAATGGCATTTGTCACTGTAGGTGAACCTTTTGGCTGAAGTCTTTCAATTTTAAAATAAGGTTTATTAATCCATTTGCTCATTTGAGACACTTCAATAGAACTGAGTATACAAGTTTATTTGGGGACTTCCCTGGTGGTCCAGTGGTAAAGAATCCACCTTACAATGCAGGGGACGCGGAGAGGCTGCGTGTGGCAAACTACAGAGCCCACGCACCCTGCAGCCTGCGTGCTGCAATGAAATATCCTGCATGCTGCAACTAAGACCCGAGGCAGCCAAAAATAAAAAATAAATCTTAAAAAAAAAAAGTTTACTTTATGAGTAAAATTATAGAGATTTCATGTTGAATGCAGCTCAGATCATTTGCTTTAATGTTCCATATGATGGAAAAAAAGTGATTCTGAAAAGAATATGAATGAAAATACATTTTTTTCAAATAAAAACGCATTTTTTAATCTCTAGGAGACTCACTTAGGTTAGTCAAGTTTCTAGCAGGAGGAGGATGATGGAGCATTCACATTCGAGCTGGGTAATTTGCAGGAAGTCCAGTAAAGTCACTATTTACCAAGATGTGGTCAGAGTACAGTAAGTTAATCAAGGGATAGTGAAATGCCCTAGATCTAACAGCAGCCTAAAGATGTGATAAATATCAGGGCTGAGGAAACAAGAGAAAATAGTGACTACTGGAACAGGGAGAAGAGAGCTGGGTGGATAGGGGGACCTGGTAGCCTGATTGAATCTCCTCCCATCCTCTGACCTCATGCTGTGTCTCCGATTGGCCAAACATACATGGCAGGCAGAGAGGAAAGCAGATACCTGTATAGACCAGTTTCCTGGGACAGTACAGAATAGAGTCAAGAGGGCATCTAGGTTGGCAAATGAAAACACCCTCATCCTTAAAAGGCTTCTATGACAAATCCTTTGGAAGGGGGATTATTATTTTGTAAACAAATAATCACCCTGTGTATTCTTTGTTTTGTAAATATGGTAATACTGCTATTATAAAGGAGAATGGAAAAAGAGTTTATTTGAAAAATGTCTGTGGAATCTCAGCTCTGTGGGTAATTTAGCTGCTAACAAT
This sequence comes from Hyperoodon ampullatus, assembly GCF_949752795.1. Lineage (NCBI taxonomy): Eukaryota > Metazoa > Chordata > Mammalia > Artiodactyla > Ziphiidae > Hyperoodon > Hyperoodon ampullatus. The sequence continues at coordinate 22,908,763 of NC_136931.1, read as the reverse complement.
TACAAGCTTTTACAAGTTATTTGTTCACATATTTATTTAGTGTTTGCTATGTACTAGACACAATGCTATGTGCCAGGCATGTACTCTATAATTTGATTCCCTATAAGTATTAGAAGGTTGAAGTTTCTTGCCCACAAACACACAAGCTAAATAGAGGCAGAGCCAACATTTTACCCTAAGTGGCTTCTAGGGCTAGCACAATTGACTGTGCTCTATGTACAGTCAATACCATCCTTCCATGAGGGAAGATACCGTCACTATGTTTTATCATTGCTTTTTCCTCTTTCATTTATCACCCCCCAAAAAGCAATGATCATATTTTATTTTATTTTGTATTTGTTTCTGTTGTTGTTGTTAATGGTCTATCTCTGTCCATTTCAATCAACCTTTCCTTCTGAGCATTTGTTTCAGGTTTTTCCCTTGGAACGCAGATTCTAAGATGCAGTAACAGTGCAGGTTTTTCAGCGGGGCGTATTCTTAGATTGATGTCTGAGAAAGGAAGGTGCCAGTCTGATGGAGAGCTGGGTGTATATTCAAATTTGGGGGCTGAGTCTTTATCTTTGTGGTGATCTATAGCCACATGAAGGGTGCCAAAGAAAAGAGGCATCCAGAAACAACTCTGGCTGCTGTTGTTTTCTTCAGCTGAGACAGTCCTCAAGGAGGATTGACAACTGAGGGCCAAGGGGTATCTTGGCATCACTCCCATCAGGTGGATGAAAAAGCCTTTCATTCCTAAAGTGGGACTGTGTAGTGCATCACAGCATCCACCATAGTAATTATGAATCTCTTATTTAATTTATAAGCAAAATAGTATAAATTATGAACACATATGCATATACACTTGTATTCTATTATATGCTTAAATGTATTGTTATAAATAACAAATGAGATTACAGCATAGTCAATTAGTTACTGCATTAACACCTTACAAATTATTTAATATACATACTTACATACACAAGATATGCATGTGCATTTCTATCTAAATCTGTATTATACCTAGATAGAAAAGGCTCATTGAAAAGTTCATGAATTGCTCAAGTGCAAAAATCAATGTGTTTATACCTTAAATTTGTTTTAGATCCTTGAAGTAGCGCAACTGATTGCTATCCATTATAGGCACAATTTCTGAATTCCTGCATCCAGATGACTAATGATATTGTAGATTCTACCTATATATCAGTATTAAAGAAAAATAAATAAAGCCTCTGTGAGTGGCCCTGATTTTCTGCCCATAGTTGGGCACATTGTTCATCATTATATTTAGGGCTGCAAACTGTCATACAAGCATTTGATTCCTCCCTAACTGTGGATCTCAGGTGGTTTCTTCTGTAGCCAAGGGAAATGATATAAAGAAGTCAAGCCACTCCTTTAAGATGAGTTCTGGGTGGCAAAACCAGAACAGGGTAAAGCCAGAAGAGCAGAGACTATAGAGAAAAGGAAAGGAAACACCTGGGCACTACAGATTCTATTTCTTTTAATCTTCACAGTATACCCGAATCAAGAGGTATTTCCAAATGAAAAATCTGAGTTAATGATTTTAAATAAACTTATTCATGGTCACATGTGAAATATTTTTGCAGAGACAGGATTAAACCTAGTTCTGTTGACCCAAAGTGCAGGTTTTAACCCACTACTCTTCTATTTCACCTGAGAGAAAAGTTTTCCAAAGGCATGCTTGCATTTGGGATGTCTAACTGATGAGTGCACTGGTATAATGACAGTCTGCTTATTTTTTCCATTTTCCCACCTGCAATTCTTGACACGGATTTGTGACTATTCCTCTTTGGAAGAGAATGGTTATAGATGTATGAAAAAAATGAACTCTGAAAAATGTTAAAATCTAAAGCAAATGCACCATTAAAGTGTTCAGATAAAAGTTAAATGAAGCTTCTTGTGATTCACTTGGAGATTTGCTTTAAGATTTTTCAATTTCTGGACAAGCCTGAACCTGTCCACAGATTCTGCTTTTCCTCCTTTAATAATTCAGCTGCTGACAGTTGGAGCTTTGCTTCTGCTTCATTAACCTGCTCCTGGGAAGTAGTATTTTCTCAGAATTTTGGTGACATTTTCATTTCTCATCTTTAAAGGATCCCTCTCCACCTCTTCCCCACTCACACATTTCTACCATCTCAGTCAGATGAACTCTCATTGTTATTCAACCTGACAGTGTTCAAAATCCGGTGCTTATTTTTGTCCTTTGATTTACACTGATCATTTACATCTTTGCCCATTAGATAGATAGTCTCTTTCTTCTTCCTTTTGTCTCCAAATCACAGCACACTGAATTTGCATCCAGAGAGATATTTTGGGTTTGTCAAAGGATGTAAGGCGTTTTCATTATTAATGAAAAGTTAATCAAATGAAAGTAGAATTACTATAATATGTAGACTCCTCAAAAACATTTGCAATGAAAAAAGATCATGGCATATTTTAAGTGTAGGTGTATTGTTTTTCAAGTTCAGAGGACAGTCTGTTTACATACTTATGTTCTTTTCCGCTGTTTCTCCTGGTTTAATTCTGGGCCTCTGCTTGGATGCCAATGTATTCAAGAAGGCAATATTCTTTTTCTTCCAAACTTCCAAACATACTGATGTTACCCACATTGGGTCATATTTATAAAATCCAATATTATAATACACGCTGATGTATTTTTTTTTGAGTCAGAAAAATTGAAACTAGCAAGTTCCAGAAAAGAAGGGATAAGTTTAGAGTAAAAAAAGATTTAGAAGAAGGCTCTGACTCCTACTGATTATGTGACATTGAGTCGGTAGCTTAATCTTTCTAAGCCTCATTTTTACTCATTTCTGAAATGGTGCAATTGTCACTGCCTATCTCATAGCACTGTTGGGAGCACCAAATGAATTAGTATAAGCAAAATTCTCAACATAAAACATGGCAACTTATTGAAAATGCTTCTATTATTATTGATATGAAGAGTTTTGAAGCAGAAGACACATGGGTCCCCAGTGGTAACTTGGTTATCACCTTTGAGTTTTCATATATGAATTGAGAAAAAAAGCTATATGTTATTGGCCAAATTGTGTTTCCCCCCTAAATTCATGTGTTGAAGTCCTAAATCCCCATTACCTCAGAACGTAACCACATTTGGAGATAAAAATCTTTAAAGAGGTGATTAAGTTAAAATGAGGTCATTAGGATGGGCCTATTCCAATAGGACGGGTATTCTTACTAGAAGAGTTAATTAGGGTGTAGACATACACAAATCAAGGCACAATCATGTGAGGACACAGGGAGAAGGCAGCAATCTGCAAGCCAAAGAGAGAGGCCTTGGGTGAAACCACACCTGCCAACCACTTAATCTTGGACTTTTAACCTCCAGAACTGTGACTAAATAAAATTCTATTGTTTAAGCCACCCAGTCTGTGGTATTTTTTTATGGTAGTCCTAGCAAATCAATATACTTTCCTTTAAATATAAAGAGCATAACATAATGCCCATACATAGGAGGCATTTAGTAAATATTTATTCCATTCCCCCACTTATGACTTCTATGACATTCTTAATTTTATAATTTGCATACACATCTTTTTCTCTTAAGAACATATATTCTTGATGTCAAAATAATATAATCCCTACTTAGCACCCTTCCTTTCATAGCTAAAATCAGTGACTTGCAGCTAGTACATTGATGATTATTGATTAAGTAAATAAATGGACATATGAATGAAAATGCAGATGAATTATCTACAGAAGACTGAAAATGCTGTTTGGACAACATATGGTTAATTTTTTTTTTTTTTTTTGCAGTACACGGGCCTCTCACTGTTGTGGCCTCTCCCGTTGCGGAGCACAGGCTCCTGACGCACAGGCTCAGTGGCCATGGCTCACGGGCCCAGCTGCTCCGCGGCATGTGGGATCTTCCCGGACTGGGGCACGTACCCGTGTCCCCTGCATCGGCAGGCGGACTCTCAACCACTGCGCTACCAGCGAAGCCCCATATCGTTAAATTTAATGGCAACTTTATCTCCAACATCCTGTAATAGCCAGATGGTTGTAGCCATTTTAACAGAGTATTAATTGGCAACCTAGAAGCAACACATTACAGGAATATTTTCCCATGTAACTCCCCTTATTTAGGTGGTATAGAAATGTTCATCTCTCACTGGACTTAAAACCACGTGAATATGGCCTATTTAATATTTTACTTATGTCCTTTTCTTTGTTATCTGGAGTGAGATTATTAATGCAGAATAAACAGGTTAGCTAAATATTCTTGCCAGTCACAAAATAAATAAACATGCATAGGTCAATAATGCCTTACTTGGAAATTTCCATCAACATTTTTTAGGGAAAGTGTAGGGAATTTGTGCAATCTGCCTGAGACAACTTGAGGCAAGCAGGGACTACCTGTATAGCTGATACCATGTCTTTACACATAGCACCAACAGGAGGTTAGGAATGCCAACACACAGACTGCCATCTAGAATACTGTAGCACATCACAATCTTTTTCAAACTGATTCAGTAGGCCCATGTGAACACTGAAACAGAACATTTGACTTCATAAGCTCATATTTGGTCGTGCCCATTTACAGCTAAATCATCTGTCAATAGGTTTATTTTCAATCTGGCTACATAAAAAACTATATAACATAGGCACTTAAACAGCATTTCCTAATGTGTGTTTTGTAGAATACTAATTCCTTCACATGTTAATTAGTAAAAATAAAAAAGAGGTAGTAGCATCATATTCCCTAGTCAATTCAATTTGGGAAACCATGACTCAGAGTTAAACTGAATTTCACAGATTTGCAGAAATTTTAATATAGGAATCTATGTTAAGATTATCCAGACATATGATTTCAAAATATATTTGACTGTGACACCTTAAACCTAGAGAGTGTCTTATTGGCTTATTGTACTGTACAACACACCAATGAAACTGCTCAACATAACAGTAAACGTTGCCAACTCAGAAATCAGAAATGTAACATTGTCTTGTAGAGTGAGGACTATATCCCAGAGGCTGGTTGAAACTTAGTAAAAAGAAAACTTGAAAATTCCTATTAATAAGTCCAAGGAACCAGCATTTAGGAGATCTCCCTTTGGCGTTGGCATAAGACTGGTTTTTGTTTGTTTGTTTGTTTGCTTTAGACTCTACTTACAATTCCTTCTTCTTGAAGGACATTTGAGGCCAAATGCATGTTTTTTGGTTAATCATCCAAAATCAGAATTAACACAGAATCCTAGGCCAACTAACAGAGGGAGATAAAGGGCTGTGGAGTAGGATTTCCCTCAGTGAAATAAGACCTTAACAAGACCAGGTGTCCCTCAGTGGTTGAGCTATTTTATCACTCACTGTGACACAACAGTGATAAATACTGGAGGTGTTTATTCTAAACTTGTCCTTAAATAGATTCATCTTCCCAATTGCCTAGCATATTGTGTGTTTTTTTGGTAACAGGCTTATTGAAATGTAATTTTAGAATATTTTCATCACCCCAAAAAAGACAGTATAGTTTTTAGCTGTCACTCCCTAATCTCCCTTCCCCGCCCATGTCTAGGCAACACCTAAACTACTTTATGTATAGGTTTGCCTATTCTGAGCATGTCATATAAATAAAATCATGTATATGGGGTCTTTTGTGATTGTTTTTCACTTAGCATAATGTTTTCAACGTTCATCCATTTTGTAAAATACATAAGTACTTCACTCCAGTTTATGGTTGAATAATATTCCATTGTATAGATATGTCATATACTATTTATCCATTCATCAGTTGGTGTACATTTTGGTTGTATCCACCTTTGGTATTATGAATAATGCTGCCATGAATGTCTGTGTACGAGTTTTGTGTGCATATTCATTTTTGTTTCTGTTTGGTATACATCTGGAAGTAGAATTTCTGGGTCAAATAACTGTGCTTAACTTTCTGAGGAACTACCAGACTGTTTTCCAAAGCAATTGTACCATTACATACCCACCGGCTGTGTTGGAGGGTTCTGGATTCTCTAAATCCTCACCTTCACTTATTTTCTGTGTTTTGTTTTATTTTTTGATAATAGTCATCCTAATGAATATGAAATGGTCTCATGGTGATTTTTATCTTCATTTCCATAATGATTAGTGATATTCAGCATCTTTTGATGTGCTTATTGGTTATTCATATATCTACTTTGGAGAAATGTCTGTTGGAGTCCTTTGCCCATTTTTAAATTGGGTTTATTTTCTTGCTGTTGAGTTCTAGTTTTTTTTTTTATATTTTCATTTTTTAATATTCTAGTTTTTTAAAAAATATTCTGGAATAGTAATCCCTTTTCCAGAAAAGGAGGGTCCTGTGGGAAAGGTGGTCAACAAGGAGCCATATGTCTATCAGTCTATAACACTTCCAGTCTCTCATCTCAGCTTTCATTTGATTATTTATTTTATTTAATTTTGGCTGCGCTAGGTCTTCTTTGCTGCGCGTGGGCTTTCTCCAGTTGCAGCGACCGGGGCTACTCTTCGTTGCAGTGCGCAGGCTTCTCATTGCGGTGGCTTCTCTTGTTGCGGAGCACGGGCTCTAGGCATGCAGGCTTCAGTAGTTGTGGCATGTGGGATCAGTAGTTGTGGCTCACGGGCTCTAGAGCGCAGGCTCAGCAGTTGTGGTGCATGGGCTTAGTTGCTCTGCGGCATGTGAGATCTTCCCGGACCAGGGCTCTTACCGGTGTCCCCTGTACTGGCAGCCAGATTCTTAACCACTGTGCCACCAGGAAAGTCCTCACCTCAGCTTTCATTCTGAGGTTCTGAATTTCTGTTTACATTAGAAGCACCTGGGGGAGTAGTTAAATACCATGACACTGCCCCTACAGCTTTTGATGCAGTAAGTCTCACATTTTTAATAAACACCATGCATAATTTTGATATAGTTCGTCTAGTTCCCAAATTTGACACATTTCCTTACATCTAAGGAACTCCTCAAGGGAACAAGAAAAGAAAGTAGAGAATTCAAATCAGTCAACATTTCTCCTAGTTAGCAAATCTGAAAAGGCAAGCTGATGTATTTAACTACAGGTTTCAATATCTAATTATTTTCTTCTTCCATCTATCTCTAGCTAACATACCTGTATTAAATTCATCAATCTTTTATATTATTTACTTATATGTTTGTATTGGGCCTCATTCCAGAAAGGATTTTAAAGCTTCTTACAAACTGTATCATATATAAGCTGAAATAAAATTTATAATAAAGGATTGGAAAAATACAGACTAAAAAGCAAGGCTGCTAAACTTGAAAAGGAATTGTTCATCATTAAGTAGAAACTCTAGTACTTCTTTATTTCATAAAAATAGAGATCATATATATACCCTTTACAGTCATTTCATAGCATAATTTATATGACCTAAATGTTGTAAAAACTTTTAAAATTAAAAAAACCCACTTTTGGGCTTCCCTGGTGGTGCAGTGGTTGAGAGTCCGCCTGCCGATGCAGGGGACACGGGTTCGTGCCCCGGTCCGGGAGGATCCCACATGCCGTGGAGCGGCTGGGCCCGTGGGCCATGGCCACTGGGCCTGTGCGTCCGGAGCCTGTGCTCCGCAACGGGAGGGGCCGCGGCGGTGAGAGGCCCACGTACCGCAAAAAAACAAAACAAACAAACAAACAAAAAAACCCCCACTTTTGATAGAGAACTAACATATCAGTGCAGAAAGTTGGAAAATGATGTTACATTAAAAAAACTGAAGACAATCAACTTTAATATTTAGGTGTACTTCCTTCAACATGGAGATACATATGTAGATGCTTATCTATAAGGATAGATTGGCTATATCATAATTAGGATTATGCTGCAATAATTTTTTTTCAACTCTGCTCTGTTAAATGTCTAAAATAGGAAAATTTATAAACAAAGAAAAGTTAATGGTTGCTTCGGACTGGGGGATGAGGAGGTGGGGTGACAGGGGATGGGAAATGACTGCTAATGGGCAAAAATTATCTTCTTCGGGTGATAAATATATTCTAAAATTATTGTGATTATTGAACAATACTGTAAATTTATTAAAAATGACTGAATTGTACACTTTGAGTTAACTTTATGATGTATGAATTATATACCAATAAAGCTGTTAAAATATTCAGTTAACTACATACCAAGATTTCACAAAATAAATTCCATATTTTCTTTGCAATTTCATTCCATCACCTTATGTTAAAATGAATATAAACTTAGGTTAATTTGTTATATAAATTGTGAGCTTATAAGGGTGATCACTTTGCTCTAGTTTGAAAACTTTACAAAATATTTTAATAAAATAATATATGTCCTTCCAGGAAAAAAAAGGTTTTTAATGGATTCCTTAGAACTTTCTATATATATAAGATCACATTATCTTTGAATTGGGAGAACATTACTTTTTTCTTTCTAATATCTCATTTTCTTTCCTAATTGATGTTACTATAACTTCCAGTATAATGTTAAATAGAAGCAGTGAAAGCTGATATCCTTGTCTTGTCCTTGATCTCAGTATGATGTTTGTTGTGGGTCTTTCACAGATGCTCTTACCAGGTTAAGTTCTGACACGAAGTACTGATTGTTCAGTGTTTTTATCAACAATGTGTGTTGGATTTTGACAAATGTTTTTTCTGTATCTATAGATACAATCTTGTAGGTTTTTTTGTGGTTTTAAAAAATTAATATGTCCTATTACATCAGTTGATTTCTGGATGTTCAACCAACATTGCATTCCTGGGGTAAATTCAACTTGGTCATGTTGTATAGAGCTTTTTATATGTTCCTGGATTTGTCTTGCTAGTATTTTGTAGGGGATTTTTTTGGTGGTTTTGGGGGATAGTTTTAAAATTACTAATTCAATCTCTTTACTTGTTCTAGGTCTATTCAGATTATCTATTCCTTCTTGAGCCAGTTTTGGTAGTTTGAGTCTTTCTGGGAATTTGCTCATTTCATCTACGTGGTCTATTTTATTGGTGTACTATTGTTCATAGTATTCTTTTATAATCCTTTTATTACTGTAAGGTAGGTAGCGATGTCCAGTCTTTTTATTCTGATTTTAATAATTTGAGCCTTGTATCTTTTTTTCTTGATCAATCTATCTAAAAATTTGTCTATTTTGTTGATCTTTTCAAAGAAAGAAACAACTTTTGGTTTTGTTGACTTTTCTCTATTTTTTTTTTTGGACTTCTGTTTCATTAATTGCCAGTCTAATCTTTTTTATTTCCTTCCTTTTGCTGGCCTTGGATTTACTTTGTTATATTTTTCCAGTTCCCTAGTGTGGAAGGTTAGATTATTGATTTTTAGATATTTACTCTTATTATTTTAAAGAGGTATTTACAGCTATAAAATTCCCTCCAAGAACTGCTTTAGCTGCGTTACATAGTGTTGTGTTTACATTTTCATTCATCTCAAAAATATTTTCCATCTTCTCCTGTGATTTCTTCTTTGACACATTGGCTTTTTAAGAGTATGTTGTTTAATTTCTGTAGATTTCTGAGTTTCTCAAATTTCTTTTGGTTATTGATTTCTAATTTCACTCCGTAGTGGTTATAGAGCATATTTTGTCATCTTCCTTATGGATTGACCCTTTTATTATTACTGTTATTACATATATAGCTGTATGTAATTCTACCATTTTATTTTAATCTGTATGTCTCATGTGTTTTTTATCTGTTCCTTCTTTTCTGCTTTTTTTTTGTTAAATGATTTTTTTACAATGTAATATTTTAATTCTTTTAGCTTTTAAACTATATTTTTGAGTTATTTTGTCAATGGTTGCTCCAGAGCTTACCATATATTTACTTATGAGAATTTACTTTAGAGTTACACTAAATTAATTCCAGTGAAATACAGAAATATTATTCCAGTATAGCTCTGTCTGATAAACTAAGCTGGCCCACAAGTTACCTTATATCTCAATGAAGTTATCTGTCTGTCTTAATTGCTTTTCACCACAATCTCCATTATTTTGAAGAGTACCACTAGGCTTTAATTTCCCCACATTCTATTGCAAACAAAGTCAGTTCCTTTGGGAAGAACTTCACTGCATTATCTTTTATAACCTGTCTCTCCTCTGGACAGAATCTCTGAGCCATGGCTCTGAAGCAGAAGACAGACATAGCAGCCACTTCTCTCCACCTAGCATCTGTGATTCAGTAGCTGGGTACTTGATTTTTTTATTTTATTTTATTTTTTATTAGTTTCTGCTTTATAACAAAGTGAATCGGTCATACATATACATCTGTTCCCACATCCCTTCCCTCCTGCGTCTCCCTCCCTCCCACCCTCCCCATCCCACCCCTCCAGGTGGTCACAAAGCACCCAGCAGATCTCCCAAGAGCTGGGTACTTGATGATGGAAGACAGTAGCCTCTGGTCTTCTCAGCTTATCTCTCCCAGCATGGGACCTCTATCCTACTAATGGTTGGATAGAGGCTATCTTTGTTGCATTCACCTGTAGTAGAATTTCTGTCACAAGACTGAGAAAGAGTGGGAGTGGAATGGGTTTAAATGCCCTCAAACTCTTGATTTTCTAACTGTGTGTTAGCAGATTTTCTTGAATAAATGTCTCTTTATTTACTGTATGCCATCAGTCCATTTCCAGAGACTTTAAATTGTTGCTATGTCATAATTTTTATTAGTTTCACTAGGGAGCAGATCTACAGAATACCTCATGTTGAAATCTTGGATATATAACCGCTCTCTTTAGTTTGTTTCTATACTTATTATTTATCTGCTGAGATGTTGAGATTTACTTCACTACATCTTATCAGTGTATTTTAGTCTTTGATCATAATTTTAAATTTATTTTCCTCAAATTGAAACATTTGAATCATCTCAAGGTCTGTTTCTATTGATTTGTTTTATTTTTATGACTCAGATTTTCCTGATCATCCTTGGTTTACATTTTACTGATTTATGATTTGTTGGACACTGGGAATAATAAGTTGTGTGGAATCTGGACTATATCATCTTCCCTTAAACAATACTGAGTTGTATTCTGTTGGTAGTTATTTAACTGGTAATTCCTTTTCAGCCTTTCAAGCTTGGTTCTATTCTTTGTCAGTGGTAATCTATTAATATTTTGACCTCAATTCTGCAGTGTGGCTTTAATTCTAATGTGTGATTCTTACTCCTAAGACTTGATCTTTCATGGGTTTCAGTAGAATGCTTATTCCATGGGCTTCAGCGAAATCTCCACACTCTGCCTGAGCCTTGTCACCTTGATCTGTCACATTTCCACAGTCAGAAGCCCAGTAAAAATGTTGAACTGATCTTATCTGCTTCCTCTCAAATTTCACAGTCATGTCCTACTTGTTGTTCTATATCTGAAACAACAGATGGTTGTTGATGATTTTATGCATGAGGTTTCCATTCACTGAGATAAGAGCTATAGGACATAAAACTGGTTTGGGGAAAGGATCTTGAGTTCAAATTTAGGGGATGTAGAATTTGTGGAATCTTTAGTATATCCAAAAATATATGCCTCTTAGTTAAAGGAATGCTATAGTAAGGCATTATAGATAACTATGAGGACATCTGTGATCAAAGCTCAAACAGGTACCTATGGTTTCAACCAGGGGTTTGAGATAAGACCTCAGAATGATTTCTAATCCTCACTGGAGATTGGGCTAAATGTATAGTTGCCAACATTATCCTGGTTAGGTTTGTATAAGAAACTGGGCAGAGATAATTTTGAGGAGTCAAAGGACATTGACATTGGATGAGGTGAGGCACTACACAGGACAGAGACTGATACTTCCAATGAGATTCTATTTCACTGGACAAGATAAAAAAACATTTGATGGGTAGTTTTGTGTTGTGGTTGAGTACAAAATGTTGATACCACTGCATTTACGGTCTCCTGTGAAAGTCAATATGCATCAGCAATGCACTTCAAGTTAAATAGCCACGTACTATTTGTTGGAGAAACAAAATAACTATAGCTTCTATAGTTTTTTTTTATCTCCTGAGGGAAGATGTTCCTGGTAAACAGGCATTAGTGTTTCTTCCATTAGGAACTTTAAAATATATAAATTAATGTCTTAGTATTGTAGCTTCTGTAGTGGTCTCTTGTGTTTTAGAATAGCACGAATCAATTCACCAAGGCTAGAGTCCTCTCACATTGTAAACCAGTGAAATTAAGTTTGTGAATCTGAAAAGCTAAAAAAACACCCCTGAGACTGAGGAAAATGTGAGAATAAGACTGAGAAGCCATGATTCCCTATCCATCTTCCTACACACTTACATAGCCTCTGTCATCTGGGAAAGAAGAACAGTTCTCACCACGCGAGTTAAAAGCTGTGAATGTGACCTAGATAATTCTTGAAGAATTTAAGTTGAAATACCTCCTTTAATGTCTACTGAAAGAAAAAAACTAAACCTTCATTCCTTAGAATGAAATTGTGGTAAAAACAAGTGTATAGAGAGAGATGGATTGAGATGAAAAAAGTTGTTCTCCCAGGTAAACTGTCTGAATATATCTGGCAATGCTTTAAAATAGTCTCATCATATTTAAATCATTGGAAATACTGTGTGTGTGTGTGTGTGTGTTGGTTTAGATAATAACCAAACATTATTCTCAGCCATAAGAATAAACAACATCTCCACAGGAATAAGAAATACCTGGCATTCAAGAAATATCTAATTTGAAATGATTATGCTATAAATAATTTTCTCACTGAAAATATGATATTTTACCCCTTAGTATAGTTCTCCTTTGATACTTATCTCAAGACAATAAATTATATAATAAATTTTAATAGTAATAGCTTCCTGTTTTAATTAGAACAAGGACAGAGTAGAAGCAGGATGATTGCCTGGCTTGATGCCCAGCTATTTTATAGACGCCTGAAAACATTTTTTCTGAATGATTAACAGTTGGTATTGAAACAATATCAGAGGAATGAAAATTGAAGAAAAACTTGAGCTGTTCAGTACATAAAGGTAAAGTCTCCATGTTGGCATTCCCATTATCCAAAATTTAATGGGAAAAAGACATTGGGCATGATTTATCCTGCTCATAAGAAGAGTACATTTAAAAGAAGGAGAAACTTGGCTTATTATAAAGAAAAACACTAAGAAGTGCTCCACAGTAGTTTAATTTGCTGGCCTTGATTCAGTAGTGCAGTTCATTGACTAAAGGGAATGAGAGAAATGTTATTTCTTCTTTGGAGACAGTCTTAACTGGGTGACCTAAACGGTTTTCTCCAGCACCAAGCCTATAAAAATTTAAACATCTCAAGATTTTGATTAATTTGTCCATTCATCCATTAATTCATTCACATTTAATTTTTAAAATCTCCTTTATTTCCCTAATTGTGTTAGTTACTAATGATCAGAATTTTGGAAGGTACACGTTGCCCTTACCCTCTCGTAGCTTCAAGAATAGTAGGGAAAACAAGAATGAAACAGGCAGTGTCAACAGCATGTGTTATGAGGTATAACTGAAGAAGGAGAGGGAGTTTTGGAAACAGAGCAAGAGCTCTTCAACGCTAAAACTGTGCAACAATATGGAGTGTTCAGGCACCACCAAGGAAATTTCACACTCCTCAAGATACTTCTGTCAAATATCCTGGGACCAAAGTATAGTTTGGACCATCAGAGAATCAAGAATCCAGGGTCACATTTAGAGAGTGAGAAGAGGCAGAAGAGGAGACCCATTTTCACTGAGGCCTCTACCACTCAATTAATTTTCCTGGAGGTCACTCTAGTGTGGTAATACCTCTTATTCACAAACAGCATACTATCCATCATTACACTCATTAGTGAATTCCTGTGATGTAAGTTGATCTTAGACAATGAAAAGATGGAAGTTTTGGGTTTGGCTGTGCAAGTGTTTTCTGGGATTTAACTGACTTGACATTTGAGATTTACCCAGTCAACATTATACACCCTGGAAGCTCCAAAGGATTGATAACAACAACTTTAGAGTCTCCCTGTCAAAGGATGGAGAAAGCTCATTTAGCCTTTCTGCAACTATTTTCCTAGGGAAAAAATGCTTCCAATATGATACAATAGTTATTTCCAGGTGGTGGTATGCAATGTATCAACACAAAAGAGGATTTTGTCCCAAATAGCAACAAGGAGTAGCAAAGTAATTTGACTGTAGGTATTATGTTCTGTTCACACTCACTGTATATTTTTCTTATTATTCATACTGACTCTATTTTGAAAAGGAGCTATAATACACATTTTTATAAATATGACCACAGAAGTCTATATGAACACACTATAAATAATAATCCACGGTGGACTTCTACTTTCCCTGTTTCAAAGGTTACAGGTATGTGAAATTAGGTTAGTTAAAAACTTTATTTTACAATTGGTGAACAGATTCTTGGGGTGGGGAGATTTACACACACACACACACACACCCTTCATATTAAGTTTGGGTAAAGTTTGCAATTCATTAGCCAAGGATACAGAAACAAATGATAGAGGAGATGAAGCCATATTTATACAATTTTACTTGGTTACAGAACTTCACAAGAGACAGCAGTCAGCTATGTTATCCCCAAAAAAGAGGGTCAGTGAGAGATTAAATAATCATATTTACTGCCTTGTCATCTCCCTTTTATGTTGTGGCTTAAAAATATGTTTACCGGGCTTCCCTGGTGGCGCAGTGGTTGAGAGTCCGCCTGCCGATGCAGGGGACGTGGGTTCGTGCCCTGGTCTGGGAAGATCCCACATGCCGCGGAGCGGCTGGGTCCGTGAGCCATGGCCGCTGAGCCTGCGTGTTCGGAGCCTGTGCTCCGCAACGGGAGAGGCCACAACAGTGAGAGGCCCGTGTAACGCAAAAAAAAAAAAAAAAAATGTTTACCACCTGAATCATTATTGGGGAATATGTACAGATATATAAAACCCTCCTCTTCCTTTTTTTTTAAACTCCAGTTTTACTGAGATATAATTCACATAACAAAAAATTCACCAATTTTAACATACAAAACACAACCATATCCACATCCAATTTAAAAACATTTCTATCATCTACAAAGAATTCCAAACCTATTAGAAATCACTCTTCTTATCCTCTCACCACTAATCCTAAGGAAATACAAATCTAATCTCTGCCTGTATGAATGAGCCTATTCTCAGCATTTCGTATAAATGAAATAATATAATACGTGGTCTTTTGTGAATGTGTTCTTTCTTTTAACATAATGGTTTCAAGGTTCATCTATGTTGTAACATATATTGGGACTTCATTCCAATTTATGGTTGAATAATATTCCATCATATGAAAATGTCACATATTATTTATTCATTCATCAGTTGGCAGACATTTGAGTTGTTTCCACCTTTTGGATAATACTCCTATAACCTTTGTATACACATTTTTTTTGTGGATGTACATTTTTGTTCTACTTAAGTATATGCTTAGGAGTGGAATTGCTGGGTTATATAGTAACTTTATAATTAACATTTTGTGGAACTGGCAAAATGTTTTCCAAATGGGCACCATTTTACATTCCCACCAGCAATGTTTACTGTTTCCAGTCTCTTCACATCACAGTCAAACATCTGTTTTGTCTATCTTTTTTACTATAATGATCCTAGTGAGTGCGGAGTGATGTCACATTAAGCTTTTGATTTGCATTTCCTTAACAACTGATGATACTGAGTAGCTTTTCATGTGCTTATAAGACATTATATATCTTTTTAAGAGAAATGTCTATCCAAATACTTTGCCTATTTTTTACTTGGTTCTGTATCTATTTTTGAGTTGTAAGCTATTTTTTATATATGCTATATACAAAAGATATATGATGTGCAAATGTTTTCTCCCATTTTATGAGTTGTCTTTCCACATTCTTGATGTTATCATTTGCAGCATAAAAGTATTGAATTTTGATACAGAACCATCTTCTGTTTTTCTTTTGCCAGTTGTGCTTTTGCTGTCATGTCTAAGAAGCAACACCTCATCTAAGGTCATACAGATTTGCTGCACTGTTTTCTTGTAATAGTTCTTTTAATTTTAACTCTTATGCTTAAATTACTGCTTGATTTAATTTTTGTATATGGCATGCAGTAGAGGTCATACTCACTATTTTACATATAGATGATCAGTTACCACTATACCCTTTATTGAAAGACAAATCTTGGGCTTCCCTGGTGGCGCAGTGGTTGAGAGTCCGCCTGCCAATGCAGGGGACACGGGTTCGTGCCCCGGTCTGGGAAGATCCCACATGCCGCAGAGCGGCTAGGCCCGTGAGCCATGGCCGCTGAGCCTGTGCGTCCGGAGCCTGTACTCCGCAACGGGAGAGGCCACAACAGTGAGAGGCCCGCGTACCGCAAAAAAAAAAAAAAAAAAAAAAAAAAAGACAAATCTTGCCCCACTGAAATGTTCTAGGCACTCGTCAAAAAAATTATTGACCAGGGCTTCCCTGGTGGCGCAGTGGTTGAGAGTCCGCCTGCCGATGCAGGGGACACGGGTTCGTGCCCCGGTCCAGGAGGATCCCACATGCCACGGAGAGACTGGGCCTGTGAGCCATGGCCGCTGAGCCTGCGCGTCCGGAGCCTGTGCTCTGCAGCAGGAGAGGCCACAGCGGTGGGAGGCCCGCGTACCGCAAAAAAAAAAAAAAAAATTATTGACCAGGAAGTTAAAGAGTTTCTTATGTACATTTAAGTCTATTCTATTCATCTATAAGTGTACTGTAAACCCAGAAAGACACTGTATTGATCACGGTAGCTTTGTTGTGAGTTTTGAAACAAGAAGTATGAGTCCCCCAAGTTTATTCTTCTTTTTCAAGATAATTTGACTCTTCTAAATCACTTCTATTTCTATATAAATTTTAGGATAAGTTTGTCACTTTATGCCAAAAAAACAGATGGGATTTTGATACAGATTGCATTGAATCTGTAGATCAGTTGTATGTACGTCTTCTTCTTAACAATATTAAGGCTTCCAATCTGTGAAAATGGTATATATTTTCCTTTATTTAAATCTACTTTAGTTTCTCACCAATGTTTTGTAGTTTTCAGCACTTCTTTAAGTTTTATCCCTGAGTATTGTATTTTAGTCTTTTAGATGCTATTGTAAGGAGAATTTTCTTCATTTGATCTTCACATTGTTCATTCCCTGTGTATAGAAATACAATTGATTTTTGTATATTGAACCTGTATCCTTCATCTTTACTTAGGTTGCTTATCAGTTCTAATTGTGTGTGTGTTTTAGTGAACTCTTTACAATATTCTACATAAAAGATCATGCTATCCACAAATAGAGATAAATTATTTTTTTCTTTCCAATCTGGATGCCATTTATTTATTTTTCTTTCCTAATTGTCCTAGAATATCTGGTACAATGTAAAAGAAAAGTGGTAAATTAAGAGGTTGGGATTAACATATACACATTACTATATATAAAATAAATAATTAACAAGGATCTACTGTATAGCACAGGGAACTCTACTCAGTACTCTGTAATGACCTATATGGAAAAAGAATCTGGAAAAGAATAGATATATGTATAAATCACTTTGCTATACACCTGAAACTAACACAACACTGTAAATCAACTATACTCCAATATAAAATAAAAAATAAAAAAAAAAGGAAAGTGGTAAAATCAGATATTCCTGCTTTGTTCCTAATCTTAGGAGATAACTGTCATTCTTTAACCATTGATTATGATGTTAGCTGTGGTTTTTCCCTAGGTGCCTTTTATTAGGTTGAAAGAATTCTCTATTATTACTAATATGTTGAGTATTTTTAGCATGAATCATGTTTGATTTTGTGATATATTTTTTTCTGCTAATACTGAGAAGATCATTTAGTTTATATTTTTAATCTGTTGATATTGTATATTACATTAATTATTTTTTAGATATTAAATCATCCTTGCATTTCTGGGATAAAGCCCTCTTGGTCATGGTATATAATAGTTTTATACATTATTGTATTAATTTTAAAATTATTTGTTGAGATGTTTTGTATCTATTTACATAAAGAGTGTTAGTTGTTTTGTTTTCTTGTGCTTACTTTGTCTGGTTTTGGTACTTAGTCTGCCCTCAAAGTTCCGAGATTATCTTATTTAAAATTCAATAGAAATCACCAGTAAAGCCAACTGGTCTTGGGCTTTCTTTTGTGAATAGTATTAAATTACTAATTTATTTACCTCTTATATGTCTATTTAGAGTATACTGTTCTTCTTGAGTCAATTTAGGTAGTTTGTACCTTTGTATGAATTTTTCCATTCTCTATAACTTACCCAACTTGTTGGCATGTAATTGCCTATAATGTTACCTTATACATTCTTTTATATTTCTAAAATTAGTAGTTAAGTCCCCTCTTTCTTTTGTGATTTTAGCAATTTCTATCTTATTTTTTTTTCCCTTTGTCAGTTGAGGTAAAATCTCATCCATTTTGTTCATCTTTTGAAAGAAACAACTTTTTATTTCATTGATTTTCTAAATTTATTTTCCAAATCTTTTAAAATTTATTCTTTGATCTTTATTATTTGCTACTTTAGGCTTGCTTTGTGTTTACCTTTCTCTTTTTTTATTTTCTTAAGGTGAAAGACTAAGTTACCAATTTGAAACATACATATATATAGAAAATATTTATTTACTTATTTATTTAAATACAGATGTTACAGCTATAAATTCCCTTCTCAGTACTCCTTTAGCTGCATCGCATAAGTATTGGTATTAGTAGCTTCATTTTCATTCATCTGAAAGTGTTTTCTAATTTTCCTTATGATTTTTGACCAATATTTTTTATAACTATCTATGTAGGTTATTACAGTTCTCTAACATATATTGTTTACTGTAATTATTGTTTAAATCAGTTGAAAGGAAAAATATAAAATGATACTGTCTTTTATAATTACCTTGACTAGGGCTTTGTTTTTTCTTTTTTGATGTTGATTTGAAGCGCTATCTGAGGCAAGGGTAAGTTAAAATGCCACAAAGCTCTCCTACCATGTTTCGGTCATCTTATTCTTGACTTGTTGTTTTCTTGGCTGCTATAAACTTTTGACTACTTTCCAGAGTTCTGCCAAACTTGACGTTAACAGTCTTTGTCCATTTTTTTTTACCTGTGGAGGAAGAGGCCCTTGGAGCTCCATTCTTTGCCATTTTCACTTAGAGACTGATCTTAAGCCCCACTGTGTCAGTAAGGATTCTGCCCTTTGTTGATGGATTTGTGTATGGCTTGGAAAATGTTTCACATTTCCCCTACATCTTACTCTGAGTGTTCCTGAGTGGGTACAGGCTAGTTCATGCATACAGCCTCCTAACCCACAATTATGTGTGATCCTAGGAGGACCCTTTGGGCTGTATCCCTCTCTCTTTTATACTTCTGACATTTCTGATTTCGTGTGTGTGTGTGTGTGTGTGTGCAGCTATTCCTCTTGGCTATTCCCACCAAGAACAAAGTTTCTGCATCATGAGGTGATGAGTAAATTCCAGCAGTTTCCCCGGCTGAGGGTGAAAACACAGCCCTAGACTGGGAGCTGTGATAAGATGGAGTCCTCATATCCTGGCTATACCTATCCAGTATAAAGCCTCTGGTTTAGAGCTTCCATTATCTGCAGCTAGTAGGACTGGGAACAGGAGCAGTCTCTGGCGCACATGTCAGACTCTTCCTGCCTTACTAAGATTTATTAAATTTTTTTGAATAAATATTTTTCACTTGCTATATGCTCTTGGGACAATTTCTAAAGAATTTTAAGAGTTCTGACTTTATGTGTTTGTTTGTTTTGTTCCTTTCTAAATATATTTCTCTACTTAAGTGGTTGTTTTGCTGGTAAAGGGTTCACTGAGCTACTCATTCTGTCCAGGAAGGAGATCTGCCCCTCCTCCACTCCCACACACTTTTTTTTTTTTTTTTTTTTGGTACGAGGGCCTCTCACCGCCGCGGCCTCTCCCGCCGCGGAGCGCAGGCTCAGCGGCCATGGCTCACGGGCCCAGCCGCTCCGCAGCATGTGGGATCATCCCCGACCAGGGCATGAACCCACGTCCCCTGCATCGGCAGGCAGACTCTCAACCACTGCGCCACCAGGGAAGCCCGCCCACACACTTTTTAATGCCACGCTCCTCTTTCTTAATTCAAACTCAGCATAAGGATGAAAATTTTGAGGTAGAGGAAAGAAGGCTTAAGGAAATGTGTCTAAAAGACTGCCAAGGCAACCCTGAGAAGTGATTTCTCAAGGTGATCTTGAGCTCTCCAGTAACCAATAATTACATTTCCCCACAGTGATCAAGCACTGGCTATTTAACTACACCTGTAGATATATATATTGGTATGACTTACTATGTATTTACTTTAAAAAATAACTCAATTTCATTGTAGACATCCATTCATCCTCCACTCCTCATGAACTTTTTTATGAGGCAGAGCTCACCTGTGATAATAATGACATGCTTATTCAAGACCCTTGCACCAGGTGTCCTAGGCAATCCCCATGAATCAAACACATTTTATAAAACAACCTATGAGTCGGGAACTATTACTATTGACTCTTCACAGATACAAACTGAAAGCAAAAAAAATTAAGTAACTTGTTTAAGGCCATGTAGATATCAAGGTCATCAAGATACCATGTGTTATCAATTTATCAAGATATCATAGTTATCAAGGAAGCCAGCGTTCAAATTAGGCAGCAGGATCCTAGTAACTAAACCGAGGCCTGACCAACCAGAACCTTCCTTTTCTTTAGAGTTTAGGAATAAGCTTAAGTCCAAATTAAACCAATGCAACCAACAGATGTTTGGCTTTCAGAAAAAGAGATTCACTCATCCCATATGCACTTGAATCTCTGAGTATGTTAGAATTCTTCCTTCCATCTAGCTACTATGCCACTGAAGAGACTAAAGCTGCAGAAGGGAAGGCAGCCTAAAAGTTGGAACTTGACACTTATCACCATTTGAACCATGGATCCAGCTGTGCTTCAATTCATGAAAAACTGAACAATTCAGTTATATAAGCCAATACATTTATGCCAGATTTTTCTGTGTTTTTTTTGAGTGTCTTAACGGACGTGTCACCAGGGTCACAGAATCCAAAGTTCAATGAGATGCCTTTAAAAACAGAATTTTGGTGCCGTTCACTGTCAGTAAAAACACAATACTTTAAAAGTTATATCTTGACAACACTGTCACTTCCAAGAAAAAAAAAAAGGCTATGTGTGTGTTTGTCTGTGCGGTGTGTTTATACACAAATGTACATTTAGTCATGGTTTTTATAGGTTTCCTGTCATTTTAGTAAGATAAAATGTACACATGTACGTATATGTGTGTGTGTCTGTTTATACATAAACATAGATTTTATTATGGTTCTTGTTTGTTTTCTGTCATACTGGCAAAAAAATAAAGTTCAGGTTCACGACATAGCTTGTGAACACCAAACACTCTTCCCACGCAACCAAGAAATACATCTTTTCTGAATGACTTACAAAATTAATGAGGCCTGTTAATATGAGTCTAAAAGACGTATTATCAGTTTTATTATGTACCAGAAAAGTATAACACAAGGTGTAGTTCATAAACATAATTTGTTTTCTTATTTATCCCACACTAGAAAAATAGGACTAGCAAAGTTGGAATATGCCCTGGAATTATTTGTTTGTCCTGTCATAGAACATTTAATTTAAAGGTCTGTATAACTCAGAGAGAGACTTCCATGTTTGCTCGATTTGACTTCTGATATGTCTCTCCTAATCTTGACAACAAGAACAAGATAATGGGTAGATCAAAATAAGATGTGTATCATTCATCATGCTACTTGTCAGGAACCACAGAAACAAAGAACAATCAACTATGGTCTTTGATTTCCCCATCTCAGCTACTTCTTTTCCTCTACACAGTCTAGTAGGGATACCAACATGTTTGCAACAATATGATGAACTCTCTAATAGAGACATGACCAAGGTATTACTCATCTTTGCATACTCCACATGCCTCTCTCAGGACTTTTTACAAAGGAGGAACTTACTGAATGCTGCTTGAATTAATATTTGTAAAAGGCAGTGGGTTGCTTCACAACTCAGGTAATAATATATTATAATAATAGACCTGTTTCTATGTCTAAAGAGTTCATATGGAGTAAAATGTATCTATCTATCAATCTATACAGTTATCTATGTATCTGCCTACCTAAATATCCATCCATCCATTCATTTATCTATCCCTTAACTATATATATATAGCAACAGAAAAAAAACCTGTTTTATATATATAATATATTTAAATATATATAAATATTTATATATATATTAACTTAGAAAGTTTTTTTTTCTTTAACTTGGAAAAATCTTGACAAGCAAATGCTTTCTTTGCTTATCTTTGTATCTCAATCAAAATCTATAATGGAATCATCAGAGCAACTGCCCACAATTTACTTTTTTTTTTTTTTTTTTTTGGTGGTACGCGGACCTCTCACTGTTGTGGCGTCTCCTGTTGTGGAGCACAGGCTCCGCAGCCATGGCTCACGGGCCCAGCCACTCCGTGGCATGTGGGATCTTCCCGGACCAGGGCACGAACCTGTGTCCCCTGCATCGGCAGGCGGACTCTCAACCACTGCGCCACCAGGGAAGCCCCCCACAATTTACTTTTCCTCTAACAGTTAAACAATCTATTTATCTATCATCTATCTATCTATCTATCTATCGAGAGAGGTGATCCAATTATTCTATTACATTTACATTTCTATATTTTATCCCCTAATCACAAGAAAATTCTACCTAAGTTTTATATTTCTTCTGCTTTGTCAAGGACAGTCTTAAAATTTAACAGACATTCCATGCAATCCAAATGCTTCTTATTATGATTCAGGTTGTTGCCCTGTTGGTTTCCCCAGGGATATCACAGAGCTTCAGATACAACACCTTCATCTTTACCACTCTAGTAATTCGAAGGGGTATTAATAATATACTGAGGCATGGCATAGGAGACCTCTGGATCCAAAGTTCAGAGTTAATTAGATTTCTATACTTGGAATCAAGAAGAAAGAACATAATATCAGCTTCACACAAAAAGGATCATAAACTATTGGAAACATACTTGACTGGATGTCAGCTGATATAGGTTTTAGTATTAATTCTAGCACTGATTCACTAGTGACCATGCACAAGTCCCTATGTCTCCTAAGCAAAGGGCGTTGGGTCAGTGGCCAGAGAATCCCTGTTTGAATCCTGAATTCATTCATAGGAGGGTACAAATGACCTTGAAGATCCTCTCCCCATATTTCAATATTCAAATCCCTAATATCTTCAGCTGTAAAATACTGATATTTTCTGTCACACTGGTTGAGCACAGATTTGTTTCAAGATTCAAATAAGATGATGAATATGAAATTACTCTAAGAATCATAAAATACAGGCTTTATTTTTCTGACTATATATTGACAAAAAAAATAATTGTTAAAAGAATGAATAAAGGTATTATAATTCTTTGTGTGTCTGAATTGTGTGACAGGCAAAGAAAGATTTCAAAGATAATAAATGAGGTGTTAACTGCACAACACTTACTGCATTATGCCAAGTCACTGAGGCAAGTGGAGCCATGCCTGACTTTGCTTGGGCTGATGTCTGTAGTAATTTCCATCCATGTGTTCGGCAATGGCCTGGAGTAAAACATGCTCAGGATCAGGGTTCTTAAACAGGTTAGGTTGCCCTAATGCTTTCTAGAACAGCTGGACTATGTTTTCCAAGAGTAAACAATAGCACCTAAATAGCTGTCTTGCCATGATTTAGAGATTTTAAATTTGTTCTCATGTTTAATTCATCACACAACACTCTTCTGACATTTTAATATTCAGATTTTTTTTCTTTTTTTAAAATGATGCCTATTAATTAAAAGTTGCCTTTTCCATTTTGGCATATCTTTTGATGGATCTCAATAACAGAACCAATGTTTGGAATTCTTTTCAGAGGAGGAAAAAGCAACTAAGTGAGTAAAGTGGGTAGGAGGACTGGATGACCCAATGGTAGTACAACACAAACCATGAGGGAAGGGAAAATATGAGTATATTAGAATGCCAAATTGAAACAAAAATTGTCTAAACCAAATTTGAAATCTCAGGTCTCTTAAACTACTGGGTGTCTGTATAAGTTGAGATAGAAAGCAATTCAGGGAATTCCCTGGTGGCGCAGTGGATAAGACTCTGTGCTCCCAATGTAGGGGGCCTGGGTTCAATACCTGGTCAGGGAACTAGATCCCACATGCATGCCACAACTAAGAGTTCACATGCTGCAACTAAGGAGCCTGCCTGGCACAACTAAGACCGGGTACAATCGAATAAATAAATATTAAAAAAAAAAAAAGAAAGCAACTCAATTCCTAACTAGCTTCAGTTTAAATTAATTGGGGATTACTTGTCTTAATAAAACTAGAAATTCCAAGGAGGCTACTTAGAGCTGCATCAGGACTTGAAAGGTGTCATCCAGGACCTAATTCTTCCAAACTTTCTGTTGCATCATCCTAGAAGTAATGGCTTTACATCTTTATGATTCTCACCTCACAATTCCGTGAAGTTGCTAAAGATGATTGCTGTGCGTCTGAATAAATTTGTTTTCTATGTCACAAGAGAAGTCCTCCCTAGCAAACTTATTTGTATTTTTTATTAACAAGACCTGGGTAAGGTACATATCCTTAGACCAAACTGATCAAAAGAATGCATTTTCTAGAAACAGTACAAATTAATGATTCTTTGGATGTGTGGACCAGAAATCTGTGTTTTAACCAGTTCTCCAAGTGATTTTGATGCCCACTGAAGTTGGAAAACCACTAATATGTGATTGCAGGTTGGTTAGGGTCTATCATTCCTAGGCCAAAAACACTTTACTTATGACCTAAATATACTAGGAATATGACAACAAGTAAAAAGTGGGGATGGAGCAGTGATGGGTATTGAGAACTCAAATTCAAAGGTCTTAGAAATGCATCTAAGTTCTTTAGATTTCAGGGTTCCTTTTCCTATTTTATATGGGATTAATTTCACCTATATAACATTATAAGAGCAAGTATAAATAATACATTGGTACTATACTCAATATTAACATTGAATGATGATACAAGAAACAACAAACAAATAAGCAGAGACAAATATGATTTGCTACTACAGTGGAGTTGTAAACTGAGTATGGGGTCACGGTGAAAAAATAAGAGAGAGATACATATCAAAAGAATGTTTACAGGAAGGATTATGGCATCCAAGATTTGCTCTTATTGTTGTTGAATAAAGAATTCATCCCTCAGCTTGGACAACATTCAGAGTATCACTCTGCTCTGCTATAGCACAGCACATACAGGTACACCTTGGAGATACTGTGGTTTCAGTTCCAGACCATAGCAATGAAGCAAATATCACAAAAAAGCTAGTCACACAAATTTTTCCCTGTGCATATAAAAGCTATGTTTATATTATACTGTAGTCTACTGTAGTTTACACTATACAATAGCACTATTCTAAAAAAACAATGTACAGACATTAATTAAAAATACTGTATTGCTTAAAAAAATGCTGACCATCATTTGAGCCTTCTGTGAGTCATGCTATTTTTGCAATTGCAAATTCAAAGATCACTGATCACAGATCACCATAACATATAATAATAAAGTGGGAGATATTGAGAGAATTACCAAAATGTGACACAGAGACACGAAGTGAGCAAATGCTGTTGGAAAAATGGTGCTGGTAGACTTGCTTGGGGCAGTGTTACCACAAACCTTCAAGTTGTAAAAATGCACTGTCTGAGAATCATAATACTAAAGTGAAGCACAATAAAATGAGGCATGCCTGTACTGTGAATCGACCCAGAATCAAGAGAAAGCAATTAAATTATGGAGACAAGCCTTTTCCTGAATGAAAAGCAAGAACAAAGCATTTTGCTAAATTAATTGAAGAAGCAAACATCCACAGAAATTAGTTGATTAAATACTGCATTGAAGGGGGACATTTATAAATGGCAGTAGAGGTTGAGAATAAATTTCTAATAGTAATGAAGGCTTTTTAACCAATCAAAAACACAGATGGTATGGGAAAAGAAAGCCATGGGGCACATAAAGATGACAGAAGAATATGGACAAAGGCATTGAGACCACACTGTACCTTTTTTGCCATATTGTTAAAAAATTCCCATTAGTCCTTAAGTAGAGAGGAATTAACCTTAATATCAGAGTAAACTGGATAATATTAAAATTTTTAATTTTATAACTGCAACACTAAGGGCATAGTAAACTCTGTCTCAGTCTCATACTGAAGTGTAAGTTAAGCCATTCTCAATTTAAATTTTTGTTATCTTTATAATGCCATGAACTAGAGAATCCCTCCAGACAGCACAGGTACTAATAAAGAGAGAGAAGCCTATGTGACTACTAAGTCAAAATCCAGATGCCCAGAGGGGGTAAACAAAGGGGAACACAGCCCCTCCCCCCACAACACAATGTTGTTTCAACAAGGATTACTTCTGACTGGATCTGCCATATGTACAGAAGCACTTAATGAATTTTAAAACAGTACATAAGAAATAAATGATTAATATTATTTTTAAACACCATGAAATACAAGCATAGAGAACAAAGGGAATGTATTTGTGGTCCTTCATGACTTAGTACAAAAAAGCTCCCCATGGATAAGTGTCATTCTAATTATTTTAGTCAAATTTGGATTACGCCTGATCAGCTTGGTAACTAGCAGGAAAAAAATCCTTAGACACCATGATACTGGTCCTATTTTGTGCCTGACCAGGCTAATTTGTCAAGGACAATCAATTTGGTTACTGAAGAGAAACAGGGAATGTCTAAGAATGACCTGAAATATATTTGTACTTCAGAGCTTATACCTGTCAAATGGGATATTCTTTATAGTCAATTCATTGTTACTCTGACTTAAATTCTTTTCACAGTGGAACAAAAGTACAGTAATTTTGAAAATGGCATTTTAAGTGAAGTTATTTATTTATACTTTACACTATATTATTTATTGTGTTGGAAACCAAAAAGAATCACATGATTTAAAAAAAAAAGAATGCAACATATTTTCTGTGAAAAAAATGCATTGAATACAACAATACAACTTCATGGATAGAAGGATGGAATTCTGAATTGTACAAACATGTGCAATGCACAGGAGCAAGTTACAGTGGAAAAAGCATCAACCTCTACAGAACTCCTAAGGTCACAATCATGGTCCTATCTAGGCACTGCCATACACTATGACCTAGGAGAGGCTTCTCCATTGTTCAGTAAAAGGACTGTACCCGCATAACCTCTCTCTCAATTCCTCCAGATTTGAGTTTATGAATTGTAGTTTTTAAAACCTATGTGGATGGGTTTTTTAAAATATGCTTACTTAATTATAAGAAGTTTCTATAAGGAGTGAAACAAGAGGTTCTTTAAATATATATATATATATATATATACATATATATATATTAGCATATTAGAAAGAAGCAGATGGAACAAAGAAATTATAGGATTTTGAGAATGTCTTAATAAAGACACTATTTAAACATATGTAGAAAGGTTTAAGTTATACTACTGAGGATAGTGCATCATCCCAAGGTTTTAACCACCCTTAGGTACAAAGAGACAACTGAATACACGGGGTTAAGGTAATCTGAAAGAAGAATATCCTATATTAAGGGCAAACTTGAGAGAAGCTTTCATTTAATTCAGAAACAACAAGTCAGAGATGATTCTTTGGAAAGGGAATGAATACTCTGATCTCACTTTCTTCTTCTCTCCCTTAGTCTTCTGCCATGGCTCCCAATTGACCAAAGTCAATGGGAAGCCAGAGTGCAAAGAAGGCCCATTGATAAACTAGATACTTATTAGTGGGGGTGACGTGAGTGGGGGGATGCACAGAGCAGATTGGAGAAGGGTGGGCAGGGTATCTGGAGTGACAAAAGGAAGATACCTGCTCCACTGGCTTTGTTTGCATTTAAATGAAATTACTGGACTATATCCTAACAGATGACTGATATACTGAATTACTGTCTTCTCCTCTACAGATCATCTTTGTGTGTAGATTAAGCTGTTAGATATTAGTTTATCCTGACGAAGAAAGAGGTATATTCGTATTTTCCAAATCCCATGTGTTTCGAAAAATTAACGACTACTGTGAATGCACACATATGAATTTCCTGGAGCCTTCCTTAGACCTAATACCTACATCTTGCTTGGACACACACACATATACAAACACACACACATCACATATACAGATCACATACATACCAATACACTTGAAACAATCACTTCAAATTCTGTGACTGTAATAATAATGGGTACTGATTACTACACTTTCACTGTGTGAAATCTACATACCAAACTGCCTAAGAGCATAAGTTCTGCCTTTAGATTGCCTGAATCTAATGCTACTTTTGCCAGCTAGAATTATCTGTATGTTCTTGGCCAAGTTACTAAACTTCTCCAAGCCTCAGTTGCCTGATGTATAAATTAGGTATTTTGATAATCCTAATTGATTTGGGTGTGGGGGGTGGGAAGGGATGACATGAAAAAAGTAGGTAAAGGGCCCAGCATGACTCAGTTTAAACGTGCTTGATTAGTTAGTAGTAATACTACTTTCTCCTCACTCTACTCGTCTAACTTGCACTACTAACATTGCTACTACTTTGTGTAAGGAAAGTTGCTAAAGTTTTAGACGTGTGTTGACTCTACTTCTATCATTATAAACACTTAAAAGTCAGGTAAGAAAATAAATGACATTCTCTCTTCTTATTTGATTTTATAGAAATCTGGCACACAGTTGAAATGGAATAATATGGGAATTCTACCTGTTGGTCTCCAACTGGATAATGTAGAAGAGACATATACCAAAATGTTCATTGCAGCTCTATTCACAATAGCCCGGAGCTGGAAACAACCTAAGTGTCCATCATCGGATGAATGGATAAAGAAGATGTGGCACATATATACAATGGAATATTACTCAGCCATAAAAAGAAACGAAACTGAGCTATTTGTAATGAGGTGGATAGACCTAGAGTCTGTCATACAGAGTGAAGTAAGTCAGAAAGAGAAAGACAAATACCGTATGCTAACACATATATATGAAATTTAAAAAAAAATGTCATGAAGAACCTAGGGGTAAAACGGGAATAAAGACACAGACCTACTTGAGAATGGACTTGAGGATATGGGGAGGGGGAAGGGTAAGCTGTGACAAAGGGAAAGAGAGGCATGGACATATATACACTACCAAACGTAAGGTAGATAGATAGTGGGAAGCAGCCGCAGAGCACAGGGAGATCAGCTGGGTGCTTTGTGACCGCCTGGAGGGGTGGGATGGGGAGGGTGGGAGGGAGGGAGATGCATGAGGGAAGGGATGTGGGAACAGATGTATATGTATGAATGATTCACTTTGTTATAAAGCAGAAACTAAAAAAAAAAAAATATTGAAAATAAAATAATAATAATAATAAAAAAAACAAAAACAAAAACACACACACACACACACAAAAAGAATAGATTACACCAACTCAAACAATTTCCTTTATATGTTGCATGCTTTAAAAGCTGAAGAAAGAAACATCTTTATGGATCACACTGTACCTTTGTTTGCTTACTTGAAACTCCAAGGTGATCTACACAGGAGTATTGAGTAAAGCTGAGATCAACACCTCTTTCACCAGGGAACATTTTCTCTTTGTTTGTTTTGTTTATATCTTATAATGATGAAGAAGACCAGGAATATTTGTGAAGTATCAGAGTTGAGATTCCCCATTTAAAAATGAAGCCAAATAAAACACCAGTGACAAATTCTATATAATCCAATGTAATGGGGGACACTGACTATTTACTTAGAGAGCAGAGAGATTTGAGGCCTGAATTTCTCTTCCAGCTTGTTAAACTGGCAGTTAATGTTTAAATGAGGTTATATAGATTTATGTATATATTTAAAATATGGAGATATCCCAGTGCAACAGACCTTGACGTGATACACCTAAGTCAATTAAGGAAAGAACTGTTTTTCCTCTCTCTACTTTCTCTGCAAAATCTATTTATGAAGAAAAGGGACTAACAATTGAGTGCCATGTGTATATATATATGTGTGTGTGTGTGTGTGTGTGTGTGTGTGTGTGTGTGTGTGTGTGTATGTATGTATGTATATATCAAGCACTATAACAACTTCATATATAAAATTTTGCTTTAGGATTTAAGTGAATAGGTAGATGAGGGAGGTACCACTAAAGATGGTGTCCTTAATGTGTGTCTCAGTGTATATTATGAACAGTCATCAATACGAACAGTCATCACTGTTCATATTATGAACGTATTATGAATGGTCATCACTTTCTGGAATCTAATAGCTTTACTAATTAAAGATTGTGAACAAAGCAATAGTTATTAATCTTCTTAGGAGACAGTGTAGAAACTTAACTAAATACCATAGGTAGGTCTCATTAGGCCTGTAGTTGAGACAAAAATAGGGAACACTGGACACTCACCTCTTCAATCCTTTCTTCCCTCCCTAAAAGGAGGCTTCTTCAAAGAATACTTAAATAACCCACACTTTCCACTACAATTTAACACCACTGCTTTCATTTGAAGGTCATAGGATCTGTGTCAGACACACGTGGGTTCAAATCCAAATTCTACTACTTAGTAGTTGTATGAACAAAGTGGACTAAATTAAACTCTCTGTGTCTATTTTCTAATCTATAAGCATGGATAAAACTACCTCAGAGGATACTTGAGATATTCAGCAAGTAACAAGAAAAACTGCAACCACATCTAGCATTATACATTTCAGAACTATTTCCAAACAAAATTATCACAAAAGGTAAGGTCAGCCTCTGAATTCACCAGGATGGAGTAGTCACATTCCTCCTAGGTCTTCTCCTTTACAACTAAAGTACCTTGGGAATAACATAAAAACCACTGGTAGACAAACTCTGAAAGGTGGAAAGAAGGTTTGCTGCTAAGGAGCTTGAGACTTGAACTACACTGCAGTGAATCCCCTGGGTTTACTATTGCTCTTATATAGCCCACAGAGGGAGTTGCAGAAGACTCCATCCTTGAACCACTAACAGGCACTGACCAAAAAAAACTCCAAATAAAAAAGTTTTTTCCCCTAGCCATAGGATGGGGAAAAGGGTGGGCTAACAAAAGAACACCTTCTTTTTTTTTTTTGGCAATACATGCTCAACTACAGCCAAATACCGGTGGAAAACCTGCACTTGGACCAAGTGGAGAGTTGATTTTTCACCCTATCCCACTTCCACCTGCGGAAAATAACAGCAGTGCTACTATTCCCCAACCAAGTGATGTCAGTAGGACCAAACACAGATATGATCTTCTATTCCTTGCCCACCAAGAGCAGGTGGTGGCATTCCAATCCTTCCATTTAGATAGTGACAGTGAGGCTGAGCAGAGAGCTGATCTTCCATCCCCACATGGTGGAAGCACACAGTGTTCTATTTTCATTGCCAGGATAGTTGACAGTGTGGTAGAGTGGAGAGCTGACCCACGTAAGCATTGACAAGTTTGAAGGAAATGGTATGGGTGAGGGATAGGAAGCATACTGCTTCCCTCCATCCTTAGCGTCAACAGGCCCATTGGGGAGCTGAGTGTCCACCCCCATCCAACATCAGCAAGAGAGAATAAAGTGATAGAAGGTGCGGCTATTTGTCACTCCTCTTCTACCCTCCCCCTTCTGATGTTTGTGGATCCCAGCAGGGAGCTGAGCTTCTATCATCACTCTGCAGTAGAAGTGGTATGAGTCACCAGCCTTCCATGTCTACCTTGGCTAATGACAGGGGTCCTAGTAGTGATCTGAGCTTATATCCCCACTCAGAGGAAATGAGGTGGTATGTGTCAGTGTTCCATATCGCTAGGGAGGTGTAAGAGGGACTGAGGGGTAGCTGAAATTCCACAGCACACATCTGCAATAAGGC
This sequence comes from Hyperoodon ampullatus, assembly GCF_949752795.1. Taxonomy (NCBI): domain Eukaryota; kingdom Metazoa; phylum Chordata; class Mammalia; order Artiodactyla; family Ziphiidae; genus Hyperoodon; species Hyperoodon ampullatus. Next base: position 22,876,948 of record NC_136931.1, on the reverse strand, counting down.
ACTTTGAGTCAGTGTCCACTTTTGTTGAGATGAAGTTGGAGGAGTCGAATGGGAATCTGAACATAAATACATACCAATCCTTCCCATTACACCTCAAAAGGGAGACTGTTTAAAAAGAACATTATATAGAATCCAGAGCCTCGTAATATGAAATATGCAATAAAAAATGTCCAATCAAGATACAATAAAAAATCACTCAGCATCAATAACCAGTATAATCACAACATGTACAAGAAAATATAACCAAATCGATACTAACGCTGACATGAATCAGATGCTGGAATTATCTGACAGATTTTGTTTGTTTGCTTATTTTTCCAGCCTTGAGATGCAATTCCCAGAAGCACTGTTTCTGGGAAGTTATAAACGCTATGGGTAGAAGTAGTGGTGGAGATGGAGTATGTGAGTAAGAATTATATTAACCAACTTTCACCTTTACTTCCCTTATTTGCTTTCATTCATTCATTCATTGGTTTCTTCTTTAGAACTATCCCCTCCAACATGATTCACACACATTTTAAAGGAAAAAAGAGGAAAAAAAGCAAGAAAAATCTAGCATTTTATAATTGTTACATTTTTCTTTCCTACTTTTCTTTCTTCTTCCTGCCTTTCTTTCTTTAGTTCCTTCATTTTTTTTCCTTCTATCCATCCAAACATGATCCCACAATTTTTCTAAAATCTAAGATGTTCTAAGCTCTGTGTTAGGTGCTGTCAATATAAAGATTTGATGTGGTCCCTGAGCTCAAAATGTGTAGTCTCTACTGGGTTTTCAGAAGTATAAAATGGTATGCACTGTGACAATTTTATATGAAAGGTTTGGGAATCCAGCAGTATTGAGAAGAGCATGTAGGGTCACACAGACCCAGGTTCATAGCATGTCTTCATAACTGGGGCAGGTTACTTCCCCTTTCAGCCTCCGCATGTCATGGGAATTTTATAAAAAAATCATTGATACACATGCTGAGCTTAGAGTGATTAGTTCCTCCTCCTTCATGCAAGGAAGATATAGTGATCACAAAGACTTCACATAGCCTTCTGATCTTAATCTCAATTATTACTTTCTTGCTTGGACCTGGAAATGCTGCTATTTGATGTGCTGGGAATAGTTTATATTTGAATCTGGGTGGTGGCTGCATATGCTTGCTTATGTTAAATCATTCAGCTATACACTAAAGTTTAGTGATATAATATATTTTCTGTTTGTTTGTTTCTGTGAGTGTTAACCCCCAAAAAGAGAGAAAGATAAGAGGAAGGAAGAGGAGGAAGAGGACAAGGAGGAAAAGAAGGAGGAGGAGGAACAGGAGAAGCAAGAAGAAGAAGAAAAAAAAAACCTTGGTGGTAAATATGAATTTTGAAACACAAAGGATGATTTTAAAGAGAGACCAGATGTCATCAGAGTTTAATGGAAAGCTACTATGGATTTTTATATAGTTATGATATCACAGTATTTGTGGATCATGTTTGTATTATCTTAGATTTATTTTTTGAGCCTAGCATGAAAATCAGACTTGTCTCATGAACCTGTCATTTGATTCCATCAATCTTCCCACCAAACAGGTACAGGAGAGATTAACGTCCCTATTTATGAGCTCAGTGATACTCAGGAAGATGGTGATAGAGGAAACAACAAGAAGTGATAGTACCTGGATTGGGCAGTTATAGTGCTGATGGAGAAAAGCAGGTAACATGTCTCTGCTATCACAGAATAAGGTGCATTAATTTTGATCTACTTTCTCCTTTGGGTCTACTCCAACATTTAGAGCTTTTCGTGGTCTATGTTTTCTGGGTCTTAGTTTAAGGAGAAATCTAAGGCTAAGTTGAATTTTGTTTCTCCTACATCTCCAATTCACTTTATTTTAAAAATGCATGGGTGTTTGTAATTGTTCCCCTTTATTCTGAAATCCATCAATTCCATCAAGAAATATCTAAGTGGTTGAGTTCATCAAGATACCTTGTTTTCTGGGAAGAATGCCAAGGTAGCTCACAGATTCAAAGAGAGGGTTCCACATCCTTCATCCCATACTTTGGCTCTGGGTTATAAAGGGAAAGGCCTCTCTCTGTTTTCTTTTCTGCTTAGCTCTGCCCAGTTTTACTCTGAAAACAAGCTTTTCACATATAGCAGTTACAAAGGATGTCATAGCCCTATGGTCAAACTCCCCAGTCTTGGAAATTGTTTTGTAAAAGTAGAGCTTCTTCATCCAGTTACTGTAGATCAACTTCTGAGAAGACTCCTTCTCTGCTTGATGTCACCTGATTAATGCAATTGCCCTTAAATTAAATACTTGAATTAACTATTAAAACCAGGGGAATAAAGGGTATGTTTTACCAGGCCCTATATCATGGGCCATCTCTTCTCAGAGACATAAAAGTTGCTAAGACTGTCAGCTCAATTAGTACCACATGGAATGGGAGAAAGGTAGTTTTCTGAAGGATGGAATGTTGAAAAAATGGATTGAATATGTATCTAGTTTACATTGTGGGTTGTTATTAGATAAAGTCTCCATAGAGGTAGGAACCAAGTACTTTTGCTTAATATAGTATGTGTCATCCAATCCAGTACCTGAAATAAAATTATTTCTCAAAATTATGTTACACAACTAAATAAGTAGATGAATGGATGAGTGAGTGAGTAGATAGATGGATAGATGGGCAAATATTTTATTAGTTAAAATAGTCTTAGATATATGTATTAATTCAGTAAATATTTATTAAATTCACACTTCGAAGTAACCCCTGTTTTTCTATACTGAAATAAACATATTCTCATCAATGCACCATAAGACATTCACCATTCTAGTTGTCTTGGAAGATGAATCTTTTTAAAAAAGAGGCTTTCAAAGATTTCCTCAGGCTTTGTACTCTTCTATCAAATGTATCTGTCATTAATTTGCATTACATATAATGGTACAGACATATACAGATTTTCTTTTGTTTGCTACTTTTGGAATGGTAAGGAACTGCCAACATTCAGCCAATGGCCCCTTGATCCTCTTTATACCATGCTCACAGTGCTGGGGAAGAAAAGAGTCTGGACTTCTTTCTGGGTTCCCAGGGAATCTTTTGAGGCTACTTTGCCCTGAGCAGTCTTACCCAAGCATGACATGCATCTTATTTCCTAAAAGGATGTTACACACAGAGAATACATAACTCTTAATAAAGTAGTAGAAATTAATTTTAGCATCTTTTTATGAGTGATAGCTTTCTTCTATCAATTAATATAAATCTGTATAAGTTACATCTATCATTCATTGGGAAGATTAATAAGTTCTTAATAGAAAAATAATAAAAGCTTTCTTAATATCAGAGCAGCATTATTCATGACCCTTTAAAAATAAGCCTATGGAGGAGAATATTAAAAGATCATTTATATTTTGTAACTAATAGGCATTTTCTTCCAGTTAAAGACACTCTGAATAATGCACAGAATATAGTTGATTAGAAGTTGGATCCTCAATTTCACACCTCTGTCACTGTAATGAAATGTGTATGTCCTGAGCTGGATTCACATCAGCCCTCAGGCATCTTTATAATAGTGTGGTTGCTGAGTATGTAAGACAATGATTCATTTGTTCTTTTACTCTTTAAATCAGGCAATGTTTACTAATGGCTAACATGTACTGAGCACTATCTTAGATGATTTATATATAGTAATTAGTAAAACAAAGATCACCCCTGATGTCATAGAACATAATGTTTCCTGAAGAAAGAATGTTGATGCATAAGTCAACCAATAGTAGAATTAGAAAGTGAGAAATGAATGCTATGATGTTAGTAAACAAAATACACCCGATGGAGATTAATTAGAGAAGGTTATTGGGATAGGTTTAGTTTGGAAGACCTGGTAAGAGAGTAATTCTAAAAAAAATCAATGGACGGCTTAGAGGATAAGAGGGACATGAAATTCTAAGATGAATACAGAGTATGTACAAAGTATTTGACACCAAAAGTATTGTAGTTAATTTGAAAACTAAAAGGAATACTGGGAAACTAGAATAAAGTGAAGGAAGGAGAGAAAGGCTCAAATTTGAGTTACAGGGTTTCAAGATTATACAAAAACTTATTGGCCTGATAAAGAGTTTGAATATTAGTTTATATTCAATATATACTAAGGTTCTTATTATTTAAAGCCAAGTAATGTTATTATTAACATTGAATACAAATATGTTACTAAATAGCTACGTCTTCTTGAGTAAAATAATTAAAACTGGTTCTCCTTTAGTTTCTTCTTCTGCCCAAAGAATGGTTGATGTTAACAGTATCTAAAATTTCATTACATTTTAATTTTCTATGGAAAACATTTGAAAATAGCAAAAGGCTGGTTATTCTTTTGCTTTACAGCTTGTAAATATTTCTGTATGTAAGTTTCCTCATCTGAAAAATCTTGATCCATAGGATAAGGGAGAAAAAAAGTCAAATGTGTGGAATGAGAACATGTTCTATATTTTTCAGATTCCTTATTCAATTTAACAAACATTCATTACTCCCTACTGCATGCTAGATATTAAATGTGTAGAGATCCAAACTATAGCATCTGTTCCCAAGGTGTTCATGGTTGAATAACTGATGAGTAGATGACAATGACAATCCAAGGAAGTATCAGAAATGATTGAGCTATTAATAACATCGTGATTGTATGAGATTGTGAACATGGGTTTTATTTTCTTTGAGTTTAAAAATAAATATGACTCTTCTGGAGTCTATCCTACACTAATTGCTTCCTTAGTAATTTCCCAACATCTCTAATGACAGCTCCTATATAATTGGACAAAATACTTGTGCAAGAACTATCCCTAGCCACATAAAATTGAAAGTAATTTCGAGGTCATTTTCTGCAAGCTGATCAATACGGATTGCACAACACACGTCCACCCTGAATTTATTCCTATAATTTCGCTTTGAGTGTAGCCATGGTTAATTGCTAATCCATATTCATTGAATATCACAAATGAGGGCACAGTCAGGAGATACTTCATGTACCATCTCATCTACTGTGGAAAGAAGTTATGGGCTCAAATTTTCATCTTCTTTTACGGTTGCTTGGCCTCTCTAAACTTCTTTAAAAAAAAAGAAGAGTTACTCTTGGAAAATACTGAAGAATTTGCATGGCAATGCTTAGCAGGTAATTACTTCATTAAATGTAAGAACATAATTTAAATTGCCACCATATAGCAATTGAATTGGTTTAATTGGACTATTTAAGTTAAAGATAACTTTTTAGTTGTGAAATTATTTGTATTTCCAAAGGCATCAACTCCAGCATTGAAAATGTAATTATTTGGAATTTTTCATGAATTCTACTTGAAATAATCTATAAATTAATGTGAGGCATGGAATTATAAATTAACACTGTCTGTTTAAACTCTGACATATTTCCAAATCACCTCTGTTTGTTCACTCTGAGAACAAAATTTGTTGAAAACTGTATGGTAGAAGGGCCACTAAAATTATATGGACAGATGAAGTAAGAAATTCACTTCTGATTTATACAAGGCTAATTTTGCAGAGTTTTCCTACCCTGAAAAATTTGGAGCACCATTTTTTGATGGTTTTGATTGTCCTACATTACATGTGAGCCATAATTAAACTACATAACCAACATTCTGACTTTTTATAATTACTCATATATATGTATGAAATAACATTTGAGAGGTAGCAAATTTTTAACTTAAAAATGTTCAAAAGAAGTTACATAATGATATTAATTATATTATAAAAGAAAAGTCTCCCCTAAATCCCTAATCCTTACTTTAAGATATTTAGTTGGATATTGGAAAGCTATACAAAGGGAGAGAAGAGAGTGATAACTAACGCTACATTACTTAGCCTTTTGCTTAACATTTATTATTTTTATGTATTGACATGCTTTTAATAATCATCATTTAACTTATATTTACCTACGACTTACTCTCTTGGACTTTATGAACGCTTCATTTTTAACAATAATAATGATAGCAATTGCATTTGAGAGTCTGGGTCTGTACAAAATATCTATATTAATAAACTTATTCAATCCTCAGGATATGAGGCTGAAGTCCTATTTCAGCTATTGAGGAAACCTGAGATCAGAAAGATTAATTTGTTCATGGTCATACAGGAAGTAACTGTCAAGGTCCAGATTTAAATGCAGTTTTGTCTAAATATTTTTACAGATCATACTCTTAACCACTTTAATAAATTATTTCAGCTCCTTTGTAGATAACACTAAGGTAGCATTTCCTTGTTTCTTTTAAACTAATTTACATTCAACATGTCCCCACAGTACGTTTGTTATTATATACTAAAAGAACTATAGTCTCAATCTTAATTTATATACTGCTTTCCACAAAACTTCAAAGTATTTAGCAAGTCCCTACAAGTATACACATTTTATAGTCTCTCTACAATTTCAAATGAAGCTTCACTAGATAGCTTTATTTGTATTTAATTTAGTTATCCTCTTACTTAACATATTTATTATTTTAATTTCAACCATTAGGATAATAAGCTGTCCCTTCAGTTCCACTGGATTTGTTGTAGATTGCTGGTTCTTGTCCTGTGAAACGTAATCTCTACCAAGTCTTTACAATTTTCTCTCATGTTACTAACTGGCCCACAATTCTCAGGATTTATCAATCCAGGCTTCCCAAGTCCTTGATTAATATATAAACTACACCCATCTCTGTTTTTAACCATGTTTCCATTTTCCTGATAGATTGACTCATCAGCATAGTGAAAGAAAATGAAAACAAGAGTTGGAATTCAGATGAAAGCCATTCTCCTGGCCTGTATAAGCAACATCAACTCCTGGATCGTTTCTTATTGCCCTTATAAAATCACACTGGCTAAAACTGAAGAACAAAAACATAAAAATCTCAGTCTTTTGGCTTTCAATGTTATATCCATTATTCTCTCCCTACTGTAAATTCTATCACAATCTTTTTAAAGTCACATGGCAGACAAGACCTTTGCTTATCAAAATACCTTCTCATTGTGTCCTGGACAAAGTCTAAACTTTTTTTCCATGACTTTTCAGATGTTATGGTTTTACAGATGAGAAGACTGAGCTTTAGAGAGACCAATATAAACAGCTTACAGTGTAAACTGTAGGTGGAGCATCTAAAGTTGAGTATATCTAACTATAAATGTTCTTCATTGTTGTAATCTACAGACTATCCAGGGTTTATATATATATATATATTTTTAATATTTATTTATTTATTTTGCTGTGCCGGGTCTTAGTTGTGGCACATGGGATCTTTTAGTTGCGGCATGTGAACTCTTAGTTGCGGAATGTGGGATCTAGTTCCCTGACCAGGGATGGAACCTGGGCCCCCTGCATTGGGAGCATGGAGTCTTACACTGGACAACCAGGGAAGTCCCCAGGGTTTATCTTTGTATGAAACTCTCTCAGTCTAGGTCCTAGCAGGAAATTATGGCACACACAGAATGACTTAACTAGAGAGAATGTAATTTAGGAATTATTTATAGAGTTGTAGTCAGGGTTATAAGAACCAACAAGTGATGATGAGTCACACAAAGACTAATGATATCTGGAAGCTGTTACTATTCCTAGATTGGGGTAAGGGAAATGACTGGGTTACCTAGAACCTGGTGTGAAATGGGGTTTGGAGATAACTCATTTAACTGTACCCATAGGGGAATTAATCCATTTCCAAAGACAGAGCAAAGCAGGAAAGGAAGCTGAAGCATAATCCCTGAACTTTCCTTTTGCTTTATTATCTTCTGCTGGTGCCTCCTATTGGTCAACCCAACAGAAGTTAGAGAGCATGGGAGCTCAGGAGATACCATCCTTGGAGATCGTAGAGCAAGACAGAGCAGAGAAGGGCATAGAATGTATTTGGGAGGCAAATAAGCCATAACTAGCTCAGAGGCCTTTGTTACACCCCATCAGTGTTAGGTGTTCCCTCCTAGGAGCTTTCTTTGCACCCTGTCCTTTCTTCTGGTTAATTCTTATCATGTTGCATAAAAGTATACTTTTTAATTGTTCTAACTCTCCCCCTACCCCCATATAGGAGGTCTCTAAGAAGATAGGTGGATCATGTCTTTATTTTTTCACAATTATATCCCTGGTGACTAAAACAATGTTTTGTGCTCAAGCAATGTTCAATGAACAAATGAATGAGAATGAATACATGTGAATAACAAGGAACATTTTCAAACTTCCAAACTTTCAAACTTCCAAGCTTAAGCAAATGAACAAAATTATTTATTCTCGTGTGGCAAAAATCTGTTGCTACTGATGTTATCTTGGTTGTTACTGTGAAAGCATGTGTGTGTGTGTTTGTGTGCATTTAGGCGTACAGCTTACATAATAAGGTGCACAAATGCTAAAGTTTCTAAATGTTTATATATGTATATACTTTGATAAGTGGATTGATTTCCAATGATATTATTTTAAACAAATCAAATCAAATAAGTCCATCTTGCCTTGATCAGCTTTATTAGTTCATTAAAATGGAAGAATCTAAAATTTCTATATAGGAGGGCCTTGGAGTTGTCAATATGTGTATTAGAGATGTTTCTTGGAGGCACATTTGCATAGTAAACTCTGTGTTTTCACTTGGATTATTTGTTCATCTTGCATAGATTGGGAGATCAGCACTGACAAAATTACAAGAGTTGCTATATTACATTGCACAACTCCAGGAAGGACCATTCATATTATAATTCACCCTAGTGGTACCCTCTTGACAGTAGGCTGGAGTCCTAATGAGTAGCTAAAGCTCTCCCAAAATACCCCTTGGCCACTATCTCTAGTGTCATTGTTTTCAGTATATTCAAGCAACTGCTGACAATGGTTCTCTGTTTTGTTAAATAAATAAATGAGCTGATAGTTTGGTACTGTTAAACCCATACATTTAAATAACTTTAATGGGTGTTCTACCATATCCTTGGTACCAGTCCACTGCAAGTGAACTGTTACATATATTTCATCTTGGAATCTACTCAATAGTTACACCTATATCATAATGTTGATACTTGGCCTGATCCCAGTTTTTTTCATGTTGAAAACAGAAAAAAAATTAAGCCACAATGGGTTTGTTGATAATCAATTAGATAATACTTATAAAGGAAATAGTCCAATGCCTACACAACCTAATATAAGCACAATTAATGTCATTATTCTCTTCCAGATCATTTTTAAATTCTGGAAAAAGGACAAAATTAAAGGCAGGTTTTTTTCATGATACAGTGTAATACCTCTTTAACACCATCATCTCCATTTTTTCCTGGTTTAAGACAGCCTGATAAAAATACCATACCAAATTCCAGTCATTTTCTATACCCAGGTCATTTGTTTACCTGTATTATTTTTCTAATGATTTTGACATGAAACACTGTCAAAAACATTTACAGTCAGATAAGTAATATTTGTTCCAAAATATCCCTGCATCCCCAGTTCTGTAATTGAACTATGAAATCTGCAATACATTTATGGATATATATATATACATATATATGTGTATGTATATGTATACACACACACACACATACATACACACACATGCATGTGTGTGTGTGTGACACTCCTTTGTCTACTGACACTTTGAAGAATTAATGAGTTGACTTCTTTGAAAAAGGAAGGAAGCAAGCAGATTTGGGAGAAGTCCACTTTATGACTTCAGTGAACTGGTTGTGTTCTGATTAAAGAATAATGCTTAGAACTTCATATTGTCAACACAAGGGAAATTAGCATGTCCATATTTGAATTTAGTGCATCATTTGGCATGCAGTATAATACCATAAATATGCTAGTACATGCCTACATAACAATTTGTGGTATGAATCACATGTAATATTTTCTCTGAGTTGGTTATAAAGGACATTTGGAAACCAGAATTAACCAGATGACATTTTATTATGCAGTTGGACTGATGTAATGTAAAATTTAATTACATAATATTTCACACACAGCTGGGACAAAACACATATGGGCTTCCAAGATTCACCAGCTAAGCTGAAATGGAGCTCTATTGGGGAGGTGATCAAAGTGGGTTGTAAGCAGGAACATCTTCCAAAGCTGACTCTTCTCTAGATACATGAGAGTCTATTTATATGTCCTGAGGCTCCTTCTTAACTACTCAAATGCTACTTTCACCTAGTTCCTCTGAGAGAACAGATATACTCTAGAGAATCTTTTACAACAAAGCAAAGCAAACAATACAAAACAAAATAGATCATCTGAATCTCCTTGAAAAGCATCCCAAGTAGTTGGTGAGCTTGCTGTACTTTAATCCCCCTTGTGTTTACAAAAGCTTCAGATTTTTGGTATCTAATTGCTAGCAAATGGCAGATAATAAAATGCACTCATCAAACCAAACAGAATTTGAGTTCATTTTGTGGCTGCATTGTCTGTGTCTAAAAACTTCTATCTGAAATGTGCTCAATGAAAAGTCATTTTACACCTAGAGAGAGAAATTTAATTAGAATAAAGTGAGTGAGATGCCAATACTATCAATTCAACGAGCATTTATTGAGTCTTACTATTTACCCAGGGCTGTGCAAGAAGAGGTAGAGCAATGGGGAAAAGATTTTTTTTACAGCTTATATTTTCAGTAGCTCTTTTTTGAGCTTTTGTGATACTGTGGGGAACACTCTCATGGGCTACACAAGAAGCCATGTGATACTTCCTTCCCATATTTCTGTTCTGAGCATCCGACCTCCAGTCCAGTCTAAGCCACTGTCGACAAAAATAGTCAGTATACAATCTACAATAGGAATAAAAAAGAGTTTTATTTTAGCGAAACTAAGGACTATAGCCTGGGAGACAGCCTCTCAGATAACTTTGAGGAACTGCTCTGGAGAAGCATGGTTTTCAGAAGTTTTATATCTTGTCAGAACAAAGCACATCAAACAAGTCTGGGATACGTTCCTTCAAGGTTTAAAAACAAACAAACAAACAAAACAAAACAAAAAACAGATCAACATGTACACAACTGGCCTTGGCACCTGGGAAGGGAGTCTTATCATCAAAAGAGTACCAGCATTGACATCCCAAGAAGGGACGCATTTAATCTTTGTTTTTAACATGGATATTCTTTACTTCTGGTCACACACCCTTTTCTTTAATAATTAAAGCAGAGGTATAGTGTATGTTTGATAGGCCACAAACAGGCTGTTTTAGTTAGTAAAAAATTCATGTTAAATCATGTGTAAGCCACAGTGACTTCCCCATACTTCAACATTGGAAAATTTCTTTCATCACAAGGGAGATTCAAGGGGTCACTAAACGATAAATCTCTGTTTTAAAACAAGACTTTCATGAGCACCCTCCCAGAGTGGGCCTTATCTGCTCTTCAGCATCCCTCTCCAACAAAAGGGCTTCTTACTAGCTCTCAAGGCCTTCCAGTGTGTTTGGGGGGGGGATGGAAAAGAATGGACCTGGAAGAGCCAAAATCATCATCACAGTCTTTTCAAAGGAAGCAGCTTCTTCTTGTCAACTACAGGGCATCTTAACTTGCAACTCAAAGAGTAAAGCTGGCCCAGGATGTGTGGTAAATATGTCAGTAGTGTTAACGCTTAGAATACTTCTAGGGTGAGATAACATGCAAAAGGTTCCCGATTCATTAAAAGCAACTAAATTCTGACAGCAAATCCATAGAAGATTAAGGGCAGCCAAAGCAGACCTCATTGTCAGCTTCTCCTTAAAGGACTTTCTTAATTCAATTATCTAAATACTCATAGGGGCAATTAATTGTCTCCCACCCAAAAACCATCCTTGCAATTACAAATGCAATTACAAACTATTTCTCTGTGGCCAAACTTTTTCATGCTGTCACTCCTTTATGCTTCTATCTATACAGTTTCTTCTCCCTACAATATTCATCACATAGAACTCACCTCCTATAATATGGTACAACTCCTGCACCATTTCTTTAGGTAATCCCTCTCCCAAGGTTTCTTAACAGCTCCACTATTGCAACTTATCATTATTATTACAGTAAGACATTGGGGTTGTTTTTTCTGTTTGTTTCCACTACCAGACTGTAAACCTCTTAAGGAAGTACTCAGACATTTTATCCATGTGTCACCAGTTTCAAGCACCATGCCTGGTACATCCTAAGTGCCAAACTGAAAAGAAACAATCAACGGAGATATCCCCTCTGCAAAGTTGTCTCACAGATTTATAAACTCCAAACCCCTAGGGGGAGGGGGAGGGATATTTGGGGATTCTCAATCATTCTGTTTGCATGACAGATAACAGCCACATTTGCAAACACCACCTCTGGGGAATACCTATTTGGGTAAAAATGCAAGGGTATAAATTACTACAGTAATCTCTAGTCACCACACTTGTTAAGAACATACTGATAATATCACTTGGTTCACTGCAGGCCTAGATCAGGTAAATTTCAGATTTTTCACAATTTTAGACATTTTAATTATAGAACTACCCACCTAGAAACCATATCAGAATGGCCAGCCACTGCTTATTTAATATATCCAGTCCAGCTTACAGTGAAAAATTGAATCCAATTATTATTTTTTAAAGTAAACCATTCTGAAATCTTGGCAGTTTTTCCATGACTATTTTACTGTTATACCGTTTCTTGAACCCTTGACAGATAATCTCACCACACCAGATTACAAACCTATTGATTTCACCCAACCCATTCATTTTGTAAATGAAGACATTGAGGTCCAATAAGGTTGGGTGACTTAACAAGACTGGCCACATAATAAAAAAAAGTGTGAGTTATATCTTATTATCTCATACTTGGTCCTGAGATGTGGCTTACAAAGCCCATTCCTTGCTCTTGGTTTAATTTACCTCTCAAGGCCAAGTCTTCTCTTCCTTGTATAAATAGCGACTGGGAACAAAGCATGAGGGTATATTTTGCATAAATGAAAATAAATAAATGTAATTTTAATGATAGGAAATGCATTTAAAAGAAATGTGATTTCAATTGTTTTTATGTTCCAGCATGAAATAACCCTGACATGTGAAGTTTATTTGTAAGCTTTATTTTGCTGTGTGTAAGTAAGAAAAGAGAATATAGCCGAATTCTATGTTTCACTTTATTTTAGTCCACCACTGCATGGGTACTTCACTGGATGAAAATGAGTGCCTGATAAGTTATTTATTAATAGTGGATGAGTTCTGTGTGCTGAGCTCCAGCTGGCACAGCTTACCCTACCCCTGACTGAGTACTGAACAAAGGATAAGTTGATAATGCTGTGAGAGCAGACTACTCTTATTCCTAGACAGTTATAGATAGTAGAGCATGGGTGCCAACCATATTTATGGGACAGGTTTCTTTACAAGACTGGTGAAATTAAAATAGACAAAAATGAGCTTCAGATACCCAGCCTCCCTCACTTTTCATATAGATACAGATATATAAATATAGATAGATAGCTGAAGAAAATTTTTCTGAACAGATGTCATCAGCTAAGCATCGTGTTGCCATGAAAATGTTCACCTGATCAAATGATGCCCCAGACCTCAGGGAAAGAAACAGTTACTATAGTAAGTGGCACCCCCAGCCTAGATAGGGTCCTTTCTGGAGGACATGTTCAACATTTTCTAATGCTGTGTATCATCCTTCTCCCAACAAACGTTTTGAATCAGGTAGATCTCCCCATGGTGGAAACTTTAACAAGTTACCCAACTACTCTGCGCATTGTTTCTCACCTGAAGCAAAGGAATCAATGCATGCCTTATAATGTTGCTATAATAGTTAAATGAGGTGGTAGCCACTTTTAGCTTAGTGGCTGCTGTAAACTCAGTATTGAAGAAATGGTAGAGGTAGCATGCCATATAAGTGAGAATTTGTAACAATAACATAAAAACGTATTTTAAAATGCCTGAATTCTTACATTATTGAATACTTACCAAAGCATGTATAGATATGCATTTAGAATAATACAGAACTTGGTCATGCACTGTGTTTTTATGAATTGGCAGCACTGGCATCATTTGGGGGCTTATTAAAAATGTGAAATCACAGAACCCACCCCATGCTTACTGAATCAAAATTTTCCTTTTGAATAATATCGTCAGTTGTTTCACATGTATGTTAAAGTTTGAGAAGTGTTGAGATATGGTAAAAAATTACCTATTTTTGTTGTTGTTATTGAGTATCGGCTACATGCCAGGTACTGCATTTAGTTCCCTTATGTTGATTAGCTCATGTATTCTTCACAAAAAAATATTATAAAGAAAAAGAGTTATCTCTCATTTCAAAGATAAGGAAACTGGCTGGAAGAGAGTTCAGACAACACAGTTTGATAATGTCTGAGACAATTTTCAGAGCAAGACTTTTTCTTTTTCAAAGATCTTACGTTTTTTCCCCCCATTATTTAGCACTACATGCTTGTTTCATAGAGGTCCTAGCAGGAAATAGAACTCTCAAATTGTAATTTGAAGAGGGTTTATTAAAGGTACTATTTACAAGTTGTGGACAAGATGTAGAAACACCATAAAAAGATAATAACAGTGAGATCTTACCTCAGTTGGTCTGAAATAAATTAGAGTAGGTAGAGGTTAACACAATTTAAGGGTAGAGATGGCTGTGCTGAAAGGAACTAAGAACTTTGGTCAAAGAATCTACCAAGCTGAGGCAAATTTCTCATGGAAAAAAAAAATTGGTGGGCTTCCCTGGTGGCGCAGTGGTTGAGAGTCCGCCTGCCGATGCAGGGGACTCGGGTTCGTGCCCCGGTCCGGGAAGATCCCACATGCCACGGAGCGGCTGGGCCCGTGAGCCATGGCCGCTGAGCCTGCGTGTCCAGAGCCTGTGCTCCGCGACGGGAGAGGCCACAACAGTGAGAGGCCCGCGTACCGCAAAAAAAAAAAAAAAAAAAAAAAAACAACAAAAAAATTGGTGAAATAAGTTATTCCACCTCACTTTCCTTATTCCCTCTGATATTGGCTTCCATTGGCCAAACTCAACAGGAAGCCAGAGGGCACGGGAAGCCACTGATGTAATCCATCCCTACCACACCTGGCACAGAAAAGTGTGGAAATAGGAGCTATATGGACCATGCCCCAAATCCATGCATGTGTATTTTTAAATATAATGAAACATGTACCATAAGCTGTATAACAAAAGCAAGTTAGAAAATCATAAACAGTATGACAACAGAGACATAAAGAAATATATACAATGACTAGAAAAATATCTAAAATTTAACATTTGTGTTGTCCACATGGGTGGATAGTTATGTCATGATTTTTAACATTTTAAAATATGTCCAAAGGGAGTTTGCTGGTGGCGCAATGGCTAAGAATCTGCCGGCCAGTGCAGGGGACACGGGTCCAGGAAGATCCCACATGCCACGGAGCAACTGAGCCCGTGTGCCACAACTACTGAGCCTGCACTCTAGAGCCCATGAGCCACAACTACTGAACCCGCGTGCCTAGAGCCCATGCTCCGCAACAAGAGAAGCCACCACAATGAGAAGCCTGAGCACCACAACAAAGAGTAGCCCCCACTCGCCGCAACTAGTGAAAGCCCGCACACAGCAACAGATTCAATGCAGGCAAAATAAATAAATAAATAAATAAATAAATAAATAAATAAAATATGTCTGTGTAATATACTTTGTTTTAGCATATTTTATTATATTTTGTGTATCTAAGTTAATGCACGAATATAGGTGAAAACTCAAATAGTAACAGGATTTATAATAAAAAATAGGGTAGTCCTTCCCCAGTCTCACTTCCATAAGGTGGTGAGGTTCAACTCATTTAGATGTCTCTTATAATATTTTATTCCATCTATCTAAATTATATATAATCAATTAACTTTTCTTGATTTATAAAATTTATGCATTTTTTTGTTCTTCTTATATCTCTTTCCCATTGCTCCATCATCTAGCTAATACTTTGATATCACAATTGTCATTTAAAATCTATAGTGTGCATGGTAATGTAAATTTTACTTATAACTGAGCCAAATATTATGTAGACATTTTTAAACATTATATTCTTCTTAGAATTAATATTTTAACTTGTGTAAGGATTAACTTGTCTAAGACTGATCTCCTGCATTTGGCCTTCCAGTAAAGAACTTTGCCTCTTGCTAAACTCCAGAACTTAGACACACCCAAGTACTTATAACAGTGACAAGGTTGTATCCCAACATTCCAACACTCCAGGGGAGGGGACGGTGCTCTTCTAACCATTTACAGTGAGATCATGCCATATCTCACCACATCACAGAGCTGTAAACTCAAACTCAAACTCAAACTCATTCCACAGATTGCTTAGCTGTCAAGATAAGGCTAGAGATGAGGTACTGCCACATTATATTTTTACTACATTGAGCCCCTGATGATGGTAGGTGAGGAGCTAATGATTCCCAAATCAGATATATTGAAGTTCCCACAGCATAAAGTTCTGGGTCTTTCTCCGAAAGTCCAGTATCCAATTCTCCTTGGTCTCTGTGTTCTGACCTTGAAAGTAGTGAGCAACAGGAGCCCACATACCAGTTATCATTGTCTCCATGTGATTCCCTCTCTAAGAAGCCTATGTATGTGTGCTTCTTTATCATTTGTCCTTGTTCAGTTGACACTGAGCAATATTTACCCCACAATGTTGTAACCTATAGCATACTTTGTCATAAGCATTCCCCTAAGACATTCTTCCTATAGCCTTTTGTGTTTATGCTGAAATTTGTATTGGTGCTTCTCTCCAAGATCTACAATGAAAATTTGAGGTTGCAGAATCATGGGATATCCATTTGCTATCCTCTTGATATGGAGTTCTGTTTCCTGTATTCCATGCATTCATTTAAATCTATTACATAATTTCATTTAAGGACATTTCTAATACTTCCATAAATGGATATACATATATATCCATTTATATAAGCAATTTTTAGCCCTTCCATGTTCTGCTCTCTCACTTCATTGATAATTGGGTTGGATATAGAAATCTAGGATGCAAGTGATTTTTTTTTCTTATGAATTTTGGAGGCATTGCTGCAATATATTTTATTATCCAGTACTACTTGAAAAGTCCAATACTATGTACATTTACATTATTTTGGTCATGACCTTTTAGTCTATTTAGAAGCCATCAAGGATTGTCTCTTTATCCTTGGTATTCTGAAATTTCACAGTTGTATGCCTTGGTGTGCGTGTGTGTGTGTCTACATATGTGTGTAATAGTTTTATTCTTCTTTAGGCTCCTGTTGATCCTTAAATGTCCTTTCCTTCCCTTTAATTTTACTTTCTCTGTCTGAAACTTGTTAAATTAAATGTTGAGCCTTCTGATTAATCTTTTTCATTTGACTCTTCTACTTTCCATATCTCTATGATTTGGCTTACTCTTTATAAATTCTTTCAATATTATCTTTCAAACTTTCTAGTGTTTAAGGAGTAAGTTTATATACATATATATTCATTTATATATGAAACATTCATTTTTAAAGTTTTTTTAGTTTTTAGTTGCTCTTTGCATTCTATCAGTTTCTTATTTGTTTGCATAATCCTCCAACAACTCTCTTGTTGGAGGATTTCCTCAAATATCGGGTGATTCTTGTCTATTCATTCAACGAAGCACTAAACTTTGCACAAGGGAGGGAATATTGATGACCAGGGGTCCTCAGTTTACTGTCTATAGGTGCCTGCCATTGTCTTGTGGATATATATATATATATATATATATATATATATATATATATTTTTTTTTTTAATTGGGGTCATTCAGTTTCTCTACAGAAGAATCCTCTAATTTCCTGCTTTGGTATGCATAAGCCATGCTTCCTGAATTTTGTGATTAGGGTGGATAATGATGAACGTGCCCCATTGTACAGTACATAGGCCATACTTTTTTCACTTTTATTTAACTGTTCCACCCCCTCCCCATCTCAGCTTAACATTTCAACTAGTTTGGCTGAGTTCAGGTCTTTTGATTAAATATTTTACATGGCAGGGTTCTTATCTTTGGTGAAGAGGAAGAGTCAGTGAGAAAGGAAGAACTAATTTAATCTCCTGGAGTGTGGGGATGAAGGGGAAACCTGAGAAATGCCAATCACTTTGTAAAAAACAAAAAATGTATAAAGAATTCCCCTGTGTTCACACCCTCTTCAATTCACCTCCAAATTCTGAGCACCTCAGGGGTTCTGCAGGGCAAACTGCCCAATTTCTTACTAGTCTTCCTCCTCAGAAGCCACTTATGTTTTAACTTCTGTCCTAGTGTGACATTTCGAACTCCTCCATCTATATTCTACCTGCTGAATTTGTTGAAAAAATTCATCTGCTCTTTTCTTCTCACCTGTCTCATTGTCATTGGGTAAATGGTGATTTTACCCACATTTTTCCATTAGTGTAGTGAGGTTTTAGAGGGAGAGAAAATTAAACTGCATGTGGCCAATCCCTTGCGTTATGTTTATAATGAGATATTACACAAAATGTATAAGTGATGGAAGAAACAATACATTGATCTCAGCCTAAAATGATTAAATTTGACAGGAAAATGTTAAAACATGTAATATGAATAAGGTGCATAGAAGCTTCATGGATGTTCCCTCACACACATAAAAAACATAAAAACACACAAAATATAGTTGTGAAAATATAATGGCTAACACAGAAAAACTTCCCCCAATCAGGAAAACATACAGGAAAATGAAATATGCTTTTCTACCCTTAAATCATCATGTTCAGTACTGAAAGGAGGGCAGAAAACTGATACAGAAAAGTGAATGCAACACTCTGGAAAAATAATATGACAAAATGAATAAAGAACAATTTGTGTACTATTTGTTTTAGTAATCCTGATTCTGGCAATCCTATGGAATGGTAGGGAGCAACAAATATTGTAATAACAATAAAAAATAAATTATATATAATGAGTGGAGGAAGGAGGGAAGATAGAAAGAAAAGGAAAACAAAAGAAAGAAAAAATTGGATACAACCTAATAACTAAGACATTTTACTACACTGACATAATATGTTACTTGCATATAAAAAACTACATGAAGTTGTACAAAATAATGATCTCACATAGAAGAAAAATATTATCTACTAGCGTTAATTTTAAAAAGTTAGACACCAAATTATATTATGCATGCAATATGACCGAAACTATGTCATAATTAGCACTGAAAGAGCCTAGAAAGAAATACATTTAAATGTATGCAATGGCTGGTTTTGAGTACTTAAATGAGTGATTCTTATTTTTTTGCTCTTGTATTTTTCAAATATTGTCTGAACAATAATATTACTTCTACATTAAAATAGCAAAATAAAATTTTAAAAATTGAGTTTGGAAGAAAACAACCCAATGGTGTGTTTAAGGAAAAGAAAGCCTCTACGCCTACCTTTTTAAGCCACTGTTCTCATGCAAACTCTGAACCCTAGCTCCTGCCCAGGCAAGAAGTCCTCCCACTATTGACTCTCTCCACTCCTCATTGCTTTTGTAATTGAGAACTTTACCTTAGAGTTAGTCTGACTTGATTTAAAGCCTGGATTGTACTCGTATACCAATATTTCTCAACCTTGACACTATTGATATTTTGGTTTAGATAATTCTTTGTGGTGGGAGAAAGGATGCTGTCCTGTGCATTTTAAGAAGTTCAGCAGCATCCCTAGTCTCTACTCACTAGATGCCAGTAGTATATCTTCCTATGACAGCCAAACATGTCTCTAGACATTGCCAAATGTCCCTTAAGGGGTAAACCAGCCACCTTTTGCAAACAATTGCCTTGTTTGTTGTGTGACTCTGGGCAAGTTATTAACTCTTTTATTTCCTTTTATAAAATCAGGCTACTAATATATTAGTTTTAGAGTTGTTGTTATTAAATGTGCTCAATATAGCCTGGCATATTATCTGGTAAGTGTTCAGGAATTCTTACCTCTGATGAGAAAAACAATAATTAGTGTTATTGTTGTTTAGTCACTAGTATTTTTATGGGTTCAATTTTGTCCTGTATAAATTTATATAGCCAAGTCCTATGGGTTCAATTGTGTCCTGCATAAATTTATATAGACAAGTCCTAACACCCGGTAACATGGAATGTGACCTGAGTGGGGGCTCTGGTCTTTACAGAGGTAATCAAGTTAAAATGAAATTATTAGGGTGGGTCCTAATTCAATATGATTGGTGTCCTTATAAAAGAGGGAAATTTGGGGACATACAGGCATGTAGGTGAAATACTTTGTGATGATAAAGGCAGCTACTGGGGCAATGCTTCTACAAGCCAGAGAACATCAAAGATTGCCAGAAAACTTCCAGTAGCTAGGTGAGAAGAATGAAAAAATTCACAGCCCTCAACAGGAAGCAAACTGTGAATACCTTGATTTTGGACTTCTTATGTCCAAAACTTTGAGACCATAAATTTCTCTTGTATAAGCCACCCAGTTTGTGGTACTTTGTTATGGAACCCTAGCAAATGAATACTATTATTTTATTGTTGTTGTTGTTATAATTACTATTTCTCTACTAATCCCCCTATATTCCATAGCAGCAGACTCCCATGCAGATGTTAGCAGGGTGTTAGAGATTCTTTTTGCTCGGCAGTAAAAGATAAAAGAAAAAAATAAAACTTCTTGAATTTCATTATGGTTTTTCAACAGCCATCATCAGGATTTATTTTGGAAAGTAAAAAATGCTGCAGGATCCTGATTCAAGTTATACATGACAAAAAGTTAAAAAATTTTATTTTAATTTCCTCAGAGTTACTCAGTTTTATATAGAGTCACAGAGACTTGAATGGTCACTTTGTAAAATTTTTCGCTAGAATGTAATTGTAGATCATGGTTAAAGTCTCTAAGGAAAACCACTTTATGGGATACTGGAGTGAAAACTGGGCAAACTGCATTCTAGTCCTGGTTCTGCTCTTTGCTCTAGGACTTACCACAAGTCAGTTTAATTTTAGGGACATCAATTTTCTCAACTATATATAATGTGAGATAGTTGGACAAAATGATCTATAGATTTCTTTGAAGTACTGATATTTTATATTTTTATACAGAGAAAGAGTGAGCAGAAAAGAGACAAAAGCCAATGATAACATTTTGGTCCTCTCTCCAGCTTGTACTTCATATATCATATGTATTAACATGTACTTCATGTATAATATTTGTCTATTTTGATTCTGTTTCTTGAAAGAAGGAAAACACCTCTCTCTCTCTCTCTCTCTCTCTCTCTCACACACACACACACACACACACACACAAAGGAACAGTGCAATCATCCTTACCTACTTATCATAGAGCAAATGAGTAAAGTCTTCTCAGGAGAAAAACATTAATATTGTTCTTTCACAGAAAATGCCTGTCGTCTTTCCAAGGGTTCTGGCACAATACAAGACCATCTTCATAAACTGAGAAGCCTACACAATTGAAATCCAACATTTTAATCTAATATGTTGATTATTCCATTTACCTGCTCTGAACATATTACTGATCTGGACATATTGCAGTGGAAGAAAAGGGTGCGGGGGGAGAAAGAAAATTTTAAAAAGAAAGAAAAGAGAAAAGGCATAACTCAACACTGACCTGAGAAATCTATCGGCATCTCTTGCTACCTGCTTCTCCACCTCCAAAATATACATACCTGCAAAGACACACAGAGTAAGAAAAGCAAAACACATCCATCAAATACATACAGTCTTTTATTTTTTAACATCTTCATTGGAGTATAATTGCTGTACAATAGTGTGTTAGTTTCTGCTTTATAACAAAGTGAATCAGTTACGCATATACATATGTCCCCATATCTCCTCCCTCTCCCATGTCCCTCCCTCCCACCCTCCCTATCCCACCCCTCTAGGTGGTCACAAAGCACCGAGCTGATCTCCCTGTGCTATGCGGTTGCTTCCCACTAGCTATCTATTTTACGTTTGGTAGTGTATATATGTCCATGCTACTCTCTCACTTTGTCACAGCTTACCCTTCCCCCTCCCCATGTCCTTAGTCTTAACACAGTTTGTCATTTCTCACTTTGGAGTGCTACCGCCTGCCACAGATTTCTGCCTCACCCGTCTCCGTCTCTCTCTGCTTTTAGATATCCCACCCATTTGGATTTTCTCTTCTTTCAGTGCCCTTCTTTAGATAGGACCACCTGGTTTCCCAGTGCTAACTAAACACTCACTTGGTGGAAACTTGAAAACTACAGTAATTTTGAGACTGGGAGGGGGATTAAGAATATATCACTTAAATATATTTAAGTGAAAGCAAATCCTGTGTTGTTTGTTTCAACAGCTGTTAGGAGAGAAGGATTTTAAATAAGGAGAATTGAAAGCATAAATTAGAGAAGAAAATACTATTTCAGATGTTCCTTATATTTCTAACTTAAATACATTTCAAAGCATCTTCACATATGGATGACATGAAGCTTTGATATCAGATGAAACTTAGCAATCTGGGCTTGTTCTTCTGTCTTGGGTTCATTCTTACAAGTCGTACTGAAACATCCCAACTACATCGTATCAGAATAAGCCTGGATAACTGCAGTTGCTGAGGGTACCCAGTTGGGCAGAGTGATCAACCAACATCTTTCTCCTCTTTCTTACATTAAACAAGATGTCCTTTATGTAAGTAGAAGTTGAGACATTGTTTAAAGGATGAAATTTGCACCTTTGTCATAAGAGCAAATGGAAACAGTACATGTCAATTTTTATTTAATATTAGTAAAGTTGTGACTTGTAAAAGTGTGCTGTTTAGCTATAGAACACAATGGAGTACTCAATTCAGTGATGCTGAACATCCAGAATACATTATCATTCTTTATGGTGTCAATTCCCTTCCCTAGTAAAAGTCTAAAGGACAATACAAGTGAAATCATATTCACTTTGTTCCCAATTGATTAGTTTTATATCTCAAAAGGTGAATTACCTGGCAAGATAAAGTAAGTTTTCATTTGAATGCATGAGTTTAACCATGTAACCCCAGTTCTGAGGAATGTAATGCAGATTTCTGTGTTTCTCTCATAATCTTCATTACATAGTCAGATTTTCTTTTCCTAGTTATTAATTATAATGCCCATTATTCTACAAGTGATATTCTGTGTAAATAGCATTGTGCTAGAGATTGCAATCTGGGGAAGTCATGTGAAAGCACAGAGAACAAGGGGAAGAGGCCAAGAGGCCGAGAAGCAGATGTATATGATTCTGTCTTTCGCTGCTGTATCCAAGTTGCCTGACACATAACAGGTGCTCCCTAAATATTTTTGTAAAATTGACTGATGAATGTATAAGTGAACTGGAGTTGGCATTTTTCACTTTGTTTCTCTTTTCAAAATATTTTAAATATTAGATTCTTTCTCATATCCTCTCTTCCTCTCTCTCTCTCTCTTCCTCTTGCTCGCTCTCTCTGTCTCTTTGGGGGCTTGAAGCTAACCAATCTTAGGCCTAAAATAAGCCCATCAATAAACGTTGAATGACTGGTCTTCCATGATCCCTAGACTGTATGCCTTATATTCTGTTCTCATCCAGCACATTCTACTTAGTCAATTTGAGTCATGTCAGTGGTTTCAGTTACTATGCCTAAGCAGATAATTTTCAAATAAAAATCTTCAAATCAGATTCTGTCTGACTTCCAAATCTGTGTGTAGCTCTGCCAACTTGCTGTCTACCAATATGACACTGGCTCTACAGACTGAATATTTTCAAAACCCACTTTTTTCATGCTCTCCATCCCTAATACTTTGTTATATTTCAGGCCCTTGTCACTTGGCATCTTGAATCTAGCCATTGTCTCTTGCTTCTAGTCTTTGCATTCTTTAATCCAACAGCTTTGAACTGTTCATTATAATGCAGTTTCTTAATTCACTGTCTTTCTAGCATCCTTCGGGAGTTCATAATGATATACATTACATTCTGAACCTTTTTCAAGCCTCTACATGTCTCTTCATGTTGTAACCCTGCCTCCCTAACCATTCCGTCTGACAGGGGCTTCCCCCATTCTTTGAAACAGTGGGCACTCCAAAACAGCAGCCAAGAAAGATAGCAACTGTGGGGAGAGGAATCTCCCTGCTGATGATGGAAGAGTTTTTAGAATAAATCTTATTGATCCTTGGTAAGTGAATGTTGCAGTTGTGAATTCTCACTCCATGATATTGAAGTTTAAAGCCCATTCTAAAAGAAGTTGTGCTTAACCCACTAAGCTGACTCTACTGAAAAAATTGATGAGGGCTCCCCATTCTCTAGTGATGTATTCCTGGAAAGGTTTTCTTCCAGGATGTGAGCTCATTTCGAGTGAATCATGTAGTTACCTATCTCTCAGGAAAGCATATCCATTAGACAATAATCTTTGGGGAGGGGTGATGCCATATTCTTACTTGCCAAAATGAACTGCATGCTAAGATTTCTGCTTTGAAATCCCTTAAGATAATTTTGCTTCATCAATTCAGCTATTATTGAGTTAGAAAGTTTAGTATTGTTAATTACTTTTTCTAAAAGCAACCAGTGATATGTTTCAGGATCATAGAATTTTCTGCTTTAGAGAAGCCTCAGAAATTACCTGGTGGCATTGCGGTACTTGAATTACTGCCCGGTCGTTCCTTTGAGAGGTCTCTGTTAGGGTTCTACCATGGACAGGAGGTGCTGTTGCTGCCTCTCACACAGTTGACGTGTGATTTTAGGCAAAATGTCCACACAGATTGTGTGGGCACAGCAATCAGCTTCACTGACTGGAATGACCACACCTCCTGTGCAAGCTATCTGGTTGAGATTTAACTAGTATTTACTGAATGCCTATTATATGGCAGGCACGGAGCTGATGCATTTCCACATGGTTGCATTTAACTTTCACAATTTTGGAGGTCTTTAATATAGTTCCCACTTTAAAAATGATGAAATTTAAGCACAGATGATTTAAGTATTTTTGCTTAAAATCACTAAGATGAAGTAGCAGAGAAAGGATTAGAAACTAGGTTTCCTGATTCCAATCCTAATGTTATTTCCTATGCTCTCACTCATTCTGTGTTTACTTGATAGGATTTAACACGTCATGATCAGATGGTGCCTGGTAATTTCTGTTCATTACCTCTATTTTCCAAACTTCTTATTTTCTAATTTTATAAATACCTCAAATATATATAAATATTTTTTCTGGAAATCTCATATTATAAAAATTATTTTCCCATTACTAAAACAGTGTTCAGCAAGTTACTACCTGCTTTTTTGTAAATAAAGCTTTATTGGAACACAGCCGCTCCCATCTGTTTATTTATTTTCCATGGCTGTTTTTGTCCTGCAACAGCAGAGCTGAGTAGTTGCAACAGAGACTTTATAGCCTGCAAAACCTAAAATATTTACAGTTGGTCCCCTTTCAGAGTCCTGCAATGGAATTGAGAATTCCAGTCCTAAATACAGCCCTTGTGTTGGTGTTATTCCACCTGTGTAGCTCTTTACTTGATTGTATTAAGATGGCCCTGGATAGGGCTTCCCTGGTGGCGCAGTGGTTAAGAATCCACCTGCCAATGCAAGGGACATGAGTTCGAGCCCTGGTCTGGGAAGATCCCACATGCCACGGAGCAACTAAACCTGTGTGCCACAACTACTGAGCACGCATGCCACAAGTACTGAAGCCCGCGTGCCTAGAGCCCGTGCTCTGCAACAAGAGAAGCCACCACAATGAGAAGCCCACACACCACAACCAAGAGTAGCCCCCACTCGCTGCAAATAGAGAAAGCCCACGCTCAGCAACAAAGATCCAAGGCAGCCAAAAATGAATTAAAAAAAA
Organism: Hyperoodon ampullatus; assembly: GCF_949752795.1. Classification (NCBI taxonomy): domain Eukaryota; kingdom Metazoa; phylum Chordata; class Mammalia; order Artiodactyla; family Ziphiidae; genus Hyperoodon; species Hyperoodon ampullatus. Next base: position 22,851,310 of record NC_136931.1, on the reverse strand, counting down.
AAAAAAAGATGGCCCTGGATAATGCTGATGTACTCTGCACATTTAAAATTAATGTATTATCTAAAAGGTTTGCTCACCCCTGGTTTAAATCATGGGGAAATCATTCACAGAAATTATTTGCATTTGTGCATGCACATGAGGGGATGCACACACATTTAAAATGCTGACAAATTCTTTTTGGAAAAAGACTGGATGGAAACAAATATTTGCATATGAAGTTTCTATCTCCTATCTATCATCTATCTATCTATCTACCTATCTATGTATACGTTTCAACTATCTCATGCCCCACTTTTTATTCCAGTCATTGCTGCAAAAACGAGCTTTTGCAAGTATATATTTAGAGCAGATTGCCTCAGCTAAACTACATTTCTGTCTCTTGCTGTCTGAGGATTTCTCTGATGTCATAGTATGGGATATCTGGAGGAAACTAATCCCATAAATGCACGAAATTGGAAGAGCAAGGGCAATAACAACCCAGGGTCAATCCTTGACTAGCATGGTAGAAGAACTAGGTGGACAAATGCTCCCTTTTTTGTCCCCTGGATGGACAACTCTGAGGTGCATTCTGCATGTCTCCTTAGACGTTAGCAGAGATGGAGAGGGCCAGATGCCTATCATGATGACCAGTTTGATTATGTACTCTTAGACAGGCTTTTTCTTCTTCCTCATTTTTCCTTCCTAGTTCCTTACTCCTAGTCTCGAGGAACACTTCCCAAAATAAACTAACTGCATTTATGCACCCACTCAAAAACACAGGATATAGAACAGTGCATGGATATATGTTGCATATACTTAGAGTTGGCAAATAAGAAGTAAGCTTGCAGCAATGTCCTCCTACTGTGACCGTGGTATCTTTCATTATGCATTATGCTTGTACTTTCCCATGGCAGTTAGATGAGCCATCTGAATCCTTTCCAAAATAGCATTCTAGAAAATGACTACTCAATATCCCGAGTTGCCACTGGAAATGAAAACTATGTTTAATACCCAGTATACACCATATTGTATAGCCTAAATGTAATGTGTGTGGTGGTGGAAGTGGGTGAAGGTAAGTACTCAAAAGTATGCACATATACTAGAGCAACACACAATATATAATTTCAATAATATATGTATTCTTGCATACATTAAAAGATTATAATTTTGCATTACCTAATGACATTTTTATAATATATGGAATAGAATTATTTGAAATCTTGCTATTTAAAAAAAGGTGATGTGGCATACAGTATCTGATAAAACACAAAACAGGGAAATTTAATATAGAACAAAATACTAATACAAAAAAGTGATTTTTTTTTCTGCTTTATAACAAATTTAATCAGTTATACATATACATATGTTCCCATATCCCCTCCCTTTTGCGTCTCCCTCCCACCCTCCCTATCCCACCCCTCCAGGTGGTCACAAAGCACCGAGCTGATCTCCCTGTGCTATGCGGCTGCTTCCCACTAGCTATCTACCTTACGTTTGGTAGTGTATATATGTCCATGCCGCTCTTTCACTTTGTCACAGCTTACCCTTCCCCCTCCCCATATCCTCAAGTCCATTCTCTAGTAGGTCTGTGTCTTTATTCCTGTCTTACCCCTATGTTCATCATGACATTTTTTTTTCTTAAATTCCATATATATGTGTCAGCATACAGTATCTGTCTTTCTCTTTCTGACTTACTTCACTCTGTATGACAGACTCTAGGTCCATCCACCTCATTACAAATAGCTCAATTCTGTTTCTTTTTATGGCTGAGTAATATTCCATTGTATATATGTGCCACATCTTCTTTATCCATTCATCCGATGATGGACACTTAGGTTGCTTCCATCTCCGGGCTATTGTAAATAGGGTTGCTATGAACATTTTGGTACATGACTCTTTTTGAATTATGGTTTTCTCAGGGTATATGCCCAGTAGTGGGATTGCTGGGTCATATGGTAGCTCTATTTGTAGTTTTTTAAGGAACCTCCATACCGTTCTCCATAGTGGCTGTACCAATTCACATTCCCACCAGCAGTGCAAGAGTGTTCCCTTTTTACCACACCCTCTCCAGCATTTATTGTTTCTAGATTTCTTGATGATGGCCATTCTGACTGGTGTGAGATGATATCTCATTGTAGTTTTGATTTGCATTTCTCTAATGAGTAAAGATGTTGAGCATCCTTTCATGTGTTTGTTGGCAGTCTGTATATCTTCTGTGGAGAAATGTCTACTTAGGTCTTCTGCCCATTTTACAAAAAAGTGATATATTTTTGACCAAGCTTATAAGGTTAGATTTACTTATTAGAGTTTCATTTGTTTAACCTTTGTTGGTACATTCTCATGTTTTAAAAATTGTAAAAAAAAAAATTGTGAATGTTATTCTTTACTGGACAGAGAAACAAGGGTAACGTAAAACACACTGCATTATAAAGTTACTGTTGAGTGGTAATACTTAAGTTCATTCCAGTGGCACAGTATCTCCTATCAGTGGATAGCATGATGGTATTTATCAGTCAGTTGTGAATTTAAGTGGCATCATCAAACATAATAGAAAATAGATTCTACTGTAAGTTTAGAGAAGACACAGACATGCTCTTCAAAATGATGTTTTTTATACTCACCTTCCATAAAATCTGATGTCATAATATAATATCTTTACCCTGTGAAAATATTTTCATGTCAGCCCCAGAAATTATGTCTCCTCCTGCTATAAAATCTGTCCTTGATCCACAAAGGAGAGGCTTCTAGAGAAAATATATTCCTCTAACACAGGTTAGTGTGATAGATTATGGGCCCCAGAGTCAAACTCTAAGTCTGGGGTGTGTGTACGTATGTGTGTGTCCTTCTCTGACCCTCTGTCTCATTCTCAGTTTCTATTGCTGCTGCAACAAATTACCAAAAACTTAGTGGCTTAAAACAACACAATTTTTTTTAATCTTAGAGGTCTTTAGGTCAAAAATCAGACGTGGGTCTCTATCGGCTAAAATCAAGGTGTCAGCAGGGCTGCATTTCTTTCTGGAAGCTCTGGGAGAGAATTGGTTCCCTTGCCTATTCCATTTTCTAGAGGTCACACAACCTCCTTGGTTCCTGGGTCCCCTGATCTATATTCTAAGTGAGTAACATAGCATCTCTCTGACCATTCTTTCATAGTCACATCTCCCTCTGACCACAGCTGGGTAAGGTTCTTTATTTTTAAGGACTCGTGTAGTTTCATTGGGCTCACAGACTCATTAATTAGAGATCCCACTCAGGAGAAGCTTCCCATCTCATGGTGCACAACCTTAATCACATCAGAGAAGTCATTCTTTTTTTTTTTTTTTTTTTTCAGTACGCGGGCCTCTCACTGTTGTGGCCTCTCCCGTTGCAGAGCACAGGCTCTGGACGCACAGGCTCAGCAGCCATGGCTCACGGGCCCAGCCACTCCGCGGCATGTGGGATCTTCCCGGACCGGGGCACGAACCCGTGTTCCCTGCATCGGCAGGCGGACTCTCAACCACTGTGCCACCAGGGAAGCCCGAGAAGTCATTCTTGCCATGTAAGATAATGTTACTGAATTAAGTCGTATGGACCCTGCTCGGGCCCTAGCCTGGCTGAGGCTCTCTGCCTTGACAGGGGAGGATTCTTTTTCCCTTTGGGTTCTAGTAGGTGAATACCAAAACCAAAGCACTAGCTATGTTCAGTGGCCAAAGAGTGAAGAAGTGGGAACTAGGTTCGAAGATCAACTTCTTGCCCACCTGGAGAGTGATTTAATTTTAAAGAGTAGAGACAAAGGGAGGAGGAGTGAGGCTAATGATGGGGAGAATATGCATTAGTCTACTGGGGAAGGGACAGGGCTTTTCCGAGTGAGTGGGGTGCCACCCTCTTTCTATCCCTCTTTGGTACTTAGTGTCTGGTCATGGCCACTGGTAGATATGTCATTTAATATGCTAATATAGTAAAATCAACTTATAATGAGACTCAGGGTCTGTTGGAGGTCAGATTAATCACCATCTTGGTCCCAGCTAGTTCCATCTGTTTTTTTTCTTTTTCTGTGTGTTGCTCCATTTCTTATCTCTGGACCCTTTAACTTAAAGATTTATGTTCACTCCTGCTAAAGGTGGGGTTGGCAGGTTTTGAGCAAGGACACTCCTGTTAATGGCAGGGGTTGCAGGGTTGTGAGCAAGGACACTTCTGGTAACAGTGGGAGTTGGAGGGTTGTGTGCAAGGACACTCCTGCTAAAGGTGGGGGTTGATGGGTTTTGAGCCAAGACCTGGACGAGCTCTGGCAACAATAACATAGTCACAGGTTCTGTGGATTAGGATATGGATAGCATTCGAGGGAAGGGCATGATTCTACCTAGCACACTCAGTACTGAGATTAAAAATATGTTTCAGAGAACTTCATGATGATTCAGTAAGATGACACAGGCAAAGTGCCTTCCGTTCCCTAGGCCATAGTGGGTGATTTATAAGTGTAAGTTATTTTCCATTTTCCCCATTCCCTTCCTGGTATTTAATCACATGAAGTTTTTACGAGTCAGACATATAAGAATACTGATGCATGTTGAAGACAAAGTGCCACCATATCTCAGGTGATGATACCAACCTTGAGCAGAAGTAGATTAAGGAGTGAGAGAAGATATTTCTGTTTTGGCAAATGGACACATTCATGTGCACAAAAGTTGCAAATCCACCAAGTAAGGACAATCTCTATAGGAAATTAATGCTTTTATGTGTATTATTTGTACAATCTCACTGTATATTAACTATCTGTTTTTATATTAGTTTCACTGCTGGATAGTGACATTCTTTGGGAGCAGTAATTTTTTTCTTATTTATCACAGTATTTCTGTATTAAATATTGTGTGTGAGCATATGTGCATGTAAAGGATGTTTTTACCATAAATACTACATACTACAAATAAGTATTTACAGAATGCATAATATTTTATATGTTTCATGTAATATATAAATAAATATTAAGCAATTTAATACAATTACACATACACATACATGAATATGTACACGTGTGTGTCTATTTATATATACACTATGTTTGATTTTTTTCATATATACTTGTTTGAGTTCATCTTTTCATAAGACAATCCAATGTACTTAGAATATTTTGCACACGTTGAATGTTCAATATTTAGCTACTATATTATATGAGTTTACACACATGTACTTGGTTTTTCACCTTTGTCATTGAATATGTGTCACGACTTTTGTTTCAGTTGAATACCCAAAACTTGAGATACAGCCAAATGGTTGTGATTTTAAGCTGTTAAATTTTGAAGTAATTTAATTAATACCAACTGGCAACTGTATAGTTAAAGGCAAGGATGGCCTTAAATTCCTAAAAAATTTCACAGAAGGTGATGGGATGAAAGGTAATATTTCAGGCTATGATTAAAGTTAGATGGAGATTAGCAGTAAAATGATCATACATTTTCCAAATGAAAAGATTGAATCTTAAGTTTTAAAAATAGTTGTAAAGAATGCCTTTTCTTTGAGACTTCAACATAGCAAGGACATATATGTGGTATATGAACTTTTTGTATAAGCAGGTCTAGTGGCTAGGAAGGAAAGATAGACAGATGTTTAGTTTGAAAAGCATATCAGTATGTAGGTCAAATAAACCAGGGTCTAAATAATCAGCTTCCCACTGGTTGAAAGGGCCAGTTCTTGAAATCTGTCCTCTAGTGGACATGATACCATAGCTTTTAAACCATCAAGATGCACAGGATGTAATTCAAGCTTTTTAGAAATTGTGGTGCCTCTTGAGTAATGCATGGATGCTTTTAAGTAAATAACAACTACAGTGTATTTAGTTGTTCTCTGAAAGTATCCATCAAATTTGCTAATGTTAACTCACAGTACATCATGGTTTGGAAACACCACCACTTACATTCAGGACTTCCCCAACTGTAGCACATGATACTTCTTTTCCTTAGAATCCCTCATTCCCTTGCCTTTCCTTCCTTATGATGAACTCATATTCTGTCATTAAAAGTTAGTTAATTCTGTGAAGAATGCCATTGGTAGTTTGATAGGGATTGCACTGAATCTGTAGGTTGCTTTGGGTAGTATAGTCATTTCCACAATACTGATTCTTCCAATCCAAGAATATGGTACATCTCTCCATCTGTTTGTATCATCTTTGATTTCTTTCATCAGTGTATTATAGTTTTCTGAGTACAGGTCCTTCACCTCCTTAGGCAGGTTTATGCTTAGATATTTTATTCTTTTTGTTGCAGTGGTAAATGGGAGTGTTTCCTTAATTTCTCTTTCTTATTTTTCGTTGGTGTATAGGAATGCCAGAGATTTCTGTGCATTAATACTGTATCCTGAAACCTTACCAAATTCATTGATTAGTTCTAGTAGTTTTGTGGTGGCATCTGTAGGATTTTCTATGTATAGTATCATGTCATCTACAGAGACAGTTTTACTTCTTTTCCAATCTGTATTCCTTTAATTTCTTTTTCCTCTCTGATTGCAATGGCTAGGACTTCCAAAACTATGTTGAATAAGAGTGGTGAGAATGGACATCCTTGTCTTGTTTCTGATCTTAGTGGAAATGCTTTCAGTTTTTCACCATTGAGTATGATGCTTGCTGTGGGTTTGTCATATATGGCCTTTATTATGTTGACGTAGGTCCCTCTATGCCCATTTTCTGGAGAGGTTTTATCATAAATGGGTGTTGAATTTTGTCAAAAGCTTTTTCTGCATCTATTGAGATGATCATATGGTTTTTATTACTTAATTTGTCAATGTGCTGTATTACATTGATTGATTTGCGTATATCGGAGAATCCTTGCATCCCTGAGATAAATCCCACTTGATCATGGTGTATGATCCGTTTAATGTGTTGTTGTATTCTGTTTGCTAGTATTCTGTTGAAGATTTCTGCATCTATGTTCATTGGTGATATTGGTGTATAATTTTCTTTTTTTGTGATATCTTTTTCTGGTTTTGGTATCAGGGTGATGGTGGCTTCATAGAATGCATTTGGGAGTGTTTCTCTCACTGCAATTTTTTGGAAGAGTTTCAGAAGGATCAGTGTTAGCTCTTCTGTAACAGTTTGAGAGAATTTGCCTGTGAAGCCATCTGGTCCTGGACTTTTGTTTGTTGGAAGATCTTTAATTATGGTTTCAATTTCATTACTTGTGATAGGTCTGTTTATATTTTCTAATTCTTCCTGGCTCAGTCTTGGAAAATTGTACCTTTCCAAGAATTTGTCCATTTCTTCGTAGTTGTCCATTTTATTGGCATGTAGTTGTTTGTAGTAGTCTCTTATAATCCTTTGTATTTCTGTGGTGTCAGTTGTGATTTCTCCTTTTTCAACAAAAAATTTTACAATTTGTATGGAAACACAAAAGACCCTGAAGAGCCAAACCAATCTTGAGAAAGAAAAGCAGAGTTGGAGGAATCAGTCTCCCTGACTTCAAACTATACCACAAAGCTACAGAAATCACGACAGTATGGTACTGGCACAAAAACAGAAATATAGATCAATGGTACAGGATAGAAAGCCCAGAGATAAACCCATGTGCATATGGTCACCTAATTTATAACAAAGGAGGCAAGAGCATATAATGGAGAAAAGATAGCCTCTTCAATAAGTGGTGCTGGGAAAACGGGACAGCTATATGTAAAAGAATGAAATTAGAACACTACCTGACAACCATACACAAAAATAAACTCCAAGTGGATTAAGGACCTAAATGTAAGACCAGACACTATAAAACTCTTAGAGGAAAACATAGGAAAAACACTCTTCGACATAAACCACAGCAAGATCTTTTTTGAATCACCTCCTAGAGTAATGGAAATAAAAACAAAAATAAACAAATGGGAGTTAATTAACCTTAAAAGCTTTTGCACAGCAAAGGAAACCATAAACTAGACAAAAAGACAACCCTCAGAATAGGAGAAAATATTTGCAAATTGAACAACAGACCAAGGATTGATTTCCAAAATATACAAACAGCTCATGGAGTTCAATATCAAAAAAACAAACAATCCAATTAAAAAATGGGCAGAAGACCTAAATAGACATTTCACCAAGGAAGACATACAGATGGCCAAGAGGCACATGCAAAGATGCTCAACATCACTAATTATTAGAGAAATGCAAATCAAAAGTATAATGAGGTATCACCTCATGCCAGTCAGAATGGCCATTATCAAAAAATCTAGAAACAATAAATGTTGGAAAGGGTGTGGTGAAAAGGGAACCCTCTTGCACTGTTGGTGGGAATGTAAATTGATATAACCACTATGGAGAACAGTATGGAGGTTCCTTAAAAAACTAAACATAGGACTACCATATGACCCAGCAATCCCACTACTGGGCATATACCCTGAGAAAACCATAGCTCAGAAAGAGACATATACCACAGTGTTCATTGCAGCACTATTTACAATAGCCAGGACATGGAAGCAACCTAAGTGTCCATCGACAGATGAATGGATAAAGAAGATGTGGCACATATATACAATGGAATATTACTCAGCCATAAAAAGAAATGAAATTTAGTTATTTGTAGTGAGGTGAATGGACCTAGAGTCTTTCATACAAAGTGAAGTAAGTCAGAAAGAGAAAAACAAATACTGTATGCTAACACATATAGGGAACCTTAAAAAACAAAATGGTACTGAGGAACCTAGTGGCAGGGTAGGAATAAAGATGTAGACATAGAGAATGGACTTGAGGACATGGTGGGGGAGGGGGAAGCTGGGGTGAAGTGAGAGTAGCATCGACATACATACACTACCGAATGTAAAATAGTTAGCTAGTGGATAGCAGCAGCATAGCACAGGGACATCAGCTCAGTGCTCTGCGATGACCTAGAGGGAGGGATAAGGATGATGGGTGGGAGGCTCAAGAGGGAGGGGATATGGGCACATATGTATGCATATGGCTGATTCACTTTGGTGTATAACAAAAACTAACACAGTATTGTGAAGCAATTATACTCCAATAAGGATCTATTTAAAAAAAGAAAAAGGAGAAAAAAAAAAGTTAGTTAAGCTAGCTCATGAGCTAGGTTGACTGTATCCAAATTCTGTTTCTGCCACCTAGTGGCTGTGAAACGCTGACAGTCACTTAACCTCTCTTGGCCTCTACTTTTTAAATCTTAATGTGCTAAAATTTGCATTGATCATTTAGGATACATGGTTATTATAAGGAATTAAAGATTTGATGCACATAAAGCAGTTAGAATACTACCAGGCATGCTGTAGAAACTCAAACATATTCAATATTATAAGACTCAAAATCTGTTTCTTTGAGGACTTCTCAGAATCCTCCAGTTGGCTTCATTTTCCCATACCTTTTGCCATAACATATTTTGAAACATATGTCATAACAAATATTACTGTTTTATAATTATTTGTTTTGAAGCCTGTTTCTCCACTAGAGAATGCATTCTTGGAGTGGAAATTAAGTTACTGCTGCATTCTTGGTGGTTTTCAAAATGTGGGACACAGATTAGATTATCTAATTTGTGAGATTAGATACTCATGAAACAGAATCCAAATGAATAAATGAATTAATCAATGCATCTGTCAACATATTTGAGGCTGGTTAAGGTTAAGCACAGATATACATTATATATTATTATATATTATATATATATTTTATATTATACTCCTATGTATAAATTTTTTTCCAACATACATGTATATGTATACATGTATGAAGGTTAACATAAAGTAAGAAAATATTAGTTGGAAAAAAATGTAGAAGCTGATATCATACAGAGCAGGATCAAAACAAACTCTGGCATCAAGCACTTGCTGTTGACCTTCAAGAGGTAACTTAACAAGCTAGAGTCCCTTCTACCTACATTGCATCAGTGTGAAAATTCATATAAAATCTATAAAGGATCTGACACCTTGAAGACACCTAATAGATGATAACTATTACATCAGCATTGCCAAAGGTTAGAAGGCTTGGCTATTTATAGAAGCACATTATGGATTGTTAGGAATAAACAGTCCTGCCTAGAGTGAACCACATTATTATTCTGTTTTTTAAACAAAAAAAGTGAAGTAATTTAGGGCCTTCCAGATAAGCTCAACTTTCCTATATTGTTACCTGGGGCCAGGGAGAATATCGGTGAGAAAGCAACTGGTAGAAATAGATAGGGCTCTTTGCTCTCTAAGTTGGGCTTGTGAAATGATGGTTCTACAGGCAGATTTCCCAAAGCCTGTGAGAGAATTACTGCTCTGCTGGAACTCTTTACCTGTGCACTAAAATAGCCGGTGCAGCTTCTTTCATATAAGTCTTAAGTCTGTCCATTTACTCCAAGAGATCAATAAATCTCAATCCCTGATTTTATTCCGAGTATTAATCTGCCACTGATACAAAATCTAATGAAAAAATTTTACCCTCAAGGAAGAAATTACCGTCATATCAGAAGGTGCCAGATATGTAGTGCCAACAAAGCTATGTTAAGTGGTTTATGTGTATTATTTTATTTAATCCATTCAAAGACCCTATGACTTAGATTCTATTATTATTAGCATCATTATATAGAAGAGGTTCCTGAAACTTGGAATACTACATTAATATTCACACAAGTAGGAGGTGGAAAAGATATTTAAACACAGATCTTTCTTACTCCAAAGGCCTGCCCTTTCCATTAAATTAGACTGTCTTTTAAAAAATATTATTTAATTGGCACATGTTAGTGGGAAATAGAGCTGAACTGGAAATCAAGCTACATAGGCTAAATGCCCTTATTTTAATTGTAGAGTGAAGGGCCATTTGCTAACAGGATGATATAAGAGGAATATCCATAGGAAGACCTTTATCTCAGTGTAATTCTTGAGGTTAAAAATTACAATGTGGAGGCTACCGCCCTCGCACCCAGCTCCTCGTGGGGCGCGTCTCTAGTCCCGGCTCACGGACACCTGCGCCGCCACTTCCTCTAGCCCGCTGAGCCCACCCCTGGCGGCGGGCGGGGGAGGGGCTCCCCCGCAGGGGCTGTGTCGAGCTGGGCGACGACGGGGACCATAGGAGAGCAGGGGAAGAAGCCAAAAGCTGGGATTTTTTTCCCGAATGCACCACCCTGAGATAGTGAGAAGAACTATGATACATCAGAAATTCATCTACACGTGGAACAACTCCTACAGAACACCTACTGAACGCTGACAGAAGACCTCAGACCCCCCAAAAGGCAAGAAACTCCCCACATACCTGGGTAGGGCAAAAGAAAAAAAGAATAAACAGAGACAATAGGATAGGGACGGGACCTGCACCAGTGGGAGGGAGCCGTGAAGGAGGAAAGGTTTCCACACACTACAAGCCCCTTCGCGGGCGGAGACTGCAGGTGGCGGAGGGGGAAAGCTTCGGAGTAGCGGAGGAGAGCACAGCAACAGGGGTGTGGAGGGCAAAGCGGAGAGAGATTCCGGCACAGAGGATCGGTGCCCTCAGGCACACACCAGCCCGAGAGGCTTGTCTGCTTGGCCGCCGGGGCGGGCGGGGCTGGGAGCTGAGGCTCGGGTATCGGCTTTCAGTCGGAGCGCAGGGAGAGGACTGGGGCTGGCGGCAGGAAGAGAGCCTGAAGGGGTTAGTGCACCACGGCTAGCCCGGAGGGAGTCCGGGGAAAGGGTCTGGAGCTGCCGAAGAGGCAAGAGACTTTTTTCCCTTTTGTTTCCTGGTGCGCGAGGAGAGGGCATTAAGAGGGCTGCTTGGGGAAGCACCGGAGACAGGCGCGGACCTCGGAGACGGGCGTGGGACGCTGGGGCTGCTGCTGCCGCCGCCGCCGCGGGGCCTGTGTGCGAGCGCGGGTCACTGTCCGCCCCGCCTTCCGGGGGGGCCTGTGCACCCCGCCACTGCCGGGGTCCCGGGACCCGGGGACGGCTTTCCCGGGAAAGCGCACGGAGCGCCTCGGGCTGCTGCAATGTCACGCCGGCCTCTGCCGCCGCAGGCCCGCCCCACACTGCGCGCCCCTCCCTCCCCTCTGCCTGAGTGAGCCAGAGCCCCCGAATCAGCGGCTCCTTTAAACCCGTCTGTCTGAGCGAAGAACTGACGCCCTCCAGCGACCTACGTGCAGAGGCGGGGCCAGGTCCAAGGCTGAGACCCGGGAGCTGTGAGAGCAGAGACAGGGAAATCTCTCTGTGCAGCCTCGGAGGCAGCGGATTAAAGCTCCACAGCCCATTTGATGTGCCCTGCGGCTGTGGAGTGCATAAATGGACAGCGAATCATCCCAAATTGAGGAAGTGGACTTTGAGGACAAGATTTAAGACTTTCCCCCCTTTTCCTCTTTTTACAACGAATTATCCCAAATTAAGGAGGTGGACTTAGAGAGCAAGATTTCAGACTTCTCGCCCTTTTCCTCTTTTTACAACGAATTATCCCAAACTGAGGAGGTGGACTTGGAGAGCAAGATTTTTGATTTTTCCCCCTGCTCTCTTTTTGTGAATGTGTATGTATAATCTTCTATGTAAGATTCTCTCTGTATAGCTTTGCTTCCACCATATGTCCCAGGGTTCTATCTGTCCGTTTTTTTTTCAATAATTACGTTTTAATTTTAATAACGCTACTATATTTCATACTTTATTCTATTTTACTTTACCTGCTCTTTCTTTTTTTCCTACCTTCCCTTCCTCCCTCCCTCCCTCCGCTCCTCCTTTCCTTCTTTCTTTTTCTTTCCTCCCTCCCTCGCTCCCACCCTTCTTCTTTCCACTTTCTCTTTCCTTCCTCCCTCCCTCCTGTCTTTCTTTCTTTCTTTCCTTCCTCCCTCCCTCCCTTCTTCAATTCACTCTTCCTTTTGCTTTCATTCCTCCCTCCCTCCCTCCCTCCTTTCTTTCTTTCTTTCTTTCCATCCTTCCTCCCTCCCTCCCTCCTTTCTTTCTTTCTTCCTTCCTTCCTTTCTTCCCTTCTTCCTTTCTTTCCCTCTCTCTTTCTTTCTTCTACTAATTCTTTCCTTCTACTTTTTCTCCCTGTTATTCTGAGCCGGGTGGATGAAAGGCCCTTGGTGCTGCAGCCAGGAGTCAGTGCTGTGCCTCTGAAGTGGGAGAGCCAACTTCAGGACACGGGTCCACAAGAGACCTCCCAGCTCCACATAATATCAAGCAGCGAAAATCTCCCAGGGAACTCCATCTCAACACCAGCACCCAGCTTCAGTCAATGACCAGCAAGCTACAGTGCTGGTCACCCTATGCCAAGCAACTAGCAAGGCAGGAACACAACCCCACCCATTAGCAGAGAGGCTACCTAAAAACATAATAAGGCCACAGGCACCCCAAAACACACCACCAGACGTGGACCTGTCCACCAGAAAGACAAGATCGAGCCTCAACTACCAGAACACAGGCATTAGTCCCCCCCACCAGGAAGCCTACACAACCTACTGAAACAACCTTAGCCACGGGGGACAGACACCAAAAACAACGGGAACTACGAATCTGCAGCCTGCAAAAAGGAGACCCCAACACAGTAACATAAGCAAAATGAGAAAGCAGAAAAACACACAGCAGGTGAAGGAGCAAGATAAAAACCTACCAGACCTAACAAATGAAGAGGTAATAGGCAGTCTACCTGAAAAAGAATTCAGAATAATGATAGTAAAGCTGATCCAAGATTCTATTTCCAAGATCCAAAATCTTGGAAATAGAATAGACAATATGCAAGAAACAGTTAACAAGGACCTAGAAGAACTAAAGATGAATCAAGCATCGATTAAAAACACAATAAATGAAATGAAAAATACTCTAGATGGGATCAATAGCAGAATAACTGAGGCAGAAGAACGGATAAGTGAGGTGGAGAATAAAATAGTGGAAATAACTGATGCAGAGCAAAATAAAGAAAAAAGAATGAAAAGAACAGAGGACAGTCTCAGAGACCTCTGGGACAACATTAAATGCACCAACATTCGAATTATAGGGGTTCCAGAAGAAGAAGAGAAAAAGAAAGGGACTGAGAAAATATTTGAAGAGATTATAGTTGAAAACTTCCCTAATATAGGAAAGGAAATAGTTAATCAAGTCCAGGAGGCACAGAGAGTCCCATACAGAATAAATCCAAGGAGAAATACACCAAGACACATATTAATCAAACTGTCAAAAATTAAACACAAAGAAATCATATTAAAAGCAGCAAGGGAAAAACAACAAATAACACACAAGGGAATCCCCATCAGGTTAACAGCTGATCTCTCAGCAGAAACTCTACAAGCCAGAAGGGAGTGGAAGGACATAATTAAAGTGATGAAGGAGAGAAACCTGCAACCAAGATTACTCTACCCAGCAAGGATCTCATTCAGATTTGATGGAGAAATTAAAACCTTTACAGATAAGCAAAAGCTGAGAGAGTTCAGCACCACCAAACCAGCTTTACAACAAATGCTAAAGGAACTTCTCTAGGCAAGAAACACAGCAGAAGGAATATACCTACAATAACGAACCCAAAGCCATTAAGGAAATGGGAATAGGAACATACATATCAATAATTACCTTAAATGTAAATGGACTAAATGCTCCCACCAAAAGACACAGACTGGCTGAATGGATACAAAAACAAGACCCATATATATGCTGTCTACAAGAGACCCACTTCAGACCTAGAGACACATACAGATTGAAAGTAAGGGGATGGAAAAAGATATTCCATGCAAATGGAAATCAAAAGAAAGCTGGAGTAGCAATTCTTATATCAGACAAAATAGACTTTAAAATAAAGACTATTAGAAGAGACAAGGACACTACATAACGATAAAGGGATCGATCCAAGAAGAAGATATAACAATTGTAAATATTTATGCACCCAACATAGGAGCACCTCAATACATAAGGCAAATACTAACAGCCATAAAAGGGGAAATCGACAGTAACACAATCATAGTAGGAGACTTTAACACCCCGCTTTCACCAATGGACAGATCATCCAAAAAGAAAATAAATAAGGAAACACAAGCTTTAAATGATACATTAAACAAGATGGACTTAGTTGATATTTATAGGACATTCCATCCAAAAACAACAGAATACATATTTTTCTCAAGTGCTCATGGAACATTCTCCAGGATAGATCATATCTTGGGTCACAAATCAAGCCTTGGTAAATTTAAGAAAATTGAAATTGTATCAAGTATCTTTTCCGACCACAATGCTATAAGACTAGACATCAATTACAGGAAAAGATCTGTAAAAAATACAAACACATGGAGGCTAAACAATACACTACTCAATAACGAAGTGATCACTGAAGAAATCAAAGAGGAAATTTAAAAATACCTAGAAACAAATGACAATGGAGACACAACGACCCAAAACCTATGGGACGCAGCAAAAGCAGTTCTAAGGGGGAAGTTTATAGCAATACAATCCCACCTTAAGAAACAGGAAACATCTCGAATAAACAACCTAACCCTGCACCTAAAGCAATTAGAGAAAGAAGAACAAAAACATCCCAAAGTTAACAGAAGGAAAGAAATCATAAAAATCAGATCAGAAATAAATGAAAAAGAAATGAAGGAAACGATAGCAAAGATCAATAAAACTAAACGCTGGTTCTTTGAGAAGATAAACAAAATTGACAAACCATTAGCCAGACTCATCAAGAAAAAAAGGGAGAAGACTCAAATCAATAGAATTAGAAATGAAAAAGGAGAAGTAACAACTGACACTGCAGAAATACAAAAGATCATGAGAGATTACTACAAGCAACTCTATGCCAATAAAATGGACAACCTGGAAGAAATGGACAAATTCTTAGAAATGCACAACCTGCCAAGACTGAATCAGGAAGAAATAGAAAATATGAACAGACCAATCACAAGCACTGAAATTGAAACTGTGATAAAAAATCTTCCAACAAACAAAAGCCCAGGACCAGATGGCTTCACAAGCGAATTCTATCAAACATTTAGAGAAGAGCTAACACGCATCCTTCTCAAACTCTTCCAAACAATATCAGAGGAAGGAACACTCCCAAACTCATTCTACGAGGCCACCATCACCTTGATACCAAAACCAGGCAAGGATGTCACAAAGAAAGAAAACTACAGGCCAATATCACTGATGAACATAGATGCAAAAATCCTCAACAAAATACTAGCAAACAGAATGCAACAGCACATTAAAAGGATCATACACCATGATCAAGTGGGGTTTATTCCAGGAATGCAAGGATTCTTTAATATATGCAAATCAATCAATGTGATACACCATATTAACAAGTTGAAGGAGAAAAACCATATGATCATCTCAATAGATGCAGAGAAAGCTTTCGACAAAATTCAACACCCATTTATGATAAAAACCCTGCAGAAAGTAGGCATAGAGGGAACTTTCCTCAACATAATAAAGGCCATATATGACAAACCCACAGCCAACATTGTCCTCAATGGTGAAAAACTGAAACCATTTCCACTAAGATCAGGAACAAGACAAGGCTGCCCACTCTCACCACTCTTATTCAACCTAGTTTTGGAAGTTCTAGCCACAGGAATCAGAGAAGAAAAGGAAATAAAAGGAATCCAAATTGGAAAAGAAGAAGTAAAGCTGTCACTGTTTGCAGATGACATGATACTATACATAGAGAATCCTAAAGATGCTACCAGAAAACTACTAGAGCTAATCAATGAATTTGGTAAAGTAGCAGGATACAAAATTAATGCACAGAAATCTCTGGCATTCCTGTACACTAATGATGAAAAATCTGAAAATGAAATCAAGAAAACACTCCCATTTACCATTGCAACAAAAAGAATAAAATATCTAGGAATAAACCTACCTAAGGAGACAAAAGACCTGTATGCAGAAAATTATAAGACACTGATGAAAGAAATTAAAGATGATACAAATAGATGGAGAGATATACCATGCTCCTGGATTGGAAGAATCAATATTGTGAAAATGACTGTACTACCCAAAGCAATCTACAGATTCAATGCAATCCCTATCAAACTACCACTGGCATTTTTCACAGAACTAGAACAAAAAATTTCAAAATTTGTTTGGAAAAACAAAAGACCCCGAATAGCCAAAGCAATCTTGAGAACGAAAAACGGAGCTGGAGGAATCAGGCTCCCTGACTTCAGATATACTACAAAGCTACAGTAATCAAGACAGTGTGGTACTGGCATAAAAACAGAAAGATAGATCAATGGAACAGGATAGAAAGCCCAGAGATCAACCCACGCACATATGGTCAACTTATCTTTGATAAAGGAGGCAGGAATGTACAGTGGAGAAAGGACAGCCTCTTCAATAAGTGGTGCTGGGAAAACTGGACAGGGACATGTAAAAGTATGAGATTAGATCATTCCCTAACACCATACACAAAAATAAGCTCAAAATGGATTAAAGACCTAAATGTAAGGCCAGAAACTATCAAACTCTTAGAGGAAAACATAGGCAGAACACTCTATGACATAAATCACAGCAAGATCCTTTTGGACCCACCTCCTAGAGAAATGGAAATAAAAACAAAGATAAACAAATGGGACCTAATGAAACTTCAAAGCTTTTGCACAGCAAAGGAAACCATAAACAAGACCAAAAGACAACCCTCAGAATGGGAGAAAATATTTGCAAATGAAGCAACTGACAAAGGATCAATCTCCAAAATTTATAAACAGCTCATGCAGCTCAATAGCAAAAAAACAAACAACCCAATCCAAAAATGGGCAGAAGACTTAAATAGGCATTTCTCCAAAGAAGATATACAGACTGCCAACAAACACATGAAAGAATGCTCAACATCATTAATCATTAGAGAAATGCAAATCAAAACTACAGTGAGATATCATCTCATACCAGTCAGAATGGCCATCATCAAGAAATCTAGAAACAATAAATGCTGGAGAGGGTGTGGAGAAAAGGGAACACTCTTGCACTGCTGGTGGGAATGTGAATTGGTACAGCCACTATGGAGAACAGTATGGAGGTTCCTTAAAAAACTAAAAATAGAACTACCATATGACCCAGCAATCCCACTACTAGCCATATACCCTGAGAAAACCATAATTCAAAAAGAGACATGTACCAAAATGTTCATTGCAGCTCTATTCACAATAGCCCGGAGCTGGAAACAACCTAAATGTCCATCATTGGATGAATGGATAAAGAAGATGTGGTACATATATACAATGGAATATTACTCAGCCATAAAAAGAAACGAAACTGAGCTATTTGTAATGAGGTGGATAGACCTAGAGTCTGTCATACAGAGTGAAGTAAGTCAGAAAGAGAAAGACAAATACCGTATGCTAACACATATATATGGAATTAAAAAAAAATGTCATGAAGAACCTAGGGGTAAAACGGGAATAAAGACACAGACCTACTTGAGAATGGACTTGAGGATATGGGGAGGGGGAAGGGTAAGCTGTGACAAAGCGAAAGAGAGGCATGGACATGTATACACTACCAAACGTGAGGTAGATAGATAGTGGGAAGCAGCCGCAGAGCATGGGGAGATCAGCTGGGTGCTTTGTGACCGCCTGGAGGGGTGGGATGGGGAGGGTGGGAGGGAGGGAGATGCATGAGGGAAGGGATGTGGGAACGGATGTATATGTATGA
Source organism: Hyperoodon ampullatus (assembly GCF_949752795.1). Lineage (NCBI taxonomy): Eukaryota > Metazoa > Chordata > Mammalia > Artiodactyla > Ziphiidae > Hyperoodon > Hyperoodon ampullatus. The sequence goes on along the minus strand of NC_136931.1, from coordinate 22,832,812 downwards.
CTGATTCACTTTGTTATAAAGCAGAAACTAATAAAAAAAAATTACAATGTGTTTGGGTTTGGGATATATGTAGCCTTGTGTCACCTTTATCAATTCTTACCTGTGTGACTTTAAGATAGTCAGTGATCTTCATAAAGTTGTTTCCCCAAAGGGTGACCTTGTGACAAAATTTGTGTGCAAGTATTTTCTTAAGAAGCCATCTTAGAAGGCACAGTAGGGAAATGGGGAAGATATATGGGAAAGAGATGGAAGTCAATGCAGAGAACATTAATGAACTCTGGGTTCATTGTGGGTATAAAGGTTCAGTCCCACTTGAGACCTCTGGGACACTGCAAAGAACATGCATCAGAGCCTCACATCTCTGAAGAAAAGTGAGGAAGGTAGCACATTTATCCACTAACTCCTGTATCCACTAACTCCTGTCATTATTGAGCAAAGACTGCACTAGAGGCATTAATCCCTATCATTTCTGGTCTACCCTGAGGAGGCAAGCCTGCTCCAACTGCCAGAAAACATCATCAGTCAAAATATCACAGGTTCTGGAAGTAGAAAACCATCAATGCATATAGAAAGCATGAATGCTGAGGACATATGGATGGGGCACTGATAGCATCTGCTATACTCACAGAAGCTCAGTTTTCCTATGTAGAAAATAAGGATAGCAATACTTTCCCTGTCTGACTAGAGATCATTAAAGTATAAATAACATGAATACTGAAATGATTTGAAGAAAATCTGAGCAAATACCATTGTTATCCTTTTTGGTGAAATTGTTAGTTCCATTGTTGTAGCAAAATCTTATTAAATTACTTTAAGTAGTTCCCTTCTATGGTGAAAAAATCTATCATTTCTCACTCCATCTATCTTTGTTAAACTAATGAGAGATATATCAGAGTTTTCCTTATTATCTGGTCTTTTAAGCCATATACCTTTGGACTTTTCAATTGAAGAGAAATTTTTTTTTCCTTAGGGGATGATCAGAAAATAATTTGGAAGGGCATTCTGGGAAAAGAATACCTCATTCATCTTTGTGTATCCCCATTAAGATCTACTTATTGGAGGTGATTCATAAATATATGATAGATAAATGAATGGGATTTATAAAGCCTTATATGGTGGGCTGAATACCTTAGAAGTATTTCTTCTAAGTTTATTATTTTTAGAATTTTTGATTATCCTTTTTCATTCTGTCCTCTTATTTAGAATATTTTTAAAGAAAATTTAAATGAACTTCTCATACCTGATTTATTGTTTCGAAAGAATAGCCATGCTCCTCCCCTTGAACAAAGGGAGACCTTGGCATTGTTTGTTTATCTGACAGATGTTTCTGACATTTGGTCATTTACTACTTAAAAATTTTTAAAGACTATTTTCTCCCCTTTGAGGGGATTCACAGAACTCTCGTTCATTTAGTTGTTGCATATACACCCAGCGGCCTATTGTCAATATATGGGGCAAACATATCTAAATGACATCTTAAGCATTTGAGGGACTCCAACTCTTTTCACATGTATAAGCTGGGGTATCAAACAACGAAACATGTATGTAGGCATGGGTGAGGGCTAACAGCAGCGTGGTGTTTGTAAGAAATTTAGAATTTCAGAAATGAGAAGAAGATTAGGAGAGAATAAAGAGCAAACTCGAGGAGCCAGGCATGAAGGGCCTTGAAAACTATGCTGATCTGATTGTGATATATATATTTTAAGGATTTTCAGCATGTGAATAGGTAGTTAACATTTTATTGTAAAATATGTTTCAGCTAGTACCAGATCAGGCTAGCACTCCTACCATGAAAACCATAAAAGTAGACAAGATACATAAGGTGACACTTTTCATACTCAGAGAATAGGCATTGCAACTGGGTCATCTCTGAGGGGAGGAGGGCTCATAAGGTGAATCCCATTGCCCGAATATCTGTCTAGGGAAAATTTCTCAGCACATAAGGATAAAGTCTGAGTAGGGTGCAGCTGTCCACTGAGTTGAGGAAGTGGAAATCAGAGATAAAGGCAGCTGAGTCTGAAAGATGGAACTTCAGAGAAGGGCCCCAGAATTCATGTGAGATTCCTACCTAAGTTTGTGGCTGAAAGCTGGGTTGTGCATGTGCATGGTGGGGTCACCTGAGGCTTATCAGAGAGTATCTGCTATGGAGTTGAAAACAGAAGGAGACAGTAGAGATCAGGCTGTGAATAGGGAAGGGTAGTGTCTGAGTTCCAGCCCCATCAGAGTGGAAAGATTTCCTTATTACCTTTTTCTCAGCCCTACACCATTTAGTATTTGATAAAGGCTGTGCCTTTATTAGGAGCAAATATCACACACAAAAGTAAGATGTACTTTCCTGATGAAGAAAGCCTGAAATGAAGATTGATAAGATTTGTAAGGGAAACAGAGTGGAGTTCGCTCCTTCAAAAGTTAGAGGAACGTGGAAAATACCTTGGGTTTCCTAGCAAAGTATAAAGAGAAACCTGTACAAGTTCAAGATGATCAGACCATAATTGAACATACGATTCTACACCTAGGTACTTACCTCAAAGAAATAAAACCATACATTCACTCAAAGATTTGTACATAAAAGTTCATAGCATTTGTACTTATTATTGTCCCAAACTGGAAACAATCCATCTATCAACAGGTGAATGGATAAACAAAGTGTGGTATGAAATACTACTTATTCAGCAATAAAAGGGAAAAACTACTGAAACAGACAAAATGGACACATCTCAGAAACCTTATACACAGTAAAAGAAGCAAAACGCTGTATGATCCACTTATAAGGAACTCTAGAGAAGACAAAGCAATATACAGGGACAGAAGGATGATCAGTGACTTACTAGATTTGTTTTATTCTATTTTATTTTTTTGGTTGTTTATTTGTTTTTGAGTGTATAAGTGTGTTGAATGTAAAGAGACATAAAATTATTTTTTCTTGGTTAAGGAAACGTTTTATATCTGGATGGAGATGGTGAAAACATGGGTGCTATGGAATGAATTTTGTCTATCCAAAATTCATGTGTTGAAGCTCTAACCCCCAATGTGACTGCATTTGGAGATAGGACCTTGAAGAAGTAAGGTTAAATAAGGTCATAAGGATGGCACCCTGATTCAGTAGGAGTAGTGTCCTTATAAGAAGGCATACCAGAGAGCATTTTCTATTTCTCTTTTGGACCCATCTGCAAGCCAGGAAGAGAGCTTCTACCAGAAACCAAATAGACCAGAATCTCAGTCTTCCTTCCTAATAAAGATTTCCTTATTACCTTATTCTCAGCTCTACACCATTTAGTATATAACAAAGGCTGTGTCTTTATTAGGAGCAAAAGTTGTGACTTTCTTAGGAGCAAAGTCTGTGCCTTTACTTTCTCACACTTCTAGCCTCCAGAGTGTGAGAAAATAAATTTCTACTGTTTAAGCCACCCCGTCTATACTATTTCTGTTATAGGAGTTCAAACTCACTAATAAAATGGGTATTTATATATGTTAACACTTAGTAAACTCTACATTTAAACATGTATAAAATTTATATATAAATTACACTTCAATAGAATTGATTAGGAATGTTATTGAGACAGCATGCTGAGAGAAATGTGGCTTATTGAGGAAGAAGGATGAAGATAGAAAGCAGAATGCCTGGTCATTGTTCATACATCAGTTTAATGGGAGTATCAAACAAAATTAAAAGAAAAAAAAAACTAATCTGGGATTTGGGCAGAAAGTGGAAAATGTGCTCAAAAACAACCATATTATCTAGAAGTTATAATGAACTTATTTTGGAGCTTGACAGATTGTGCTGTGGTGACAAAGATGGAAGAGTTTGTGGTGATGGCCAAGTTTCTGGATTTAGTGACTAGGTGAATGATGACATTTATCTGGAATACAGATAACATGCACATTAGGAAGAAAGATGCATTAATTTTGGATATGATACGTTGAGTTGTCTTGGGAACATTCGAAAGGAGATGCATCTATAGCACTAGATATAGAGCTTTGAATTTCAGAATGAGTTCATACTTGCCTATAAATGGAGTCATTAGCATAAAAATGAGAATTACAACCATGAGAGTGGATGAGATCACCCAGTTGGAGATGTTAGAGAAAAGAATGACATTAGCAGAGAACACATAAAAATATGAATATTTAAGAGACACGCAGAGGAAGTGATGTCCATGAAGGAAGCAAAGAAAGATAAAAGAGTGAATAAAGAAAAGTGGTGCCACAGGAGTCAAAGGAACAGAGAAGTTTAGGAGTAATGCTAAATTCAGCTGAAAAGCCTAGTAAAAGAGTCCATTTAGGGCTGAAGCACATTAATCGGATTTGGCACTAAGAACTAGGACTGGTCACGGACAAGAGAAAGAAATCTTGGTCTAAAAGCTACAGTATCTTCATTCACATGCAGACTCCAAATAACTGCTGGGTGACACAGAACACATTTCTTTATCCCCATGAACCTGAACACTCTCTTTTTCAAAATAAAAAAATAGGCTGTAGGAAGATGAAATGCAGTAAATAATATGGAAGCAGCTTTTTACTTCTGATGTTTTCTTCCCATATAAGCTATTTTATGTGCTACTCTGCTTTGTGAGGAAAGAATAATACATCAGAAATATAACAGGGCTTCCCTGGTGGCGCAGTGGTTAAGAATCTGCCTGCTAATGCAGGGGACACGGGTTCGAGCCCTGGTCCTAGTCTGGGAAGACCCCACATGTCGCGGAGCAACTAAGCCCATACGCCACAACTACTGAGCCTGCGTGCCACAACTACTGAAGCCTGTGCGCCTAGAACCTGTGCTCTGCAATAAGAGAAGCCACTGGGATGAGAAGCCCGCACACCACAATGAAGAGTAGCCCCCGTTCACTGCAACTAGAGAAAGCCCGTGGGCAGCAATGAAGACCCAACGCAGCCAAAAATAAAATAAATAAGTTTTAAAAAAAGAAATATAATTATCCTTTTATATCTCCATCTGTCAGGACAGGCTAAACTATATTGCAGTATCAAAATACAAAAAATCTTCAAGGCTTAGCACGACTGAATTGTGTTTTTCATATCCATGCTACATGCCCAACACACATTACCCTACACATTCACCCTATGCCATTTTATAATATTATGCCATCTTATGATATGCTATTGCACACAAATGCCTTCAAATTCTTTGTGGCACAGAAGGAGACAGCTGTATAATCAAGTACTGACAGTTAAATGTCTTGTCCTGGGAAACGGCAGGCCACTTCTTTTCATATATTCCATTGGCACAATTAGATATTTAACCATTCACAACATTAAAGGGTTAGGAAAGTCCAATTTTCCAATGTGCTCTCAAGGGAAGAAGAATTAGAAATATTAGGAATATGTAGATTTCCTATTACAACACACTAAAATGATATTAGGACACAAGTCCTACAGAGTGACACTAAAAGAGACATCCACACTTCTGGTCTCATTCAATGCAGGACTTTCTTTTGTCCCCAACTTTGTCACTTATAGCATCTAACAATGTCCATAGACTTGATAGAAAAGCATAATCTTTCCACTTACATAATCACTTAAGTTATCATATAGAAAGACATAACTGTTCAGTGGAAAGAGCACAGGTACTGGGTAAAGCAGACATGTGTTTGAATTCTGTATATGCATTGTAACTACAAGCAAAATACTGAAACTCTCCAAGATTTGCCATTTTTATTTATATAATAAAGACAATATATAACCCTCAGAATTTTTTCTGAAAATTATATGAGATAAATAAAATCACTGAGCACAATATCTTAGAACTGGTAAAGCATTTTCTTCATTTATTTTTTAAAATTGCCATATGTAAAAGTTTGAGATTAGATCATTCCCTAATACCATACACAAAAATAAGCTCAAAATGGATTAAAGACCTAAATGTAAGGCCAGAAACTATCAAACTCTTAGAGGAAAACATAGGTAGAACACTCTATGACATAAATCACAGCAAGATCCTTTTGGACCCACCTCCTAGAGAAATGGAAATAAAAACAAAGATAAACAAATGGGACCTAATGAAACTTCAAAGCTTTTGCACAGCAAAGGAAACCATAAACAAGACCAAAAGACAACCCTCAGAATGGGAGAAAATATTTGCAAATGAAGCAACTGACAAAGGATCAATCTCCAAAATTTATAAACAGCTCATGCAGCTCAATAGCAAAAAAACAAACAACCCAATCCAAAAATGGGCAGAAGACTTAAATAGGCATTTCTCCAAAGAAGATATACAGACTGCCAACAAACACATGAAAGAATGCTCAACATCATTAATCATTAGAGAAATGCAAATCAAAACTACAATGAGATATCATCTCACACCAGTCAGAATGGCCATCATCAAGAAATCTAGAAACAATAAATGCTGGAGAGGGTGTGGAGAAAAGGGAACACTCTTGCACTGCTGGTGGGAATGTGAATTGGTACAGCCACTATGGAGAATAGTATGGAGGTTCCTTAAAAAACTAAAAATAGAACTACCATATGACCCAGCAATCCCACTACTAGGCATATACCCTGAGAAAACCATAATTCAAAAAGAGACATGTACCAAAATGTTCATTGCAGCTCTATTCACAATAGCCCGGAGCTGGAAACAACCTAAGTGTCCATCATCAGATGAATGGATAAAGAAGATGTGGCACATATATACAATGGAATATTACTCAGCCATAAAAAGAAACGAAACTGAGCTATTTGTAATGAGGTGGATAGACCTAGAGTCTGTCATACAGAGTGAAGTAAGTCAGAAAGAGAAAGACAAATACCGTATGCTAACACATATATATGGAATTAAAAAAAAAATGTCATGAAGAACCTAGGGGTAAAACGGGAATAAAGACACAGACCTACTTGAGAATGGACTTGAGGATATGGGGAGGGGGAAGGGTAAGCTGTGACAAAGCGAAAGAAAGGCATGGACATATATACACTACCAAACGTAAGGTAGATAGATAGTGGGAAGCAGCCGCAGAGCACAGGGAGATCAGCTGGGTGCTTTGTGACCGCCTGGAGGGGTGGGATGGGGAGGGTGGGAGGGAGGGAGATGCATGAGGGAAGGGATGTGGGAACAGATGTATATGTATGACTGATTCACTTTGTTATAAAGCAGAAACTAATAAAAAAAAAAAAATAAATAAATAAATGAAAAAAATAAAATAAAATAAAATTGCCATATCTAAATCTAGTCAGGATACATGAGGTTTAGAGATAATTTTGTATCCTTCTCCTTCGCTTACAGAATAGGTTCATTTCAGCTTCCTTGAATACTTGATTGAAAATACCATATAAATAATTATAATTAGAATTTCTAGAGAAATAGCCCTACTATTCATCCACACTCCACCTTCCTCTAGCTCCCAAAGATATATACTTCATAGGAAAGGAGGACAGATTGTCGTCTCTGAGATATCAAGTTTCTGATTCAGAAGTACTTACACATGCTTTATCTGGCTTATTGCTCTGTGTCTCTTGTGGAATTGGGGAGACTCAGACTGTGAAGATCCACCCTAATCTCAACCACCATGCACACTTTGCTCCTACTCTTCCATATGCAGGAGAGAATGCAATATAATATTTTTTTCATTATGGCTTGTGTGTTGCTTTCATTTAATTGCAACTTTCCCAGAACCCATAAATTAGAGTCAATACTTTAATCACAGTGCTAGGTCAGCCACTCAAATTGTCAATAATCAGGCTATTACCCAATCAGGTATTTTGTGTCTTACTGAATGAAACCATCAGAGGCAACATCTGTATTTCTGTTGTGAAAGAAAATCTACTTTTTGAGGGAGATTAATTATATTGCTTCCCATAGCTCCTTTAGGTTTTTGTCTAATTTATTCCACTGCACTAACTCAGGAGTGATTATGAATAAAGTGGCAAGCATCTTCTCATGACCAAAGAAGTGTTGGCAAATGATGCTGCTTGAATCTGATACAGATGCTCTTGCTTACTATTTGACTAGTGTGTTGGAAATATGTTAGACATCTGTGTCATGGTTTGATTTAGTTACCGTGTAGTTATATATCTCAACTTATCAGAGAAGTACTCAAAAATAAGTCTTGCTCCTGTTTCCAAAACATTGACTTAGAATCAGGAATCAAGGACCAGGCCATTGACTGTCAATGTTATACATCAATTAATGAATTAATGATAGTGATTCATCCTCCCTGAAAGGAAAATCACTTCTGTGTTCTTTGGAAAATGAATAATAAACTTCTTATGGTATGAAAATAGTGAAATTGTAAAAGTGCCATCATCTTCCTTCCTTTTGAAATAATTTATTCAAGTAATATGTCACAAACTGAAAAAGATATAAAGCATTAAAATATGATCAACCCTTAAAAATCAGATCAAATTTGTATTACTATTGTGTGCCAAATAGCAATTTCAATTTTAAAAGTTCAAGCATAAATATAACAACTATGAACACTAATCAAAATCCAGCTTCATTTTCACAAATGCTTTTCTTGCTTATTTTTAAAGAGATAAAAAATAACCCATCTCTATTCCAGTGAAGCTGGTTTTAAATGAAATTAAAGCGGAAGGGTTGATTAATAAGTATTGACTAATCCCTCTAATCCTTAAGCAGATTATCCGAAAATAGATTGATTTCTGATGGCCACAGACAGTGCACCATGAATGTATTGGAGTTTTTATATTTTAAAAAATTGTTACTCTGCTTTTAAAAATAAATAAAATTATAAAACCAAAACCAAAACAACTCCCATTGATATTTGCTTCAACTACAGTAATCTAAATTTAATTTGGATAAATTACATGTTGTATTAAAGTATATAGTCATATGTTACAAAGACAAGTTTGAATTTGGCTTCTCTAGAGTTAGTCTCTTTTACAGAGCTGTGTTAGTCAGGTTTACTTAGAGAAACAGAATCAATATTATGTATATATATATTATATATATACATACATTTTATATATATATATATATATAATATATATATATATATGGAGAGAGAGAGAGAGAGAGATGGAGAGTGAAAGAGACAGAGGGAGGGAAAGGGAGAGATTTTAAGAAACCGGCTCACACAATTAAGGAAGCTGATGAGCCTGAAATTTTCAGGGCAGACCTCCAGGCTGGAGACCCAGAGAAGAGCTGATATTGCAGCTGGGCCACACAGCAGGAGGTGAGTGGCAGGGGAGTGAGTGAAGCTTCATCTGCCACTCCCCATCACTCCGCATTGCTCTCATTACTGCCTGAACCATTCCCCTGACGCCCCTGATCCGAGGAAAAATCATCTTCCACAAAACTGGTCCCTGGTGCCAAAAAGGTTGGGGACCACTGCTCTAGATCTCCTTATCCATGGTCTTCCAATCATTTTCTTTCTAGGCCCATGACCAATTAGATTATCCATTTGCTACTACCTATGACTCCATGTGCATTCTTATCTCAGGCCACTATACTTTTCACACATATTGGATGACAATTGCACCACCGAGATATCTTCCAACTGTTGTTGTTTTTTTTTTTCCTCTCCCTGATATCTTTCATGACCCCTCATTAGTGAGGATGTACTACAGCAGTCAATATTTATCTCACACCCACATATTGAGCCAACCTTTGCAAGTAACACATTCACCCTATTTCCTTTTCCATCAGTTGGTGATCAGAGACATTGGCCTTCAAGAGAGGATCTTGTTGCAATACTACAGAATCCGCTAAAAAGAATATGTGCCATTGTTTTTAGCACCAAGTCAAAGAATGACATAAATACCCCAGCTTGAGTAATTAAATAGACCTCATGAAAGAATTTATATTTTCACTTGATCTTGATAAATTCACAGGAGCCAACTGTAGAAGAGATAAAGGGATATATGTAGAATCAACATGACTAGCATTTGCAACACATGGAGGCATTAAGGGGTGTTGCATATTTAAGTAACATTAAAACTCCCATGCTCTTCCACATATCTAGACAATGTCATGCTCCATGCTCTTCCAGGTAATCTAGATTTTGTTTTTAACTCATGCACTGAATGACCTCAATTTATTTCTAACCAACAGCTCAAGTCATCTCTTCATATTTAATGCCTTCCCTGAACACATTTTCTAGCCTAATTTATGTTTTTACAACTTTATTAAGGTATAATTGATATACAAAAAAAAGCTGCACATACTTAATGTCTACAATCATTGAGTTTGGATGTACACATATGCACATGATACCTTCACCACAATCAAAATAAACATATTCATTACCTTAAAAAGTTTCCTCTGTGTGTGTGTGTGTGTGTGTGTATGTGAAGAACATTTAACATGAGATTTATCCTTTAACATTTTTTAAGTTAATGATACCATGTTGTTAACTATAGGCACTATATTGTACAGTAGATCTCTAAAACTTATTCATCTTGTTGTTCTAGTCTAACTTAAATGCCTGCTTCTCCTGTTCCAATACTTGCCTGAGATTTCCTCTGCTAAGTTCTAATGTTCATTTAACTGAGCTATCTCTGTAGGAATACTATGATTCCTATTAAGAATGGAGAATTTTCTTATTCATCTGTATCTTCTCAGTGTCTGGCACAGTAACCTGCCCAAAGTAGATGCCACAGTATTTTTGATGACCGAATAAATGCACATAGCTTTCTTGGCAGGAATATAGATAGACACTACATGAGTGAACTGAAATACAGTAGGATATAAATCTTACTTTCTGTTACCTAGCTTTGGGACTAAACATACTGGCAACAAGGAGTCATGAGAAGTTTTAAAAGAGGGAGAGCAAATGCTGAGTTAAAACTAGAAAGATGATTAATCTGTCTTGAAACTCATAACTGACACTCTATTGACTGCTTTGACCTGCATCTAAGTTTTACTTCCAATTCTCATCAGAAAAAAAAAAAAAGGATTAGTTTTGAAATGTCACAAAGATATTGAGATATCTGGAAGCCATATAAATTTTGTCAAAATTTTATCAAAAGCACAATTATACAAAAATGTAAACAGTATATATTAACTACCTTCTCTTGCCTAATTCTCATTTTGAGATATTTGCAGATCTTTTTATTTACTTCACCTTTATCAGAATCACATGAGACATGCATGGTCATTTTTATTTCATAGATGAGATAACCACAGACTCATTGGAACACCTTGACATTTGAACAACTCAGGCGTTAGGGGTATTGACCCCACAGGCCGTTGAAAATCCGCATTTAAAGTCAGCCTTCCATATCCTCAGTTCCGCATTCATGGATTCAGCCATCCATGGATTGTGTAGTACTGTAGTATGTATTTATTGAAAAAACAAAGTAGACCTGCGCAGTTCAAGCCCATGTTGGTCGAGGGTCAACTGCATACTGCCTGACCTGGCATTACTAAGCCATTCTAGATTCTAGATTCTCTTAGTGTAAGCAGGGATTGAATTTTGATTACTCATGTGTTTCATAGTTCAAATGTGGAAAACTCAGAGTATTCATTACATGTGTTTAACTTATCCCTGGTAGCTTTCATTGCAATATTCCCATTTGGAATACATACTTCCCTTGCTAGGCTTCTCATATTAATTGTAGCTATTGGCTGTTCACACCCAAACTGCTGGTTTAGTGCTATGACATTTCACTCTTATTTCTAACAGTAATTCTTTTCCATCATGTTTCTATTCATCTTAATTGTCAGAGATTTTAATTTAAATCTGTAGTATCTGTGATTCCTCCTCAAACATTTTTTAGCATGTTGCCAATTTTATACTTTTCATATGTTTAACCCTTTCATTAAACCAATTTCTTAAATATTTAAAAATATTTGACTACTTAAAAGCCAAAAGTACATACAATCCTTATAAACAAGCTTTATGTACTCTGCAGTTTTGTAAAGTTGTACATCATAGGAATTCCTGGATTTTGAAAAATAAAATAAACAGTAATGCAAAAGTTTCCAATATCAATCATTGTCTATACATTACCTCTCATTGTCCATAAATTATCATAAATTAATGTGTAATTTGCATATCCTCCCTGTGTGCACAAAAGTTCTTTATTTTTTATTTTTAACTTTTTATTTTATATTGGAGTATGGCCGATGAACAGTATTGTGATAGTTTCAGGTGCACAGCAAAGCAACTCAGCCATACATATACATGTATCCATTCTCCCCCAAACTCTGAGTTCTCTAGAAGAGTAATCATGCGATAACGATGCCTAGATGAGCTAAACTTTGGACAAACATATGTAAGCATAATTTAGATAAAATTAAGGCACGAGGATGGTGGAAAGATGATGAAATGAGAGTCTAAATAGAAGGGGATAAATTGACAATAAAGTGAGAGAAAAACATGACTTGTCTGCAGCTTTGCAGTTTTTCTTTTTTTTAACATCTTTATTGGAGTATAATTGTTTTACAACGTTCTGTTAGCTTCTGCTCTATAACAAAGTGAATCAGCTGTACGTATATATATATCCCCTATCCCCGCCCACTTGCATCTCCCTCTCACACTCCCTAACCCACCCCTCCAGGTGGTCACAAACCACCAAGCTGCTCTCCCTGTGCTATGCAGCTGTTTCCCACTAGCTATCTATTTTACATTTGGTAGTGTATACATGTCAGTGCCACTCTCTCACTTTGTCCCAGCTTACCCTTCCCCCCAAGCTTACCCTTCCCCCTCCCCGTGTCCTCAAGTCCATTCTCTACGTCTGCGTCTTTATTCCTGTCCTGCCCCTAGGTTCTTCAGGACAATTTTTTTTTTGTTAGATTCCATCTACATGTGTTAGCATATGGTATTTGTTTTTCTCTTTCTGAGTTATTTCATTCTGTATGAGAGACTCCAGGTCCATCCACCTCATTACAAATAACTCAGTTTCGTTTCTTTTTATGGCTGAGTAATATTCCATTGTATATATGGGCCACATCTTCTTTACCCATTCAACTATTGATGGACAGTTAGGTTGCTTCCATGTCTTGGATATTGTAAATAGTGCTGCAATGAACACTGTGGTACATGACTCTTTTTGAATTATGGTTTTCTCATGGTATATGCCCAGTAGTGGGATTGCTGGGTCATATGGTAGTTCTACTTTTAGATTTTAAGGAACCCCCATACTGTTCTCCACAGTGGCTGTATCAATTTACATTCCCACCAACAGTGCAAGAGGGTTCCCTTTTCCCCACATCCTCTCCAGCATTTATTGTTTGTAGATTTTTTGATGATGGCCATTCTGACTGGTGTGAGACGACACCTCATTGTAGTTTTGACTTGCATTTCTGTAATTATTGGTGATGTTGAGCATTCTTTCATGTGCTTGTTGGCAATTTGTATATCTTCTTTGGAGAAATGTCTATTTAGATCTTCTGCCCATTTTTTGATTGGGCTGTTTGTTTTTTTGATATTGAACTGCATGAGCTGCTTGTATATTTTGGAGATTACTCCTTTGTCAGTTGCTTTGTTTGCAAATATTTTCTCCCATTCTGAGGGTCGCCTTTTCGTCTTCTTTATGGTTTCCTTTGCTGTGCAAAAGTGTTTAAGTTTCATTAGGTCCCATTTGTTTATTTTTGTTTTTATTTCCATTTCTCTAGGAGGTGGGTCAAAAAGGATCTTGCTGTGATTTATGTCATAGTGTGTTCTGCCTATGTTTTCCTCTAAGAGTTTTATAATGTCTGGCCTTACATTTAGGTCTTTAATCCATTTTGAGTTTATTTTTGTGTATGGTGTTAGGAAGTGTTCTAATTTCATTCTTTTATAGGTAGCTGTTCAGTTTTCCCAGCACCAGTCATTGAAGAGGCTGTCTTTTCTCCATTGTATATTCTTGCCTCCTTTATCAAAGATAAGGTGACCATATATGTGTGGGTTTATCTCTGGTCTCTCTATCCTTTTCCATTGATCTATATATCTGATTTTGTGCCAGTACCATACTGTCTTGATTACTGTAGCTCTGTAATATAGTCTGAAGACCGGCAGCCAGATTCCTCCAGCTCCGTTTTTCTTTCTCAAGATTGCTTTGGCTATTCAGGGTCTTTTGTGTTTCCATACAAATTGTGAATTTTTTTGTTCTAGTTCTGTGAAAAATGCCATTGGTAGTTTGATAGGGATTGCATTGAATCTGTAGATTGCTTTGGGTAGTATAGTCATTTTCACAATGTTGATTCTTCCAATCCAAGAACATGGTACATCTCTCCATCTGTTTGTATCATCTTTAATTTCTTTCATCAGTGTCTTATAGTTTTCCGCACACAGGACTTTGGTCTCCTTAGGTAGGTTTATTCCTAGGTATTTTATTCTTTTTGTTGCAGTGGTAAATGCAAGTGTTTCCTCAATTTCTCTTTCAGAGTTTTCATCATTAGGGTATAGGAATGCAAGAGATTTCTGTGCATTAATTTTGTAACCTGCTACTTTACCAAATTCATTGATTAGTCCTGGTAGTTTTCTGGTAGCATCTTTAGGATTCTCTATGTATAGTATCATGTGATCTGCAAACAGTGACAGTTTTACTTCTTCTTTTCCAATTTGGATTCCTTTATTTCTTTTTCTTCTCTGATTGCTGTGGCTAAAATTTCCAAAACTGTGTTGAATAATCGTGGTGAGAGTGGGCAACCTTGTCTTGTTCCTGATCTTAGTGGAAATGCTTCCAGTTTTTCACCACTGAGGATGACGTTGGCTGTGGGTTTGTCATATATGGCCTATATTATGATGAGGTAAGTTCCCTCTATGTCTACTTTCTGGAGGGTTTTTATCATAAATGGGTGCTGTATTTTGTCAAAAGGTTTTCTGCATCTATTGAGATGATCATATGGTTTTTCTCCTTCAACTTGTTAATATGGTGTATCACATTGATTGATTTGAGGATACTGAATAATCCTTGCATTCCTGGGATAAACCCCACTTGGTCATGGTGTATGATCCTTTTAATGCGTTATTGGATTCTGTTTGCTAGTATTTTGTTGAGGATTTTTGCATCTATGTTCATCAGTGATATTGGCCTGTAGTTTTCTTTTTTTGTGACATCTTTGTCTGGTTTTGGTATCAGGGTGATGGTGGCCTCGTAGAATGAGTTTGGGAGTGTTCATCCCTCTGCTATATTTTGGAAGACTTTGAGAAGGACAGGTGTTAGCTCTTCTCTAAAGGTTTGATAGAATTTGCCTGTGAAGCCATCTGGTCCTGGGCTTTTGTTTGTTGGAAGATTTTTAATCACAGTTTCAATTTCAGTGCTTGTGATTGGTCTATTCATATTTTCTATTTCTTCCTGATTCAGTCTTGGCAGGTTGTGCACTTCTAAGAATTTGTCCATTTCTTCCAGGTTGTCCATTTTATTGGCATAGAGTTTCTTGTAGTAATCTCTCATGATCTTTTGTATTTCTGCAGTGTCAGTTGTTACTTCTCCTTTTTCATTTCTAATTCTGTTGATTTGAGTCTGGGTAATGGTATATCAATTTTGTTTATCTTCTCAGAGAACCAGCTTTTAGTTTTATTGATCTTTGCTATTGTTTCCTTCATTTCTTTTTCATTTATTTCTGATGTGATCTTTATGATTGCTTTCCTTATGCTAAATTTTGGGGGGTTTTGTTCTGCTTTCTCTGATTGCTTTAGGCGTAAGGTTAGCTTGTTTATTTGAGAATTTTCTTCTTTCTTGAGGTAGGACTGTATTGCTATAAACTTCCCTCTTAGAAGTGCTTTTGCTGCATCCCATAGGTTTAGGGCCGTCATGTTTTCATTGTCATTTATTTCTAGGTATTTTTTGATTTCATCTTTGATTTTTTCAGTGGTCTCTTGGTTACTTAGTAATGTATTGTTTAGCCTCCATTTGTTTGTATTTTTTACAGGTTTTTTCCTGTAATTGATATGTAGTCTCATAGTGTGTGGTCAGAAAAGATACTTGATACTATTTCAATTTTCTTTAATTTACCAAGGCTTGATTTGTGACCCAAGATATGATCTATCCTGGAGAATGTTACATGAGCACTTGAGAAGAAAGTGTATTCTGTTGTTTTTGGATGGAATGTCCTATAAATATCAATTAAGTCCATCGTGTTTAATGTGTCATTTAAAGCTTGTATTTCCTTATTTATTTTCATTTTGGATGAAATGAATTTTGGATGAATTCTGTCCATTGGTGAAAGTGGGGTGTTAATGTCCCCTACTATTATTGTGTTACTGTTGACTTCCCCTTTTATGGCTATTAGCATTTGCCTTATGTATTGAGGTGCTCCAATGTTGGGTGCATAAATATTTATGATTGTTGTATTTTCTTTTTGGATTGGTCCCTTCATCATTATGCAGTGTCCTTCTTTGTCTTTTGTAATAGTCTTTATTTTCAAGACTATTGTGTCTGTTATGAGAATTGCTACTCCAGATTTCTTTTGATATCCATTTGCATGGAATATCTTTTTCCATCCCCTCACTTTCAGTCTGTATGTGTCCCTAGGTCTGAAGTGGGTCTCTTGTAGACAGCATATATACGGATCTTGTTTTTGTATCCATTCAGCCAGTCTATGTCTTTTGGTTGGAGCATTTAATCCATTTACATTTAAGGTAGTTATTGATATGTATGCTACTATTACCATTTTCTTAATTGTTTTGGGTTTGTTATTGTAGGTCTTTTCCTTCTCTTGTGTTTCCTGCCTAGAGAAGTTCCTTTAGCATTTGTTGTAAAGCTGGTTTGGTGGTGCTGAATTCTCTTAGCCTTTGCTTGTCTGTAAAATTTTTAATTTCTCTGTCGAATCTGAATGAGATCCTTGCTGGGTAGAGTAATCTTAGTTGTAGGTTTTCCCCTTTCATCACTTTAAATATGTCCTGCCACTCCCTTCTGGCTTGCAGAGTTTCTGCTGAAAGATCAGCTGTTAACCTTATGGGGATTCCCTTGTATGTTATTGTTTTTCCCTTGCTGCTTTTAATACTTTTTCTTTGTATTTAATTTTTGATAGTTTGATTAATATGTGTCCTGGCATGTTTCTCCTTGGATTTATACTGTATGGGACTCTCTGTGCTTCCTGGACTTGATTAACTATTTCCTTTCCCATATTAGGGAAGTTTTCAACTATGATCTCTTCAAATATTTCCTCAGTCCCTGTCTTTTTCTCTTCTTCTTCTGGGACCCCTATAATTTGAATGTTGGTGCATTTAATGTTGTCCCAGAGGTCTCTGAGACTGTCCTTATTTCTTTTCTTTCTTTTTCTTTTTCTTTATTCTGCTCTGTGGTAGTTATTTCCACTATTTTATCTTCCAGGTCACTTATCCGTTCTTCTGCCTCAATTATTCTGCTATTGATTCCTTCTAGAGAATTTTAAATTTCACTTATTGTGTTGTTCATCATTGTTTCTTTGCTCTTTAGTTCTAGGTCCTTGTTAATCGTTTCTTGTATTTTCTCCATTCTATTTCCAGGATTTTGGATCATTTTCAAAATCATTACTCTGAAATCTTTTTCAGGTAGACTGCCTCTTTTCTCTTTGTTTGTTTGTTCTGCTGGGTTTTTACTTTGTTCCTTCATCTGCTGTGTGTTTCTTTGTCTTCTCATTTTGCTTAACTTACTGTGTTTGAGGTCTCCTTTTCGCAGGCTACAGGTTCGTAGTTCTCGTTGTTTTTGGTCTCTGCCCCAGTACGTAAGGTTGGTTCAGCGGTTGTGTAGGCTTCCTGGTGGAGGGGACTGGTGCCCGTGTTCTGCTGGATGAGGCTGGATCTTGTCTTTCTGGTGGGCAGGACCATGTCCGGTGGTGTCTGGAACTTAGTATGATTTTAGGCAGCCTCTCTGCTAATGGGTGGGGTTGTTTTCCTGTCTTGCTTGTTTTTTGGCATGGGGTGTCCAGCACTGGAGCTTGCAGTTCGTTGAGTGGAGCTGGGTCTTAGCGTTGAGACGGAGATCTCTGGGGGAGCTTTTGCTGATTGACATTACATGAGGCCAGGAGGCCTCTGGTGGTCCAATGTCCTGAACTCTGCTCCCACCTCAGAGGCTCAGGCCTGGAATCTGGCCGGTGTACCAAGACCCTGTCAGCCACACAGCAGTCAGTTTACATCTTAGCACCCAATTCCTAACAAAATCGACACTTTTTAATTCTCTCTTCCATGATTGGCTTCCAGGATCTAAAAACTTCCAACCATGTAGGAGGTCACATGGAATAGAGTGCAGCTTTACAGTTGATGTTAAATTCATGCATCAAATAATTACTATGCATTTACTATGTTCCAGTAACATAAGGCAACATAGGGGGACAAAGTAGATAACATGGAAACTGTCCACAATATGTTCCTAATCCATTGAGAGAGAAAACATTTTGAAACCAATCAAGATGTGCTTGTTTTGTTATAAATGTTGTAAGCAAATAACTATGAACACATCGCTGGGTGAGATTAGTTTTCCTTTTCAGCCTCCAAATTATAAGATTTAATAATCCTCCAAAATGTGGTAGAGTATACACAGGTTTAAAGTTGGAGAGCTCTGGATTAACATTTCACTTTTGTCACTTTTTAAAATGTGAATTAGCTATGTTATTTAACCTCTTGGAGTCTATTTCCTCATCCTTAAAATGCATATAAGCATTGAACCTTGTCGATAAGACTATGCTTAGCCCAGTGCCCTATACCTGGTAAATTCTTAGTGAAATGAGTATATAGTGATTTAAAAGAAGAGGTAAAGGAGACTTCTGGCCCTTGTTTTGTTGCATTGTATTTTAAGAGGTCAACCTCTATTGAAACTATGTATAAAATAGATAACTAGGGGCTTCGCTGGTGGCACAGTGGTTGAGAGTCCACCTGCCGATGCAGGGGACACGGGTTCGTGCCCCGGTCTGGGAAGATCCCACATGCCGCGGAGCGGCTGGGCCCATGAGCCATGGCTGCTGAGCCTGTGCATCCGGAGCTTGTGCTCCACAACGGGAGAGGCCACAACAGTGAGAGGCCCGCGTACCGCAAAAAAAAAAAAAAAAAAAAAAAAGATAACTAATGAGAACCTACTATATAGAACAGGGAACTCTACTCAATGCTCCCTGGTGACCTAAATGAGAAGGAAATCAAAAAAGAGAGGATATATGTATACATATAGCTGATTCAGTTTGCTGTACCGTATAAACTAACACAATATTGTAAAGCAACTATACTTCATTAAAAAAATAATTAAAAAAAAAGAGGTCAACCTGAATCTTGCAAAGCCATCTGTATATCCTCTTGTTCAATAAATGCCTCTGTTATCCATCACACTCTCATCACTTGTGACCAGGTGTGTATTTGGACCCTCTCTTTATTTTAGCAGCGAATTCTTAGAATGTTCCCAGTGTCCATCTGGCATTAATCCTAGGAAATGACAGATACTTAGACCAAATTATGCAAGATTGAAAGTTCCATTTGTTCAGCTATTAAACCAATGAAATGACATTTTGTCAAGAAAAAAACAAACAAAGAAACAAAAAAAAACCATGTTCAGTAAGGCAAAGATCTGTGTAAGATAAACATCTTTTCTCTCTGTCCAGGGAGAATAAAAGTAGTAGCTTCATGTCATCAATATTTGAAGATGCTTTGAAATGTGTTTAAGTTAGAAATATAGACAACATCTGAAATTGTATTTTCTTCTCTAACTTATCCTTTTAATTCTTATTTAAAATCCTTGTCTCCTAACAGCTGTTGAAACAAAGAACAAAGGATTTGCTTTGATTTAAATATATTATATATTCCTAATTCCCCTCCCAATCTCAAAATGAGTTCAGTAATACAATATGCTAAATGTAAGAAAAAAATGCTCTAAATTTTTGGGACAAGGTGAGCCAAAATATCTGTTTTAGGTCGTCACCTATTCTTATTTAAAGAATAAGGCCCTGAGGCCAAAAAAAAAAAAAAAGACTCTCCATTGATGTTGTTTCACATTCCCTCTACCTACAGCTCAGAGGGCAGGTAAGATTTATTTAAGGTCATTTCAGAGTATCATATTAGGGCATATCATAAGGATAGTGTTTTTTTAATGCAAATTCTAGGATGTTCTTCCATATGGAGAACATTGAGTGAAACTGGGCTTTGATCATTGTCTGATTTCTGCTTCTTGACTCTCCCAGTTACTCAACATCAGATACATGGAGATGATATATGAGAGAGGAGAGAGAGACTATAATTCTTAATCATTCTTCTATAGCCTCTCCCCAGGTGAGGAAGAATTGGAGGGATTTGGGCTGGAGGACAGAGAGGCAACATGCAGACATGTTTAGAATCAGCCCTTCCCTTGGACCCAGATGTATTTCCTTGAGTCTTAGCCTTAGCTCTCTCCCTTCCTGTGGAGAGAAATACCCAGCAACTATACAGGGGATCCTAATGTACCAGACTGAGATGAGTTTACCCTGGACTCAAGCTGGTGCCTTGTTATTTCAATTACCCCATCTGCCATTTCATATTGAAACTATGTTCTTGTGTTCCATCTCCTAGTATAAAGGTCATGAACTGTGCTTGTCAACTCTGTGTCCACTGGGCATTGAACCAGGTCAGGCATGTGGTGGGTACCTGGTAAATATTTGTTGAACATGTGAACAGATGCATGCATCCATCCATGCCTGGATGGATAAATCAACGGTGGAATTTAGAAGATAACAAAGTATGCATTAGTAAGTATTAGTCATGCACAAACTATGTTGTTCTTGCATATAAATAGGTGTTCCAGGGAAGAAACAATATTGCAACAATTATAATTTTCTAACATTTTCCACTTGCATTATTATCACTAGTAATACCACTACTTCTACTACTATTTATCCTTAGAACTTATAGATACCAGGTACCAGATAGTTTATAGTAAAGACAGAAAGTGCCCCTATGATTCCATCCTATTTGAAATGTTTGTACAGAAACAGAGTACTAAGAATATGGAAGCATATGTAGTTCTTTATAACGGTGAAATTCCCTCTTTTGCCAGAACTGCTAAGGTTTGGCCTACGGAATATCATTTTGTTAATGGCAACTGTTATCAGCAATCGATAAATGTATAACACTCAGAAGCATTGGAGGGTAAAATTGCAAACTCAATGTCTAAACACACAGAAAAATTATTATCTCATTACTGGTCATGTCAGTTTTGTGCACATTATTTTTAATTATTTGTATTTTTTTCCCAGGGACAACAAAAAAGATTCTGCTGCAATGGAAATCACTGTAATATGATAACACTCTTGTGTTTTCCTTGTGGGTTTTTTTTTAACCTTTTGAACTGCAAAGCTATTGCCATAATGTACGATAGCAAGAGGCTCCTAGGACTTGCATCCCTGACGTCATGCTTCCCCTTGGACAGGCGCAGGACACTGTATCTGAAGCAGTTCTATTTATCTGGAAATAGGAGTAGAAGGAGTCACAAGCAACTCCAAAGTTCTTGTATCTCACTCAGTTAACTAGGAGTAGAAGTTTTCAGTCAATGTCAAAGTGGTAGTGCTCTGCAAGGGCAATTAAATGTCATTTAAAATCAAAAGACTCAAATATGATTCTTTTTACTACTATTTGTTGAGATCATGATTTCCTTAAACCTTACTCTCTTCCTTTATAATATTAGTTGATAATAAATTTTACCATACAACGTGTCTGTAGGAAACAGGTGAAAGAATATATTTAGTACTGTCAATGTTTAGTGAGATTGATATCTCATTCTACATATGCCATAGTTAACTAGTTCCCTTGTATCTGTTATTCTATAGCCTTATTGATGATGCTTAAAAGAAAAAAAAAGAGATCATGTATCTGGTTTAAAAGCAGTAGGGAAATGTAGTCCAATAGTTTCCTTCTTTTATCCTTATCCTGCTACCAGAAGCAACTCTCCCGCCCAACAATTTTTATTTTTTAGTTCATTTAGCTTTTTATATTGGTATTTACCTCCACACATCTAAATAATACATGCACCCTGTTATTTTCCAACTAGTCAAATTTTTTTTCCTCTTATTTTAGATGTGGATTGAGTTCTTTCACACTTCTGCCCTTTCTCCCTTCTACCATATAAATTATGTCTCAATTTTCAGATACATATTTCATTGTATTGCTATATCTATATAAATAGTATTCATTACTGAGCCAAGAAATATATTGACTTAATTGTCTGTTTTGAACAACTGTTTTTGTTTTGATTATTAATAACTGTCTCATTTTTAAAACTATTTTTCTGTAAAAATCCAAGTGTTTTTACATTTTCCCAGGGCTCTTTAAAAATGCCTTTCAATACAATTCATTAAACAGTCAAGAAGGCAGACAATTTATTCATGTTTTTTTTTTTCTTTTTTGTTTTCCCTGAAGATCTCCATCTAGATGCCCATGGTCCCCTGCCTCAGCCTACACTGGTTGCTTCCCAGACCTACTGTGCAGCTGCCATCTTGGAATTCCCCCTCCTTTCTCTTCAACATTGGTTTTTCTCATCAGACAATCCCCTTGTATTTATTTTTCCTCAGTATATTTCCTAATTTTGGAAGAGTTAATCCTTCAATAAGTTCTTGAAAACTGTGCATGACATGGAAAAGGAATGTGTTGTAAACTTAAAATTAAGTTGAGTGAGAAGCTATGCCCCTGAGAGGATACAGATGAAGTGTAAATGATGGTGTTCTACTTGAAGAATGGAAAGGGACTCTCTGAGCATCCAGTCCACACTTCTCATTAGATCACAAGGGGAGAATGATCAAAAGGAAGTTAGTAGCAAAACCAGAACTACAACTGCCAACCCCCAATTAACAGCCAAGTTTTTCACACACACACTGTCAGGGTGTGTGCTCCATAACTTTTGTGCTTTTTTCAGTGTTCAGTCCTTGCAAAGATACTGTGCTATGTGCCTTGCTGTGACTATAACAATTTTACAGGTGAAGAAATGGGGAAAAGAATAACATAAATTGATCAAACTGTACAATTAGTAAGTAGCAGATTAAGACTTCCAAAAATGCACACACACACACACACACACACACACACAGAGATGAGATCTGCATTTAAATATTTACTGTTTTTAAAAGCCCATTTCTATTCATGAGCTTAAAACATAAAAATTAAGTAACCAAGGACATCTTTTTAAATGTTTCATGAGTTTCCCATTGTTCAAAATTGGTAATAGTACTAGTGACACTGTGTGATTACTGCTGAGCTCAGAAGCTCAGCTTTCTCTAAAGGTCAGCTAGAAAGGGCAAAGCTGATTCCATGCACGCAATGCTTGTGCAGGAGGATACTAGTGATGGCTTTCTGAATTGTTTCTCTCCTTAAATGAGCCAGTGTTCAAGGTACTTCAAATTCCTAATCTGTCTCCTTTTTTAAAGCCACATTGAGTACAATAAAATTTTTTTTACAATTTAAGGTGAATAGTATTGTCCCTATAAAGCTGAAACATTAACATAATAGTTATTGGAATTTCCTGAGCAATGTTGATACAGTATGAACATTACCTGGTGAAATAAAAATACATTAAGGAGTAGAAACTAAATTCATTTTCATTTGTTCAACAAATATATCCTGAATGTCTTCATGCCTGCCAACCTTGTTGATATCCAGCTACACAGATGAGCAAGCTACACCCTGTCTTTAAAGGCAGGAAACAATTACAAAACAAATGTTTAAGCCAATTACAAAACAAATGTTTAAGCCAATAACTTAAATGCATTGTGAGAATTATGATAATTGGTTTATAAAGCACCATGTGATAGAGAACAATATCCAATATGTACAACTAGGAAGTACAAAATAGGAATAAAGAATAATTTACACAGTTTAGTTTGATTAACAAATTGAAGGATAATCACTTAAATGTATTTGCTTAGATTATTTCTCTTGGGTTTACAGGAAGCTGTTGAAAGATTGCCTCTGGAATATGGATTAAGGACTTTGGGATAAGAGATTTGCTTTTCATTATGTATAATTTTATGCCAATTGCTAAAAAGCACCATTTGCCTAAGATGAAAGATGGACATTTAAGTTAGTTTTAGGGATTCAAGAAGTCTTTGTAGAATATGTGTCACCTGAATTCAGTTGTCATACATGAAGAAGAGTAACAAGGTAATGAAGTACAGAAGGGTTTTCGAGATAATGGGAACAATATGGCATAAATGTCAGAAGTGGGAAATATTAGTCTTACTTTATTACCAGGGGATGAGGCAAGTCCTGGTGAGAGTGAAGCAGCCGTGAGAACCAGAGCTGCATTGGGAAAGCTTTCCGTATTCTGTTAAGACCTTGCAGTTCATGATGAAGAACTGAAAACTGCACGCTCGGGGACGGCAGTACTCACCAGGAAAGACTTCCACTGATTCAAAAGAGTAATTAATTTTTCCAGGAAATTCACTTTGTAAGAAGTTCTGTATGTGGTAATGCCTTTTTAGGATTAAAACACATATATTATATTATGGTGTTTGTTAGTAGAATAATTTGACTTCATTTTCAGTCATATGATAGACTAGATTCCTGAAAAACTAAACACTCCAGCATTCTTAAAATATTAGAAAAACATAACAAAAATGCACTGAATTGCTTAGTTGAATTTACTAGAAATTAAGGGAAATCCCCAAGGGCCAAACTTTCAGCAGAAGCTGAAAAACACAGTGGCATGCTGCCTTTGATACTTTAGCTATCCTGCGGGCATTAGTCAATTCTGATCCAATAAGTCTCAAGGGAGAAATGGACAAAACAATGGACCAGACAAGGTCAAGTATTAACACTGAGACACTTTAAGGGTTAAAACTTCAGTGAAGAACAAACAAAAATGTGTGTGTGTGTGTGTGTGTATGTGTGTGTGTGTATGTGTTTGACTCAGGGCTCTGGGAATAAAACAACAAAATTCTTCCCTGAGAAGTAACTCCATCAGGTTTTCCCTTGCTACTTATCTGTGGGGAGGGCATCAGAAGGAGGATGAAAAGAGAATGAACATATACTGCAGAGTCTGTAAGTGGCCATTGAAACCTAGGGATTGCGTGAAACACCTCAGGCCTGTCTCTACCAGTTGGGTCAATAAGCATAGGGTACATGCCAGCCAACTGATTTTCACAAATTGCATATGTGATACTAAGAGAAGAATGAGAACCACCCCCAAATATATTGCTTTTGAAACAAGCTGTGTTTCTATTGCTCACTTCCAATAAAATCTCCTTGCCTGAGTCTGTAAGTTTGTACATTTTCTGCCACCCTGTTAATCCATGTCTCCAATAAATTTATATCACTGGTTTCTGGGACTTTAAGCAGAATTATAAATGGTCTCTGAGATTTTGAATTTTTTAGATATCAGTATATAGCACAAATTAAAATGTGGGAAGAGAAAGAGTGGGTGCACCTGATTTCTATTTGAGGTAAGTAAGGAAACATAGCACATGTAACATTTTTGATGGTGAACATTGAGATTCGTTTCCAGATAAAGGATAGGTTATTTTTTTCTTTGTGTCTTCCATTTTACTTATTTATTTTTATTACATTTATTTATTTAGGCCTGGATTTAAAAAAATATTTTTAATGTTTATTATTATTATTATTATTTGGCCACACCATGTGGCATGTGGGATCTTAGTTCCCTGACCAGGTATCCAACCCTTGCCCCCTGCAGTGGAAGCATGGAGCCCTAACCACTGAACCGCCAGGGAATTCCCTATTTAGGCCTTGATGTTTATAAATACTGAAGTTCATTGATATGACTTTGTATTCTCCCTCAGTCATCATCATTGATTTCTCCTGCTTTTCATTAAAAGGCTTTGCAGTTATTGTAAATCACAGTTGCTCCATGCAGGCAGTGCCCTACTAAAACTGGCAATGTACTTTTCTTAAGATAAGGAAGAAGTTCTTGAGGACCTGATGACACCTTATTTAATCAGGGTACACCAAATGCAGGGACCATTCAACTTCTTGGGTTTCTGCTTTACAAGGTGTCATGTTTACTACTCCCAATCATATGTGTCTCCTGTAATGAGGAAACCAGTATGCAAAACGATGTCTTATGATGCAAATGTTATGTGCCTCTTATACCTGTAAGTTTCTCTTAATCATTCAAGTATGTTCTTTCATACATAATGCAAGGCTCTCAAATACACATTTTGGTCAAACCACCATGAGAAACAAAAAATCTGATTCCAGCCAGATCTGCTTGATACCTTTCTGATATTTCATTCTGCTACATATCCAAAAGAAAGGAAAACAGGATGTTGAAAAGATATTTGCACACCCATGTTCATTGCAACATTGTAAACAACAGCCAAGAAGTGGAAGCAACTCCAATATCCATAGTGGGATGGCTGGATAAACAAGAGGTGTTATACACATACAATGAAATATTATTCACTCTTAAAAGAAAAAAAAAAGACATCCTATGGTGTCACATGCTATAACACTGATGAACCTTGAGGGCATTATGCTGAGTGAAATATACCAGTTCATAAAGAGACAAATAAATACCATATGATTCCACTTATATGAGATATCTAGAGTTTTCACAATCATGGAAACTGATATTTTAGGTCAAAAATGTCAAAACTGGGCTTCCCTGGTGGTGCAGTGGTTGAGAGTCCGCCTGCCGATGCAGGGGACACAGGTTCGTGCCCCGGTCCTGGAGGATCCCACATGCCGTGGAGCGGCTGGGCCCGTGAGCCATGGCCGCTGAGCCTGCGTGTCCGGAGCCTGTGCTCCGCGGCGGGAGAGGCCACAGCAGTGAGAGGCCCGCGTACCGCAAAAAAAAAAAAAAAAAAGTCAAAACTTCTGAGTAGTTACATGTCAAATTCCTGATATCTTTTTCTTTATTTGGCATTTGCAGATTAGGAAAAGTGAGAACTAACATTTAATCAACAACTACTAGATGCCATATACTCTGGTCAGTAATTGTCCTACATGTTTATTGTTTTTTTCTGAACAAAGGCACACCTTTTTAGAGTTGGGGAAATGGAAGATTACCTAAAATTGATGATGTTCTAGTATCATATGGTGGTCAGTGGATAAAAAAATGATGGAGTCAAGATACCAAGTCTAACTCTCTCCAGTAGAAATGTGCTAACAAGAAATTGACAGGCCTAAAATAGGCAGAAATTGGAGCCCAGAACCCAGCTGAGTTCCACACTAATTGCTCAGATCTGATCCAAAGATAACAGTGTGGAGAATGGAGAGTAGAGCTTGGATATTTGCTAGGG
This sequence comes from Hyperoodon ampullatus, assembly GCF_949752795.1. NCBI lineage: Eukaryota > Metazoa > Chordata > Mammalia > Artiodactyla > Ziphiidae > Hyperoodon > Hyperoodon ampullatus. The sequence continues at coordinate 22,805,787 of NC_136931.1, read as the reverse complement.
AAAGAAATCATCCTACTCCCTACTCCCCTGAAGCAAAGAAACCCATTTACAAGTCCAGACAGGGTAACTAAAATCCAATTCCCAAGTTATTCAGAATAGGGTGAAAGAGAGAAGTAGAGTTAAGCACCATGCCAAAAGTCACAAATTAAGGACACATGCCCCAGCTGGGTATACCCCCAAGTCATGGAGCAGAAGCTGTAAGAAACTTCTGAAATCTACTGGGTTCTGCACCCAGTTCTGTTTACATAATATGAGTATTATTTACTCATATTATTTACATTATTTACTCATATTATTTACCCACATCCAAAGTGGGCCATTTCTGACAGTGAAAAAGGGCCCTATTAATAATTAGACTTGGGGGTAAAAACTCATAAACCAGGCCTGTTCCAGCAAAGTTCAATATGTGTTGATCATACATGTGTAACACTAGGCCACGCCTTGGAGGGCTTCAGAGCTTGTTCTGATGCCAATTAATATCCCTCCACATTTTGCCAGTTTCTCAGGTCATATTTGCTCCTAGAATTGTGTCCTGTAATGCCCTAGACAAACTTGGAAAGCTTGTTTCCCCAAAGGCCAACATTTCTACATGCTCTAAATTATTTTCTATCAAAAAGGAAGTAGGCTTTCTTGCCAAATAACTAGGATGAAAAGCATGAACCCTCTATCACTGGGGGAAAATGAGAACTTACAGAAATAGAATAATTTATTTCATGCATAAAGCCAACAAATTAGTTCCAAAGGCATATGAAAAATCCGTGCAGAGCTCCTATAATCTCAGAGACAGATCCTCACCATCCACAGAAAACTTTAGCATAAGGGATGACAAAACAGACCCAAGATTCCCAGTTGTGTCTTTCCCTTTCACAAATTAACATTTCATAATATTAACTCTACCATGGTTCTGCTGAGGAAATCTTCTGACAGGTGCTTCTTTAAGGCTGGCAAATGAAAACTACTGTTTTCTGTCCCTAAAAAGTTCTAAGGAGGAAACAAGTGAAGGAGCTGGAATGATCAATCTCCATTCACCACTTGGCTCCCAAAATTTGAGCTAGTCTCTCAGCCATCACTTTGGTTATATACATTTCCCGTTTGATCCAAGTTTGGTAAATGTTTGTCTGGGAATTAAATAATTTCAGTGCAGCAATAATGTTCCATTTTTGTGAGCCCAGAGTATATAATCACTAATGAGAGCCGTCAACAACACAAAATGACTACAATGAATCATATTTTCAGACATAAAAAAAAAAAAGCTCTGATGTCGTGGATAACTGCTGTATCTCTATCATCAGAAAATGCAGAATTCCTTTTGGAGTTCTAAAACACTGAATGTAGTTTTCATAGCTCCATCACTACTTTGAAGTATTTTAGGAAGCAGGGGACCCCTGATTTTAATAACCTGTTGAGACCAATGTCTTCTTTTGAGAGATAAAAGAAGTGAATTTCAGGGAGCAAAGGAATAGTCTCACTCGATGTCAGGCTCCTAGTAAGGATCAGAGTCAGAACTGGAGGCTGGGTCAGGCTGAGTCCCTGGTACTTTGCATTCGTATCAGCCTTTTCGCCCTCATAATGGTCTTTGTCACTCTGATACCTGCCAGTATTTCTTATTTTAGTATCACTGTTTTTCTTCTAAATATGCAATCCTTTAATCTATTGAGTCTCATATGGTAATACTGACCTTCTTTGGGCCTCTGTATCATCTGGCCTTAGTTTTTCTGTGTGTATTATGTTGGCCTCTTTTTACCCTTTATTTATAAATGCATTTATATAGTTTAACCTTTGACAACATGCCTGTTAAATACAGCAGGCTTAAGAAAATGTCTCTGTTCTTTCTTATTTCCCTTTACATTTCCCTATATCTATAAACTTAGAATAAAAGCTATTAAGTGCAAAAAATTTTTTTAATGAAATAGTAGCCGAAGAATAGATGTTTTTAAGCCCTGTCGTAACACTACAATGGTCAAGTCCACATTTTAAAGACAGTAAAACTGAGAGTCATATAGGAGATGCTTTAGAAATACTCCCTGGATTTTGGCAAGTCTTCTAGCTGGTTTCTTGGCCAGCAGCCAGTATCTCTTCCATTTCATTTCCATCCAACTGCTGAATTGATCTTCCTAAAATGCAAAATGCATCATTTCATTTACTAGTCTAAATGCCTTCTGTGACTTCTTATTGCTCAGAGAAGAAAAGATGAATTTACTAACTTTGAGGTTCTTCTATACTCTGCCTTGCTCTTACCTTTCTACTCTTGCTGCCTGTCTCTGGCCCCTGACAAATACACAGATGATGCTTCAGGAAAAAAAAAAAATCCCAATATACACCATGACTCCCTCAGTGACTCTGCACACACTATTTCTTCTGCCTCAAATTTATCTCATTTTTTGACTAAGAATTTTTTTTCACTCTGTGAGATCAAATTCAGATTTTAAAAATTCTAAGTCTTCTCCAGTTATGTATTCTTCCTTTCCCTAGTCATACATTCACTCAAAAAACATTGTGTGTTTTCTAGGCCCCAGACCCTCTTTGAGAGGTCAGAGAGAACATGCTGAGAAACACAGAAAAATTCTCTCCCCTCATGACACATTCTAGAGCATAGAAAAAATAGAAAATGAACAAATAAATAAGCAATATATTTTAAAATAGTGACAAGTGCAATGAAAAAGTAACAGCAGGATAAGAGTCAAAAATACCAGGGAAGAGTGAGGAGTACCATAAACTTGATTGTTAAGGAGATGTCTCTTAGGAAATGATCCTTGAATGAGCAAATGGAGATGAATTGTACGGGCAGAGGTTCAAATATATAGAAAAAAATACAAAGGATCTAAGTGTGGCCAAGTTTGTTAAGCTAATGAACAATGACAGAAAGAAGAATATTTTGATTAGAATGTGGTAAGCCAATGGAAACTGATATCTTGCTCTCCAGGAGGTAAAAAAATATGTATCGGTACACGTTCCTCCTTCAGTGTTCTTATAACTATTTTATATAATATTATTAAACTATTTTTCATATTTATTTTGCTTTGAATGCTTAAATATCTAAGTCCCCTATTAGATTGGGAGATAAAAGTATAGTTATAGTTCACAAGAGTATAGTTTATACATTTTATATTATTCTTCTGCACCTAGAATGGCCTGAGAAAACACATAGGGTGTGTAGACTAATCTATTCATTCATTTATGTATTTCTTTTTCCATAATTGTTTATTGAGAGCCCAACAGATAGCAGGTACCATGTAAAGACACCAGAAATAAACTGATGAGTGAAGGTTATCACAGTCCCTGCCTTAATTATTGAATTTACAATTTTATAGGAGACTCACCAAATAACTACACTGATTAATATAAAATTAAAATCACAGTAGGTAACATAAAGAAGATATATGTCATAGTCAGACAATCAGGGACAATATCTCTGAAGAGATGGAGTCTAGGCTACAACCTAAAGGATGAACAGGGGCTTATTACATGAAAGTTGGGGCTGAAAGAAGAACTTAAATAAAGGCTAGATGTGGAGGACAAGATTCAAGGCACTGAAAGAGAGCTAGCTTTGCATACCATGTAAAGGATTTTGGCTTTTACCCTAAGAACAATGGTAAGTCATTTGTTTCATCTCAAGTAACTACCCAAGTATTAACTAATTCAGCTTAGTGAGGGCCCACTTTATGGCAAATCTGTCTTAATGTCCTTACCCTCTTCTACAACCATAAGATATTTAAAAATAACGAGTCAAAGTGATCTCCTTGACTAGAACATGGCATAAATGGCCTTCCCTACTGGATTGCTGTTTGCTTTCCCAGGATGACTGTCCATCTGCTCTCATCTATGGAGAGAGTTCATGTGTTCATGTCACTCGTGGCTTTTATTGTCCCCAAATATGAATGATATCACTTGTCTTTGTACCTTTGAACCTCTGTGCATTCGTGCTGCCACACATGAATGAATTCTTGATGGGAGGAACAATACCCTGGCTTACAACAAGAGATCAGGAATCTTTTGAAGGGTCATGTGTACAGGATTTATGATCTGAGGTTATCAATGACCATCGGATATCTGTCTTGCCCAACAAGAAATTATTACTAGTCTAGGTCTGGATACAAGGCTTTGTGATACATCTGCAAGGTTTTCTCCTTCATTTTTAAAATTTTTTGATAAAACTGGCATAAACAGGAAATGCATGATGCCTGCCAATCATAATTAAAAGTTATGATCCTGCTAGTGTCTTAGTAACAGGACTCAAGGTTTGGAAGACTGTCTATCTCTAGCGCAAGTCAGCCTACATCTTGCATACAGTTTATATAGCCAGACATACACAAAGCCTCTAAGAAATAATTTAAATATATTGCAAGAAAAAAAAGATGAAAATGAATCAAGAATAATGTCACATACTGGGCACAATGTTCTAGTTTTATTATGGCAATAGTCAGGACTTCTCCACAAGATGTGGTTGTTTTATTAGACCCTGCTGACCACTAACTGACAAAACTAGAGAAATGCCCATGGAAAAATACAAGCAAAAAAAGAAGAGGCAAAAAGAAAGAAAAATCACAGAATATATCCTTTTGATTTGTCTTTCCTTTTGTCTGAGCACAGACAGATTTTTCATTTGTTAGAAGCTGTACACGTGAGGAGTAGAATCCTGCATGTCTTTATTTATTCATTACAATGGGGTTTTGCAGCCTTGGAACTACTGACATTTGGGGCCAAATAATTTGTTGTTGGGGGCTGCCCTGTGCATAGTATCATTTTTAGCAGCATCTCTAACCACCACCCAATAGATGCCACTAGCATCCTTCTGCCCCCTAGTTGTGACAATCAAAAAGGTCTTCATACATTGCCAAATGTTCCCTGGGGTCAACAGGAAGAACCACTACATTACAAAACAAATTAGGGGTCTGATGTGAACAAAGAAATGTACTAAATAATTCATTTTCCCATATTCTCTATGCCTTTATCTTTGTATCTATGTATGAAGCATGGAGACTGTGTATGTGTATCTCGCAGATGCAATTCTTACATTATCTCATTCAATCCTCCCAAATATTCTTTAAGCAGAATGCATCCTCCTACATTCAATTCATGCTGAAACTAAGGTTCAGAGAAATTAAGTAACTTGGTTAAATATAAACTATAATAGGAAGAGTCAAGATAAAACTCAATACTCTCATATGAAACTCCAACAAACTATGAACATTTTGATTAAATATAATCAAATGTGATATCTAAGTTTTACAACTTTTTTACAACTTATCCTTTTACATTCCAAGTCAACTCTACACACAGTAAAAGTCTCTCATGCACATAAAGTATTGAATATATTTTTCAAGCTCTTTCAGGTTATGCTTTCCTTATAAACCTCAAAACAACCCTGTAACAGCATAGCAGGGGTTCTTATGCTCATTTTATAGCTGTAGAAACTGAGGGTCAGGAACGTTAAATGACTTACCTAAGAACTTATAGTTTGTATGCGACAGAAACTGGATTCATCTAATATATACATATGCACATATATACATATGTGTGGATATCTGTCTGAATATTTTGACAACTGGACAGGTCTCTACATATTAATTTTGAGCTCATTTCATAGCATCCCAGGATTCCAGGAAAGGGTAAAGGAATTTTTTGTTCTTCTTTACCTAGTAAGCATCAGAACTGTATTTGCTCATACACTTTTCTCTTAAACTTAGATTTCTCATTTCTTGATCATAGGGGAGGGAGGGAATATGATTATCTTTGCTTCAATATAAATCATATTAAATGACCACAAATATACACAAATTCTAATCTAGAATTGAACATCATGGAGATGATAGAGGAGTATGGAGAAGAAGTGGGAGAAAAGTGTTGGGGTGAAGGATGAAAATAATCGACTAAGTATAATCTAGTAAGATTGGAAGGTTAACATTGAAGTCTATGGGGGATATAGCCAGACCCTTGGGTGGGATACATGAGAGGAACTTCCATGGTTTGGCTCTAGAACGAATCCATTTGGCAGTATAAATCAAGGGAAAATTCAGAAACCAAAGAGTTTTCTTGGAGAAATATGCAGAAGTATTTAAATGGGAAAAGTCCAAGAAGGTTAACTAGGAGATTTACTGCAGGAGTACAAGCATGTAATGATCAATGGAGGGACAGACTGAAATAATCCAAAATTTTACTTTTTTCGCCTGAATTTTCAATCATTATTCAGTATTGTACCTTGAAGTTTACTGGGTACAACTACTTCACGTTTTAGGGAAGACTCTTCTATAAATGTCACTTAGTTGAAGGTGGTCAATGATACTGTTCCAATCATCTATATCCTTACTGGTTTTCTATTTGTTCTATCAAATACTGAGAGAGCAGTATGGGGATCTCTGATTATATTGTAGATTTGTCTATTTCTCTGTATAGCTTTATAATTTTTGATTCATGTATTTCAAAGCTCTGTTATTAGGTGTATAAATGTTTAGCAAAGAATTGGCTCCTTTATAATTATGAAATGAACTTCAGAACGTTTGCTCTGAAATTTGATTTTAATATTATATAATAATAATTAACATTAATATCCACCTTTCCTTTGGTTAGTGTTAGAATGGTATGTCTTTTTCTATTCTTTTATTTTAACCTATTTGTGTCCTTATAAAGAGTATTTCTTGCAGCCAGCATATAGTTGGGTCTTGTTTTTAACCTATGGGCTATTTATTGTTTGCATTTAATTTAAATATTTATATGATTAATTTTATATCTATCAATTTTTATTACTTCTTTTTGTATATGCCCCCTCTGTTTAGGGTTCCTTTTCCCCTCTTTTTCTGCCTTCTTTTGGATTAATGCAATTTTTTTTTTCTGATTCCATTCTATCTCCATTTGGGGAGCTTATTAGCTATAACTCTTTGTTTTGTTATTTTAGTGGTTTCTTTTGGGTTTATAGCATCCATCCTAACCTTTCAAACATCTATCTTCTAGTGATATACCACTTCACGTCTAACATAAGAAACTTATAGTAGTATACTTATATTTCTCCCCTCCTGAAATTTGTGTTCTTGTTGTCATGTAATTTGCTTCTATATGTTATTATTTTTGTCTAAACAGTCAATTGTGTTTTAAAGAGATTTAAATAAAAGGGAACTAGCTTGTATTTTTACCCACGTAGCTATCATTTCCAGTGTTCTTTGTTCCTTTGGCTAGAGGTAGATTTCCAAATGGTACAATTTTCTTCTCTCTGAAGGACATCTTTATAACGTTTCTTAGAATGTGAGCCTGTTGGTGATTAATTCTTTCAGCTTTTTTATGTCGGAAAAAGTATTTCTATTTTTATGGATTTTTTGCTGGAATAGAATTCTAGGTTATCTTTGTGTGTGTGTGTGTGTGTGCGCGCACGCACAATGTGTGCTTTTAAGATTTTCTCTTATAACTGGTTTTGAGAAATTTGACTATGATCTGCCTTGGTGTTACACTTGGAGTTTATTGAGCTTCTTGGATCTGTGCATTTTTAATTTTAATCAAATTTTGAAATTAGTCAGCCATTATTTTTTAAAATACATTTTTTTCTGTATACTGTCCGATTTCCAGAATAATAACTGCATGTATATTAGGTTAGTTTAACTTATCTCACAACTCACTGGTAATTTTTTTTTAAATTCTGTTTCTCTGTTTTCTTTTTTAAGAATAATTGTTATTGCTATGTCTTCAAATTCACTGTTCATTTTTTCTGAAATATCTAATCTTCATCTACGGCCATACCACCCTGAATGCACCCAATCTTGTCTGAAATAGCTAATCTTCCATAACTTCCAGCCACTGTATGTTTCTCCTCAGACATAATTTTCATCTGTAGAAATTTGATTTATCTTTTTTATATCTTTAATATCTCCACCTATCTTTGGGTTCATATAAAGTACAGTTATAATAACCATCTTCATGTTCTTCCCAGCTAAATCTAATACTTATGTTAATTCTGGATCTCTTTCAATTAATTTATTTATCTTCTAATTATAGATTTCCTCTTTTTTTTGCATGCCTGATAATCTTATTGTATACTAAACATGGTGGATTTTACTTTGTTGAGTGCTGGATGTTTCTCTATTCCCATATATATTATTAAGCCTAATTCTTAACATAGAATTAGGCTTAATAATAGTTCAGAAACTTGGAATCAGTTTGGTCCTTCTGGGTCTTACTTTTATTATTTCTTATGTGGAACTAGTCAATGCTCAGTGTAAGGCTATTTCCCTGTGTATTGTAGCCAATGCTCCATGAATTATAAAGATTCCCAATCTGGCTGCTGGGAACAAGCACTACTCTAAACCTCTATAAATGCCAGGCTCTGTTAACTTTTATCTTTCTGGGTGGTCATTTCCCAGTTTCAGGTGGTCTCCTCTTGTGCGTGTGCTGATACATATTGGGGACCCTTGCAGATATGTGTACTTTTCTCTGTATGTAGCTCTCTCATCAGTTGCCCTGTCCTGTGAACTTTATCCATCACCAAATCCTATATTCTCCATCCTGCCTCTTCAATTCAAGGAGACAGCTGCGTGCTGTCTGGGTTTTATTGCCTGCACTGTTGTCTGGAAAGTTTCTCAAGGCAATAAGCTCGGCCAACAGCAGGGCTTTCTTGTTTGCTTGCCAACACTCAGGCCTGATGCATTTATTGTTTGATGTCCTATGTCTTGAAAAACTTTTATTTCAACTATTTTATTTGTTTTATGATTGTTCCAGGTCAAAAGTAAATTCAGTACCTGTTATATCATCTTTTAAAGATTATTTTTAATTTTTCTTTTTTTTTTTTTGTTGGTTGAGTTGGGTCTTCCTTGCTGTGTGCAGGCTTTCTTTAGATGTGGTGAGCGGGGGCTACTCTTCGTTGTGGTGTGTGGGCTTCTCATTGCAGTGGCTTCTTTCTTGTTGTGGCACACAGGCCCTAGAGCGTGCTGGCTTCAGTAGTTGTGGCACATGGGCTTAGTTGCTCTGTGGCATGTGGGATCTTCCCAGACCAGGGCTTGAACCTGTGTCCCCTGCCTTGGCAGGCGGATTCTTAACCACTGAGCCACCAGTAGTCCTTGTTATATCATCTTTATTAGAAGCAGAAGTATCATCCGTCAGTTTCAGGTTCAAATGTCACCACTTCCGATAAGTCTTGCTATGAACTTTCCTTTTTTGTTTGCCTCGTCACCATCTATTCCATCCCTTCTATAATTCCTTCTATAATATCCTTCCTTCTATAATATCGACTCTCCCAATTTGTAATCATTTTAAAATTATTTGTTAAAATAATAAAATACTTGTTCTCTTTTTCCTCTCTTGACTACACAATTTCATTTATCACAGCATGGACTTCTAGAATCCCAGAAATTATGTGCATGGCACATAATAAATGCCCCTTAAATATTGGTTGAATAAATGAATACATCTCAATCATGTTTTTCTCTCTCTGACTTGTATTTGCCTATCTTATTATTTAAAATTTAACATTCTATGCGTGCACTGTACACTGAGGAATTTTTCTGAGCAGAACACTGGGTTAAACAAAGAGGCAAATAGCATTTCCCTGGGCCTCTTCTTTGCAACAGAGTCACCCAGCTGGCAGATCTGCATTCAGAAGCAGGGTACAAAACTGAATACTTGTCCCTGGAAAGCTTTCTAGGTGTATACTGTGTGAGTACCACCCTTGCTGCTGCCTTCCTTCCTGCGGCACTGCTCCCTGAATTGTGTACTTGAAACGGGTTTGCCTTAGTGGGAAGTGGAAAGTAAGCAGCAGACTACTGAGAGGTAAACATGGCAAGGTAGACTCTCTTATTAATGACACAGGAAGTGACATATGTCACCTCCTACTGTGATCTTTTTCTCCCTCCAGCAACACATATTACTCTGAAAAACGAACACAGTTAAAAGGAGAAAAAAATTGAGCCATCAACGTGGGACACTGTTTAGTGGCAACCAGCTTGTTTACATCCCTTTCTCCAGCATGAAATACTGCTAGACTTTTTGATTTAGTTCCCTTGCTTTCCTTTGAATCAGAGAACTCCAAATTTAGCGTTAATTTGGAGATAACCCTCTTCTCAAACTTCTCACATTTATTGAAATTAGGCTATACTTAAATGGAGGGAGAGGAAGCAATAATTACTAAGCACTTACCAATTTCTAACGACCATGATGGATCCTTTGATTTCGGGAGATAGAGACATGTGAAACAGATTTATGGAGGTCACAGTCTGATTGGATTAAATAGACTAGGTAGTGCTAAAAAGTTGATGGACATTTCTATGTGATAAACAGACAAGGTATTAGAGGATGAGAATAGACATGCTATGGACTCTGAGGACACAGCATATAATAGTGGGGCCTGAAGAAAATATTGTATTGGAAATTGTTTAGTAACAATGGTTATATGGATACAGACACATTAAGAAAATCCTGATGTAGTAGAAATAGCATGGGTCACAGGAGTCAGACAAATTTGGTCAGATGGGGAAACTAATACTCAGTGAAGTGAAGTATGATACCTGAGGTCACACAGCTGGTAAGTTTAAGAGTAAGGATTTGAAGCCAGGTCTCTGAGATCTAAAAGGTGAGCCTCTTTGTTCTACCAGATTACCTGTAAATAGCAATATTTGTGTTTTTAAAAGAATTTCCTCTTTTTGTAATACAGGCTAGGTGATCAAGCTGTGTTAAATCAAATTCCTGGCATTTATGTGGTCAGAAATATGTGCAGTTGAGTGACTTAAAAATCAACACCCAGAAGAGAGTGGACCTTTCTACCATGCTTCTTATACTGAGACTTCCATCAGCAAGTGATTTCCTTGCTTTTTAATTTAATGCTAACTCTGTTCAAGCAGAAAATAGATTTGAAGACAATGAAGAATGCACCACTTTATTTTCCCAAGGTCTTCCCTGCACAGTAGAGCTTGAACAAAACTAATTTTATAAGGAGAGACAACCAACCAAGTTAATCTTCAAACGCAAAAATTTATTGTTTTTTTCCCTAAATTATTTTACTAAGTATTGATTTCTTGATTCTTATTATTCGTCTTTAAATCACAAGGCTCAGTGTAGAATTTGCTTACATTCTGGTAACAAAATTCATAATCAAAAGGGAAGAGGAAAATAATCCCAGCATGGTGCATGTAATGTTTCTGTCCAAGGGAACCTTGTAAATTGCTGATAAAAATAAATTGTAGTGAATGAGAAAATCATAAAAAGTAAAATATCAAAGGATTCTTAGTGATAACTTGGTCCAATTATTATTTTTATTATTATTTTCCACTCCCAAGGTAGGGAAAGACTGGTTTTCTGAGAAGGAGTACTTTGATTGCAGTTTTTCCACATGGGTATCATATTTTGGAAGATTTTTCAATGTAATAACATTACTGACAAATAATGGTTATACTGAAGTTGATCAATTTAGAAATGGGGAAATGTGCAGAGTTTGTGATCATTAGTAACAACAACAACCAAAACAATTCTCTGAGGTCCAAATTATTCTTGACCTTCAAGGAACCTAGAAAGTCTAAGGGAGTGATTTCCATCGTTGGTTTTAGTGGGTTCTCTGGTAGTGTATCCCCTCAAAGGAAGCTGAAAGAATAAAAGACAGTTGAGCCCTTTGTAGAATAAAGAGAATAGAATAAAATCAGGCTGAGACCAAATCGAACTTCAAGGCCATAGAAAGAAATCTCAGAAATACATTAAAATGGAACTGAGAATTAAGAGCATTTGGAGGTCAGAGGTGTGTATAAGCTTAGAACAGAAGAAGGTTGTGATTTAGCAAGATACCCGTGTAAAATCAATGGATTGCTCATTGCTGGTGTACCTTGACTACTTGGTGCTTCTTAAGTAAAATAGCTTTAATGTCTGGGGAGAAAGACAAATAGAAGCCTATAAAACATTTCCAATCTTTATATGTTTTTCTTGGGCTTCCAAATGTTTTAAAAATTACAAAAAATGTATCTTTTAGCCTTGATTTCCTGTACCTTCAGAAAAATTTGCAAGAAGCAGGACCATTTTACTATAATGGTGTCAATTTTCAATACTCATATGGTGGCTTTGTAAGCAGATAGGGTAGGGGATCCCTGGAAAAAGAGAACTAGGCACAGCTTTCTTGACATAAAAGAAGCCATTTTTGGCCTAAGCCATTTTGTGGTCTAAGCCTGGCCACAGTGCTTGTCCTTGAATAGGTCTCAGTAATTAAGGATCTTAAGGGAAGGGAGGGAATGCAGGAACAGAGGAAAAGCAGTTAAGAAACAAAAGTTCAGTGATAAAACAGTCCTATTTCCTCCTCAAAGGATGTACATAGCAATCTGAGAGTTCTGCAGGAACTAGGGCCCCCAGGTGGAGGATGGTAACTACATGCTGACACCCCAGAATGGTCCAAATCTAAGGAATGATGATGTTCACCTTTTCTGACCCTCGTGACTTCAATCAACTAAAGCTTGGACTCTGTCAATCTTTGCCCAGATTCTATGCTTAATTCTCCTCTGCTCAAGCCCCTTCATGAATATGTATGTATCTTTAGCTTAAAACTGCCCCAATTTTGCTGTTCATGGAGACACTGCTTTGGGAAAGATCGCCGGTGTCCGCCTTACTTGCTGCAAGTAATAAATCCTTCCTCCTCCTGCTCTTTGGCTTAATTGTGTCTTTTGGCTCTACACCCACCAAGAGGCGAACCCAGTTTTCAGGTAACATCTTCATCTTTGAAACGGCATAGAATGCATGCTTTCCAACTCAAAGTCTACAGTATTCTCTATTATCTTATAATAAGGTCACTTAACTCATTTATATCATTATATAATTTAAATAATTTGTCTGGGCTCTGAGGCATTTAAGTTTGCCATCTAATTTAAATCGTTATGACATTTGAATTTTAAGGTAGTGTTTCTTAAGCTTTAAGGGGCACCTAGGACCTTGCTGAGGTGCAGATTGAGATTCAGTAGACTTGGCAATTCTAATCAATTTCCAGGTAATGCCAGTACTGATGGTACCCAGGCCATACTTTAAGTAATGAGAGCTTAAAGTAAATGTCTTCCTCTGGGACTGGAGAAAAGGGCTTATGTGAAACTAGTTTGTTTGGTAATGGGATACCAAGGAATAAGAGTACAAGGCAGGTAAGCAAAACAGAGAAGGCATGAAAGCCACTACAATCATATATTATCAAGTTGGCCGCCAGGATGGGTAATATCAGGGAGGAAGAAATTTGCCTCTACCCTTCTAGGTTCTTCTGGCTGGTCTAAGAATTAAATTAGCATGAGAGAGATAAACAGGAGAAAATCAAACAAAAATTTAATGATATGTACACATGGGAGAGACCCAGTAAATTGAGTAACTCACCAAAATGGCCAAAGCCCTCACCTTAAATACCATTCTCAGCTAAAGGCAAAAGAGGCTAAAGATGTTGAGGGTAGAGAGAGTCAGTTAAGGGAGGCACAAAGAAAAGCACAGTAAACTAGGGCAAAGTCGTTATTCAGGTTTAAGTCAATGCCTTCTCCCTTGATAAGAGTATCTAGATTTAGTCAACTTCTTCTTCCTGGTACAGCAAGGGAGATTTCTCTTATAAATGTAAATGTTTCCTACTTAGTAGGTAACTCCTACTTAGTTTTCAGAGTTTTTCCGATATCTGCTGTTTCTTAGAAAATAATCAGCTTAAAGCAATTAATATGCCAAAGAGACATATTTTGGGATGGCAAATTCTGCTCCCCTACAGTAACTAATGATAAATCCTACTGGGAACTCTTAAAGAGTTTTATGAAATACATATCACAATTTACTGCCTGAGGATAAAAGAGGGAATATTTACCCATCCAATCTTACTCCCATTGGTCAAAAGATGCAATACGTTTTATTATGATTGGTTGGTGCCTTGAGACAGAGCTTGGCCACAAAGCTCATGTCTCTTTGAGGCAGAGGACAGATGGTCCCTTGGCACTCTGCCACACTGCTTCCCCCAAAGCCAAGTCATGACTTTACCATTCTAATGGTGAAAGCATAGGCACACTCTTGGACAACAAGTATCTGGGGAGAAGATAAGTATTACTGCATTTTCACTTTCAGATTACTGGATGGCCTTTAAGGGACCAGTAAAAGTCATTATGGCTTTTTCCTCTCCTAGAATTTCTGTGGCTCCTCCAGTGACCTCTAGTTTATGAATTGGTTGCTAGTTAGTAGAGAATCAGACCCAATTCCTCTTCCTACTGTTTAAGAGAAAACCATATCCTACAGTAGATTAATTGTACAATACAAAGATGCCCTGCCAGACAGCTATAGAAGAAATCTCTCTTGTTTGGAGGCCCTTTAGCAATCTTGAAGATGCTATGGGGTGAGGGTATGTCTCTCTCTCTCCTAAGGGAGTCTAAGAGATTATCACCATTACCATAATATCAGCTATAGAAAACAAGTACCTCTGGGCTCTAGGCAGCCCGTTTTTTCACTTTTCTTATTATAGTTCTAAAATTTGAGTGGAATGACAACCTATTAAAACAGTGGCATTCCACAACTAATTAGAATGTTTCCAAAGCTTTAGATTATGCAGTAAACATTCACATCAGAATTCATTGTCTTGCTCAGGTTAGGGCTGATAACTTGAATTCTCTGTTCAACTGTGATGCCTGCATTATTTTCCCCTAGGGTGACAAAGGTTACTGAAACCTGGGGGGAGTCTTAAAGTGTCAGTAGCACACAGACAGCTTCACTCATGAATTCCTATCTGTTCTGGAGTTTGAGACTCAAAAACATTTGGGATTCAATGGAGCATCAAATTACTTACATGTGGCAAGAGACCATACTGTGTAGAGGAAAGAGCTTTGGCCTAAGTCTGAGAATAAATTTTCTAGATTCTTGAGTTGAATTCCAGCTACTCTTCCAAACAAAAGGTATGGCTTTAGACTTATTCCTTTGATGATAAAACTTCAGTTCCCACATATTAAAACAAGAAAAATATTATTATTCTCATTCATATCTCAGGATTATCAAGGGAAACAAATGTTTTAGTTTTTGTCTATATCACACAATAGGTATGAAAATAACATGAAAAGATGGCAGGCACTTTATAGCCATAAAAGGACCACACAAGGGGTTGTTTTGGCAAATCACAAAGGTGGCAATGTATGTTTTCAATTCTTTCATTATACCCTATAACTGATATCACTTTCCTTTCAATGCCCTTTTTATTACATCATTGTCACACTTCACTATTTCAAAAGGTCTTTTCACCCAGCTAGCTCTCTAGTAAGAAACCAATAATCCAAAAAAGCATTGATAATGCTGTTAATTATGATGATGATATAATACTTTGCATGTGAATATTACAATTTAAAAATAATATGAGTGGGAAAAAAAATAATATGTGTGGAATTCCCTGGCGGTACAGTGGTTAGCACTCTGTGCTTCCACTGCAGGGGGCACAGATTTGACCCTTCGTTGGGGAATTAAGATACTGCATGTTGCATGGCATGGCCAAAAAAATTTTTTAAAATAAATACATTTTAAAAAATAAATAGAAATAATATGAGTATCTACTATTGCTAACAATGACCACACTAAAAAAAAGCCTTCACTTTTCATTTTGTCCATGGAGCTCTAAAAGAATAGATCTCTTGATGTGACTCACATAGTAAGGTATGGTTAAAGAATTTGAACCAGGCATATAGGGCTTAAAACCCATTGCTCTTTCATTATCACTATGATTGTTACCAAGACTGTCGCCTCATAATCATAACTGTGCCCCTCCCTAGAACAGAAGCCAATTACTCTTCTCTAAGTTTCAGAAAGAAGCTGCAAAGAGAAAAAACAAACAGACAAAAAAAACCCCAAAAAAACAAAAAACGAGAACTACTTAGAACCAGCTAGGCCCAAGATGGTGGAAGATTTATCTTCCTGTAGACCCTGAGCCTCATTATACACTCATTATAATACATTAACATGCTAAATAACACACCAAGGCAGTTGATGATTGCTGTGACAACAACCGGAAAAGCCCAAACAAGGCCTGAAAAGATTGCATTGGTTCCAGGTCCAAACCACACCCCTATTCTCCAATAACACATGAATATTCCTTCAACTCTTTCCAAATCCCTTCCTTTTACTTTAACCTTCCTATATATTTGGTGTCTTCCCTCTGAATTGGGTTGAGAAGTTGATTTGCAAACTAGGATCCCCCTTCTCCATTCTTTGGGCATTGAATAAAGCTCGTGCTGTTCCAGTCTCGGCATCGGTTTCCTAATCCTAATGACAACAGGGGAGACATAAACAATCAAACAAACAAACAAAGTACACTAGAGGAAAAAGACTCTGGCTGACCAAATTACAGTCCAATCCTGACAAATTATATAAAACATCACACTAAAGGTTTATTTAACTCAGTTCTTATTACCTGATATGGCATATCTATCTTTCACCAAAATTATTACAAATCTTGTTAAAATGCAAGAAAAAACATAACCTGAAGAGACAAACCAAGTATAAGAACCAGACTCAAATAAAACACATATGTTGTAATTGTCAACATCAAACATGAAATTTAAAATAACTATGATTAATATGCTATAAGGGTCTAATGAAAACGTAGACAGCATGTAAGAAAGTTAGCAGATGGGGTATGTGTCCCCAAACAAAGAGAACCAGACCTAGCTTTCTTGACATGAGAGAAGCCATTTTGGGTCTAAGCCATTCTGTGATCTAAGCCTGGCCACAGTGCTTGTCCTTGAACAGGTCTCAGAAATTAATGATCTTAAGGGAATAAAAGAATGCAGGAACAAACAACTGTTATTAGGCAAGAGAAGTTACAATAGATAGTATATCAGGTGTAAAGACTCTCAGTTCTGTTTCAATGGTAAAGATTAGCCTAATGTTCTCAACCACCAGATTAACTGGAACCTAAGGGATGATGATGTTGACCTCTTCTGACCCTCATGACTTCATTCAACTAAAGCTCGGACTCTGTCAAACTTTGACCCAATTTTATGCTGTATTCTCCTCTGCTCAAGCCCCTTCATGAATATGCATGTAACCTTAGCTTCAAACTGCCTCAATTTTGCTGTTTTGGGAAGACACTGCTTTGGGAAAAATCTGTAGTGTTCCTTTTACTTGCTGCAAGTAATAAACCCTTCCTTCTCCCGATCTTTGGCTTGATGTGTCTTTTGACTCTACCCACCAAGAGAGGAACCCAGTTTTTCAGATGACAAGACTAGATGGGAAATATAAAATTATGTACCACAGAGATGGAACCGTACAAAATTAAAAAAACAAAAAATTAGAAATGAAAACAGTATAATAAAAATGAAGAATAACTTTGAGTTCATAAGTAAAATGGGTATAACTGAGGGTTGAATCAGAGATCTTAAGATAGGTCAATAGAAATCTCCCAAAATGAAATGCTAAAAAAATGAAGGATGAAGGAAAAAAAAAGAACAGAACATCTAAGACAATGGACGAATTTCAAAATGTGTAGCATACATGCAATTTAAATACTAAAAAGAGAAAAACAAGAATGTAGCAGAAGAAATATTTGAAGTAGTAATGACTGATAACTTTCCAAAATGAATGACAAGCACCAAACTACAGACTCAGGACAAAAAAAAAAAAGGTAAAGAAAATTCACTTGGATATATCATATTATCATATTTAAATGATAGGAAACCAAAGACAAAGATAATATCTTGGAAAAAAATAAACCTATAGAGTCACAAGGATAATAATTATATTGGATATGTTGTCAGAAACCATGCCAGAAAGAAGAAAGTGGAATAAAATATTTGAAGTGTTAGAAACCACCCCCCCCCCCAACCAACCTAGGATTCAATACCAGTGAAATTATCCTTCAAAAGTGAGAGAAAAATAAAAAGTCTTTCTGAGATAGACAAAAACTGGGAATCCCCTAGTGATCCAGGGGTTAGGACTCCACGCTTCCACTGCAGGGGGCACAGGTTTGATCCCTGGTCAGAGAACTAAGATCCCGTATGCCACATGGTACAGCCAAAAACAAAAACAAAACAAACAAAAAAACTGAAGAAATTAATCTCCAGCAGACTGTGCTGCTAAAATTATTTTTAAAACTTCTTCAGGGAGAATTTAAATAAAAAAGATCTGCAACTTGGATCTACATCAAAAAAAGATGAAGCATCAGAAAAGAATAACTGAAAGAAAAATAAAGTCATTTATTTTTCTTATTCTTATTTAAAATATAATTGTTTCTTTAATTTAATAATAGTAGCAATGTATAAGTGATATAAATGACAGCAGTGTCATATGGGTAAGAGAGAGGAGTTAAAAATACTCTTTTATAAGGCATCTGCACTATAGATAAAGTGGTATGATGTTATTAGAAGGTATATCTAGTTAAAAATATGTATTGCAAATTCTATGGTATCCACTAAAATTTTTTAGAAGAAATATATTGATATGCTAAGAAAGTAGATAAAATAGAATCATATAAACTGATAAGTTAAAAGCCAAAAAAAAGGCATAAAAAGATAGAGGTGGTAAAAAAATGAAAAAGTAGAAAAAAAGTTTTAAACTTGATAGCTATTAATCTAAGCACATCAATCATCACTTTAAATGGGAATGTTCTAAACATATCAGTATAAAGGCAAAGATTCTCTATAAAAAAATAACAAGGAGCCAAATATATGTTATCTACAAGAAACCAACTTAAATATACAGACTCAGGTTAAGAGTAGAGGGATGGAGAAAAGATATACCATGGTTACAGTAACAAAAATAAAGATGAAGCAGTCATTTATTTGCATACAAAGCATAGTTGAGAACACAAAAAATTGTCAGGAATAAATAGGGTGTTTATTTGGTGATAAAAGGGTTGATTCTCCAAAAAGACATTACAATTCTAAAAGCGTATGTACCTAACAACAGAGTGTTAAAATTCATGAAACAAAAACTAATAGGGGGGGCTTCCCTGGTGGCGCAGTGGTTGAGAGTCCGCCTGCCGATGCAGGGGAAATGGGTTCGTGCCTCGGTCTGGGAAGATCCCACATGCCGCGGAGCGGCTGGGCCCGTGAGCCATGGCCGCTGAGCCTGCACGTCCGGAGCCTGTGCTCCCAAACGGGAGAGGCCACAGCAGTGAGAGGCCCGCATAGAACAAAACAAACAAACAAACAAAAAAAACAAACAAAAAAAACTAACAGGACTGTGAAGAAAGAGAGACAAATCCACTATTATAGTCGGAGACTTCAACACACCTCTTTTAGAAATTGATAAATCAGGAAGGCAGAAAATCAGTAAGGATATAGTTGACTTTACCAGCACTATCAATCAATTTGATCTAATTAACTTTTATTAGAACATTCCATCTAGCAATAGCAAAATACACATTCCTTCCAAGCTCTCATGGATCATTCAGCAACTTATAACACGTTATGGGCCATAAAACACACCTTAACAAACTTAAAAGAAAGAAACCATGTAAAGTATGTTCTCAGACCACAACTGAATTAAACTAAAAATAAAAACCAGAAAGATAGTTAGAAAATTCCTACATATTTGGAGATTAAAAAACACATTTCTAAATAACACATACCTCAAAAAATAAGACTCAAGTTAATATATTATGTAATATTATATATTATGTAATACAATCTTATATTACATATTGTATTATATATACTATTACATATTATATGCTATTACATATTATATACTACATACTAGGGATATTACATATAAATTAATACACACTGGACTACGTGAAAATGAAAATACAACTTATCAAAATTTGTGAGATACAGCAAAAGCAGAGAGAGGGAAAAATTTGTAGCATTAAATGAATATATCAGAAAGGAAGAAAGATCTAAAATCAATAATGCAGGTTTCCACTTTAAGAAATTAGAGAAAAAGAGCCATTTAAACCTAAAATATTCAAAAGAAAAGAAACAATATAAACTAAGAGTAGAAATAAATGACAAACAGGAAAACAGTAAAGAAAAGCAATGAAACTAAAAGCTTCTTTGAAAAGGTCAATGAAATTGATAAGCCTCAACCCTGGATAACCATGACTAAAAGAGAGATGATACACATTAGCAACATCAGAAATGAAAAAGGGGTCATCACTGGTCCTTTGACACTAAAAGGATAACAACGGAATGCTACAAACAACTCTATGACTTCAAATTTGATAATTTAGATAAAATGAAACAATTTCTAGAGGGACACAAACTACCAAAACACAAACACCGATAGGATAAATACATAATATGCATATGCCTATACCTATTAGAGGTATTCAAATAATTTATAACCTTTCAAAAAATAAAGCATAGGGACTTTCCTGGTGGCACAGTGGTTAAGAATCTGCCTGCCAACACAGGAGACATGGGTTTGAGCCCTGGTCCAGGAAGATCCCACATGCCGCGGAGCAACTAAGCCTGTGTGCCACAACTACTGAGCCTGCACTCTAGAGCCCACAAGCCACAACTACTAAGCCTGTGCGCCACAACTACTGAGCCTGCACTCTAGAGCCCATAAGCCACAACTACTAAGCCCGTGCGCCACAGCTACTGAGCCTGCGCTCTAGAGCCTGCAAGCCATAACTACTGAGCCCACGCGTCACAACTACTGAAGCCCACGTGCCCTAGAGCCCGAGCTCCGTAACAAGAGAAGCCACTGCAATGAGAAGCCCGCACAATGAAGAGTAGCCCCTGCTCGCCACACCTAGAGAAAGTCCACGCGCAGCAATGAAGAAACACAGCCAAAAAAAAAAAAAAAAAAAAAAGGCATAACACCCAGATTGTTTCACTGGTGAATTCTACCAAACATGTAATGAAGAAAAATCCCAGGTCAATACAATCTCTTCCAGAAAATAGAAACAGAGGGGAAACTTTCTAAATCATTCATGAGACCGGCATTATTCCAATAAAAAAACAAAATGAAGACGTATATGCACATCAATATTTCTTACAAACACAGATGCAAAAATTGTCAGTGAAATATAAGCAAATCAAACTCAACTCTCTCTCTCTCTCTCTCTCTCTCTCTCTCTCTCTCTATATATATATATATATATATATATATATATATATGTATATATATATATAATATATCATGACCAAGTGGGATTCACTCCAGATATTCAAGGCTGATTCAACACTCGTAAGTCAATCAGTGTATGAACCATGTTAACAGGATAAGGGGGAAAAATCATACGATCATATCACTTGATGCAGACAAAGCATCTGACAAAATTCAACAATGTCATGAGAGAAACTCTTGGCAAGTTAGTAACGGGGTGGGGGGAATTCTTCAACTTAATGAAGAACATTCAAATAATCAAAATAAAACAAAAACAAAAACCTAAAGCTAATATCATAGTGGACGATGAGAGATTAGGTGTAAACACGGAAGGGGCAAGAAAGCCCTCTCTCATCAATCCTATTCAATATTGTACTGGATATCTTAGCTAGTTCAAATAAGACAAGAAAGGAATATAAAAGGTAAATCATTGGAAAGGAAAATACATTGGAAAACTGTTCACAGATGAACTGAAAAAATAACTTCTGAAAATAGTAAGCAAGCACAGGTGGTCCTTGACTTACAATGGGTGGAAACTTGACTTTACACGGTTGACTTTATGATGGTGTGAAAGTGATATGCATTCAGTAGAAATCATACTTTGAATTTTGAATTTTGATTTCTGCCCTAGTGATACTCAGTGAGATAATCTTTCATGATGCTGGGCAGCGGCAGCAAGCCCCAGCTCTCAGTCAGCCACTTGATCACAAGAGTAAACAGCCGATACCTTCATAACCATTCTGTACCCACACAACCATTGTTTTTCACTTTCAACTCAGCATTCAATAAATAACACAAGATATTCAACACTTCATTATAAAACAGGCTCTGTGTTAGATGATTTTTCCCAACTGTAGGCTAAATATAAGTGTTCTGAGCACTTTAAAGGTAGGTTAGGCTAAGCTATGACATTTCATAGGTTAGGTATACAAAATACATTTTCCAATTGTGATATTTTCAACTTATGATGCGTTTATTGGGACATAACCCCATCATAAGTTGAGAAATATCTAGATAGCAAGGTCACTGAAAATAAGGTTAATATAAAAAAGTTAACTGTTTTCCTATATACCAGCACAAAAAATAGGAGTTTGACATCATCATCACAAAGTGCCATTTATAATAATACTAAAAATAAAAAATAACAAATATAAATCTAACAAATTATGTATATAATTTATATGCAGAAAAATATATAACTGAAGAAAGAAATTAAAGTTATAAATAAATGTAGAAGTATTCTGCTTTCATGGATTGGAAGACTAAATATTGTTAAAATGCCAGTTCAATCAACTTTGATACATAGATTCAACAAAATTCCAATCAAAATCCAGTAAGTTATTTTGTAGGTACTGACAAGATGATTCTAAAGTTCATATGGAAAGTCAAAAGACATAGAATAAGTAACACAATACTGAAGAAAAGAAAAGAGGACTAATGGCATTAAGATTTAATACAGATCAGAAAAACAGTGTTGAGTTGGGGGTAAGATGGCGGAAGAGTAAGACGCGGAGATTACCTTCCTCCCCACGGATACACCAGAAATACAGCTACACGTGGAACAACTCCTACAGAACACCTACTGAACGCTGGCAGAAGACCCCAGACCTCCCAAAAGGCAAGAAACTCCCCACATACCTGGGTAGGGCAAAGCGGAGAGATTCCCGCACAGAGGAGCGGTGCCGAGCGGCACTCACCAGCCCGAGAGGCTTGTCTGCTCGCCCGCCGGGGCGGGCGGCGCTGGAAGCTGAGGCTCGGGCTTTGGTCAGAGCGCAGGGAGAGGACTGGGGCTGGCGGCGAGAACTCAGCCTGAAGGGGGCTAATGTGCCACAGCTAGCCGGAAGGGAGTCCGGGAAAACTCTAGAGCTGCCGAAGAGGCAAGAGACTTTTTCTTCCCTCTTGGTTTCCTGGTGCGCGAGGAGAGGGGATTAAGAGCGCTGCTTAAAGGGGCTCCACAGACGGGCGCGAGTCACGACTGAAAGCGCGGAGCCCAGTGACGGGCGTGGGACGCTGGGGCTGCTGCTGCCGCCGCCAAGAAGCCTGTGTGCGAGCGCAGATCACTGTCCACACCGCCCTTCCGGGAGCCTGTGCAGCCCGCCACTGCCGGGGTCCCGGGATCCAGGGGCGGCTTCCCTGGGAGAACGCACGGCGCGCCTCGGGCTGGTGCAACGTCACGCCGACCTCTGCCGCTGCAGGCTCGCCCCGCACTCCGTGCCCCTCCCTCCCGCCCGGCCTGAGTGAGCCAGAGTCCCCGAAGAGTCTGCTCCTTTAACCCTGTCCTGTCTGAGCGAAGAACAGACGCCCTCCGGCGACCTACACGCAGAGGCGGGGCCAAATCCAAAGCTGAGACCCAGGAGCTGTGAGAACAAAGAAGAGAAAGGGAGACCTCTCCCAGCAGCCTCAGAAGCAGCGGATTAAAGCTCCATAATCAACTTGATGTACCCTGCATCTGTGGAATACATGAATAGACAACAAATCATCCCAAATTGAGGAGCCAGGAGTCAGTGCTGTGCCTCTGAGGTGGGAGAGCCAACCTCAGGACACTGGTCCACAAGAGACCTCCCAGCTCCACATAATATCAAACGGCGAAAATCTTCCAGAGATCTCCATCTCAACACCAGCACCCAGCTTCACTCAACGACCAGCAAGCTACAGTGCTGGACACCCTAGGCCAAACAACTAGCAAGACAGGAACACAACGCCACCCATCAGCAGAGAGGTGGCCTAAAATCATAAAAAGTCCGCAGACACCCCAAAACACACCACCAGACGTGGACCTGCCCACCAGAAAGACAAGATCCAGCCTCATCCACCAGAACACAGGCACTAGTCCCCTCCACCAGGAAGCCTACACAACCCACTAAACCAACCTTAGCCACTGGGGACAGACACCAAAAACAACGGGAACTACGAACCTGCAGCCTGCAAAAAGGAGACCCCAAACACAGTAACATAAGCAAAATGAGAAGACAGAAAAACACACAGCAGGAGAAGGAGCAAGATAAAAACCCACCAGACCTAACAAATGAAGAGGTAATAGGCAGTCTACCTGAAAAAGAATTCAGAATAATGATGGTAAAGATGATCCAACATTCTATTTCCCAGATCCAAAATCTTGGAAATAGAATAGACAAAATGCAAGAAACAGTTAACAAGGACCTAGAAGAACTAAAGATGAATCAAGCATCAATTAAAAACACAATAAATGAAATAAAAAATACTCTAGATGGGATCAATAGCAGGATAACTGAGGCAGAAGAACGGATAAGTGAGGTGGAAGATAAAATAGTGGAAATAACTTCTGCAGAGCAAAATAAAGAAAAAAGAATGAAAAGAACAGAGGACAGTCTCAGAGACCTCTGGGACAACATTAAACGCACCAACATTCGAATTATAGGGGTTCCAGAAGAAGAAGAGAAAAAGAAAGGGACTGAGAAAATATTTGAAGAGATTCTAGTTGAAAACTTCCCTAATATGGGAAAGGAAATAGTTAATCAAGTCCAGGAGGCACAGAGAGTCCCATACAGAATAAATCCAAGGAGAAATACGCCAGCAAGGATCTCATTCAGATTTGATGGAGAAATTAAAACGTTTACAGAGAAGCAAAAGCTGAGAGAGTTCAGCACCACCAAACCAGCTTTACAACAAATGCTAAAGGAACTTCTCTAGGCAAGAAACACAACAGAAGGAAAAGACCTACAATAACGAACCCAAAACAATTAAGAAAATGGGAATAGGAACGTACATATCGATAATTACCTTAAATGTAAATGGACTAAATGCTCCCACCAAAAGACACAGACTGGCTGAATGGATACAAAAACAAGACCCATATATATGCTGTCTACAAGAGACCCACTTCAGACCTAGAGACACATGCAGACTGAAAGTAAGGGGATGGAAAAAGATATTCCATGCAAATGGAAACCAAAAGAAAGCTGGAGTAGCAATTCTCATATCAGACAAAATAGACTTTAAAATAAAGACTACTAGAAGAGACAAAGAAGGACACTACATAATGATCAAGGGGTCGATCCAAGAAGAAGATATAACAATTGTAAATATTTATGCACCCAACATAGGAGCACCTCAATACATAAGGCAAATACTAACAGCCATAAAAGGGGAAATCGACAGTAACACAATCATAGTAGGGGACTTTAACACCCCACTTTCACCAATGGACAGATCATCCAAAATGAAAATAAATAAGGAAACACAAGCTTTAAATGATACATTAAACAAGATGGACTTAATTGATATTTATAGGACATTCCATCCAAAAACAACAGAATACACATTTTTCTCAAGTGCTCATGGAACATTCTCCAGGATAGATCATATCTTGGGTCACAAATCAAGCCTTAGCAAAGTTAAGAAAATGGAAATTGTATCAAGTATCTTTTCTGACCACAATGCTATGAGACTAGATATCAATTACAGGAAAAGAGCTGTAAAAAATACAAACACATGGAGGCTAAACAATACATTACTTAATAACGAAGTGATCACTAAAGAAATCAAAGAGGAAATTTAAAAATACCTAGAAACAAATGACAATGGAGACACGACGACCCAAAACCTATGGGATGCAGCAAAAGCAGTTCTAAGAGGGAAGTTTATAGCAATACAATCCCACCTTAAGAAACAGGAAACATCTCGAATAAACAACCTAACCTTGCACCTAAAGCAATTAGAGAAAGAAGAACAAAAACATCCCAAAGTTAACAGAAGGAAAGAAATCATAAAAATCAGATCAGAAATAAATGAAAAAGAAATGAAGGAAACGATAGCAAAGATCAATAAAACTAAACCTGGTTCTTTGAGAAGATAAACAAAATTGATAAACCATTAGCCAGACTCATCAAGAAAAAAAGGGAGAAGACAAATCAATAGAATTAGAAATGAAAAAGGAGAAGTAACAACTGACACTGCAGAAATACAAAAGATCATGAGAGATTACTATAAGCAACTCTATGCCAATAAAATGGACAACCTGGAAGAAATGGACAAATTCTTAGAAATGCACAACCTGCCAAAACTGAATCAGGAAGAAATAGAAAATATGAACAGACCAATCACAAGCACTGAAATTGAAACTGTGATAAAAAATCTTCCAACAAACAAAAGCCCAGGACCAGATGGCTTCACAAGCGAATTCTATCAAACATTTAGAGAAGAGCTAACACCTATCCTTCTCAAACTCTTCCAAAATATAGCAGAGGGAGGAACACTCCCAAACTCATTCTACGAGGCCACCATCACCTTGATACCAAAACCAGACAAGGATGTCACAAAGAAAGAAAACTACAGGCCAATATCACTGATGAACATAGATGCAAAAATCCTCAACAAAATACTAGCAAACAGAATCCAACAGCACATTAAAAGGATCATACACCATGATCAAGTGGGGTTTATTCCAGGAATGCAAGGATTCTTCAATATACGCAAATCAATCAACGTGATACACCATATTAACAAATTGAAGGAGAAAAACCATATGATCATCTCAATAGATGCAGAGAAAGCTATCGACAGAATTCAACACCCATTTATGATAAAAACCCTGCAGAAAGTAGGCATAGAGGGAACTTTCCTCAACATAATAAAGGCCATATATGACAAACCCACAGCCAGCATCGTCCTCAATGGTGAAAAACTGAAACCATTTCCACTAAGATCAGGAACAAGACAAGGTTGCCCACTCTCACCACTCTTATTCAACCTAGTTTTGGAAGTTTTAGCCACAGCAATCAGAGAAGAAAAGGAAATAAAAGGAATCCAAATCGGAAAAGAAGAAGTAAAGCTGTCACTGTTTGCAGATGACATGATACTATACATAGAGAATCCTAAAGATGCTACCAGAAAACTACTAGAGCTAATCAATGAATTTGGTAAAGTTGCAGGATACAAAATTAATGCACAGAAATCTCTGGCATTCCTATATACTAATGATGAAAAATCTGAAAGTGAAATCAAGGAAACACTCCCATTTACCATTGCAACAAAAAGAATAAAATATCTAGGAATAAACCTACCTAAGGAGACAAAAGACCTGTATGCAGAAAATTATAAAACACTGATGAAAGAAATTAAAGATGATACAAATAGATGGAGAGATGTACCATGTTCTTGGATTGGAAGAATCAACATTGTGAAAATGACTCTACTACCCAAAGCAATCTACAGATTCAATGCAATCCCTATCAAACTACCACTGGCATTTTTTACAGAACTAGAGCAAAAAATTTCACAATTTGTATGGAAACACAAAAGACCCCGAATAGCCAAAGCAATCTTGAGAACGATAAATGGAGCTGGAGGAATCAGGCTCCCTGACTTCAGACTATACTACAAAGCTACAGTAATCAAAACAGTATGGTAGTGGCACAAAAACAGAAAGATAGATCAATGGAACAGGATAGAAAGCCCAGAGATAAACCCACGGACATATGGTCACCTTATCTTTGATAAAGGAGGCAGGAATGTACAGTGGAGAAAGGACAGTCTCTTCAATAAGTGGTGCTGGGAAAACTGGATAGGGACATGTAAAAGTATGAGATTAGATCACTCCCTAACACCATACACAAAAATAAGCTCAAAATGGATTAAAGACCTAAATGTAAGGCCAGACACTATCAAACTCTTAGAGGAAAACATAGGCAGAACACTCTATGACATAAATCACAGCAAGATCCTTTTTGACCCACCTCCTAGAGAAATGGAAATAAAGACAAAAATAAACACATGGGACCTAATGAAACTTCAAAGCTTTTGCACAGCAAAAGAAACCATAAACAAGACCAAAAGACAACCCTCAGAATGGGAGAAAATATTTGCAAATGAAGCAACTGACAAAGGATTAATCTCCAAAATTTATAAGCAGCTCACGCAGCTCAATAACAAAAAAGCAAACAGCCCAATCCAAAAATGGGCAGAAGACCTAAATAGACATTTCTCCACAGAAGATATACAGACTGCCAACAAACACATGAAAGGATGCTCAACATCTTTACTCATTAGAGAAATGCAAATCAAAACTACAATGAGATATCATCTCACACCAGTCAGAATGGCCATCATCAAAAAATCTAGAAACAATAAATGCTGGAGAGGGTGCGGAAAAAAGGGAACACTCTTGCACTGCTGGTGGGAATGTGAATTGGTACAGCCACTATGGAGAACGGTATGGAGGTTCCTTAAGAAACTAAAAATAGAACTACCATATGACCCAGCAATCCCACTACTGGGCATATACCCTGAGAAAACCATAATTCAAAAGAGACATGTACCAAAATGTTCATAGCAGCCCTATTTACAATAGCCCAGAGATGGAAACAACCTAAGTGTCTATCATCGGATGAATGGGTAAAGAAGATGTGGCACATATATACAATGGAATATTACTCAGCCATAAAAAGAAATGAAATTGAGCTATTTGTAATGAGGTGGATGGACCTAGAGTCTGTCATACAGAGTGAAGTAAGTCAGAAAGAGAAAGACAAATACTGTATGCTGACACATATATATGGAATTTAAGAAAAAAAATGTCATGAAGAACATAGGGGTAAGACAGGAATAAAGACACAGACCTACTAGAGAATGGACTTGAGGATATGGGGAGGGGGAAGCGTAAGCTGTGACAAAGTGAAAGATCGGCATGGACATATATACACTACCAAACGTAAGGTAGATAGCTAGCGGGAAGCAGCCACATAGCACAGGGAGATCAGCCCGGTGCTTTGTGACCACCTAGAGGGGTGGGATAGGGAGGGTGGGAGGGAGACGCATAAGGGAGGGGACATGGGAACATATGTATATGTATAACTGATTAAATTTGTTATAAAGCAAAAAAAAAAAAATTAAAAAAAAAGATTTAATACAGAGCTTAAAGTAATGAAAAGAGGATAGTACTGGCAAATGAATAGAGACATAGATCAATAAAATAAAATAGGGAGTACAGAAATAGAACCACACAATATAGTTAACTCATCTTTGGCAAAGGAGCAAAGGTAATTCAATGGAGAAAGAATAACCTTTTAGAGAATAATGCTGGAAATATTGAATATCCATATTCCTAAAATTAATCTAGACACAGATCTTACACCTTTCACACAAAGTAACCTATTTTGAATAATAGATGTTGGCTGTAAAATGCAAAATTATAAAATTTCTAGAAGAAAACATAGGAGAAACTCTTGATGACTATCTTAGTTCAGGCTGCTGTAATGAAAAACCTGGGTGACTTAAACAAACAAGTAAAATGAAAAACACATTTATTTCTCATAGCTCTGGAGGCTAGGAAGTCCAGGATCAAGGTGCTGCTGCTAGATTCTGTACCCATAAGAAGCATTTTCTTGGTTTGCAGACAGCTTCCTTCTCGCTATCTCCTCACATGGCAGAGAGAAAGATCATCTCTCCCCTGTGTCTTTTTACAGGGGCATTAATCTCATTAATGAGGACTCTGCTCTCATGACTTAATTTTCTCCCAAAGACCCCAACTCCAAATACCATCATCATGGGCATTAACATTCAACACATGAATTTTGGGGGAAAATAAATATTCAGTCCATAGCAGTAACTTTGGGTTTGATGATGACTTTTTAGATACAATATCAAAAACACAATCTATAAGAGAAAAACTTGATAATAACTTGGACTTTATTAAAATTAAAATTTCTGCTGTGGGAAAGGCAGTGTTAAGAGAATAAAAAGACCAGCTACAGACTAGGAGAAAATGTTTGCAAAACAAGTATTTGATAAGTGACTGGTATCCAAAATATACAAAACCAGAACAAAACAACACAAAAACAAAAACAAAACAAAACAAAAAAACCCTCTTAAAACTCAACAATGTATAACAACAATAAGATACCACTACACATGTATTAGAGTGGCCAAAACTGGGAATACTGACAGCATGGAATGCTGGTGAGGATGTAGAGTAACAGGAATTCTCATTCATTGATGGTGGGAATGCTAAATAGTACAGCCACTTCGGAAGATAGTTTGGCAGTTTCTTAACAAAACTAAAAATAGTTTTACCATTCAATCCAGCAGCTCTTTGTTATTTACTTTCAAAGGAGTTGAAAACTCATGTCCACATAAAAACTTGCACATAGATGTTTATAGCAGCTTTATTCTTAATTGCCCAAATGGGAAAGTAGCCAAGATATCCTACAGTGGATATATGGATAAACTGTGGTACAGTCAGACAATGGAATATTATTCAGCACTAAAAAGAAATGAGCTATTAAGCCATGAAAAGACATGGAGGAAACATATGCATCTTACTAAGTGAAAAAAGCCTAAAAGGCTGAAAAGGCTAAATTTTCTATGATTCCAACTATATGACATTCTGGAAAATGCAAAACTATGGAGACAATAAAAAGATCAGTGGTTGTCAGACATTGGGGGGTATAGGGAGTTATAAATAGGTAGAACATAGAGGATTTTTAGGGCCAGAAAACCCAGGAGAAAGAAAACAAAGGACCCAAATAAAAAATGGCCAGAAGAGCTGAACAGGCATCTCACAAGAGTAGATATGAACATGAAAAATAATCATATGAAAAGATGTTCAACATCATATATTGTTAGGAGTTTGAAAATTAAAGCAAAAAATAGATACAACTATATACCTATTAGAATGATAAAAAATAATAAAAACTCACTACCAATTTCTGGTGAGGATGCTGAGCAAAAAAATCTCTTATCCATTGCTAGTGGGAATGCAAAATCATACAGCCACTTTGGAAAACCACTTGGCAGTCTGTTACAAAGCTAAATATAGTCTTATCAGATAATTCAGCAATCACACTCCTAGGTATTTACTCAAATGATTCAAAAACTATGTGCACACAAAAACCTACACATTAATGTCTATGTTATTTTTATTCAAAATTGTCAAGAAATAAGCAATCAATGTGATCTTCAATGGGTAAGTGGATAAACATAGATCTATGCTATCATACAACGGAATAGTGTTCACCAAAAAAATGAAATGATCTATCTAGCCACAAACAGACATGGATGAAGCATAAATGACCACAGCTGGTTGAAAGAAGTCAGTCTGAAAAGACTATATATTGTGTGATTTTAATGATATGATGTTCTGGAAAAGGGATAAAACAGAAAAAAAGCTGTGAACATTTGTTACAGGGGAAGGAAGACTGAATAGTTGAAGCACAGGAGATTTATTAGGATGGTAAAATTATTCCATTTAATACTGTAATTGTGGATACATGACACTACGCATTTGTCAAAATGCACAGAATATTACAGCACAAAGAGGAAACTCACTGCAGGCAATTTAAAAATAAATAATCTAAAAGTTCTGGGAAATTTCAAGTAGAAAGCAGACTGTGGGAAAACGTTCTAACTGTACTACTAATGGATGGAACAACCTCAATAAAAAGGGTGGGGGAAATGTTACTGACCTAGGAAACACTGAAAATGAGTGGAGTCTGTAAAACTAAAAGTTATAGAAGTACTGTATTCTAGTTGATATAGTTGTTTTCCACAGGGGTATGGGCTAATAATTCTGATAGTTCTATAAGTGAATTCTGGAATTAAAATATTAAGTAAATAGAATGTGGATAGTGGAAGCTGGGCTTTTCACCACTGAAGATGGAATTTAAAGATAAATAAAGGGGCGACTGAAAGCGCGGAGCCCAGTGACGGGCGTGGGACGCTGGGGCTGCTGCTGCCGCCGCCAAGAAGCCCGTGTGCGAGCGCAGGTCACTGTCCACACCGCCCTTCCGGGAGCCTGAGGAGCCCGCCACTGCCGGGGTCCCGGGATCCAGGGGCGGCTTCCCTGGGAGAACGCACGGCGCGCCTCGGGCTGGTGCAACGTCACGCCGACCTCTGCCGCTGCAGGCTCGCCCCGCACTCCGTGCCCCTCCCTCCCGCCCGGCCTGAGTGAGCCAGAGTTCCCGAAGAGGCTGCTCCTTTAACCCTTTCCTGTCTGAGCGAAGAACAGATGCCCTCCGGCGACCTACACGCAGAGGCGGGGCCAAATCCAAAGCTGAGACCCGGGAGCTGTGAGAACAAAGAAGAGAAAGGGAAACCTCTCCCAGCAGCCTCAGAAGCAGCGGATTAAAGCTCCACAATCAACTTGATGTACCCTGCATCTGTGGAATACATGAATAGACAACAAATCATCCCAAATTGAGGAGCCAGGAGTCAGTACTGTGCCTCTGAGGTGGGAGAGCCAACTTCAGGACACTGGTCCACAAGAGACCTCCCAGCTCCACATAATATCAAACGGCGAAAATCTTCCAGAGATCTCCATCTCAACACCAGCACCCAGCTTCACTCAACGACCAGCAAGCTACAGTGCTGGACACCCTATGCCAAACAACTAGCAAGACAGGAACACAACGCCACCCATTAGCAGAGAGGTGGCCTAAAATCATAAAAAGTCTGCAGACACACCAAAACACACCACCAGACGTGGACCTGCCCACCAGAAAGACAAGATCCAGCCTCATCCACCAGAACACAGGCACTAGTCCCCTCGACCAGGAAGCCTACACAACCCACTAAACCAACCTTAGCCACTGGGGACAGACACCAAAAACAACAGGAACTACGAACCTGCAGCCGGCAAAAAGGAGACCCCAAACACAGTAACATAAGCAAAATGAGAAGACAGAAAAACACACAGCAGGAGAAGGAGCAAGATAAAAACCCACCAGACCTAACAAATGAAGAGGTAATAGGCAGTCTATCTGAAAAAGAATTCAGAATAATGATAGTAAAGATGATCCAAAATCTTGGAAATAGAATAGACAAAATGCAAGAAACAGTTAACAAGGACCTAGTAGAACTAAAGATGAATCAAGCATCGATTAAAAACACAATAAATGAAATGAAAAATACTCTAGATGGGATCAATAGCAGAATAACTGAGGCAGAAGAACGGATAAGTGAGGTGGAAGATAAAATAGTGGAAATAACTAATGCAGAGAAAAATAAAGAAAAAAGAATGAAAAGAACAGAGGACAATATCAGAGACCTCTGGGACAACATTAAACGCACCAACATTCGAATTATAGGGGTTCCAGAAGAAGAGGAGAAAAAGAAAGGGACTGAGAAAATATTTGAAGAGATTATAGTTGAAAACTTCCCTAATATGGGAAAGGAAATAGTTAATCAAGTCCAAGAAGCACAGAGAGTCCCATACAGAATAAATCCAAGGAGAAATACGCCAAGACACATATTAATCAAACTGTCAAAAATTAAACACAAAGAAATCATATTAAAAGCAGCAAGGCAAAAACAACAAATAACACACAAGGGAATCCCCATCAGGATAACAGCTGATCTCTCAGCAGAAACTCTACAAGCCAGAAGGGAGTGGCAGGACATAATTAAAGTGATGAAGGAGAAAAACCTGCAACCAAGATTACTCTACCCAGCAAGGATCTCATTCAGATTTGATGGAGAAATTAAAACCTTTACAGACAAGCAAAAGCTGAGAGAGTTCAGCACCACCAAACCAGCTTTACAACAAATGCTAAAGGAACTTCTCTAGGCAAGAAACACAACAGAAGGAAAAGACCTACAATAACGAACCCAAAACAATTAAGAAAATGGGAATAGGAACATACATATCGATAATTACCTTAAATGTAAATGGACTAAACGCTCCCACCAAAAGACACAGATTGGCTGAATGGATACAAAAACAAGACCCATATATATGCTGTCTACAAGAGACCCACTTCAGACCTAGAGACACATACAGACTGAAAGTAAGGGGATGGAAAAAGATATTCCATGCAAATGGAAACCAAAAGAAAGCTGGAGTAGCAATTCTCATATCAGACAAAATAGACTTTAAAATAAAGACTACTAGAAGAGACAAAGAAGGACACTACATAATGATCAAGGGATCGATCCAAGAAGAAGATATAACAATTGTAAATATTTATGCACCCAACATAGGAGCACCTCAATACATAAGGCAAACACTAACAGCCATAAAAGGAGAAATTGACAGTAACACAATCATAGTAGGGGACTTTAACACCCCACTTTCACCAATGGACAGATCATCCAAAATGAAAATAAATAAGGAAACACAAGCTTTAAATGATACATTAAACAAGATGGACTTAATTGATATTTATAGGACATTCCATCCAAAAACAACAGAATACACATTTTTCTCAAGTGCTCATGGAACATTCTCCAGGATAGATCATATCTTGGGTCACAAATCAAGCCTTGGTAAATTTAAGAAAATTGAAATTGTATCAAGTATCTTTTCCGACCACAATGCTATGAGACTAGATATCAATTACAGGAAAAGAGCTATAAAAAATACAAACACATGGAGGCTAAACAATACATTACTTAATAACGAAGTGATCACTGAAGAAATCAAAGAGGAAATAAAAAAATACCTAGAAACAAATGACAATGGAGACACGACGACCCAAAACCTATGGGATGCAGCAAAAGCAGTTCTAAGAGGGAAGTTTATAGCAATACAATCCCACCTTAAGAAACAGGAAATATCTCGACTAAACAACCTAACCTTGCACCTAAAGCAATTAGAGAAAGAAGAACAAAAACATCCCAAAGTTAGCAGAAGGAAAGAAATCATAAAAATCAGATCAGAAATAAATGAAAAAGAAATGAAGGAAACAATAGCAAAGATCAATAAAACTAAAAGCTGGTTCTTTGAGAAGATAAACAAAATTGATAAACCATTAGCCAGACTCATCAAGAAAAAAAGGGAGAAGACTCAAATCAATAGAATTAGAAATGAAAAAGGAGAAGTAACAACTGACACTGCAGAAATACAAAAGATCGTGAGAGATTACTACAAGCAACTCTATGCCAATAAAATGGACAACCTGGAAGAAATGGACAAATTCTTAGAAATGCACAACCTGCCAAGACTGAATCAGGAAGAAATAGAACATATGAACAGACCAATCACAAGCACTGAAATTGAAACTGTGATAAAAAATCTTCCAACAAACAAAAGCCCAGGACCAGATGGCTTCACAGGCGAATTCTATCAAGCATTTAGAGAAGAGCTAATGCCTATCCTTCTCAAACTCTTCCAAAATATAGCAGAGGGAGGAACACTCCCAAACTCATTCTATGAGGCCACCATCATCTTGATACCAAAACCAGACAAGGATGTCACAAAGAAAGAAAACTACAGGCCAATATCACTGATGAACATAGATGCAAAAATCCTCAACAAAATACTAGCAAACAGAATCCAACAGCACATTAAAAGGATCATACACCATGATCAAGTGGGGTTTATCCCAGGAACGCAAGGATTCTTCAATATACGCAAATCAATCAACGTGATACACCATATTAACAAATTGAAGGAGAAAAACCATATGATCATCTCAATAGATGCAGAGAAAGCTTTCGACAAAATTCAACACCCATTTATGATAAAAACCCTGCAGAAAGTAGGCATAGAGGGAACTTTCCTCAACATAATAAAGGCCATATATGACAAACCCACAGCCAGCATCGTCCTCAATGGTGAAAAACTGAAACCATTTCCACTAAGATCAGGAACAAGACAAGGTTGCCCACTCTCACCACTCTTATTCAACATAGTTTTGGAAGTTTTAGCCACAGCAATCAGAGAAGAAAAGCAAATAAAAGGAATCCAAATTGGAAAAGAAGAAGTAAAGCTGTCACTGTTTGCAGATGACATGATACTATACATAGAGAATCCTAAAGATGCTACCAGAAAACTACTAGAGCTAATCAATGAATTTGGTAAAGTTGCAGGATACAAAATTAATGCACAGAAATCTCTGGCATTCCTATATACTAATGATGAAAAATCTGAAAGTGAAATCAAGGAAACACTCCCATTTACCATTGCAACAAAAAGAATAAAATATCTAGGAATAAACCTACCTAAGGAGACAAAAGACCTGTATGCAGAAAATTATAAGACACTGATGAAAGAAATTAAAGATGATACAAATAGATGGAGAGATGTACCATGTTCTTGGATTGGAAGAATCAACATTGTGAAAATGACTCTACTACCCAAAGCAATCTACAGATTCAATGCAATCCCTATCAAAATACCACTGGCATTTTTCACAGAACTAGAACAAAAAATTTCACAATTTGTATGGAAACACAAAAGACCCCGAATAGCCGAAGAAATCTTGAGAACGAAAAATGGAGCTGGAGGAATCAGGCTCCCTGACTTCAGACTATACTACAAAGCTGCAGTAATCAAGACAGTATGGTACTGGCACAAAAACAGAAAGATAGATCAATGGAACAGGACAGAAAGCCCAGAGATAAACCCACGGACATATGGTCACCTTATCTTTGATAAAGGAGGCAGGAATGTACAGTGGAGAAAGGACAGTCTCTTCAATAAGTGGTGTTGGGAAAACTGGACAGGGACATGTAAAAGTATGAGATTCGATCACTCCCTAACACCATACACAAAAATAAGCTCAAAATGGATTAAAGACCTAAATGTAAGGCCAGACACTATCAAACTCTTAGAGGACAACATAGGCAGAACACTCTATGACATAAATCACAGCAAGATCCTTTTTGACCCACCTCCTAGAGAAATGGAAATAAAGACAAAAATAAACACATGGGACCTAATGAAACTTAAAAGCTTTTGCACAGCAAAGGAAACTATAAACAAGACCAAAAGACAACCCTCAGAATGGGAGAAAATATTTGCAAATGAAGCAACTGACAAAGGATTAATCTCCAAAATTTATAAGCAGCTCATGCAGCTCAATAACAAAAAAACAAACAACCCAATCCAAAAATGGGCAGAAGACCTAAATAGACATTTCTCCACAGAAGATATACAGACTGCCAACAAACACATGAAAGGATGCTCAACATCTTTACTAATTAGAGAAATGCAAATCAAAACTACAATGAGATATCATCTCACACCAGTCAGAATGGCCATCATCAAAAAATCTAGAAACAATAAATGCTGGAGAGGGTGTGGAAAAAAGGGAACACTCTTGCACTGCTGGTGGGAATGTGAATTGGTACAGCCACTATGGAGAACGGTATGGAGGTTCCTTAAAAAACTACAAATAGAACTACCATATGACCCTGCAATCCCACTACTGGGCATATACCCTGAGAAAACCATAATTCAAAAAGAGACATGTACCAAAATGTTCATAGCAGCCCTATTTACAATAGCCCGGAGATGGAAACAACCTAAGTGTCCATCATCGGATGAATGGGTAAAGAAGATGTGGCACATACATACAATGGAATATTACTCAGCCATAAAAAGAAATGAAATTGAACTATTTGTAATGAGGTGGATGGACCTAGAGTCTGTCATACAGAGTGAAGTAACTCAGAAAGAGAAAGACAAATACTGTATGCTGACACATATATATGGAATTTAAGAAAAAAAAAGGTCATGAAGAACATAGGGGTAAGACAGGAATAAAGACACAGACCTACTAGAGAATGGACTTGAGGATATGGGGAGGGGGAAGGGTAAGCTGTGACAAAGTGAAAGAGCGGCATGGACATATATACACTACCAAACGTAAGGTAGATAGCTAGTGGGAAGCAGCCGCATAGCACAGGGAGATCAGCTCGGTGCTTTGTGACCGCCTGGAGGGGTGGGATAGGGAGGATGGGAGGGAGACGCAAAAGGGAGGGGATATGGGAACATATGTATACATATAACTGATTAAATTTGTGATAAAGCAAAAAAAAAAAAAAAAAATGTTTTCACTGTACAGGAAAAGCCAGACATATTCTAAAATATTTATTTACAGTGAAAAAAATAAAAAAATAAAAAAATAAAATAAAAAAAAGATAAATAAAGGAAGGAGTCAACAGTTATCCGTGTGATATGGATTACAGGTAAAAACATCAGTATGAACTTATATTTAGGTTAAAACAGATAAAGAAGGTTACATATATAAATATTTATAGACTTGTGTATGCACACATATATTGTTTTGTTCTTTCATTTGGGATGCCTAGAAGCAACACTGTCCAATAAAAGGGACAAGAACTACTTGGAGTAATTACTGATTCTACGATTGGAGCAGAAAATATATAAGGTGAGCATGTAGCATCTTGAAGTGCCAGAAAGGATATACTAAAAACAAAAACACAGTGACGAAAGGTTTATCAAAACAACTCAGGATCCAACTGAAAGAGCACTCAATGGACCAAGCTGATATAATTTGAACAATAAAATTAGGATTGGGTTGTATTCAATAGAATAGTTGTGCTGATAGACCTTGCACAACTCAAATTCAATGAGTTGTGCAAGGTCTATCAGCAATTTCAGGTTTATACTATACTATATACTATATAGTATAGTATACTATACTATAGTATAGTATAGCCTCTTCCTGGCTTGCAGATGGATGCCTTCTCTCTGTGTCCTCACATGGCAGAGAGAATGAGCCCTGGTGTCCCCTCCTGTTCTTATAAGGCCCTTTATCTGAAGGGGAGAGGCCACCCTTATGACTTCATTGCTAATTACTTTCCAAAGGCCTCACCTCCAAATTCCATCATATTGGGGCTTACGGCTTCAATACATGAATTTTGAGGGGATACAAATATTCAGTCTATAACATCACCACTGGCTTAAAGATGAAATGTTGTCTTGCTTTGTTTCTTCTTATTTTTACAGATAAGGAAACTGAGGTTCAGGTAAATTCAATGAGTTGTGCAAGGTCTATCAGCAATTTCAGGTTTAGCTCAAGGCTGCTGGCTAAATTGTGCTCAGATATATTATTCAGAAAGATAACTGTTTCAATAAACCTAGTCTCAGCAGCTTACTACTGTGGGAATTAGGTTCTCTTGCACTTTCACAATATAATTTAAGTTGGCAGGCACCAGTGTCTATCCTATCTGGTAGGTCTGACATCCCCAAGGGATTTGGGGTCCTCAGATAGGTCCTCTGCATTAGGTAGCAAGAGTAGGAAAGAGAGAGAACACAGAGGATTAGGAATTGTGTTGTTGTTGCCGATGCTGTTGTTTAATAACCAGCATTGCCTACATTCTCCTATAGCCAGAATTCAGTTACAAGGTCACAATTCACTGTATAGGGGGCCTAGAGATATAGGCTTGCTACAGGTTCAGGAAGAGAAGGGAGCAAAAAGGGTAAGGTATAATAAATAAACAAACATTCTCAGCCTCACCACAGGGTCCTTTTAGGGGTGAGAAAAAAAGCTTATGTGAACATTTGTTTCTGAGAAGAGTCTCGTGTCACAAAGGAAGTCATTCCAGCAATACAAGCACAGGAGTACAGGTTAGGCTTTATAGTCATGATATCACCTACAAGTAGACAAAAGTGAAAAAGGAAAGACTTCCATTAGGAAGTCGTATTCCATCAATAGACAAGGCAAGGGAAATGAGAGTGTATGTGGAAAAGGGGAGGGGAATGGGAACAGTACAAGAGCAGGAAATGGACAGTGCATAAGAAATGCTGATTAGCCAAAATAAGAAACACTTCAGATAAAACCTGAAGTGTTTTATTTAAAGGTAAGTTTAATTACCTTAAGAGGTAATTAAACCTTAGGGAGCAAATCATATTGGCTGCATTGTGAAGCAATAGTCTTTTACTTTTAGCAACACTTCTTGGAGTAGAGTGGGAAAGAGAATGATCTTTTAGCTGTATACAATTTCTGACAGTCTGCCGTTCTTCTAGTTGGGAAAAATAGTGTTATCTTGAGCCAAGTCCTGAGGAATGTGGACCATTCACTCTGTCTTGGGAAGCACTATGTCTAGATAGCAGCATAGTCCCATTAAATAACAATCAGGGATCTGAACTTTTTAGGGAATCTAGGCTAAACGTCATCTATAACATTGCATAAAGACAAAGCATTTGCACTTGTTTCCTTTAAGTCTAGAGATAACCCAACAGGGATGTTTGGCAGTTGGCAGAATTGGAGATCCTATTGTACTTTCGCATCTTTCATCTTGTTAAACTCTGATTCTTAATTCTTGCAGTTCTCAAAACTCCAACGTTCTCTCTTACTCAGATAAATCTTACCCTTGGGGCTTCCCTGGTGGCGCAGTGGTTAAGAATCCGCCTGCTGATGCAAGGGACACGGGTTCGTGCCCCGGTCGGGAAAGATCCCACATGCCGCGGAGCGGCTAGGCCCGTGAGCCATGGCCGCTGGGTCTGCGCATCCGGAGCCTGTGCTCCGCAACGGGAGAGGCCACAACAGTGAGAGGCCCGCGTACTGCAAAAAAAAAAAAAAAAAAAAAAGAAAAATCTTACCCTTGGCTTCCAGAGTAATACCATAATGGCAATTCTTATTTGTTCTTTTTAACCATTCCATCTTTATGTTTTTTATTTTCTAGCTTGTTTTTTGTTTGTTTGTTTTTGCTGGTGCATTTAATTCTGCCTAAAATTCAGACCTTACTTATCATTTAAACAGAAAAATCTGCTTTATGATATTCATCACCACTTCTTCCCTCCCTGTCTTTTTAACTATATCTCACGTGGTGATTTAACTGACCAAATTTAAGAATTTTACTTTATATTTCTCTGCTACTTTTACAGACCCTAACACTGTCTACATGATAGAAGTTGCTCAATAAATGCATAAAAAAATAAATTGAATTAACTGAGGCTAATGGTTGCCAAGACAGAGGTCATATCCTATTTCCCAAACATGCAGTTATCTCTGAATTTCCATGTACAAGTTCACCTATAGGTGAATATTTCATCATCAACAAATGTCTGAAGACACTGAATAATAGTACAAATAAATTAACAGCTCTATAATTTGCACAGTAATGGAGCCATAGGAAAGTCCTTTCACATATAACTTTAAAATCCTGCAGTGCAATGGTTTAAAAACTAAGCAAACATTTAATTTTAACTTTCCTGTTACATATATCATATAGCTCTGTAGTATCCAATCCCATCTAATCATTAGAATTATTCTGGGAGCATTTAAAAAATATGGATTTCTCTATTATAAATAACCCAAGAGGTTACAATTCAAAGCTCTTAGGTGAGACCTACATATTTGTATTAATAAAATATTGAATATTCTCTAAGGATAGCCTGATGATTATCCAGGTTTGGAAACAATGATTTAATATAAATACACCATTATATAATTTGACATAAAATTTCTGCCTAAATTATCATTAGTGAGACAGTATCCTCTAATCATTGGGATGACATTTTATCTTTGGTAATTAACCCCCAAATAACTAAAGGTCATAGCAAGACTATTTCATAAATCATTATTTGAAAAATCAAGGGAGGGTGCTTCCCCTCCACCCCCCACAGAGATATTTTGCTAAATCAAGCTAATTTTATTTTTTTTAAGTTGACTAGAAAATTTCAATCAGATATTTTTGGTAGTGCTCAAAGTAGCTGATTTCTGAAGATTTAATTAAAATCTTTACTGCCATTTCACTTTTGAAACTGTTCAAATTGTCCATTATTTCATCAAATTATTGGAGCAATGGAGAGTTAAATAGCTTGTGTGACCATACTCTCCATTTATGGAAAAGTTGGAAGGCAGAATGGTACATTTTAAAGATAACCACACACTGAATTTCAATACATATTCCAGCATCCAGCATTCTTGTAACTGTATAGAAATTGCCTGATATCTTCTAAGTTCATTATTCTCTTCAGTCAAGTGAAAATTTGGGTAGCTATATAAAGCTAGTATCTTTAGAGTAAATGATTCTATGCTCAATTCAACCATGTTTTAAGGAGAGATGTCAACTGGGGACTTTCCTGGCATCAGAGACAGGCATGCAATCCAAATACTGATAATGCAAGGGATTCTCACAGTTTATAAAGATGCAAAAAGGAGAATTAATTATTTCCACTTTGGTGATGAATATGTAAGTTTGGAATTTGTTGGCAGTCTTCCTTCCTAACAAATGGAAGAAGTTGACATAAAGGAGATGATGCTGCCAATCCAGAGAGGCAAATTTACTGGGCAAAGGGAGAGAGCTATGAGGACTATCTCTTGTTTGGAGAGACTGTCAGGCCTCCAATTATGTTTACTCATTTAAGGAATTCCCTCTTTGTATGGAGTCTTGCAAATGGTCAGAATCCTCCCATGGAGAAAACCTCAAGGAGAAGAGGCCAATTTCTAGGCTAGGCTAATTGGATGCTTCTCTCCCAGTGTCTGTACTGGATGTGGAAAACAGAGCAACTGTGTAAATGTTATTTGCTTATGCGGTGTTGGTGATGACCTTTAATTGCCAATGGTGGCTTCATCCTGGTAGAGTATAAGTGGCTTCCTAGAGAAACATTCTCACGAAAAAAAAACAGCTAAATTTACTGCTCTTTGGCCTTCTGGAATTTCCTCTGTTTCTGTCACATTCCAAACTTGAGCCTCTAAGCTACACTGAATTACAGGAGTACCTGATATCTTTCATATAAATTTCCCTTTTCTCATTATTATAGCCAGAGTTGGTTTTCATCGCTTGCAAATAGAACACTAGTGGCATTCAAGTCTCAGGTTCCTTCGTGAAGACCTGAAAGCATAGCTTTTCACTGCCTTTCCTGCAGTTATGTAAACCATGTAGTTTATTTTTCTTTTTTTCCCCAAAGTCATCTAAGTTAATTCTGACACTTTCAAAGAGTTTTGATTAATACAGATGTACAAATATCTATGACAGAATAGTGTTATGGACACAAAACAAACTAATACATGCAAAATATCTAATAATTTTGGGAATATAATATGCCATCAATAGGTATTCCTTTCTTTGGAGTCCTCTTACTAATTTCACAGAAGAACTGGGAAAATGGTCTTATTAAAATTAGCCATGTAGAAAATTGTTACGTACCATCTGCCCTTATCTAGGGAGTTTGTCAAAATTGCTTGGAGCCCTTTAAAATTAAGTTTTGACCTTTTTGATACCCAGCTTTTTATATTAATAAGCTTCTCATAGGAAGAATTTTGTAGTATTCACTTTGCTTAGCATTTCACTTGACAGAAAACAACTAAAGTGGGTCAAATATGGCTCATAATTCCTCTGTAATGGGTACTACAGCAGTTGAAAGTCCATGAGAGAAAAGCCTTGCCCTAAACTCCTCATATGAAATTCATTTATTTTACAAAAAAGTCATGTGCCAGTCTGCTTAGCTCAACAACCAGCCACGCTATGAAGTGTAAATTATTGATTGCCTATGGAGCTTACTCACTATTTTTAGG
The DNA here is from genome assembly GCF_949752795.1 of Hyperoodon ampullatus. Lineage (NCBI taxonomy): Eukaryota > Metazoa > Chordata > Mammalia > Artiodactyla > Ziphiidae > Hyperoodon > Hyperoodon ampullatus. The sequence continues at coordinate 22,762,621 of NC_136931.1, read as the reverse complement.
TGATTGCAAAAGTAGTTACGTAGAAGTCTATTGAGTATGAATCAGATTTTTGATAGAATGCAACTTCTATTATTTAAAGTGGTTAGCATATAGATGGAGATAAAAACAAGTGTTTAATTTTTTTTTTTTTGGAAAAGGGAGTTCCATAAATACTATCACAATAGCAGAAATCACGCACTGATCATTTGCTATGAATCACAATGTTTACCCACATTTTCTACAGAACTACATGCCCTCTCATTGTTGGTATTTTTAATCCCCATTTAGCAAAGGCTAAAACTATGACTCAAAAGGTAATGTAAGTGGGCTTCCCTGGTGGCGCAGTGGTTGAGAGTCCGCTTGCCAATGCAGGGGACACGGGTTCGTGCCCCGGTCCTGGAAGATCCCACATGCCGCGGAGCAGCTGGGCCCATGAGCCATGGCCGCTGAGCCTGCATGTCCGGAGCCTGTGCTCCACAACGGGAGAGGCCACAGCAGTGAGAGGCCCGCGTACAGCAAAAAAAAAAAAAAAAAAAAAGGTAATGTAAGTAACTTGCTCAAAGCCCCAAAGCTAATAACTGTCAGGAATAGGAGCCCAAACCTACTCACTAAAAAGTTCCTGCTCTTTACAATTGGTTATTCAGTTTTCCCTCCAAGTATAAAACCATGTGATCAAAGTTATTTTGGAATCTCAGTATTTATTTGGAGATTATGTTCTACTTATATAATTTGTATAATAACATCACTGAACATTTTGTTTTCTTCAGTGCCAATAAAAGAAATATATATATATATATTTTTTCTAAAAGGTAGTCTTTAGGAACAAACAACAGGATGTAAACAAATGTAACCAAATATAACAAAATATTTCATTTGGAAAAGTAACTTCCATACTTATATGGTACATATAAGGTACTTTTAGAAACCTGACTTTAATTTCATGTTACTTACCACTGCTGGTTCAGATGTGACAGAATAATTATTTTCCCAACATTCTATTATATTTCCATAAACTGCTTCTTTCAGCAATAGCTGAGATATAATATGAAAAGAGGCACCTGACTCTTTTAGAGGATGCCAGCATCTTTCATGACACAGAGGAGTTGCTAAATAAGACTTTTTCAGCATTATTATTTGCTAAATAATGGCCAGAGGAAAAGTCACTGTAGGAGATAATATTATAGGAGAATGTATTAAGAGACTATATACAAAAGCTCAGGCATTCTTGGGTCGGAGGCTACTTCTAAGAGAAAGAATAGCTGCAAAGCTCATTCATATTTATGGAAATGTAAATGGTTTGAAGTGAAATTGGCATTTTCCACTCATTATAAGTATTTTATTGAGTATGTACTGTGTATCCAACACTGTTCTAGTCATTAGAGATATGACAGTTTACAAAACAACAAGCACACCACAAATGGTGTTCATGGAGCTTATATTATAAGGGGTACTGTAGCATACATCAGACCAGAGATAAGATGCTGCTGTCAGGCAAAAAAAAAAAAAAAGAAAAAAGTGTCATTGGCATAGCTGACTTAGCAGGGCTTAGGTGGGAGTAGTAGTAAATTCCACTCAGTGTGAATGTGGGACATTCATTAGTGTACCTGTGCCTGTGTTAATGTGTTTAAAATTTATACAACCAATTTGTTTCCAAAGAGCGATACAATTGTCAGGGATATATTTATTATAATTTTATATACTTTGCTTTATTGATTATTACTTCTTCAGTTCATTTATTAATTTGTTCACATAGTATAAGGCTTTTGTTACTTTTTGAACCATTTCCCACTTAAGTTGCAGAGTTTATAAATGAGTAGTTGAGCTTTATATAATGAATGCTATGTTTTGACTTATTTTGACCAAATATTGGGCTACTACATTGTTCAAAGAGCCTGGCCAAACATATCCTGCATCTGAAAATCTACCACTTTCTAACATCTGTTGGGAGAAGAGTTACACATAGATGGTTAACGCCTTAGGAGGCAGAGGTGAGCTCTAAGCCTCTGAAGTTCTAGGTCTGCCTCCTAAGATGATTGCAAAAGGCCTTCTCATCTAAGCCTCCTGGGTGATTGGAAAAATTACCTACTACCTCCAGACTTTATTTCACACATCTGTAAAGAGAAGGCAGTGGTCTGCTACTATACTGTCATTATAGTGAGGATTAAGAAGTACTAAATATTTGACAAATACAAAAATTATTATATCAACCACACATTTTTTAAAAAGCTATGAATAAATACTATTCTTTCTCCCATGCCTCTTACCTCTTCAAAAAGTACTCCCTAGCCTATTAAGATTTCATGAATTATTTTTTGTTTGTGCTAAGCAACGTGAGCCATGCTTGGCTACATTGGAATGAGGGGAACAAACAAATGAAAACACAAAATGATTCCAGCTTTTGCTTCCATACTGTCAATTTTTGTCTATGAGAAACTGAGTAATTTCAAACAATTAAAGTCAGTATCACCATTCTCAATCTCTTCTTTGTATTTATCATAATTTATTGGGAATTTTCAGGAAGGAGCCCCAGGAAAATCTACTTAATCAATTACATTTTTTTGTTTTCTATTTTCAGAGAGCACTTCTCCAACATTCTCTTGATCTAATTCATCTGTGGGTGTGATGCATGTAATTTTAAACTCCATATATGTCATTATCCATTATACTCCTTTTCTAGGAAGTCTGTTAAACCTTATTTATATGAAGGATTAAATCAACACCACAAAATGATGCTATTTAAATTGCAAGTGCTCTTACTTAGTGCTTTCCAAATGGATTCAGGAACAACCAATATTACAGCCCAACTTCAACACTGTCATTGTTCACATACAAAAATAACCACACATGCAATTTGATTATACACGGATTACTTTTCCTAGGCTCCTCCATTCCTTGGGGAAAAATCGTGTCCATTTTTGCATGATTTTAAATCTAGAAGGAATCTTAGTTAATATCTAGGACAATATAATCTTTCCCATACTTCTTTATTTTTTTAAGTTGATAAAATGGACAGTTTGATAGACTAATAAAGTGTTCTGTGAATCTATTATATGAGACCATGGAAGTTTTCTATCCTGTGTTCTACTTCTGTGCTGAAGCGAATTATTCCAGAGATGGGGAGTCCATGTTGCTCGTATAAACTCATATGTTACCCGAATAAGTATGGCCCAAAAACCTAAAAATATAGCATATTAATGAAGCTAAGTTATATTCCGAGTTTTTGATTAAAGTCTCTCAATCTCTATCTCTCTATCTTTGCAGGAAATTCATTTTCCAGGCACTTCAGCCTGTCTTATTTTTATTCTTCCCTCCCTTTAATTTTTATTTACTTATTTAGTTAGTTTTTAGTTTGGAACTTTTCATAAGCACCGTCTTTATTTTCTATCTTATATTATTGTTACAAATTAAGATAAGAGAATGGGCTGAGGGGCTTCCCTGGTGGCGCAGTGGTTGAGAGTCCGCCTGCCGATGCAGGGGACGCGGGTTCGTGCCCCGGTCCGGGAAGATCCCACGTGCCGCGGAGCGGCTGGGCCCGTGAGCCATGGCCGCTGAGCCTGCGCGTCCGGAGCCTGTGCTCCGCAACGGGAGAGGCCACAACAGTGAGAGGCCCGCGTATTGCAAAAAACAAAAACAAACAAAAAAAAACAAAACAAACAAAAAAAAAAGAGAATGGGCTGATAGGAATAAAAATCATGTCTAGACCCCCATTTCTCATAGTACACTTTATTATTCATCCTAGAAGATCTCTAGCCAATATAAGTACAAAGGAGGTAGGAACTCGGGGAGTCGCCCAGCATCTAAAGTCCTTTCCATGTCTGCAATATCTGTAGAGGTAAGTTTCCATGTTTAGAGTACAGAACTCTAGAATGCCAAGATAGGTTTTACCTCATGGATCAACTTGGGGTAAAAATCTGTGATGGTTGCAATAGCTTGAGAAAGGGTCTAAAAGTTCAAGAGTATTCGGGAGCACAGTGTCATGCATAATTAACCATATTTGCCACATTTGTGCCAGACATCTGGTGATCCTCACTGTTAGTTCCTGATCTGTATCTTTATGCCCTTAAGTTCTGCTACTGGTCTATAATTCCTCTAAAACTTGCCATGCTGCCTCTTCCTTTTAGACATCATTTCCCCATTGTTGTGGAGAGTCTGGAGTCACATATTAGCTCACGTTTCTTGTCATATCAAGGAATTCATGTCAGTCAAGTTATTTGCTGGGCTCTGTCCACTGTGTGTGCACTGAGTGCTCACCTGACCCAGGCTGGGACAGTCAGGTCTTCTCTTTCAAATCTAGATTTGAGTCACAGTGACTCAATTAATCAATATTTGGGTCTATAAGGTGGGTGAGAAACAAATCTGGAGACCCTGTTGCTTAGAAGAACGTTGATTTGACAGTTCTGATTAGCTAAACTGAGAAACAAGCTAACAGCAGCTCATGAAGTCCAGAAATTTCCTCTTTTTAGCATGGCAGTTTTTTTGTTTGTGTTTTGACCAATGAGCTTCCATCATCATACAGACGCATCGATGTTCCCTGCCTCTTGTCTCTGTAATACACAGAATATCATGGATGCAGGGGCACTCTCCATTGGAACTTTGGCTACAATGAATAAGCAACTATGGCTGGACAAAGCTGTGGTTTAATTAGAGTGTGGGGGGATCGTGTGCACTCTATTACCCCTCTACTTGTATATTTTATCCCCAAAACTCTTATGGTGCTAGTGGCGATGTGTATTGGTGACTCCTCTGTATATGAGAGGTCTTATGGAAAAAGACCTGCAACAGGACTCTGTGAAATGCAAAGTAGAAAGATAAGAGGAGAAGGATAAGCTGGAGAGTGAAGAGGAAGTGGAGGACAGTGATGTAATGCAATGATAGCAGACTCTCAGATGGAAACAGAGATAAGGCAGCCTACTGTCTCTCAAAAACTGAAAGACTAATCATATATTCCCCCATTCCAAATTTCAAGAGGACTGCTATTCCTGACCCTGGGTTCCATGCAGTTCCTCGTTCATAGCATCTTTACTTTCATTCTCAGGTTATTAGAATAGTCATCCTTCATGGCTAAACTCAAATGTCAATGCTGCTTGGAGGCGTCCCCTAATCTCTCAAACCCAAATTAATCATTCTTTCATTTGCACTCTCTTAGAATTATGTTTATGAATTTCTTAAAGATTAATTTTACCCTACCATAATTTATTATTAATAAATCAGTCCTCCCTCCACTATAAAGTACCATTAAAATAGAGATTAGTTCTGGCATATAGTTGTGTATACTAAATGTCATTTATACAATAAAATAAAGATAATAAATAAGTATTAAAACCTTACTATTAAGCACACTGCTAGGTTTTAAAAATGTATCTTTAAACTGTTAATGCAACTACCTTATGAAAAAGTTCTAATTCCCATTTTGTTAATTAGAAAACAGAACTTTAAAAATACGTGCATATAACTAGTTAATGGTGGAACTAAAATTCAAATCAAGATTTTCCTAATGCCAATGTCCAGTGCAACTCAATAATTCCTGAAATTAATTTTCATTCCTGGTTTGATGGTCTAACCAAGATGAAAGGCTGACCTTGGATCATAAAATTTTGCTTAGATTAACATGAGATAAACTAAGCCATGGTTTTATTGATGGCTGTTAACAAGACTTTGATAGTCTCTGTAATCTTTCTTCTTTAGCAGCTTGGGAAATCTTTTCTGTAAACACTTCAAATAGAGTCAGGTTATTTCATCTCATAAACAATTCTGTGCATATCTATTTGAAAGAAAGAAAGGTCACGTTTTTTTAAAAAAAAAGCAGCAGTGACATAGACATTGTGTTATGTCTCTATGGGTTCCTTTGTGTCAAGTGCCCACTGATGAAAGTGAAGGTGATAAATTTATTCTCACAGTGGAGTTGGAAGCTCAGTGTCTACTGGGTGTTTATTCAGATTCTATTAATCAAATAAGTGTGATAATTCAAGTCCTGGCAATTTGAAATACCTCATTTTAATGATGTCAGAAAAAAAATAGGTTTAATAATCCAACAAAGATTCTAAATAAGACTCAGGTTGCAGAAGAAAATTATTTTAGAAAATTAAACTATGCTTCAACCACATTTAACAAGCCATACATTCTACACAGGTATCATGCCCTCCTGTTTTCAACACTTTGCTCAAATGTTTCCACTTTGCTAAGTAAAATTTACCTTTCCAAGCACTACTCATACCTCTATTTCTCCAAGCACTATATCTACTGCAAGAGCCACCCCAACTTGTCCTCCAAAGCCTTGCTATGCAGCTCCAAAGGGATCAATCCATTTTTCACATTTCTAAATCATTATTTTCCCATCTCTCTTATAAACTTGAAGGGAACTAACACAGTTTAAACAAATATCCTGAGCCTGGAACTAACTTTACTATTCCTTTTGACCATCGCAAATATCTGATGCTCAAATAAAGACTCAGAGAGATGACATAATCAACCAAAACACATTTTTTTTAATGTATGGATTGAGATTTGAATCCACATCTGAATTCAATGCTATTCATTTTGTTTTTGCCATCTTGTTGCCTGTGGGCTGGAACTATGTGCAACTGATGTGTGTATTTAACTACAACAGCACGTATCATAAGGTCCTCCACATGGTAGATCCTAGATAAAAGCAAACTAAGTGTGGAAACCCATTATTGCCACACATAAATATATATGGTTAGTCATATCTATTCATTACAGCAGCCTTGAAGTTCTCATCTAAATATTAAAGTTGATTTTCACCACACATTAGCAATTTACTGGAGTTAAATACACCTTCCCAAAACAAAATCCATATTTAAATATTTTAAGATATTTAATAATTGGCATATTTTATTACTTCAACAGAGCCAGCTCTTAAGACATAATTATGCCAAATTGGTGAAGTTGGTTTAAATGCTTGTGACCAGTGAGTAGAGTCATTCGTGACCATGCTAAGAGCCCACCAACTCCCACCATCGCTAGTATGGGTAAGAGAAACACTGGGCCACCCAGTCCTTAGCATGCCCTTTAAAACATACGTTTATTTTTAGTGGATGCAAAGACTGTCACAGAATGCATAGCTGACACTGAGATGACAAAGAAATCTTAAAATTCTCTGGTCCTCTTGCGAAACTAAACCTTACAAGCCCTTTGGGGGGTTAACAAAGTCACTGACAGTGCTGACCCCAGCTGGGAGGTAGAGTCACAGTGCCAGAAAATTAAGAGTACCACTCCACAGGCCCAGGCAAGCCTGTAACTAGCCTGACAAATCTAAGGCAGTGGATGATAGCACTTACAGTACCCTCAGGATCTCTGCAAATGTTGTTTTCTAGAATCCAAAAGAGAACTGCTCAAGGTTTACCATACACACTAACACATGCCTCTCCACGAACACATACAAATATGGCCCAGTGCTCATTCCTTCTACCTCTTTTTTCCTCTCTTCCTCTTCCTCTGTTTCTTTCAGCCATGTTGAAAAGCCAGGTTAGATGGAAAAGCAAGTCTGGAGCACACAGAATTTATGCAAACAAATGAGGGTAATGTTTTCAAGAAAAACCTTAATTAGGATCTGTTGAAAAATAGATTGAAAAGTTTATCTACTAGATTTTTAGGAGTATTGAAGAAGAAAAAATATCTAAAGGCACAGAGGGCAGTGCCTGGCACAGCATAGGATGCTCAATAATTGTTCAATAAAGAAACAAATGGGGGAATTCCCTGGCAGTCCAGTGGTTAGTACTTGGCACTTTCACTGCCATAGCCTGGGTTCGATCCCTGGTTGGGAAACTAAGATTTTGCAAGCCGCACAGCTCAGCCGCCCCCCCACCCCCCCAAAAAAAAACGAAAGAAGGAAATGGATGATGGTATAGTACTGAAGGAGTTTCATGTAGAGTTTTATGTTTATTTGTTTTATGTCCTATAGGTGATTATCTTAACATTTGAGTTAAAATAATAAAGTCAGAGAATATTTTAACCAGTCGTATTTGTCTGCTAATGTTTCTCTTCCCTTGGAAAACTTAGTGTGTTGTTCAGGTCCTACATTACAATATGTGTCATAACAAAGCTAACTTTTTTTCTTTTAAAACAGATCAAAAAGTATAAAAACCCAAATTTCTAAGATGAAGTTGTTGATTCAATAATAATGAGATCCTCTATCTTCCTGAATCTTAGACAGATATATTAGAAATTTTAACTTCATGTGTTATATGATTTGTAAAAATGTGTTAAATAGGTAATAAATTATTATTATCTTCTTCAACCAAGGCCAGCCTGCTATGGACAGTTTAGGTCTGATGTGGTGTCTCCATGAAGCCTTCAAGAACCTGACTATGTATCTTAAAACTCATCACCCAAGGTGACTGCTGGAGCTCCAACCATAACATCTGTGTTTCAAACAGCATAATGGAAGAAGGAAAAATCAAATTATGACAAACAGAGGTCAAATATTTCCCTATACCAGACTCAGAAACCCCGTGACACTTCCATTTTCATCTCATTAAGAAATCAGTTATTGAGATAAAACTAAATGGGAGATGTAGTCTTTCTTCATGATTAGTCTGTGGCTAGCTAAAATTTGATGTTTTTAATGTTATTATTAAGGAGGAAGGGTAAAACAAACTTGAGGTTGCCAAATAAATGTCTTAACAACAAATAACATAGCATATAATAGAAGGTTTGCACCTTGGGCATTTCATTCCACAGGGACAATGTATGAAGGTGTAAACCTGTACTTCCGGCTTTCTCTTGGATGGGAAAGATGAAGACCCATACAATGGAACTGTGATCGATGTAAAGCTTTACATAACATGCCTTCTGTTATCCACATTCATCCTAAAGGAAAGCATCCAAAGGCTAAAGCAGTATTCATCCCTTGGGCCAAGAATGAGAATGGTCAGCTGGTAAATTGGTGCTATTTGTGTCTTTTATTCTTTGTCTAAAAATCAAGTATTTATTTTCCTGTTTAAATGCCTAGAGTTAGAGCATGTTTAATTCAGTAAAGATGTACAGGCTGGCCAACAAGATTTAAAACTGAATATTGATTGATAATTTACTTACCTAATCATTCTGCATTTAGCAAAGTTCTCAGAAACCCCCCACCCTGACATACACATCCACTTAATTACCTGAATGTCATCATTCTTTATTTGCCAAGGTTAGAATTGAATGCTATTTAGGGAGAATATAGTTTTCAGGTACTTGAGATAATCGATATCATTTTAAAATATTTTATATAACCTTTACTGTATCTAAGAAAACAACTACATGTTTATAGCTTCTACACAGGAGACAATTTGTGATAGTGGAACATAAGTGCAAAATAGTACTGCAAAGTATAGGGTTATAAACTTGCCTCTGCTTCTAACTTATTCTCATCCTTAGGCAAGTTAGACAAACTCTCTGGGGCCTGTTTCCTTATCTGTAAAATCAAGACGGTAAGTTGGTTCCCTTTGGGCCCTTTCGGCTATTACACCCCATGGACACACAGATTTTTGTTGTCACTTTCAATCAAGTTTAATATTCTTCAAGAATCCATCTTTTCACCTTTGGATCATTTTGTAGGCCTTAAGTTAATGTCTATACCTCATGGTCTCAATATTCCCCAGTCTTTATTCTAGTTTTATGCTTAGAGTCAGCAAAGGGTCTATTTTTAGCAATTTCCCAAAGGAACTGGAAGAGTGTCTCATCTTTGGCTCATTACCTCTGAGAGCCTGTTCACTGATGCCTGCTGTTTTTACACTCTGTGCCCAGCTCCTGCATGTAATTGTCACCAAGGTCAATACAGGTTCATCACCTCTGTCAAATGGGGAAATCAAAATGAGTTTTCTCATGTTGAAAGCTGACTTGGATTTGGGTCCCTAGGGCTGGACATTATTCAGCACTGACTAAATAAGGAAAAGCCACACTAAACAGCTACAAAACACACACACACAGGAGCTTAGTGGTTGCACTTTCATTTCTACCTCTTTCAAATTAAAATTCTTAGTAAAAGGAAATCATGGCTTCCTCCAGACATAGGGTTTCATAGTACTTGTGCTTATATCAGAAGAAGCCAAGCAGGTCCTCAGGTTCTTACCTACTTTCTTCTTTTTATGAAGTTGCAGGCCTGGTATCCCAGTTGGAAGGGCAATGAGACAGTGGAGGTGGAAATAATGAATTAGATGCAAATGACTCAGTAATGGTTTGGGTTTCCTTCAGTAGTCAAGATAAAGTAGACTCTGCTTCCTATTTCACAGATGTTCAACTATAGCTCCATAATAAAGCTTAATATAGTCTCAAATCATGCGCATGTACTGCCCATGACACAGGCACTCTGCTGAGATCTTGGCAATCTTGGTAATATCCAATCACCCTCTTGCTCCATCTCTAATCTCCTATCTCTGTGAACCCTGACTTATTTCTGCTTTTGATGTATAGATTTGAATTGAAGACTATTCTCTAGAATACTGAACCTTGATTTTTTCTCAGATGTTGTTTTTGCTTGTGGATAAAATCAGGAGAAAGCTTTGACTATCCCCCAACTGTCTCAGTAAAAAACAGACATTTCACTTTGTAATTTGAAGTTTTCAAATTGATTTTCTAGGTAGAAATGCAAATCCATGAGATTCTTTTTTAATAAAACTTTTGCTGCCCTTTGTAGTGAAAGGGAAAAAAATATATTTACTTAAGGTATGCTGTGTGATAAGGATCAAACCAGATATATGATAAATACTGTTTCTCTAGTCTTCACATAAATTATGAACCTGCTTTACAGGTGATAAAACTAAGATGTTGGAAGATTATAAATTTAAGGTTTCTCAGCCCATAAAGGAGTATCACTATATTTCAAAATCATGTGTGGCTTGAAACCTGGGCTCTTGCCATCAGCCTGGTTATGGTAGTTCTGACTTACTCATCTAATGCCATTATCCAGTTAGGCTAACCTTTGAGGATATCACTAGCTACCTGTCCCACTACTTGTTCCTTTTGCCAGTCTGCTATTACTGACAATTCTCTGGACTCTTTTCACTTCTCCCTGATGTTAACACATTCAGGGTCATGTATTTGATTCTTCCTATGACCTCTGGGGCCAGTATACTTGGCTTTTCCTAAAGACTTGGAATCACTTTGCATTGTTGGTACTTTGTGCTGTCTCAGAGAAGAACTCCTACTAGGCCAAGACTTCTCACCAGGCCATGAGTATGATCTACCTTTTGTTAGCCGGGACTTCGTTAGCTGAATTTTCGTTAGCTGAATCAAGGACCTGGACAGCTGAAAAGTGGGACAATTTACATACTGTCCATCCACCTTCTCTGTTTATTTACTTTTAAATCTTTTAAAAATGTTTTTATCTCTATTTATTTATTTTAAGGATGTCAGCTTGTCAACTTTCAGGTTTCTTTTTAGTCATTGTCTTTGGAAAGCCAAGAAATTTTGCAGACTCTGATACAGCTGAATATCATCGACTAGAAATATCATTTGGGGGAAGAGAATTTATATATTTCACTCTTTTTTTTATCTGTATTGAACTGCAAAGGGTGGAAAATTGAATCAAATGCTACTATCCGGCCAACAAATGTGCCCATGCTAGCAATGCTTTATGATGGCTTTTCAGAGCTGTAGCAAGTCCAATCTATGATTAAATACAAATTTTAACCTTCTTGCTTCACACAGAAAATGAGATTTGTGCTGTGGACTTTTTTCTAAAATGCTGAATCCAGCAGAAAGTCTCATCTTGCCATCCAGTTTTCCTTTCCACTATTTCTGTTTGCATTCCATTAACATAATGTTGAAAAATGGAAGCCACTAATATGTTTTTTTCATAACTGAGCAGTGAGAGAAATGGAATATCCTGCACTCTTTTCAACCGCCTATTACTTTAGGATAGGGGCAGTGTGGCACGTTAAATGATAACAAATTGATTTTTCGTGGGCTTACAGTCTTTCTATATCCCCTATTTCTAACCATACATATTATATGAGAAGCATAGCATTCTGAAACGTATATTACCATTATGTGTAAACTCATATATCACTGAAAAGTGTGTACATGACATCTAATAAGTATCCTGCCTCTTTTGAAAGCCTCTTACTTAATAGGTCTTATCTACATTCTATGTAGACATATTTCCCTGCCATAATTCACACTGCATAGAGATTAATGCCCTAATCCAGCTTTAAACAAAATTTCTTTATAGTGTTAAGATATCCTGATATGAGGACAGGCATTTTAGAAAAGTCATGTTTAAATAGTTAAGGAAGCTCTAACATATCCAGCCTCTGAGGCTAAACAGTGGCTCTTTGATTAAAAAAAAAAAAAGCACACTTGTACTGGCTCAAAATGCTCAGATATTTCAAGTGGATATATTAAGGAATTTGCAAAAGAAATTTTCTTTCAGAGTCACAGTAGTATACATGTAATAAGTTCTGGATTGTGGATTGTGATAGTCTGGTAGAGTCCAAATGTACTGTGTCAATGTACATTTTTTCCCAAAAATGTATATTCAAATCACATGTGTAAAAGACAAAGTGTGTGTGCACTGATCCAAATGCTGGTGGAGATATGAGTTAATTTATGTGAAATGACTCACTGAATGTGTTTAATCTTCTTAAGCAAGAAGATAAAACAATAACCAAAAAAACCCCCCAAACTGACCATGTATTTACCATTAACCTGGCTGCCAGCCTGTGATCAGTGCATCATTACTTTCTTGGTTCAATCATGATTACATTTACTTACTGAAATAGCCCTGCAGTGCTCTGGGTTTTTAACTTACAGTGGAATAGACCTGAGCTTGTAAAGAAGGTAAAGTCACAGCTTTGGCAGCATGGCTGCAAGTCATATATATGTGTATATATATATTATATATATATATTTTTATATTTACATATATATATAATATAGGTATATTATATATATATTTATATTATATATATATTTTATATATATATATATATATATTTAACGTATGGGGGTATATTAGGACAGAGATATATGCTGAGAAGGCTTCCCCGGCTCCCACAGAAAGCATATAAATGAAGCTCTATGAAATAGTTCTAGTAATACATCCTGGTGGCTGACAGTGTCCTCCTAGAATAGGACTCTCCAGACACAGATGAATGAAATGGTCTGGTGCTGAAGTCTGGGTCCCAGGAGCTAGCACTAGGACAGGACATCCTAGATCCCACCTCAGCCAGTCTATATTGGAAAGATTTGCGGGGAGGGGAGAGTAACAAAAAGGTCTCTGATCAGAGTATGAAACAAAATAATTGCAATAAAAGAGTAAGAAGTTTTCTAAGGATAGTATGAAGGCTACAAATGGGGAACAAAAACAATGTCTTAGAACCAGGTAGAACTGGTCTCCCATCTTTTTTTCCTGGACTATCACCCTCTTTCTCCACATTACTGAGTCATCTGTTTGAGAATCACAGAATGTGAACAAAAGCAACCTGTCTTGAGTGATTTTCCATCCAGAGAAGGGTGAGGCTTGTTTAAATAAAACAGTGACTGGAGCATTCATTTTCACCAAGGCTGGTGTTCTCTGCATGGTCTTGGATGAACACCCATGAGTTCTTGTTCTCTGACTTTCACTTGGCAAGTTTCTTGTGGTTAACAGAGCCTTCTAAACAGAATTGACTGTTTTTCTTCTTTCTTACTCCCAATCTCTTTCCAGTCCAACATCATCTTCTAAGACACCAGATAACAGTCTTTAATATCTAGTCATTCATGCCCTCAAATACTATAGTCTCAACAAAAGCTATACATGAGACTAACATTGAAAATCTCGATGTATGTTAGGCTGGGCTCTATCAGAAGCAGATCCTGGGTGAATGATTCAGTAGTACTGATATGTATTAAGGAAATGCTCCCGGGAGGAACTAGGAAGGAAATGTGGAGGGCCAGAATAGGAAGGGGAGAAGCCAAAGGTGTGATTTTAGATGAAGTCCCACATGCAATGTGATCCCCAGTAGGGCTTAGAAGAAGAAGAAATTACACCTGACTTTGTGACACTTTGAAGCAAAGGAGATGGGCTTTTGTACTAGCCCACTGACTTTGGTTATGGGATACCCTGTGTTGGGAGGAGAGGGTAGTAAAACTCGCAGTTACTTCTGTATCTTCCCTCGGTTTTGGAGTTTCTCATGCCCAGGAACCAGCCCCAGAAGGTACTGGTGCTTGCTGTTAACAACAAAGCACACGGAAGCTGAGTAATGGTTTCAAAGGTGTGAGAAAATAGATCTCATGAATCTAAGTTGGGTACCAACCAAGCTCCACGATTAGGGGTATTTAATTTTCAGAAAATAATATGAGTTCCAGGTGACTGAGAGGTGGGGGGGTGGGGCATACCAAACTATAATCTTTTATGTAGTTATTGTATTACAATCCACATCTTCCAGAAGGGGAATGTGAGTCAAAGTGGGCAGTTTCCCCAAGTCACACAGCTTAGGTCAGGACCCACATACTGGACTAACTTAAGAACCTGGCATCTTTCTCCTAGTCCCCTGTGCTACTCTCCATATATGATGCTTGACATCCACTGGATATCTTTATAGTTGCCACAGATACTATTTAGGATCCTGAATGACAACGATGTCCATATGGTATGAGTAAGAGTTAATCATGTTCCAATCTTCTGATGAACTCTTACTGTTTCACTTCAGTGGGAAACAGACAGCCTGAAATGAAAGTGAATGTCCAAAGAGAGCTGCTGATTCTAAGACAGCACTTGATGCTGAGTGCAGTTGGTTCTAAGTTCATATTGAATTTCTTTTCCCTTTTTTTCATCAGAAGTTTTAACATTTGGATCAGGCTGTACATTACTAGCCAGTCTATTTTAAACAGAAGTACTGATTAAGCATACCCTCTAAACTGTTTTTACAGTAAAAATAAGCACTTTAATTATATTAAGCATTGATAGACACAAACTTTTTAGTGATTTCCATATCTCTTTCCAATCCTTATCTTTAGGATTTATATTCATTGTAAATAACAGAATGATGATTTCTCTTTTACCAGAATTGTATTTCTGTCATGACACAGATTTTCTTGTTTTTACCTAAATTATCAAAATTTGATTATATTCCCTGTTAAAATTTTCCTGCATCATTATTCTGCATACTTATGTCTGCTTCTCTGTTTTTTTAAATATTATTTAGAATTTTAATTCAGCTTGCCAACAACTTGGCACTTAAATAAATTTGATATATCCAGGAAAAAAGAAAACATTGGTAGATAGAGAGAGATCTTTGTGCAGAAAAGGCTGCTTTGGAATGAGAGTAGATCAGATCTACACTAAAATAAGTATAATTTTTATTCAAGTAAGTGGTGGGTTTAGCACCTTTATAGAAACTAGAATGAGATTCAATAAATTTAAGTACCTTGATGTGGATAGCCACAACTGTCACTTGCATTATTGGAACCAGACTAATTGCTTCAACTACGTTTTTAGGCTCAAGTCTGTGAAATCCTTCAAATTCTTCTCATGTGGGATGTATGGTTCATAGAGTCACCAAGTTTAGAGAAGGAAGGAGCTTTAGGATCTATCTGGCCCAGCAGATCCCATAGTCCATGTAGGTAAACTGAGATTCAGAAATGAGAAATAACTTTCCTACAGGGACATAACAAATGTGATGTCATCAGAAGTTCTTGCAAAGAGTGACCTTTCGAAGACGTATTCCTCCTATGTAATGGCAGACTTTACTAAATTTCATCACGATTACTAAAGCATCAAACCAGTTTCAGGTTCATTCTCCTCCAATCCAATCTCCATATTGTACAAAGTTTAGTTTAAATACTTTAATGCCTTTATTTGTAGTTACTGTGGCTCTTCCTTATCATGTACCTCTGTACCTTTCTTATCTCCCCTCCTAACACTACCCATCATCCCTCCATTCCAAATATACCAATAAACACATATATATCAAATGTTTAAAGTTCCTTCTTGCCTCCATGCCTTTGTACTGGCTATTCTCTCTTATAAACACTTTCTGTATTCTCTCTGGCTTTAGCTGGCTAAGATAAATCTAATAAACATAGAAATGTTTCTGTCCTTTGTGTTCTCATAACCCCTGCTTATATTTCTACCAGAGTGTATATCACTGACTATTGTGATATTCTACTGACATCTCTGTTTCCATCAGTAGGGTGTATATATCCCCAGAGTGAAGTCTTATCCAAATCTCACTGGAACATGGTACCTGGCATATATGAAATGTTCTGTAAGTGTGTTGATTATTGAAAAGATGAAAATGGTAATGTTCACACTGTTGACATACCACTCCTCCCTGGAAGGTCCAAAAGAGTCACTTGAAAATGACCATGAAATGTAGGGGTTGTGGGTAGTAAGTGTGATTAATAATCCTCTGACTCTGCTAATTCACTCTGCTTAATATCTCCTGGTCTTTTGGAGTCCAGTGATAGAAGATTCAGATTCTGAATCTCATTGTGATACTGCTAAATACACACAACCACCCCACTGGTAGGCTGATGGGTGCTTAAAGGCAGAAAAATATTGTTATATATCTTTTGTACCATGCATTGTCCAGGATATTTTTGGTGCAAGCAACAACTAGTCAATTTGTAAAAGAGAAGTTCTGGCTCATCTGATTGGGAAGTCTAGAGTTGTCACAAAGAAAGTCATTGCCATATTGAGCACCCCAAGTGGTATCCTTGGTACTTGCTCTCCCCTCTCAACTCTGATGCTCTTGGTTAATTTTACTACTTAGATGGGATCTCTCCACATGGTGATGAAGATATCCCCCAATGAACTTGTATTTGCCTACTCCCAATTTAGGAACACCAGTAGAAAGAGTCAATTTTCTTGTTATCTGCGACACAATCTTCCCAAGGAAAATCCAATTGATATGGCTTTGGCTATACTAACTTCAGAGACCATCCCAGATCACATAACTATTCCTGTTGCATAAGAGGTGAAGAAAAGGCAGTCCCTCTAAGACTACAACAGTGATGAGGAGTGTTTCATCTTAGGAATGGATAAAGGGTGGTGTTTCACTAGGTTTATCTTATGACTGATAAAGTGCCTAACATATATTTTGAAAGAATGTGAAAGGAAAGAAGAGGAAATATGGCCAAGACTATTACCCTCTTATTGATCAAATATTTATGACCTTGTCTTCAATTTGTGCAGGCACTGTGCTGGACACTGGGATTAGAATGGTCCTATTTTCAAAGGGACTATCTTTGGAGATAGGGAATCTAAAGGCAAATGATGTCCTTGTTCCAATAAACAACTTCCCAAGCTCACAAATTCTTATATGAGTGTACTCCCCCACATACATATGTACAGTCACAAATACATGCAAAGTGAATTTCCACACACATCCATAGGATTCACATAATATCAGAGAGAAAACTTCCTGTCATAAGTGAGGTTGTTTAGTTTAATAAACACACCATCTTGGTCAATTATCAAGATGCCTACCTGGGCCTATAATCATCTTTTTATATAGCACACAGTGGACTGTCATTTATTTATTTATTTATTTTGGACTGTGATGATGTCAATGAAAGCTACTCAAGGAGATATATTTAATGGTTCACACTGTGATACGTTTAATATATCAGATATTGGTTTGGAAGCAGGTGAACCAGAGGATATACAATCCTGAGCTAGTTATTAAAATGGAGGCTAGTGTCAATTCTATCTCTTACTAGTTATGGGACCATTAGAAGTCATTTTACCCCTAACTGCTATTATTCTCCATCAGTGAAATGAGGACAATAATATCTGCTTAATAGAGTTGCTATCAGCAAGGTATAGAACCAGTAAGAGAGTGAAAAGAACTACTACATTGCCTGTGTGTTTATAGATTAGTAATATTTTTATTAATTTCAAGATTATGGATAAAATGTTTAATTAATATTTTCTCTCACCTGTTGTTTATGTCTTAAATGTTTCTAGTGCAGGTTTACAAATGTTCTTTATCATGTTTCTCTTTCTGAAAATAAGTGAAATGGATTCAGAGAGAGAAAGAGAGATTGGAGTGGGAAATTTGCGAAAGGGTAACTCATGCATCTGAGACACATGAAGTTCCAAGTATTATTCAGCATCATTAGTATTATTTCACACTGGAGATGTGAAGAAGTGCTAATCATACTCACTCACAGATTAACCTAATCACAGAATATCTATGCTGGGAAGACCATTAGAAGCTCAGGTTGGGGAAATGTACAGTACACCTTTTGTTTTCATGGCAGACATATCTAATCCATCTTTACATGCTCTTCTTCACAGTTAGGTTCTACATCTCCATCCAGGGCTTTAGGCAATATGACTTCTTCTTCAGAAAGCCAAACAAATAATGCCCATCTGCTATACCAAACTGATCCAGCCTGTACACACTATAGATGTAAATTCCAATACATGGAGAATCAATTGCCTGGAGGCCAACAGCAAGATACCACAACAACAGATGCAGAGCCACAGTTAGAATAGAGACTTTCCTGATTCCCAGTTATGAGGAAAAGGATTTAAAACAATGTCACAAAACCAAAACAAATGTTTGGAACAAAAATGCTTGTGGTGACCTTCAGACATTTGTCCCTTGGGGCATCAGAGAAAAATCCTAGCCAGCTGCTGCATGAGTGTATCTTGGATAGCAATGTCTTTGCTAGTTATGGAAAGAAGAAATAAACAAAAGGCAAAGTATATACTTTAAATAAATCATGTAGGAAGGAAAAATGGTCAACCATAATTTGACTGAGAGGAAAGTAAGCTTGACTTTTATTTTTTTAATTTAAAAGTTAATAAGGAAGGTTCTCTGAGATGAGAGGTTTTCTGATAAGTTGGAAACATGATTTAATTACAACTTGGACTGTCTAAGAAGAATAAAGTGACCTTGATAATAGGTCTAACTCAATGTTTTACAATAATAGTGTTTTCTCTCTTTTTAAAAGCCTCTGTTAGAAGCAGATACTGCTATGGGTATCACCCATATGTCATATATCACCTAACAACTGTCCTATTTTAAAAATTTACAAATTTACAAATTGCACAAATAACTAAGCCTTAGATTGGAGAAATGACTCACCCAGGGTCATTTAACTAGTGGCAGAGCCAGGGATAGAGCATTGATCTACATGATTCCATTGCCTATGCCCTCCCCAACAAGATGAAAGCACTGAATCTTCATTCCCACCCTCCCTCTTTTTTTATTTTTGGTGCACATTACACTAGATTACTTTATAATGTGTTCAATTATAGTGCATTTTATATACCATTTTATATAAATAGATGGCAGCGCTTATTTCGACTCAGAACACATTGACACAAAACAATACATACAGGTACCAACCTCTTAGTTATTTAAGACCAAATAAGAGATTACTGGTTGAAATTCTTTTCAAAAATTTTGAAATTTTGGGTGTGTAAAATATAAATATTTAAATAAATCTAAAATTCTAAAATCCTCATT
The DNA here is from genome assembly GCF_949752795.1 of Hyperoodon ampullatus. Classification (NCBI taxonomy): domain Eukaryota; kingdom Metazoa; phylum Chordata; class Mammalia; order Artiodactyla; family Ziphiidae; genus Hyperoodon; species Hyperoodon ampullatus. Next base: position 22,743,236 of record NC_136931.1, on the reverse strand, counting down.
AGATACGAAATATGTACTATAAAGTTAGCTATTTTACACATTATTTTATATGTGTTATTGATTATATGAACATTATCAAGTTGTTATAATTTATAGAATGGCGCCTCACTAAACACACATTCATAGAACTGGTTTGAGTTTGCAGATGAGGCATTGCAAAGTTCACGGGCATGGACGTCATATAGCTCTGCCCACCTAACACATGTGAGAAACTCTCTTCTGTAAATGGGAGCAATGATGCCTGCATTAAAGAAAAGTGATATGGAGAGGTAGATAGATAGATAGATGAAATGAGATAAAATGTATAAAAGTATCTGGCTCAAAATGTATATTAGCTATCTTTGGGTTTGACCAGGGATTCTAAAGATAGATGAGAGAACTGAAATCCACAGAAATGGAGAAATGTTGCCACAGAGAAGAAAGGACATGGGCTTCACAGTGAGACAGAATGTGTGGTGGAGATACAGAATGGACATTATGTTTCCAGTTAGTGAATAAGTTCTCAACAAAAAAGGCAGCCATTGTTAGAAAGCAACTCTCCAATGTTTACGCATAGGAGGTAGCAAATATTTACTACTGGACCCTATGTTTTCTTGACACCAACCTCCTGTCCAGCTGTGCCTCCCACCATGTGAACCGAAACTATTAAATTTCTCTGCAATTCAACCTTATTCAAATTTGTTGAATGGGCCTTGTTCCCTTTGTCACATGGCCTTTGCGTATGTTGCGTCCTCCGTCTGATATTCATTTCATGGATCTACTCAACCATAACCTAATCAATTTTTACTCTACTTGTGCATCTCATCAGAAAAATTACTTCCTCCTAGAAGGTTTCATGGATTCCACTTCTGAGGTCAAATACTCTTAGAGCACCATGTGTTTCCTTCAAGCATTTATCAAAATTAGAAATCTATAGTTATTAAGATGAATATATATTAAAGTAAGTCCCATCACTAGTCTGTAAGCTCCAAGGACCAGGTCCTCAATTAGATGTTTCACTTTCTTATCTCCAAACACCTAACACAGTGACTAGTGCATAATATGCACTCAAAAAATCATTACTGAAAAAATAAAGGAAATAGATTTGTACCCAGTCCTCCCGACTAAGTAGGCTTTCTCCTGCATTTTATTTATTTTTAATAGCTGCACTTTTACATCTTTGGAGAAGCGGCAGCCTTCTATTTCCTCTTACCTGCCTCATGGTACAGAGAAAGACCCTGATGGGCTGGCCAGAGAAAGCCAGGCATGGATACTACTTAACCCATGAAACTAATGTTTTGTTGAATTAGCTGATTGATTAACCAGAGGTATTTGTGAATGTAGATGTTGCTCTGATATCTGACTTGAAATATTTGTGGAAAGTTCATGCTCATTCACTGGTAAGCCCTCCCTAGTCAATCTCATTACTGCAGAGATAGATGTGGGGCAGAGAAATCAGGGGTATTGAGACACATGGTATAACAGCTTCCACCTAATGTTCTGAACAAATAAATAGATATAGGATCTAGAAACTAAATCTTGTAGTGTCATGAACCTAAATTATTAAAAAAAAAAAACCCAACTATCTGAAAAAGTGATCTCAATGCTGAAATCCCTTTTATTTTTTGAAGAGAGGGGGGAAAAGAGAAAATTTTGCTAAATCCAAGAGGGCAAAGAGTGGAATTCTACAGTTCAGATAATTACTCCAACTCCATTGTAGCCTGTTGACAATATCTACTTAAATTCATCTTAGAGCTGAATTTGACAAGGTGTAGTGCTCCTTGAAAATAAAATGTTTCTAGATAGTTACGTAACTGGTCGATCCACAAGTTTATCTGCAGTTTGCACTTTAAGTGTTCTAAATATTGCTAATTTTTTGCTAAATTGGAAGGCACACGTTAGGTTTTATCACTCCCTGAACCACTGGCCAAATAGTGGTGCTTTGAAAATATTTTAACTCTTAGTTTTTATCAATCGATCAACTATAAGCAGTTTCTTAGATTAAATGAGATCAAATGGCATTTTTTGTTTTTTGGAGTATAATTGCCTTACAATGTTGTGTTAGTTTGTGCTGTACAATGAAGTGAATCAGCTGTATGTATACATATATCCCCTCCCTCTTGGACCTCCCTCCCCCACCCTATCTCACCTACTTAGGTCATCACAGAGCACCAAGCTGAGCTCCCTGTGCTATATAGCAGGTTCCCACTAGCTATCAATTTTACACTTGGTAGTGTATATATGTCAATCCTAATCTCCCAGTTCATCCCAACCTCCCTTCCCCCGCACCCTCCCCCCCCACCAAGTGTCCACAGGTCCGTTCTCTATGTTTGCGTCTCTATTCCTGCCCTGGAAGTAGGTTCATCTGTATCATTTTTCTAGATTCCGTATATATGCATTAATATACGATATCAAATGGGATTTGAGGCTGTCAGATTTCCATTTGGCTTTTTCAATCACTATTTAAATTGTGTTTCTGTGTATATAGCAACGTGTTAATTTCTTAGGCAATACATGCAAAAGTGGCTTACGCTGAATTTTCAAAATTAGTTGAGGATGGATAGTTCAACATTGTATCTTCCAAAATGAAGCATAAGCTTCATAGTGATATCTCTAAATATTGTTAATGACAAATGGATTTCAACCTGATCTTATGCTTCTAGAAACATTCTGTGCTTACCTGTCTCTCAATAATAGATTTTCTAAGTCCCATAAAGCACATTCATTGCAATAGTGGAAATGACTTTATGTCACTGGTATCACCCAGTTAAGTTCGACTAAAAAGGCTTCTTTCAATTCTTAAAGCCAAGTTTAAATGCCCCCTCCTCTTGAGGAGCCTCCTATTCAGGTCACCTTAAGGCCATGTGACCCTTCTCTGAACTCCCACAGTGTACTTCATCCTCTCTTTTACAAATGGTAGTTTTCACCTTTGGAGATAGTTATTTACCTGGCTATCTTCCCCCTCGTAACAGAAGACATATGAGCTGAGGATTGCACGTCTCTAGAATCCTGAGGATTATTAAATAGCATGGATATACAGAGAGAGAACTTGAACCTCCCCTCATTTCTCTCCTAATGCCATGTGGACAAAAGGCAATTTATACAATTTCTATTTAGATTTGCCAATGCTCAGAAACAGGACCAAATGCAGTCAGTATTTGGACCACATTAAGTCTGAAGAGTTATCCTGAATTTGGGAAAGCAGGAAGCCTCCTATTCCTCAATGGTGTTTTCTGTTCTAATTCATTAAGGTTCACCATAGTTTTAGCAGATATTTCTCAGGATTATTCACTTCCTAAAAGAGTGGCAATAGAAATATTCTTCAAGATAAAATACACCCTAAAAAAATCACAGTAAAAATACTTTTATATTGGCAGTTTTCTCATTGGCAAGCTCACCAAGATGATGACTTGCCTGCATGACTTTGACACTGAATCTTTCTTTTATATCCTTTTATTTTGTTTGCTAAGAAATTAATAGATTAATTTGCTAGAAAAATAGGAACATTAAGAAAAGCTATGGGTTCCTTTGCCAGAGTTTCAAAGTGATTTCATCTCTGTAGGGTGTTCAGGTCCATCTAGTTAAATCTTTATGTCAACAAAATTAGAATATGCCTCAGAGGTTATGCCCTTAAATCTTTCTTCTGAAAAGAAAGGCTTGTGGCTTTGTGATTTTGAAGCAACATGCTTAATTATCCTGAACTCAGTTTCCTCTCTTGCATCAACCTCTCAGGCCACTGCAGAGGATATTAGATAATTCACATGAATGTGCTTTGCATATGAAAGTTACTTGAGAAATATCACTTTGCTCTTTTTCCTCCTTCATAGGACAACTAGGTAACTATCATTGGTAGGCCTGCCTTTGTATGTGTGTGTGGTGGTGGGGGGCATGGGAGTATCACTATTCAAGTTGCTCTATAGCACAGAATATTTGCTATACATATTCATTTAATTTTTGATGTTATCCTTAGTGGCAAGAGTCATGTCCTCCATTTTACAAAGCAGTGGGATTCACACAGTTAGGAAGAGACAGAGCTTAGGTTCAAAAGCACATCTGTCTGCCTCCAAAGCATTTCTGTTTATCATACAATATCCCTCTCCATGGAAAGCATAGCCACATTTTTAAAAATGCTAGATCATAATTAACATGTTATTTTTTAACAAATCTTCCAGAATTATATAAAAGGAAAAACTAGTGTTTTTCCACAAATTCCACTCAGGTCATGTACTTTGCCAATGAAACAGTCAGTATCCATGCAACGTTCACACTTCTTTCTTATGCATTCAGAACCAATTCTCACACTGATATCACCTCTTGTCTCTTTTAATACGTTAGAGAATAATTGACACTAAACTACTCATCTTATTTTCATTGAGAGATATTTGTTACTTTTCAAATTCCAAATCTACTCAAAAAGAAGTTACTCTAATTATAAAAGATCACTTAATATAGACTAGACTTTCTACATATATTGATTTATTTAATGCTAAAATCTTTGCTTATTCAGTGAATATTTATTGAGTACCTTCCATATTTCCAGTGCTGTTTTAGACCCGAGGGATATAATTATTAGCAAATAGACTTGGCTTTTGCCCTCACATCCGTAATAGGCTAACAGTGATAAAGACATCAATCAAATTAATTATTCACAAGTGTAAAATTCAGCTAGAAAAGTGTTGTGGTGATGTACAGTGTTGGTGTGTGCCCCTCAAAAGAGGATTTTTCCTGGTCATGGAGATCAGGGAAGGTTTGCCTGAGGAAGCAGTGATGGAGCTAAGATCTTAAGAATTAGCAGAGTTAATTTGTTGAAGAAAGGAGGAAAAACAACTTTGAGAGAGTGGGAAAAGAATGGGAAAAGAGCCTGTGATAAGAGGGAACACGTTGAGTCAAATGACAGGGAGAGGGTGGAAGAAACATAGGTTGGCATGACACAGTATAACAGGAAGAAAAAGCCCATTCTCTTAGATCAGAAAAAGCTTCTTCCATTTAAATTGAGAAGTGACATTTAATGATAACTTTCTTCTATTTTACTTTTAAAAAGTATCTATCAGAACAAAACTGAAAGCTAGCTTCGATGCACAGTGTGTAAGCAGACTGTGCAATTAAAAAAGTAACAGGAATAATGCAATAAAAATGTGGGTGTTCATAAACCTAATTATATAGTGTTCCGAGTAGATGCCCTGGGATTTATATGACATCAGATATTTTTAGAAACCTCAGACCAGCAAATGGTGAGACTTAGAAAGAGAAAGAAGGAAAGAAGACTTAAAAATAAGTCCCCTTCTACATAGTCTACTAAGGTCGTTTGCTGGATTTTCCTCTGGTGAGGAACACATACCTTCCAATGGCAGATGACTGGAGAAAATCTCCCGTTCGCCCAATGCATGCCAAATGAGAATTGTAATTAACTTACTCAGTATAATAGAAGAAAAAAAAATCAGCAGGAAGGTGAAAACTAATGTGCTTCACCCGGTGAATCCATCCCCAAGTCTCTTTCACATCCTTGGAGTGCTGTTTATGGGGCTAGTTTTAATATTTTATGTTGTGATATTTATACTTATGTAGCTGGATTTAAAAGATGAAGTGATGAAGTGATGTGACTGCCATCAAACTTTAAAAAATTCAATTTGATGGAACTGACGATGTTTAGAGTTTCCTCTCAAGTACTCTCTGTAGCTCAGGTTTGGGTCCCTGGAAGGAATTTGCTCTCCTTTTATACGAAAACAAAAAGTGCAGGTGTGTAGTTGGGGAGGAAACGATCGATCACCTGGTGCATGAAGAACGGCATCCTTAGACTCTCGAATCTGAATTGAAGTTGAAACAAGATGGACTATCAAGATCTGAGTTCTAGTTTCTTTATTCATACATAAATGTTTTCCACTGTAAAGCTAATGACCATAGAATCAGTGAAAAGAGAGAAAACAAATCACCATAGTTAATACTGCGGTATGCTATATTTGAAAGTTGTTAAGAATGTAGATCCTAGGGGCTTCCCTAGTGGCACAGTGGTTAAGAATCTGCCTGCCAGTGCAGGGGACACGGGTTCAAGCCCCGGTCCGGGAAGATCCCACATGCCGCGGAGCAACTAAGCCCATGTGTCACAACTACTGAGCCTGTGCTCTAGAGCCCACGAGCCACAACTACTGAAGCCCATGCACCCTAGAGCCCATGTCCCACAGCAAGAGAAGCCACTGCAATAAGCCTAAATAAATAAATAAATAAATAAATATATATATATATATATATATATATATATAAAGAATGTAGATCCTAAAAGTTCTCATGTCAAGGGAAAAAAAACACATTTTTTCTTTTTCTTTCTTTTTTTTTTTTAATTTTTGTATCTGTATGAAATGATGGATGTTAACCAAACACACTGTGGTAATCATTTCACAATATATAAGTCAAGTCCTTCTGTTGTACACCTATACTTTACATACTGCTGTATCTCAACTATATCTTAATAAAAGTGAGAAAAAAAATCACCCTTAGTCTCTCTACCTAATCACAAGCAAGAGAAATAATAATAATATTAACTGGAATTCACTGAGTACTACTGTGGACCTGGTCTTTCAAGTAAATTATTTCTAATCATGGTACTAACCTTGCAAAGTAGATATAACTAATATCCTCCTTTTACAGATGAGGAAAACTATTCAGAGGGATTACATGACAAGCCACATATATCATAGAACCATTAAGGGCAGAACCAAGTTTCAAAACAGAACTACCTTACTTATGCTTTTACTGCAGCATGTGACTTTTTAGTCTTTTTTTCCCAAGTAACTATGTACCTTTTTAGCTGCATGTCCGTTCAGTTTTATTCTAAACTTATCATTACATTATACATTAACTTTTACCCTTAATTTCTTAAATAGTGTGCTATTTATCTATGTTATTACATGATCTCTATCATCATCATTTATATACACTAAAAAGTATATACTTTAGTTTCCCTAGCCTAATTTATAATTTGACCATCTTGCTTATTTTCCTTTTGTTTCGATAACATGGATAATTATATAATAATATTTTTATATAAAGCTTTTTCTGTATTTTGAATAATTTACGTGGGATGTCTTTCTAGATAAGAAATTACTTGGTCAAAAGGTATTATTAACCTTAGCTTTCTAGAATTTTTAAAATCTGGGGCCAAAATAATGAGACATGCATATGACAAAATTTATAGTGATATTTGATTAAACTCTCTGATTCTGAGCTTTCCAAATCCATCTATCAAACGGGTTGTAAAAGTTTACTTCATCAAAGTAGTTTTTTCATTAAAAAAATCTGTTATTTGTACTGAGACTATAAGTAGTCATCCTGTCTAGGTTCTTAAATTTAAAGGTACTCATCCCTTTAAGAAGCTAAAGAGATGACCTATGTAATTTGTGTTTCTCCTTGCCCATATCTTTCTCATTAATAATATTTTAAACTGCTTGAATTAATATGGGAGAATAAAAAGTAACTACTTAGCTAAAGTCACTAAAATACATGAAAGCAATTTCTATTGCATAATGTAAATAAATGCTTTGTCCTATAATATTTACATTAACTAATTTTATCACAGACAATGTAGACAAACATTAGGTATGCCAAACTACAGGTATTATTTAATTTTGAATATTTTTCAAGGGCATGTGGTTAGAATGTATATGCATAGCTTTGTGTATCTGTGGGTGCATGAATTCTCCTTTTAGATCAGATTCCTGTCTTCCTAAGATAAATCTGAATCAGTATCAATATATCGACTAACATCTTCTATTCATTCTATAAATTCATGAATCCAGTAAAGTACCTATTCTGTACAAGACACTCTGTCACTTTCTGGGAACTACAAAGATAAACAATTACTTTATAATTACAAGTGTAAAATTTTTTTTGAAAATTTGTTCTTTGTGCAAGAATTTCAAATGCAATATTCCAATCTTCATATCCACACCACATATTGCTACCCTTATAACAGCTGAAAAAAATGGAATAGTCTCTTATTCAAGATAACATAGCTATGGACTTCCCTGGTGGCGCAGTGGTTAAGAATCTGCCTGCCAATGCACGGGACATGGGTTCGAGCCCTGGTCCGGGAAGATCCCGCGTGCCGTGAAGCAACTGTGCCCGTGCACCACAACTACTGAGCCTGCACTCTAGAGCCCGTGAGCCACAACTACTGAAGCCCGCGTGCCTAGAGCCCGTGCACCACAACGAAGAGTAGCCCCCACTCGCTGCAACTAGAGAAAGCCCGCGAGCAGCAACAAAGACCCAACGCAGACATTAAATAAATAAATTAATTAAAGATAACATAGCAACATAGCTAGTAAGTGGATAAATAAAGATGTTTAAGTTAGAACTATATATTTGCTAGCAGCAGAAATATAAACTGAACCATGGTGTGTGTGTGTGTGTGTGTGTGTGTGTGTGTGTGTGTGTGTGTGAGCGCATTGGAGCTAATATCAATAACCTATTGGTGAAAATCAAGCCACCTCAAAACTTAGAGGCTTAAAACAGCAAAATTATTATTGCCCAAATGACTCTGGTGACCACAGCCAGAAAGGCCCTCAGGCAGGTAGATGATGTTGCTTGAATCCCATGTGCACCAGATTAGTAAGTGCTGAGGGGGTAGGGGAAAAATACAAGAAGCATTTGTAATTCGTTGGATTGATTACTCTTGTGTTAAATTCTTTTCATTCATTCAATAAAACTAGGTTGAATATCTTTTAGATGACTGCTAGAGAATATAAAGGAAGACAAAATAGAAATGAAGGGGCAACAGAAAAGTGCCTTAGTGGTAGTGTAAGGTGAAAATTTACTGTTAGGGATTCAGAAAAGCACATGCAGATGGCTTTGTGATTAAACACTATGGTTCTGAGGGCACAGAAGCCTGTGTGCTCTAGCTTATTCTCACACAGACAGGAAATGGACAGCCTCATTTTTTGACACTCCAATATGAAGTTTATCTTCAAGAGGCTGCTTCTTATGAAGCTCACAGATAAGCAATGAAGAAAGTTTGATGCCACTCCTCTTTGGGAATGATTACTAAGTACTTATTCTCACTCGGTTACTTTGTTACTTCAAGCGCTAACTTCTCCAGAGTTAATACTTCAGTGTATTTTCCATTCAATATTATTTTTTATCCTCTTAAAAAGAATTATATTGCAAAACCACTCAAAAGCTGTTAAAACAACTAGTAAAACATTTCAAACTAAATGCATGCAACCTTTTTATTTTGCAGGCACTGTGTAACAGTAAAACAATACTAATGATTGTTGGTTTGTGGTATACTAAGTAGTTCTGAAAGAGTTATCAAGGAAAAAATATAGAGGAGATATTCTCTGAAGGGTATTACGCTTAAAGTCCAATTAGCTAAATCTTCCTTTCAGGGGGAAAATAGGAAGCAATTACAGTGGACACAGCAGGATGCAAAGTTTTACAGAATTGTTCTTACTGTTAAAGAAACAATCCAAGTAAATGGTTCTATTAAAACAAGAGGCCAGGCAGGTTATATTCAATTTAGGACCAGGATTCTTACCCATCTAGACCTTTAAAGAAAGGAGCTTAGGGCTTCCCTGGTGGCGCAGTGGTTGAGAGTCCACCTGCCGATGCAGGGGACACGGGTTCATGCCCCAGTCCGGGAAGATCCCACGTGCTGCGGAGCGGCTGGGCCCGTGAGCCATGGCCGCTGAGCCTGCGCGTCCGGAGCCTGTGCTCCGCAACGGGAGAGGCCACAGCCGGTGGGAGGCCCGCGTACCGAAAAAAAAAAAAAAAAAAAAAGAAAGGAGCTTAAATTTGTTAGGGGAAACACTGAAACCACCTCCCCTGGCCAGGCAAAGACAGTAACAATATGCATGAGTTATTTTATGACAGAGATCCTGATTAGGAACATGGAACTAACAAGCCACCACCAACTGGAAGAATACGGGAAAGGTCAAAAGGAGAGAGGAGATGCCAGTCCACATGTCCTACCAACCTCCCAGAATCCTCGCTGGAATCCATCTTGGCTGAGTGATGTGCGGGCCACCAGAAAGGACCCTGAGGCAGAATGCTTGGCCAGAGACAACCCGAAAACTAATCCTATCACCATAAAACCTGAGACGGCAAGCCACATGGCAGAGCAGTTGTCCTGCGTTCCCATACCCTCCTGCTCTCTGCCCGGCGTGCCTTCCCAATAAAGTCTCTTGCTTTGTCAGCACGTGTGTCTCCTCGGACAATTCATTTCTGAGTGTTAGACAAGAGCCCACTCTCAGGCCTTGGAAGGGGTCCCCCTTCCTGCAACAAATGGCAACTCTGGTGGGATCTCTTCTTCGCTATGACTGACTGCCTGACCACTCGAGGTACTCGGGGACCAGCTCACCCACCGACGGACCAGACCCAGTGGCCACAACTGGGACCCTTTTGTCCCTGGTCTCCTCCTGACGCGGACGACTGGCCAGAGTGCCCCGACTGGGTAAGGAACAAGAGATTTTGTTGACTTCTTTCCCCTTCCCTTTTTCTTTCCTCTTTTCAACCCCTCCTATCCTACCCTTTTTCCCTTCTGTCCTGGTCCTGGATGCAGGAATCTTGTTGAAGGCCTTCAGCCTGATCTGAGGGTCAGAGCCTGATCACCTCCTGTGGGCAGAGAACTCGAATTCTGGTTCTGGTTCGGTATCTGGTTTCTGATAGGGCTGAGTTCCCGTCCTCCCTTCCTAGAAGCCCAGGGAAAAGTCCCATAACACCTGGGTGTCTGCAGGTGGCAAGAGACATCTGTAAGGCCAACCTTTTTGTCCCCCCTCCTTCCCCTCTTACCTGGCCTCCTTTCCCCCTTTGAAATCTTTGAAAACCTGAGATATTTCCATTTACTCTGTTAGTACTCAGATCTGAAGTTCTGTGTCTCTGTAGGAGGTTTTATGAGAGACTGCAATCTTGTATTTAAGGGAGTGTCTGATCAGGACAGCCAGGCCTGTATGTGTTTTATACTTTGTATTCTGTGTTGTGATTTGTGATGGCCATTCTGCCTTGTGAAATGGGATAACACTGTGTGGCCACCATTTTGTTTAGACTCCAGAGAAAGTCGGTCTAGGTAACACTCTTGAAAATTCCAAAACTGGTTCTTTTGCAAATACAGTTAGTAAAAGCAAACTTGATCAAACACCTTTTCAGAATTCTGACTCTGAGGGAACAGGTCCTACTAAGAGAACTTGATTTTCTCTCCCTGTACGTTGCAATCAGGGCTCTCGGAAACACTTATCTAGACCACCTCTAATTCCTGAGATTGAGGGAAAAATGGGAAGAAGCCTTTAAAAATTTACTTATTCCAACTGTTATTTATAAACTAGTGAATTTTATACTGTGATATCTGATTCATGACTAAGTTTGGAAAAGGAAGCTAGATCTCTCATTGTGTCTGTCTGGATATATGTATGTCTCAGTACGTGTCTTTGGCTAATATTGCTGAGGTTAATTTGTAAATGAGCTCTATTTAATTAGCTTAAAGAAAAGTAAGCACTTACAAATCAAACAATTCTAAATACAAGAGAAATTAAGCTAAATAAATTTCAGGTTCACGTGAACTGAGAAATATTCAGTATTAAATTCATATCGGTATTAATATTTAAGTTTGTTGATCTAATTAATATACACGTCTTTAGAGTAATTAAGATTAAGTATAGTACTTTTATTGTACCTAGGTTTAATAGAAGTTAAATAAGATCTTATTATATCTGTTGCAAATTTGTCAGCAAGGAAAGTAACTCAATGTGAAGAAACTTTTAAGGAAAGAAAATGCAAATGAGATAAGAGCTTTGGGTGAACTTTTTAGGAATAAAATAACATACTAAAACATTAATTACTGAACATTAGCTTCCTTTTACAGAGAAACAAAAGATTTAGAACTCTTAATAAATACGTTTGGTGCCACACTGAGATGTTTTATATAAGAAAGCACATTTTTCAAGATTTATTATTTGGATTTATGTTTACCAATCTACACAGTGTTGATATAAAGAACAGTTCATGGTTGACTAAGGAAAGTAGGATGTGTGTTTTTAGTAAAGAAAGTATGAGGAATGGAATTGCATTTTATTAAGGGAAAAGGAAGTAGGTCTGACTTACAGGTGGCTGTTTCTGGATGGAAAAATAAAGTGATGAATACAGAAAGAGATAAAAAAAAGTTTGTGGAAAGTGGACCCCAAGAAAACAGTTTTGTGCATGGTCAGGATTGACTAAGGTTAAAATAAATTTAATTGAGTAAATGAATTTTAAATGGGTACAAAACTTGAATTTGGCTTTTCTCTCTCTTAAGAGGATAAGATTTCTTAAAATGTTGAACTGCGTTTGACAACAGATTTTAAGTTTCTTTACTTTTTAAGTGATCTGCTCTGTATTTGCCTTTGAAATCTTTATTGTTACTTTGGCTAACTGAATAACTTTTGTTTCACAGTGACCTGTCATCCCATCTGACTGAGTGTTCTAAACCCTTTTGGATATTTTTTTGACAAAACTTCCTAAATCAAATTCTAATGAAGTCCTTTTGACCTCTAGCTAACTTTGGGATGCTTCAAAGGGCCCCTGAAACATCCCAAAGAGAAATATCAAACTAATTAGGTTCATTTGGTATGTTAAATTACATGGGAAGTATTGTCAAATGAGTAATAAATCTTCTCAGGTTATACTCTATGGTAAATGTTACTAATATAGATATTCTACATTTATATGGAGTTCCTAAAATTCTGATATGTCAGGGTCAGTATTCTAGTAATTATCTTAAAGTGTTGTTATGTCACAGCAGTAACCAAGTCTCTTTGTTAATTGCATTGTAATCAGATTTAAATGGGCCTTCTCAAGTCTTTTGTCATTATAGACAGTTAAGGTTTCACTCTAATGCCTTTGCAAAAATGCTTCCTCTTCAAGAAGATTTATAGAAAGGACTTTTGGATAAATACAAGTTTCTGACTTTCAGACCATAATGCTGAACTGGGTAAGAAACTGAAGAATTCTAATTAAAAACCTGATGGCTTCATAAAGCTGTTAACAAAAAGGATTAGTTACATAGGACTGAGTGAACTGGCGAATATGGTTATAATTTTTATGGTTTCTATCCGAAAAATTGCTGGTTTAAATCTATGTTTTCCAGGTATATGGAAACCTTCCCCTCAAACTCATTATGACTTACAGAAATTTAGTAAATTATACTTTTGTAAGCAGAATTGAAACATTTATCTTTTTCTCTCTATATGCTCTCTCCAGAGATTGGAAACTCTTAGGTTCCCAGCAGCTTTGTCAGATAAAATAGGAAGGCTACCTCACTAGCAGGTACAGAAATCCCAAGGTATTTTGGAGACCTCAGAAAGGGAGGAATTCACCTACATCTGTTAGGCAAAAATCTGTGATAAGCCCTTGGCATGACGTTCCTGGCCCTGAGAGGTCATTTAAAAGTCCAGTCTGAGACTCCTTATAAAAGTTTCAGCATGTCTAGATGATCAATTACAGTTATATAAATCATCAGGCCAAGTATTGAGACCAGACTTATTTTGCAAACAAACTAGTCTTAATTTGGTTACATTCAGTAGAAAAGAGGGTAATTTTAGAGAGAAAAAGATTGTTTCAATGAATGTTAAATCCCAGTTTTTTTTTTTTTTTTTGGTGGTACGCAGGCCTCTCACTGTTGTGGCCTCTCCTGCCGCGGAGCACAGGCTGCGGACGCGCAGGCTCAGCGGCCATGGCTCACGGGCCCAGCCGCTCCGCAGCATGTGGGATCCTCCTGGACCGGGGCACGAACCCGTGTCCCCTGCATCGGCAGGCAGACTCTCAACCACTGCGCCACCAGGGAAGCCCCCAAATCCCAGTTTTATTAATGGAGATCTGTATTTACTAAGACTCACCTCCCAGATAGTTCTTTGCTGCTATGTTATATTAATGTAAAGGTTTTTTTGCTGTTTTTTTTTTTGTGTGTGTGTGGTACACGAGCATCTCACTGTTGTGGCCTCTCCCGTTGCGGAGCACAGGCTCCGGACGCGCAGGCTCAGCGGCCATGGCTCACGGGCCCAGCCGCTCCGCAGCATGTGGGATCTTCCCGGACTGGGGCACGAACCTGTGTCCCCTGCATCGGCAGGTGGACTCTCAACCACTGCGCCACCAGGGAAGCCCTCAATTTCCTCTTTTAGAGCTGTTAGCAGTTACCTTATGTATTGAGGTGCTCCTATGTTGGGTGCATATATATTCATAATTGTTATATCTTCTTCTTGGATTGATCCCTTGATCATTATGCAGTGTCCTTCCTTGTCTGTCGTAATATTCTTTATTTTAAAGTCTATTTTATCTGATATGAGTATTGCTACTCCATCTTTCTTTTGATTTCCATTTGCATGGACTATCTTTTTCCATGCCCTCGCTTTCAGTCTGTATGTGTCCCTATGTCTGAAGTGGGTCTCTTGTACACAGCATATATATGGGTCTTGTTTTTGTATCCATTCAGCGAGACTGTGTCTTTTGGTTGGAGCATTTAATCCATTCATGTTTAAGGTAATTATCAATATGTATGTTCCTATTACCATTTTCTTAATTGTTATGGGTTTGTTTCTGTAGGTCCTTTTCTTGTTGTGTTTCCCACTTAGAGAAGTTCCTTTAGCATTTGTTGTAGAGCTGGTTTGGTGGTGCTGAATTCTCTTAGCTTTTGCTTGTCTGTAAAGCTTTTGATTTTTCCATTGAATCTGAATAAGATCCTTGCCAGGTAGAGGAATCTTGGTTGTAGATTCTTCCCTTTCATCACTTTAAATATATTGTGCCACTCCATTCTGGCTTGTAGAGTTTCTGCTGAGAATCAGCTGGTAACCTAATGGGAGTTCCCTTTTATGTTATTTGTAGTTTTTCCCTTGTTGCTTTCAATAATTTTTCTTTGTCTTTAATTTTTGTCACTGTGATTACTATGTGTCTTTGGCATGTTTTTCCTTGGGTTTATCCTGCCTGTGACTCTCTGTGATTCCTGGACTTGGGTGGCTATTTCCTTTCCCATGTTAGGGAAGTTTTCGACTATAATCTGTTCAAATATTTTCTCGGGTACTTTCTCTCTCTCTTCTCTTTCTGGTACCCGTATAATGCGAATGTTGTTGCGTTCAATGTTGTCCCAGAGGTCTCTTAGGCTGTCTTCATTTCTTTTCATTCTTTTTTCTTTATTTTGTTCCGCAGCAGTGAATTCCACCATTCTGTCTTCCAGGTCACTTATCCATTCTTCTGCCTCAGTTATTCTGCTATTGATTCCTTCTAGTGTATTTTTCATTTCAGTTATTGTATTGTTCATCTCTGTTTATTTGTTCTTTAATTCTTCTAGGTCTTGGTTAAACATTTCTTGCATCTTTTCCATCTTTGCCTCCATTCTTTTTCCGAGGTCCTGGATCATCTTCACTACCATTATTTTTTTTCTGGAAGGTTGCCTATCTTCACTTCATTTAGTTGTTTTTCTGGGATTTTATCTTGTTCCTTCATCTTGTACATAGTCCTCTGCCTTCTCATTTTGTCTATCTTTCTGTGAGTGTGGTTTTCGTTCCACAGGCTGCAGATTGTAGTTCTTCTTGCTTCTGCTGTCTGCCCTCTGGTGGATGAGGCTATCTAAGAGGCTTGTGTAAGCTTACTGATAGGAGGGACTGGTTGTGGGTAGAGCTGGGTGTTGCTCTGGTGGGCAGAGCTCAGTAAAACTTTAATCCACTTGTCTGCTGATGGGTGGAGCTGGGTTCCTTCCCTGTTGGTTGTTTGGCCTGAGGCGACACAGCACTGTAGCCTATCCAGCTCTTTGGTGAGGCTAATGGCGGACTCTGGGAGGGCTCATGCCAAGGAGTACTTCCCAGAACTTCTGCTGCCAGTGTTCCTGTCCCTGCAGTGAGCCACAGCCACCCCGCTTCTACAAAAAACCCTCCAACGCTAGTAGGTAGGTCTGGTTTAGTCTCCTATGGGGTCACTGCTGCTTCCCCTGGGTCCTGATGTGCACACTACTTTGTGTGTGCCTGCCGAGAGTGGAGTCTCTGTTTCCCCCAGTTGTGTTGAAGTACTGCAATCAAATCCCACTAGCCTTCAAAGTCTGATTGTCTAGGAATTAGTCATCCCATTGCCGGACCCCCAGGTTGGGAAGCCTGATGTTGGGCTCAGAACCTTCACTCGAGTGGGTGGACTTCTGTGGTATAAGTGTTCTCCAGTTTGTGAGTCACCCACCCAGCAGTTATGGGATTTGATTTTATTGTGACTGCACCACTCCTACCGTCTCATTGTGGCTTCTCCTCTGACTTTGGATGTGGGGTTTCTTTTTTGGTGAGTTCCAGTGTCTTTCTGTCAATGATTGTTCAGCAGCTAGTTGTGATTCCGGTGCTCTCGCAAGAGGGAGTGAGTGCACGTCCTTCTACTCTGCCATCTTGAACCAATCTCCTCCTTTTTCTTTTGTTCTCTTAAAAATTTTTCTTAAGAAGCACTGATATTATATACTATGTACATTTATACAAAGATGCACACACAATACCCAAAGTGGAGAAAAGAAAATCTGTTCAGAATTCCACAAAGCAGTTGGATATTAAAAGTGATTCATTTTCTTTTTTCAAATATGCTTGATGTAAATAATGATTTATTGATTATTAAAAAGCTCTGTTTGGTTCAATGGGTCATCAATGGTAGTTTGATCATTTCACTGAGCTAAATTTATTCTTAAATAAAAGGCTACCTCTGTGGCCCACTGAAGAGCCACATCTTCTCTTGAGGGTGATTTTATTTTGAATCCTTCTTAGTAAATAGAATGGCATATTCTGACTTTTTTCCCCAGCCGCCATCTGGCCTTGGTGTAAGAAATCAATTCCACAGCAACCATCGAACTCTGGTGCACTGAAAGGCATGTCCAAACTATGCTTCTCCAAATATCTTTAGCACAACTGACCTTTTGTTCTTGCAGAAACTGGCTCAATTGGAACAAGAAGGAACCTGTCATGCCATTTCCCTGTTACAATATTCATTATTTGGGGGCCATGATCTTCTGTGTCTCTACAAAAGATTCTTGTTAACAAGCCTCAAGTCAGCAATCTGTTCTTTCCCCATGCCTCTGTAATGTTTTATCAGGATAACTAATACTTAAATGAGCCTTTTCTCATGGCATAATCTCCTAACATTTTTGGACACTGTTCCCTTCAACAGTTACTTTTTTTTTTTTTTGCGGTATGCGGGCCTCTCACTGTTGTGGCCTCTCCCGCTGCGGAGCACAGGCTCCGGATGCGCAGGCCCAGCGGCCATGGCCCACGGGCCCAGCTGCTCCGTGGCATGTGGGATCCTCCCGGACTGGGGCACGAACCCGTGTCCCCTGCATCGGCAGGCGGACTCTCAACTACTGCACCACCAGGGAAGCCCAACAGTTACTTTTTGATGACAGGAAAGACTATACAACATAGAACGGCAATTGAAACACCCACAGGCCAGCCCTAACCCGCCTTCACTGCTGAGTCGCCTTCTGGGCACAGCAAGGAGCACAAAGGAGAAGCTTAGTCACCAGGAATCTATGCAGCTCTGGGTTCGATATGTTTACCCAGAAAAAGGTGAGTCAAGGTCCTTCTAGATTCAAATCTTCCAGGAGGAAGATTTTTTTTTAAATTTTATATATATACCAAATAAATTTGAAAACTAGCTTTAAGCTCTTGACAATTATTGAAGAGAGATTATAAAATAACACATTTTAGGTCAATACAGACTTTAGTGAAAAGAGTGTTTGCATTTCAGAATTATTATATATTTGTATAATGCATCTTGTATCATATTTTACATCTATAGATTTGTTCATATTATGTTGAAATAGGCTACATTGAGGGAAGGGGTTAGGGACACACACAGCCTGAAATAAGAGTTGATCAAGTTATGAGGTTTTACAGAAAGATTCAGCTGACTGAGGAAATACTGACCACGGGGCCAAGGTGTCAGATACAGAAGCATGATATCCTTTCGTTGGGATTTATCTGATGAAGAAAAGTTATAAAATGATGTGCTTCCTCATATTTGTGAGACTTGGAGTGTCTGGTTGTGGCCTTTTTGGAAGTAGAGTTTATGTAATATGAGGTCATTTCAGTTGTAGGAGCAGAGCAGGACTAGATTTTCTCTATCTCAGACATCGTCCTCTTTTCCCATTTCCACATGTTCTGTGCCCAGGTCTCCATTTATATAGGTGACTGAGTGACAATGTGAAGAGGCTAATGCCTTTTCAAGAAGATTTTTATTAGCAGGAATAATGGGAAAGCCAATGGGAAACCTTTTCTGGGGTTTCTACAGGAAAGGCAAGACAGGACATGATAAATAGCATAGGATTAGATAGTTTGAATAATGCACATGGGCTCTGGGTGATATGAGTGATCTCTAAGTATCTGGTACCTGGCTCTGGGTTGATTTAGAGCAGGGAAAATAATGTTTTGGTGTATG
Organism: Hyperoodon ampullatus; assembly: GCF_949752795.1. Classification (NCBI taxonomy): domain Eukaryota; kingdom Metazoa; phylum Chordata; class Mammalia; order Artiodactyla; family Ziphiidae; genus Hyperoodon; species Hyperoodon ampullatus. The sequence continues at coordinate 22,724,855 of NC_136931.1, read as the reverse complement.
AAAGTTAGATAAAGAGGGTTTGTATGGAGTTTAGACTTGGGATTGGTTGGTCTGTACATGAAAGGCATGCTTCCTCAAGCCATTTGCTTTCGCTAAAAAAGACTGCCGTCGAAGGGCATTCTCTCCCTTGTCAGTGAGGCCATAAATGTCAGAGCAACAAGAATAGAGGAAATAAGATAATAGAGTCAGTATAATTGACCCCATGATGAATGGATACCAAATAGACAAATACAGAATCTAAGAAAACACCCCACACTTCTGGGGGTGGGTACAAAGACCAAGATTTGAAATAATGGTAACCTAATTAATCTTTATTATAATTTGAGGTAGAGTTTACCATTATCAGAACTAGAAACATTTATTGTTTATAGAGAACCAATCCCAGTGAATCTGGTATAATTGACCATTTTGGTCTGTCTTCCATGATGGAGCCAAGAACCTTAAGAAATCTCTCCAGAAAGGGGAATGGGGTGTTAAGGAAATGACAGAAAAGATGAAGAGGAGCAAAGGGAGAGGAGAAAAGGGATCAGAGAAAACTGGGACTCAGACATTCATCATAAGTAGAATGAACACACTCAAAGATGATTCATGCTGTGCACCATCTTGGACCATGAGTGGTCCTGATCAACTGTACTCCACTCTTGAGAATGGAATGCCCGTTGACACCCTTCCATATGTTTGATATTCCTGTAGAGTTAAGGTAACAGTGGCATCTTTGAAGAACTGTTAGATTGTTACATGTAACCACATAGGACAGAAGTAGGACTTCTTGGTAAAGTCATAGGAGGTGTTTCTTTTGTTCAGTGGTAGTTTTAAAAGGGAGCACTATTACTTCGTGAAAAGAGAGGCTCTAATAACAGGCTTTTTAGGTATACTGGGGGAAATCAAGATTCAGCTAAGACATTGGACAGAGTGGCTTCTGATTTTCCACTGCTTTATCAGAAATTTGACCTTATGTCAATACTTTTATATAACAGTGTGTGAATCCTTTTACTTATTAGGAAAAATAATAACTAAAATTCTTTGGGCTTGTGGATCAACAGAATAATAATTACTGCTGAAAAGTACCTTATACCAAAGGAAGAACTGTGAAAATGTTTTCCTTGGGGAAAAAAAAAATCCAAGATCTCTTTTTCTTAAGAAAATGTCTTTAATTTCAGCCATCTCTGTTAATTTCCAAAGACAGCTAAATTCCATCAGAATAGGTAATGCCAAGCAGCTGGTTAAGGGCAAAGTTAAGTGTCTCACTACCTATAAAAAGTCTCCTTTTATTATGTCTCAGGAAAGCAATATAATATTTCTAATTTAATCAAAACTAATCAGAATGCATTCCTCTTCATTAATATAAGCCAAGTCCTTATGTGGTTATAGATCTTTAAATGAATCTCATATTTGCGTTTATGTACTAGAAATAGAAATCCTAAAATGGAAGGCAGTATATATATATTTAAAGGATATAAGAGCTATTAGTGATGATGCAAATTTTTAGCTGAAAGTACTTGGATTTTTTCTAATGTCACATAAGAACTATAATTTTACCTGATGGAAGGTACCTGCTGTTAAAGAAAAATTACACCTAGGAAGACATTTTATTCAACCCACTAATTATATGCAAAAGATTTTGGTCAGGTACTTCCTGTCTGAATTAAATACCTGAATATGACAGTCTGCATTCAGACACAATATTGCTCTTTCTAAAAAAAATAATAAAAATGTTATTTAAATTTCCTCAGCTTGGAACTTAAGAAAGCAATGCCCAAGAAAAAAATTTAAGCAAAATAGTGCTTTTCCCAAGTACTATTTATATTTTCCTTTCGGTCATCATTCTCCAAAATTTTGTCCTAACCTCTACCTCTAAAGAACATGGAATTGAATTGTAAGGGAAATAACATGAAATCATTCAATCATTCATTTATTAATGAGCCCTTATTATGTCCTAGACACTTAATGCATTATCTCCATTAACTTTTGCAACTTTCCAAGGTAGTCTATCAACCCCCACTTTTGAAGGTGGGAGGAATTAAGAAGTTGAAGCACTGTTCAAGGTCACAGAATTATGTGGAATAGCAGGGATTTAACACAGTTTTGTCAGGCTCCAGATTTCTACTCTAGCTGCTAATGAGTTGCCATAAGTCCCTCTTTGAAAAGCTAAAGGTGAAAACAAAAAAAGAAGTCAGAGAAGAGAAAGAATATGAGAGCAGGTTACAATCTTGCGACCTTGTAGTCTATTTTTCAACCAGCACAGAATCCCTCAGTAATTCTCAAACAATGATTCTGTGCTTAACTAGAGTTAATGCCTAAGCTTAAAACAATATTACTTGTAATTATTTTTATTTTAGTCTCTTTGGTACTTCCTTAAGCATATCTGGGGGACTTTAAGCTGCTGTTGAAGGAATATCCCCATCTAAATTTTCCTTCAAGCCCTAGACTTTATCATGGTCATTTAAAAAGAAATGTCATTGAAGAGCTAAGTGAATATTCTTTAATGTTTTGCTTCCTCTTCTAGTCTGATGGCTGACTTTACCAGCTAGCCTACATCTGAAGTGTTGGCCTTGTTAAATATATCCCTAAGGTAGTTTATAACTTTGTCTACTGCTTGACCTCTCCATGCATTTGATGTAACATGGACTTATGATCATTGCCTCTGTATATTTCTGGTAGAAGATACAAATGCTATGCCTTTAAGGTGGAAGTCAGGAAGGGCTATATATTTCGCATTTTCACTGTTGAAAATGATCACAGTGTTGGAGGTTGACAGTCACCTTCTAATTTGGGACAGGTGGATGGACACAGCCATTAACATCCTCAGTTCATCATATGTAAAATGAGGATAATATCACCTACCTCATAGGGTGGCTGAAGGATCAAATTACTTAATATAAGTAAAAGACTGAGAATAGTACCTTTTATATGAGTGCTATATAAATATTAAATATAATTGTTACATTCAGGGTAAATGAAAGTCTGTATCTGTATTCAGATGAGTACTGAGTACTATAAGGGGGCAGTTAAGATTTGAACTCACCTTTCCACTTACAGAATGATTGTTTAGAGGATAAGAGAGTCTAGTTTTAATGATCAGGCTGAACATGAAGTCAAGTTGATATGGTGAACATCCTACTGGGAACATGAAGGCAGACTTTGTGCTGTTTTATGTATACTTGTTCTTAAAGCAAAAAGAGATGTGCCATCACTGCTCTAATCCAAGGTATCTATATCAATTCCATATTTTATAAACACCATATACCCACTGCTTTAAACCATTCAATAGTGTCCTATTTCTCTTAGAATAAAGATCAAAATACTTAGCAAAAATACTTAGCACAGCATACAAGTCCCTACGAAATTGACTTAACTCCCTAGCTTCATCTCTTATAAAGCTGACTTGGTTTCTGTGCTTCAGCTACTGTGCTCTGTTTTGTAAGAACTCCATGTGACCTCCCTCCATAGGGCCTTTGCTTATGCTATTCGCTCAGTGGGAAAGATCTTTTCTCCATTTTGTCTATTACTTATTTTCATTATTAATATTTCAGATTAAATATCATTTCATGAGGGAAGACTTCCTTGACACCTGAAATGAAGCTAAGGTCCTATACGCCCTTATAACACTTTGTCAGTTTCCTTCATAGCAGTAACCATACTTAGAAATTATTGTTTGGGGTAATTTGATAATTTGATTAAAATATATTTCCCCAATTAGACTCTAAGATCTCTGAAGTCAAAAGGGGTCTTATCTGTGTTTTTTCAACATTATAATCTCATTGTGTTTTCCCATAATGGATGCCCGATTAATAAAGGTATACATACACACACACACAAGTATGTGTTTATATGCACATATACACATTTGTATGTATGTATGCATGCATTTATGTATGTATATATACACAAAACCTTTAAGAATGCAGAATTTATTATTAACAAATTTATTAATTTATTCAGTGGATATCTGAATACATATTGAGCACCCAAAAAATGCATGGTACTCCTCTATTTGAGGGGAATACAGTCATGAACTAAAGGGACAAGCTTCCCATATTCATGGAGCTTATTTTTTTTATGGGAGTGAAGGTAAGAAAAACCATATATAAAAATTAAAATGGCACTTCCCTGGTGGTCCAGTGGTTGGGACTCCAAGCTCCCAATGCAGTGGGCCTGGGTTCGATCCCTGGTCAGGGACCTAGATCCCACATGCCGCAACTAAGAGCCCGCACGCTGCAACGAAGATCCTGCACACGGCAAAGACCCAGCACAGCCAAATAAATAAATAAATATTAAAGAAAAATTAAAAATTGTAGATTGTTAATATGAAGAATGCTAAATCACATAAGGGAATGGTTGACAGAGGTGACTGGAGAGACCATTTCTGAGGAGATGGCATTTGAGCACAGATCTGAATAAAGTGGCAGAGTCTGCCTTGTGGAGATTCCATACCTAGTTACCTTTACATTCTTGAATGTTGTTCTTTCTTGCCTTAACTTTCAGTTGCTCTAATTAGCACTGTAGTCCTAAAAACACTCAGTCAGGCAAATTCATCTAAAGGTAGGCATGGATTCATTGCCTATGTGATGTAAGCTAAAGCCCCCTGATGGTCTACTTTTGTCCAAAGATGAACCTTAACATGAAAGTGAAATTACCAAGAGTGAAATAAATTCAATGAGGGGTTGCAAACAATGATTTGTTTTTATGGCATCATATTTTCCACTTAAGAACAAAATGAAATGTGATTAGAATAACTATGTGTCATATCCGTAATAACCTCTTAGAGCTTTGGTTATTTAAATTGATTACTGAAAAGTTGACCACTACACAGTATTCATGAAAGCTGAACTATACATTATCCAGTGGAGGAAGCACCTCTTTATATAACAAAAATGAATTTCCAGCCATAGATTGGAGATTTTCCTCCAGTATGAATGGTTACAATCACTCTCCATAGTAAAGCACATTTAAGGCAAACTATTTTACAATTATAAATATTTGAAAATATATACTTGGAACTACTCACCTATGATTAGTTCTCATAAATTGACCATAAGAAAATCTTGATTTGCAATGTCCAATAACGTAGCCACTAACCACATGTGACCATAAAGCACTTGGCATGTGGCTTACAGTATGCTTGAGGAACTGCATTTTTCATTTAATATTAATTTTAATTAATTTAAATTTACACTTAAAAGTGAAGAAGAGTAATTTCTTATTCCATTGAAACATTCATTGGAACACTGAATGTAACTTGACTGGTTTGTCAGGACTGCATTTTACTTTATCTGATGCAACACGTACGGTACTGTTGCATTTGGGTGTGCATGTTAAATGTGTATGTCATTTTGAGTATAACACAAAACATATCACTGATCTAGTTGGAATCAACAGATTGATTCAGTTCAATGACTTTTTCTATGTATCAATCTAATGTGCTGTAATTTGTTTACTTGAATGCTTTATGCAGACAGCAGTAGTTAAAATGATAACAATGCAATTGTAACTGGTAATTAAATTGAAATACTTACTATAAATAAATTTTCACTGGTATAAAAGAAATATGTGTGGACAAATTTTTATATTAAAAACCAAAGGATTCTAATGATGCAGAATTGCGTGTAGATGCAGCAGAGGAGCTGTAATACATCAAGGATAGAAAAAAAAAGAAAGAAAGAAAACTGGATGTAGGCATATCAAATATTTCACATTGACTAACAAATGCACTTTACTGTGGCAGAGCAAAAATAAAACTCCATTTTTTTTTTTTACTGTGTAAACGGTATTTTAAAATAATAAAGTAAACAATATTACAAGATTTGTTTCAGCAATAAAAAAAAAAAAAAAAGAATTGACAGTGACTTCAGATTTCCTGTACTGCATAAGGAGCTTGGAAATTGCCCCTCTCTTCTAACAATGAGTAAATAAAAAAATCAACAATTCTTCTTGAATCCGTAAGAGAGGTAAGGACACAGGGCAAACCACTCCCCCAAGACTGTAAAGACAGATGAAAACAGGGAGTCACACCTTATCCAAGGAGACATTCATGAGCAGAAAACTCCATGGCAATCAGTGCCAGGGTAGGAAAACCTGAACTGTAATTGATGAATTGCTGGAAACTCAGTACAGACAGTCTGAGAGTTAAATACTCTGGGGGAACCAGTCATACGGGACCCCCAAAATTTTTGTGAGTTTTATCTGGTTTTATCAGGCAGGTTCTCATAGTAAGAATTAGAGAAAAAAATCTCCTCAGGCTTCCAACAGGGAAAGGGTAAAAGGAACCATTTTGAAACACACCAGAGCACTCTGTTCTTCTTTACAAGTACTGCCCTCAGAAGAAACTAGTTAACCAGAGCCTTACTGCTTGGGGGAAGGGATATAACCAACTCCAGTCAGCTCTAAGCTTTTACAAAGGAGAAGAGAAATACCCAACGCCAGCCCACTCTACCCATCCTGATCCGCCAAAGGTGGGGCGGGGGTGTGGGTGTGGGATGGGGACTAATGAACACTTGTAAAGTTCACAGTCCAGAGGCAGAGGCTCACAAAAACACTGAGACCTAATCATACAAGTATAGAATGCTTCCCCCCTTCCCCCACAACTTACCACTACACTACTAAAAGCATATTTAGGGTAGCTCCTTTTATCCACTGTATCATATCCAGCTATCAAGAAAAAAACTACAAGGTAGGGCTTCCCTGGTGGCACAGTGGTTGAGAGTCTGCCTGCCGATGCAGGGGATACGGGTTCGTGCCCCGGTCTGGGAAGATCCCACATGCCGCGGAGCGGCTGGGCCCGTGAGCCATGGCCACTGAGCCTGCGCATCCGGAGCCTGTGCTCCGCAACGGGAGAGGCCACAACAGTGAGAGGCCCGCGTACCGCAAAACAAACAAACAAACAAACAAACAAAAAAAACCCCCCAAACTACAAGGTATACCAAAAGGCAAAAAACACCACTTGAAGAGACAGAGCAAGCATTAGAACCAGACATGACAGGAATGTTGGAATTATTAGACTGGGAATCTAAAACAGCTATGGTTAAATGCTAAGGGAACTGATGAAAGTAGACTGAATGCAAGCACAGATGGACAAATGTAAGCAGAAAGTTGGAAAACCTAAGAAAGAACCAACAGAAATAATAGATATAAAAATCTAATATAAATGAAGAAGGCCTTTGAAGGGCTTATTGGTAGACTAGATATGGCAGAGGAATGAATCTCTGAGCTTGAGAAAGCCTCAAAATATCCAAAACTGAAGAGCAAAGAGAATAAAGACTGAAAAAAAAAATACTACAGAATATCGAAGGAGTGTGGGACAGCTACAAAAGGTATAATATATATATAATGGGAATACCAGGAAAAAACAAACAAACAAAAAAACAAGAAAGGGCTGGTAGAAATATTAAAAACAAAAATGACTGAGAATTTCCCCAAAATTAATTATTAAATTAATTAAATCAAAGATCCAGGAATCTGAGAACACCAAGCAGGATAAATGCCAAAAAACCCTTACACTTAGGCATACCATTTTCAAAACACAGAAAATCAAAGATGAAAAAAAAATCCTAAAAAGAAGTCAGAAGGGAAAAGCACCTTATCTACAGAGGGAGAAAGGAAATAATTACATCCAATTTCTCACAAACCATGCAAGCAAGAAGAGGGATGGAAGGAAATACTTGAAGTGTTGAGAGACAAAAAAGAAAAAAAATGAACCTAGAATTATTTACTCTGAAAAAATTATTCTTCAGAAGTGTAAGAGAAATAATTTCTCAAACAAAAATTGAAGGAATTTGTTACTAGGACATCTGCATTGCAAGAAATATTAAATAAGTTCTTAAGGGAGAAGGAACCTGATATAGATCAGAAATTTCTATCTACATAAAGAAAGAGCATCAAAGAAGTAATTAATGAAGGTAAAATAAAAACATTTATTTTTTTGTATCCTAAATTGATCTAACAGATACAAGTTTATTCAAAATAATAATAGCAACAATGTATATGATTATGTATATTTATGTATATATCTTTGTGTGTATGTGTGTTACTCATGCTACCCATGAAGCAGGACAGTGTTATTTTAGAGTGGACTTGGATTCATTGTAAATGTATAATGCAAACTCTAGGACAACCAGTTAAAATTTTAAAAAAAATATATATAAAACTAATATGATAAGAAAAAAGAGAAAATATAATCATATAAAATGCTCAATTAAAACTACAAAAAGCAGGAAAAAGTATGATACAAATAGCAAAAAGAAAAAGAGCAGTAAAAAGAAAAGAGTAAAAATATGGTAGATATTAATCCAACATATCAATAATCAATTTGAATTTCAATAAAATAAATGCACCAAAGATCCAGAGTAGATCAAAAAAAAAGACCTGGGGCCTCCCTGGTGGCGCAGTGGTTGGGAGTCCGCCTGCCGATGCAGGGGATACGGGTTCGTGCCCCGGTCTGGGAGGATCCCATATGCCGCGGAGCGGCTGGGCCCGTGAGCCATGGCTGCTGAGCCTGCGCGTCCGGAGCCTGTGCTCCGCAACGGGAGAGGCCACAACAGTGAGAGGCCCGCATACCACAAAAAAAAAAAAAAAAAAAGACCTGCCCCAACTATGTGCTGTAAATGGATGGATTAAGACATACCATACTAAAACGAATCAAAAGAAAGCAGGAGTAGCTATATTAAATTTAGACTCAGCAGACTTCAAGGCGTGGGCTCTGTAGTTTGCAGCACGCAGGCTCTCTAGTTGAGGTGCACGAGCTCAATAGTTGTGGTGCGTGGGCTTAGTTGCCCCTCAGCGTGTGGGATCCTAGCTCCCCGACCAGGGATCAAACCCACGTCCCCTGCATTGTAAGGTGGATTGCTTACTACTGGACCACCAGGGAAGTCCCCATTTAACTTTTATTAAGGAATTATTAAGAAACTTTTCTGTTTTGAACTTAGTGCAAGTTCTTTAAAGAGATTTTCTCATTTAATTTTTACATCAATTCTAGGAGGTAAGTTCTCTTATTACTCCACCATACAGATAAGAAAACAGGCTGGGAAATACTAAGTCATTTGTATAATGTCCAAGAAGCTGAGAATATCAGTGGCGGTGTATGTGGACTTATTAAGGGAAAAAAGTGCCATAGATGATATTATCTATAGCTTTTTAGGCTGCACTCTTGGTACTAATGTTTATTTAGCATAACTATGATAAGTTTTCTTTTACCTAGGAAAATATATTAAAAATAAAATATGCTAAAGAAAAGAATGACCCAATTGTGACTTTAATCTTAGAGCAAAAAGGCAGATTTACTTTAAGTAAGATTCAGTCCAATTCTGCCTCTTTGCTACTCACTCAATCCAAAGAAGACGTAGACAATTTTGTTGTCTCACTCTCTGCTGAGTTCCCCACCTTAGCTAGAATGTTTTTCCACATGGTATTCTAGGCACCTACCATCAATGGATCAGAGTGAGCACTTAAGTTAGCATATATTTGCATTCCTGACTTAATATGACACGTTTATAAAAAAATCCCAGGACCATTTAGAAGAAAGGAAAGGAAAATATTAAGTAATAGGAGCAATAAGAGAAGTTGACCTCTAGCTTCTGAAGCAGGAGACCACTGCAAGTTTTCCTGACACTCTCTTCTGAGAACCTTGACAGATGAAAAAGACATGAAAGGGCAAGAGTCAAGAGCCCAATGCACTGCAGATTCTAAAATGCAGAGGTATCCTAGCAACACAAAAGGAATTTTCTTCTTTTTTGGTGAGAGGGTGTTAAAGGCTAAAGCCTTGCATATATGTCACTTGCCTCTGGCCCACATGCTGTATGTCTATAATTAGGAGAACTGCTCTGCTGGGTGTAAATCCCACTTGCCCAATCCTTCCCCAAGGGGCCCAGCATCTGAAGGGGTACTCCAATCCTCTCATCTTCTGTGAATGTGTGTGTATTTCATGCCCATAACATTCTTGGTTTTGGATCTTTATATCTGCTGTTTCTTCTTCCTGAAATCTTTCTCCCTATGATCTTTATAGGTCTCAGATTAAATGCCACAGAAAAGGGAATCATGAGCTCCATACTAGAAGGGGTCTTACTTGCTGTGCTTACTGATAAATTGCCTGTTGGCTAGACCAGTGCCTGATAGATTCTAAACCCTCAAATATTTGAAAATATGTGAATGACTATGTGAAAGAGGGACATTACTTTGGCTGGTACTTTTGAAATTTCAAAGCTTTTTTGACACACGCAAAATTATCCAAAAGCCTTAGGAGATTAATATTTTATTGTTTTTAATTTTTAATTGAGGAAGTGAAGGCTCAAATTAGAAGACAACTTGTCCAAAGTAACTCAGCAGGTGGGAGCACAAGACTTCTGATTCCATGCTCTATGCTCTTTCTACGACATCAAAGCAGTAGATGTTATTAGGGTTTTGTCTAGGTCTACTCTGTGGATATAGATTGATAACTGGAAATTTTATGACCCATGCCCATGTTTTGGCCCTTGCTCTCAAATTTGATAATCTCATTCCCCCATGAGTCCTGAGACCCTAAAATATTAAACACTTGTAGTTCCTAAAGTGTATCTTATATCTCCCATGCTTTCATCGTTTTACATATATTACACCCTCCTTCCAAAATGTCCTTCCTCCTTTGCCTGCCATTCAAAGTTCTATCTCATGATATCTTTCTCTAGATAGATTTTTGCCAAGCCCAATAACCACCTGTCCCTCATTTATCCCTGTCTGCTGTGTCTGGTACCCTACTATTGGATTTTCATGTTTTATTTTGCTCATGTACCTGCCTGATCTTCTCACTAGACAGAATGCATGCATTAGATATTTGTGAACACACAGTACCAGCATTTTATGTTAAATAATTGATTTGGGGAGCATGGCAAACACCCAAAATGTGATTATGTTGTATGGAAGGACTTTTTTCTTAAGTATATAGAGAACCAGAATCATTCTCAACAAGGGAAGAAAGAAATCTAACACATCCCCACTGAGTAACAGAGAAAAAACCTGGATGCTGTAAAATAGAGAAACATGTAAGATATAATAAAGTAGTAATTAACCTCTTCATATGTGTGCCCAACAGCAATATTCCAGAAGGGTCAGGCAATTTGCAATGAAGATGAAGTTTAGGACATAAAAGGAAGAGAAAATGATCTCATGAAAGCTCGGTTTCACAAACACCTTTGGGTATTTCCAATCAACACAGGTTGTTAACATATGCATTCTTAATTTTTATTTCTTTTTTCTAAAAATAGAAGTGCCTTTAAAAAGTACTTGTAAGAAAGTAGAAGAAAATGCACCCATCTCTTATTTTAAGCAAGGTTATAATGGGAGCCTTATTTATTGTAGTTATGGCTTGAATATATAGCCATATATATGGAAATTTATGGCAAAACTATAGAGAGAAGGGTGTGCAAAACTCAATGGCAGAGAAGATATTGAGTTCATCAGAATTCGTATCACAGAGAAAAGGGAAAAGAGACAAACATAAAGTCATATTTGCTTGAGTGATATATCAAGCAACCCTGGGTCAAACACTAAACAATACTTACAACTGATACAAACAACCTGATTCTGTAAATTTCTTTCAAAATTGAAGACCAGATTCCCTCAGGCTTTGAAAGGGAATTTTTTTCTAAATGAACGGGTAATTTTCTCCACTCCAATTGAGCTATATAATCAGACATGGTCAAAACATTGTACTAGGAAGCATAATATAAAATGGATTCAACAAAACTATGACTTCATGGATCCACAGCTGCAGAAAGGGTCAGAAATGAAAATAGCAAATATATGAGCTGGACATTAGCTGGATTTTAGTTGAGAAAAAATCCATTGTTGTACTCTATTCATGTAGCTTTCAAATTATTGTGAGTAACTGAAAATACATTGTAAATTGTATATTTTACCATATTAGACTTTTAGAAATCTGAGCCCATAGTGAGATGTGATTCACATGCTCTTATTTCTTACCCCTAATGCTAATTAGAACAAAATGAGACCCATGAAACTGAGCAAATTAGGACATCCAAAATGTCCTTCATAGTAAAGACTTAAATCTTGCTTCCCACCCATGCTTAGAACAGAACTAACACTTCCCTCTGGATGTATTTTGCTTGATGTCAGCTGTCTTAAAAATTAAAGTACACAACCCACCTCCACCAAAAAAATGACAACTGACTTTCAGAAAAAGTATGTGCTTGTTTCAATGCCAATCAAGTATATAAACAATTTTTGCTGTTAAAAATGTGTGTTTGTTCCTAACCCTGCTGGCTATGAGATTGGGTAGCTCTTCTTTTTTAGCCTCCAGAAATGGGAGAGAATTCCAAATTAAGCCCCTGTACAATTGCTTGGCCTGGTATCCATGTATTCTTGGCCTTGTACAAGGATAGAAAGGCCAAATTCTTGGGTAAGTAAGTAAAAAAATTGACTTACTGAAAGAAAGGCCTCTCCCCCACCCACTTTCTAATTAGGGAGATGTGCCTAGTATTACAGGGATCCAGCTGTTGTCAAGCCCTCAGGTTGCTGGAATACAAGTGGTGAGTGACATTACAATGGACAACTTTTATTCATTCATTCATTCATTCATTCATTCAGTATATATATTTTGAGCACCAACTGAACTGAGTGCCAGACAATATTCTAAGCACTGGCAATGAAAAGATGAATAAAGCAGAAGTCCTCAGCACTCAGGAACTTGCATTTATTATCTGGAAAGCAAACAATAGAGTTAGGTCAAGAGTTCCTGTTGGAAGACTTTCTATTTTTAAAAAATTTTCTCCATAACAATTATTAGAGTTTTTCATACTAGGATGAAGTAGCTAGAGAAGAACTTCCTGAGAAGGTAAGTTCTGAGCTAACAACTGAAAGACGAGACAGAACTGGCCATATGAAGACCAAGGAATGGAGATGGGGAGGGTGGAGGTGGACTGTTTCAGATAGATCAGTATGTAAACCAGACATTTCTCCAACCAGGAAATTCTTATATGTCAAATGCCAGAACATTTATGTATTTCACAAATATCTGTACAATTTCTTGATTATGCATGTTGTCTCAACTCTAGAACCAAGCATTTGTTGGCTTTCTCTTGTACATTTTCCCACTGCCTCACTCTTTTTTTTGGTTAGTACCTACTGTTCTTTTTAGATTTACGTTCAAATATCATGTACTCTGGAAGGTTTCCATGACCCTTGAGTATAAGCATATATGAGTTTCTTTTCTTATATTAAGCTCATTTCTCTATTTAAACTGTACATAAATATGTATCATCATTCCAAATAAGTAAGGAAGAGATATTAGTACTCTCACATTCATTGCAAGCACTATTCACAATTGCCAAGATGTGGAAACAACCTGAATGTCCATCAACAGATAAACAGATAAAGAAAATGGGTATAAATATGCAATGAAATATTACTCACCCTTAAAAAAGAAGAGAATTCTGCATTATGCAACAAAGGGGATGAACCTTGACAACATTAAGCTAAGCAACATAAGCCAGTCACATAAAGAAAAATACCGCATGATTCCACTTATATGAGATATCCAAAATAATAAAATTCATAGAATCAAAGAGTGGAATGGTATTTGCCAGGGTCTGAAAGTAAGGGGAAATGGGGAGTTACTAATCAATAAGCATAGAGTTTCAGTGAAGCAAGATGCATAGAGATCTGCCAAACAGCATTGTACCTGTAGTCAATAATACTGTATTGCACACTTAAAACTTTGTTTAGAGGGTTGATCTCATATTAACTGCTCTTATCACAATAAAATACAATTAAAAAATAAAAGATATAAGGAGAAGATAATTAGTTTAAGGAAGAGCAGAAGACCTACAAGGAGCAGGGTGAAACTAGCACATGTATTCACACAATCTTATGGAAAATGACTCACAATGCACTGCAGAGTAAGACACTACTGAGGAGTCTTAGGAGAATATATGACAGTGGATCCTTGTTTTCTATCTCCTGGAATTTGATAACTTTGGACAACCCTACTAGTGATAAGAATGTGGTGATCACTATAAGGAGAAAGAGAGTGATTGTGGCAGATTACATTGTGAGCAGGCATTATAGTGATGGTATGTTTGGGAGAGAAGTTGTAGCAAAGGGGTTGTAGGCAGGGAAGGAGATCCTCGATATCCTGTCTGCAATGGGGTTGCTTTACTGAGCTGGTTCTCTGCTCTTTGACATGGGTAGTCGGGTGTAAGAATGTTAAAAAGGTGGCTCGATGGAAAACTTTCAGACTCTCCTCCCTGATCACCGTAGGCATCCACTGTTTCTAAGACCTTTACATAGAAAACCTTACTTAGTCTTTTTAACACACCTATGAATGATGTGTGATTGTCATTCCCAAATTCAGATGAGGGTCCTAAAGCAGAGAGGGGTTGAGAACTTGCCCCATGTCATAAAGCCAGTTAATGGTAGAGCTGGGATAAAAACTCTGGCAGACTGGCACAGAGTCCAAGTTCTTAAAACATATCCCAAAACTGAGTCAAGAAATGAATGCATTAATGAATATTTGAGAATGATAAAGCATGCATCCGTGAGGCCATTAAACTATGTAGATTACATTAGTATGAAAGAGATACATGTATAGGCCAATGGTTCTTAACTTTCTCAATCATAATTTTGTCAGTTTTCCCAGGGGGTATTTCTCAATGTCTGGATACATCTTTGGCCTTCTCATCTGGGGTCAGGGGCCTGTTACTGGCATAGGGTGGTAGAGGTCGGGGAAGCTGCTAAACATACTACAGTGCACAGGATAGTACCTCACAACAAATAATTGTCTGACCTAAAATGTCAATAATACTGCTGTTGAGGAATCTTATTCTAGACCTTATATAAATCATCTTAACTTTTCTGAACTGCAGATTTCTCATTTGTTAAGAGGGGAGAGCCATATCTACATAGGAGTCATGACAATCAAAAACCAGATGGATCATGACATCTCTAACAGTGTCTGGCACATAGTTAAGAGCTTTAACATTTTAGACTTAAGCAGGCAAATTACATGTTTGTTTTGCTTTATCTTAAATACTTTTTTAGAAAGATCATTGTGATAGCAATGATAAGGATGGATAGGTGAAATTTCACAGGTGGAAAGCAATTAGGAAGATGATACAGTAACTAGGCAAGAAATAATGCACATGTGAACCTGGGTAGGTGCAAGAGGGATCTTCAAACTCAACTAAGACTACTGACTCATCACATTGATTAAGAATATGAGGGGTTTCTTTTTGTTTGTTTATTTTGTTGTTGATTTCACTTTTGCCACCTCATTTCTTATTATGAACCCGAGGATCATGTGAATTTAATCATTCTTTGAAAACAATGACGCTTCATTTCTTATGGCTAAAAACATTTTAATCTATGAAATGAATTATAAGTTCACAAATCAGACTGTCATCTTCAGGTGAACTGTGTGTGTATGTACACACACACTCATACACACAAATCCAATTTGGAGTTGTAAATTATTATTTGAAAGGTGTAGGTTTCACATGAGAAATTTCATCATCTGAAATTGCCTTGTCATTGAGGATAATAAGAATTAAATTCAGCTGCTGAAAGAAGCAAAGACAAATATTGAAAGATGGGAGACATTTGTAATCCACTGCAGAACTCAGAGTCTTCTGTGAGATTAGACTGAGGCATCATTTGCAGAAATCACTAACTGTTTCAGTTTATTAAAAGATTAAGAGTAAATCTATTTGGGTAATATGTGGTTTGCAAGACAAGAAATTTCTTCAAAAATCAATGCTTTTGCTTTTCCATTTCCTCTCAACTCACTGAGAGGTAATTAACGTGGGAGTAGCTCTGATCACCCTAAGAGAACATTCTGATCTTCATTAGCGCAGGGTCGATGCAAGAAACTTTCACATCAAAATCTAGAGATGGTTTCCCTAGAATTAAAACCCTTTTCTATTTCAACACATCAAGCCTCAGGGTTTCATAATCCCCATAATTAATACACTACTGTGCACACAGCTTTCAAAACAGGGCTCTGGACGTTGCAAATAGAAGCTTCATGTTTGAAAATTGATAAATAGATATTTCCATTCCTTTTATTTTTTATTTTTTTCTCTCCCTTTTGTGGAATTAAGGAGGGGTGAGATGTGAGATGATGGTAGGAAATGTCAAAAAAATTACATTTCCTTAGTTTTTAATTTTAATATTATCTTCTTTGTATGTAACATTGTATGAATTAAATGAAATGTAGATTGCTTCCCAGTGATTGTATTTATTTGGTTATTAATGCACTGATCAATCCACTCTTTTGTTCTCTCAGTCAATAAGATGTTCTTGAGCATATGTGCCATTCATCGTGCTGGATGCAAAATGCTAAACCAACACAGGGTCTGTCCCCTCTAGGAACTCAAAGTCTTGAAGAGAAGCAGGTATAGAAACACAAAAATGCAGTAATAACTGCGTGAGAAGTGCCATGATTAAAGTAAATACACAGAACTACGAAAGTAATGTGGAGGGTCTCTTAGCCTGTCCTGTGTTAAATGTCTTTGAGAAAGGTTTAGTAAAGCAATGACCTGTTTTGAATCGGTTATGGTCAAAATATAAAGGGGGCAGAGACTTCCCTGGTGGTCCAGTGGTAAAGAATCCGCCTTACAATGCAGGGGATGTGGGTTCCTATCCGTAGTCGGGGAACTAAGTTCCCATATGCCACGGGGCAACTAAGCCCATATGCCACAGGGCAACTAAGCCCATGTGCCACAACTACTGAGCTCTCAAGTGTCAACAAGAGAGCCCGCGTGCTGTGAACTACAGAGCCCACATGCTCTGGAGCCTGCACGCCACAACTATAGAGCCCATGTGCCCTGGAGCCCGCATGCCACAACTAAAGAGAAGCCCGTGCACCACAACTAGAGAGAAGCCCGTGGGCCACAACAAAGACTGGACACAGCCAAAAAATATAAAGAAAATAAATAAATATTTTAAAAAAATATAAAATAGGACGTGGGAGCAGTAATGTGGAGTTAGAATTTTCATTATGTTCCTAGAGTTTATAGTATTTTATTTCAAGAAATAGTGTCAGTTAATCAAAAACAAGGATGCTTAGTTCTTTTTGTGGTTGCATGGTATCCTTGTTCTGTCTCTTTTCAGTGGTGATTTCAGAGTGACCTTATCTCTCTCTTGTTCCATCATGGTTACATAGTAGCCTGCTTGAGTATTGTTCAAATTCTGTGAAAGTTCTTTATGTTCAGCTGGGAATACTGCTGACCTGTCAACTCCTAGCTGTCAGCAACCAGCTGTCAGCTATCAGGACTATTTTTCAAAATTTATTTTCTCAATACACTACATGTCATTGAATTATTCCTCTATATAAAGATACTTATATTGTTCTCACTTTTTTTTGTTCTTTATCATATGCAATGCTGCAGTGAATATCCACACATACACTCAAAGATGGAATTTCTCATTAATAGATACATATATATTAGAATTATTAGGTCCTACCTACCAAATTTCTATTCAATATGTCAGAGCCAATATTCAATATTTAAACTCCCTCCAGCAGTGAGAAAGTTCATTTCACCTTATACTTGTCTAAACAATCAACATTGATAGTTTTTTGCTTGCCAATCTAATGGTATATACATACACATATGCAATTATAGTTATATGTGTACGTATACATATATTTACATGTATATAGACATATATTTATTTGTAACTATATAACATATATATATACACTATAATATTTGTGTATATATACATATATATGTATATGATCATTGCTTTCATTACCATTCTCTTGATTAAGCACTTATTTATATGTTAAATTTCCCAGTGGAATTTTTCGTTTCTGTGAATTACTTATTCCTTTATCTAAATTTCCTCCGATTATATTTCTCCATACTAATTTTAAAATAGTAGTTCTTATATTTTATGGAAGCAAATAAGTTGCTTGTAGCTAATATCTCCATTTAGTATATTTCTTTTTAAGCTAATTTATATTATTTTTTCAGACATTATTTGATGAAGGAACTTGGATAAAAAGAAGTTACAAGATCTAGAAAAAAGTGTAAATTTTAAAAAAGAGTGTTAAGGGAATATATGGCATAATTTAGATAGATACATATACCAATAGATATTCTATTGAGTCTTGAGACATAATTTAGATTTCTGTTTTGTACTTCTATGAAGCTTACTGGATAAAATTTACTCCGTGATATTATAATGAACTTTGCCCATGACCCTATGCATATTTCTTTCAACATTTCCCACTCATTTATCTACTACACTGGAAATGATCTCTAGCTTTAAAAATAATGTATTCCACATCTTCACAAGATAAAGGAAGATACAGTTGAGTTTTTATTTTGCAGTGTTTTGGATATGGAGTAGATGCTGAAGAAACATTTACTGAATACATGAAAATGGTTGAAATGTTAATGTCCCTTATTTGCAATTCTTTTGACTACTATTTCTTTTGAAATCATTTCACAGTGGACAGAAAGAATTTTCCTGCACATATCTGCTTCATTTAGAGGCAGCTGACCTTAGACTTCAGAGTCAGACTATTCTGGTCTTAAAACCTAACTCTATCACTCTCACCTATATAACCTTGAAAAGTAAATAGGCTTTTTAATATTCAATTTCCTCATCTGTGAAAATGGGGAGCTGTTATGGTAAACTTTCAGTAAACACTCTACATGGCAGTGCAAGGAGGCCTTAAGCAAGTATCTTGTCTTCTTAGGAAACAGGTGAAACTGGTATCTGTGACTATTGTGCTTATTAAGCAAGGCTAAACTTGTAAACTTTGTTTAAAAGTATTTTTTCTGGTCCTTACTACAAGGGGCTGTAACATGAAACTGGATGGAGAGAAAAACTTATAACAAACTACCTTTGGAATCTACTGTTTAAATAGTTGAACAAAATAATCTTCTTTCCTCAGAAATTATGTTTTAAGAAATATTAATCTGCTTTCTGATTAATACATTTTTCAGTGTGGTTGATGCCCCTTTCCCTTTTATTTCTTATTAACAAAATTCCAGTGTTATTTAGACATCCTGTGCCTTCCTCTTATCCCAGATAAGGTGAACTAACCTCATCTTTAATTCAGAGCATATCTAATTCTTGTAAACTGATCATGGAAAAGCCCCTTCTCTTTGCCAGTAGAGCTGATTAGATGGCCCAATGGTGACCAATGAGAAATAAGATGAAGCCCAGATGTGGGTTTATGGTAAAGAATTTCATTTCTCTTAAAAATAGACACAAGACAGAGGAAATTACTCTTCCACTTTTGGTCACTGAAATGCTGGATGTGATTTATGAAACCACTGCAACCAAGTGGTTACTACAGAGATCTAACCAGAGAAGAAAGTCCCAGTATCGAGGACAGAAAATCATGGGTTCCTGAAAACATATGAGGTAACTCACCTTTGAGCTAGGCTCCCATTCTTTAAAGTCATTATTATGTGAGCTAATAACTCTGTATTGTTGCTGTCTATTGCATTGGTGTTTTCTGATACTTGCAATCAAAACCATCTCAACTGCTTATAAAATGGATATTCTATAACAATCAATGCTTTCATTCATTCATCCAATCAATGGATAGTTGCTGAGTGTCAACTATGCCCCAGGAACCATGTTTGGCCTAGGGATTCGAATGAAGATAAGACATACAAGGTCACTGCCCTCATGCATGATGTAGGATTTAGTCTAATGTTTCTAAGAGGTGCTCCTATTAAACCTAAGAAAGGATTAGCTCGTGAGCCGATATGATGATGTGTTACAAGGAGAATGTGTTCTCTTCCATCTGTCACAAGAACATGGTTCTACCAATAATTACACTCACAATTTCCTCTGAGAATAGAGCATCACAGCAATTGTGACAGGACAAGACGAGGCCCCAAATATGACATGGAATTGCAGGTATTACAAAGTGGGCATTCTGCACTCGCTCTACTATTTTTAGGTCTAATTTCTAAAGCCATGTAAATGCATATTGTTGTCATTTCATAGGAAACCTGCAGTAATTATCTAATTCTATTTATATTTGATATTTATACTTTAGTAACAGGAGTTCTATTTATTAGATCCTTATTAAACTTAATAAATTAAATGTCTTTTTTCCTTACATGATACACAGAAATGTTAGTGAGAAGGAATGTGTCTGGAAAGGAGGACATTTGAAAGCACTGGTATAGTATGGAGGGAGGGAAAAAAATAGTTACTATATTTGAGTGCTTACTGTATGTCAGGCAATTACCTTAGCCTCAAAATAAGTATGTATGTTTATCCCCATTTCGGTTATGAGAAAACTGAGATAAAAGAAAAAGAATGACAGCCCTTCAGGCTGGGAACTGAAATTCAGATATGCCAAGCTCCATGCCCTCATATCAGGCTGACTCAAAATTCTCTTCATTTGGAGGGTGCAATAATACTATCTCATGGGCTGGATTGGAGCTTTATTTTTCACTAGCTATAGGAGAAAAATAAGAAAAATGATTTCTACATAAATGAAATCTCAGTGAGAAGGTTCAGGCCAAAATCACAAACTAAGATGCCTACAAAGGGCAGGAAGGCATGTGAAATGCATATTTGTGAAATACACAAAACAGTGAGGCAGAGACCTAGGCTAACTAGAGAACACATGTGCCAGAGAATTATTGCCATGGGAAAATGAAAGCTCACTGTTGCCAGATGTCAACTTTTTTAAGGAAAGCCAGAAATATAGGTTTTTATGTGCTATAGTGGACAAGTAATTCATGTTTATAAGACTGTACAGGCAAAAAAATTTCTACTGAATTCTGATAGACACATTTAAGTATATACATACACAGGCAATAATTTTTGACAAGTATAATTACTACATACAAGGAATTCTTAGCAAAGCTGTTTATAAAACACTTAAACAATATTTCCAAAAACTTCATTGAATGCCACATTGCAGTATGAAAATTATTTTTGACCTAATTACTGTCACTAATTAAATTGAATATCATGTATCTTGTAAAAGTGAAGCAAGGCTAAAATTTTTTTCAAATTCAGAGTTTTCTATTATCTCCACTCAGAGAAATTTATGAGGTAATACTGAATATTTATTAGAAACATCAAATAAATCCTAGCTCTGCTCACGATTGGTAGAAGTTAATATTGTGTCTTTTGATGAGCATTTCTTAATTTTTTCATTTTATTTGGAAATATTTTAAAATAATTTTACACTTACAGAAATGTTGCAAAAATGATACCAAGAACTTCCATATACCCTTTCTCCAGTTTCTCTTTCCCTTCCTCCAACCCTGCTCTCTCTTCCTCTCTCCCTCTCACTTCTCCCCTTCCGGAACATTCTCATGCACATGTATTCTTTTCTGAATCACTTGAAAATACATCACATAAACAATGTCACTTTATCTCTAAGAAATTCAGAGTGCATTTTCTAATAATAAGTACATTCTCTTACATAACCACAGGATTATCAAAATCAGGAAATTAATACTGATATAGTATTATCATCCAATCTTCAAGCCTTATTCAAATTTTGCCATTTGTCCCACTACTACCTTTATAACAAAAGAAAAAGAATCTGGACTGTTATCAAACTGAAGGTCATGAGGTGCATTCGTCATATCATTTATGTTCTCAACCTGAAACTTTCCTCAGCCTGTCTTTGTTCTTCATTATCTTCATATTTTTTAAAAGTACAAATTTTTATTTGAAAATATCAAAGAAAATCATATTGAGAGATAATTTTTAAATCTCTTAATTTATTTGAATGCATTAATATTTTACTCTATGATTAAAACTTTTGGGTCCTATTTAAGTACACCTTTCTTACCCCCAAATCATAAAGATATTTTCCTATGTTTTGTTTAAAAGTTTTATTTATTTACTTACTTATTTGTTTGTTTTTTAACCTTTCCAATTTAGATTAACAATTTATCTGGAATTGTGTTTTTGTGTTTGGTATATTGTAAGTCATGATTCAATTTTTCTTTTATCTATGTATGTATATGCATATGTGAGTATCTATGTATATAAACATGTTATACAGAAGTGTGTGTACATATTGAGTGCATATATATATATATATACATGAATTGTTAGATAGATGGTAGGTACACATGGAATTGTATATACATACTTTATCCAACACCATTTATTGAAAATAGTCAAAAATTTAATCAATGACATATCAATTCCATATATGGAGTATGTCCATTTCATCTACATTTTCAAATTTAACAGCCTAAAATTGTTAATGTTATTAAGTATTCATTAACTACATATCTGCAGCAAATGACTTATGTTCATGGTCTTCTTCTATTTTTAAATTCTTGATAAGTTTTATTATAGATCCGTCAATATTACTAGTCTTTCCAAAGCTAATCAACAACTAATTCACTTTGGATCTTGTAAATCCTCCATATATTTTGCTTTGTGTTCCATTTAATTTTGCCCTCACCTTTAATATTTTTTTCCTTATACATAACTTGAAACCATTTTGATAATCTTTCACAAATTTTGTTCTGATGCTTAGTTCATTAGTTTTATTTTTTCTCTCCCTTTTGTAACATAAAGGGAAGGCTTTAAATTGTGCTGCAAGTACTGCTTTCAATGAAACAATTTTTTGATATGTTTTTCTCTTTATAACTCAAGTCAACATATAACCTATTTTTATTTATTTGCTGTTTTCACTCATAGATTATTAAGCAATACATTTCTAAATTACTAACACAAAGCAATGTTAGTTTTATTTTTATATTTGAATTTTGACTAAATCTTACTATTGACAAACTGAACTGTTTGGGATTTGCTTTATGACAAAATACATGGTCAATTTTTTGTGAATACTTCAAAAGAATGTTTTATATTATTTATAATATCTTGTCAAGTTTTTCTATTGCTTTTTCAAATGTTCTGTTAAAATATGCCCATTAGAAATCCCATTTTTTGTCATTTATCCATCTTTGTTTATATATTTTGAGGCCGTATTACTAAATGGAAAAGAGTAATTAAAATTGTGATTTTTAAATTCACAATTTATCATTTTCAAGTAATGGTTACCTTTATCTCTGTAACAGATTTTGCCTTGACTTCCATTTTTCTGTTAATAATATAGATGTATGAGCTTTAATTTGGTTAGTTTTGACATATATTTTTTCCCTTTTCTTTTTGGTCGTAAGCCTCCTAATTACTGCCTGCTCGCAGTTGCCCAATAACATTAATTTTGGGGTCTTCCTAGCAACTTAGATTGATATGTCTTTCTCTAGAGAGGTTTTGTGTTTGCTTCTGCTGAGTACCTAAAGGTACCTAAGATCCCTTCCACTTGGTACTGCTTTCAACCTTGTTTAAAGATTGAGGGTCCCGGGACCATCAAGGATATGAATTCTCAGGATAGATAAAAGCACTATGCCCAAAGGATGTGAGGAGTCAGTTATAGATCTGACTTCCTCTCACTCTGAGAACATAGCCTTTAAGACCCCAGATCCATATGGGATGGTTCTCCCGTAAGCCTCTCCCCTGTTCAAGCCCTGAGTCCTAATCTCTGACTCTGGCTCATAGGGGCCACAGAGCCAATAAACAGTTGTTTATGATGAATACGTTAGGTTATGTGGAGCTTTGGTGCTCTTATATTCTGTATACCTTTCTGATTATAGGCTTTCTTTCCAGAATTGGACTAGAAATTCTGCTACGTTTTTTCAGAGGCTCAGGTTTTGGGGGTTTTTTTTGGTTTTAACTTAGCATTTGATAGCTGTTGTTTGACTTAACCTAGCCTGACACTCCCACCACCATAAACAGAAGTTCTTTCACATAGATTTTCTACTCCATGCTTTCTTGACTCACTCTTGTGGAAATAAATTGTGATTTTATATAATGCTAGCTCATCAACTTCAATATCTTTTTACATTTACAGCCAAAAATGTTTCCCTAAAGGAGGTGTGAATTACATGAGGACTAGAACTGTTGAATTGCCATAGAAAAAGCCCACAGACAAATTATGACTAAATTAGGGTTAGTTATTTCAATTTGGAAAAGGTTTACTTTTTTTTCCTGACATCACACATTCACATTATCACTAGGTTTGTCGATCAAATCCCACTTTATGAGATAAAGGCCAATACTGTGACTTTCCACCCCAAGCCACTAAAACTGTAAAATAACTCTAGCATATTCACTTTACTTTTTTTTGGAAGAAATAAATCAATGCATAGCATAATGTCTGGTACATATTAGACTTTTAATATATGTTTGTGCAAGTGAATAAAAATGTTAAATTGTACCTAGCAAGTGTCAGATAAAATTTAATGGTCAGCTTGTTAACTGTTGTTTGATGTTTATAATTCATTTAAGACAATGGACACCTAAAACAATCATAAAAGGAAGATAGTAAAATTTTGCACAAACCTATACCTACATTTATATCTATATGTATATCTATATATATGTACATATATGTATAGGTGTGTATATATGTGTATATAAATATTCCTCTCTAAATTTTTGGCAATGTTTTGTTTTGTTTTTACATGAGTTCTTAAAAACATGAATTAACACTGAATGTGATTTCTGTAAAAGTGAAAATTGAATTCTCTCTAGGGAGTATGTTTATCCCTCATATCAATCCTCAGCTTTTTTTTTTTTTTTTGCGGTACGCGGGCCTCTCTCTGTTGTGGCCTCTCCCGTTGCAGAGCACAGGCTCCGGACGCGCAGGCCCAGCGGCCATGGCTCACGGGCCCAGCTGCTCCGCGGCATGTGGGATCTTCCCGGACCAGGACACGAACCCGTGTCCCCTGCACTGGCAGGCGGATTCGCAACCACTGCGCCACCAGGGAAACCCAATCCTCAGCTTTTAAAATGGAACGTTAACATCATTTTGGGGTGCACCAAGGTGTGGCGTGTGTGTGTGTGTGTGTGTGTAATACATTTCAAAATGATAGACAAATTGAGCAACACATCATTGTTTTAGTCATGGTTTTTAACAAAGAAGTGGTTGCTGTGCTGGATATTGCCCACTGCTCTTCCCATGCCTACTCTCCTCCATTCTTTCTACTACTCACTGTCCTGGGAGGCTTAATAAAAGAACTGTATCTGCAGACTCCCTGACATGTTGCTTTGGTTTGTGTCTGGATGAATGGAAGCACTGGTGGGCGTGGAGGGAAAGAAGACAGTGAATGTATACATTGTCTAGGCTGTGTCACTCACCCAGAAGTCATTGATCCTCTCCAGGCAACTTTCTCTTCACATCTCTGGCTCTGGGTTCTTGGTACCTATTCCCTCCCCCAATTCTTCAGGCCTCGCAGTAGTCACATCTCTGTTTTCACTAATCTTGGGTTTCTGCCCTATTTTTTTGTGTTCTCCTGTTCTCCACCCATACATACATTTATGAATAGTCCTTTATTAAACTTTCCTCTACTTACATTAATTTGAGTGGTTCATTTGTTTCCTGTGGCCACCCTAAGTGATGCAGGAGAGTAGGTTGTCAGTTACCCAGGACCCATAGTGATTGGCCAAAGTCTTTAGTTGGTCCTTAGTTAGTATGCAAAAAACATTATTTAATTTGCACAAAAAAATTTCATTCTCAATGCAGATAGCTCTGGGCCGCTGATTCCCCACAATGTTACTCTAACATGACACTGTGAAAGGTGTCAGCAAACAAAGCTTTGAATATTGGCTCTGCTCACCTGTTAGCACCTTGGGTAAGTTTCTTAACCTTTCTGAGCCCCAGCGTATCATCCTCAAAGGGGGCATATTAATGCATGCCTTGTAGAATTGATTTAATGTGATAATAAGATAAATTATGATACTTAGCACATGGTGCATTCTCATTTGGTATCTTAGAAATTCAGACTAATCCATAGTAACAGAAAACAGATAAATAGTTCCCTGGGGAAGTGGGAAGGGAGGGATTTCCAAGGAGCTTGAAGAAACCCTTGGAGGTGATAGATATATTCATAATCTTGATTGTGGTGACAGTTTCATAAGTGGACACACATGTCAAAACTTATCAGACTGTACATTTTAAATATGTGTAATTTATTGTATGTCAACTACATTTCAATAAAGCTGCAAAAATTGCAATTAAAAAAAAGAAAATAGAGAGGACCCTGTTGATGGAGGAACAAGAACAATGTTCAGTAAGTGATAATAGAGACTCTTGTAGGGGCTTTGCTGAGAAACAGGAAAACCAATGATCAAGGGAAGGAGAAAAAATATATATATATATATCTCACAGTTATTTATCCATTCATCTACTGATAGTCATTTAGACTATTTCCATATCTTGGCTATTGAAAATAATGCTGCAATGAACATGGGAGGGGGTACAAATATCTTTGTGAGTTAGTGTTTTCATTATGTCATTTTAAAAAAGTTTTGGATGGCAAAGGTCTTACAGTGCTTACCTATATAAAGAATCCCTTTCAGTACAGACAGTGTCCAGGTTTGTTTGTTTTTTAACTATTTCAAAGGCAATTTTGTGAGACAAAATTAATTTTAGAAGACTGTTTCCAAGATCCAGAGACTGGTATAAATTGAGGCTATGTATTAGTCACAAAAACCTAACTCAAATTTACTTATACACTAGAGAGACTTCATGGATTCATATATCCAAAATTTCTCGGAGCTTCAGACAAGGCCAGATCCTGCTCATTCTGTCATTAGGATTTGTCTTGCTCCATCTCTCATCTCTGCTTTTCTCTGCCATTGCTTAACTCACAGGGAAGACTTTCCTACAAAGAAGCAAGAATGTTTTCCACCTCCTAGGTGCAGGCTTCTGTTCCTCCTACCTACAATTGCTAAGTAGAAGAAGGCACCCCTTTCTGAACAGCACAACTGATAGTTCTGAGGTAGTCTATCTTTGGCCAGACTTAGGCAATATTTCCATTCTTGAGCTATGCCAGGATTATCTCTGGGCTCTGATTAGGAAAAAAAGGGAACTCTTACTTTGCCTACATGTAAGAATAATCCCATAACCAAGGAAGTGAAAGAGATGCTGAGCTGGTAATATAAACAACAACAACAATAAACACACAAACAAAAACATGCCCACTACATGGCATTCTTGTTGACAAAATATTTCTATTAAAAATATTTCTATAAATGTTGGTCCATGAGGTAGTTTAATTCTACTCAATTAATTCCATTTTGAGTAGTTTATTTACCACTATAAAGCCCTGGGGTCAGACTCCTTGTTCATTCTTCTGAGCAAGGTATCAATTAAACTTCTAAATACTGTGTGAAAATGGTTAAGAAATTCCTGAGCCATAAGATACAGCGAACAATTGATTCCCTTTACTGTCAAATCCAAGTTCTGTTCATGTTCAGTAACCCTGAGGTGGACCAATAATACCATTATTGTAAAAGTCAGCAGTCTTGATACTTCTGGTTTCAGCTCCAACAAATGAAGAGCTGGCAGTCATCACTCCTGCCTTAAAACAAGAAAAAGCTAAACAAACTGTAAATCAGTGACTTTTTAAAGACTAACCAAAGAAACAAGAATATAGGGCAAACTAATATTCTGAATTCAGGAGAGACAGGTGAACTCATGGAGTCACAGTAGAGATCAACCTACTTGGAGCAAATACCACTAGAACCATAAACTAATAGGACAACTTAAAAGATGATTTTGACTAATTGTTAGAGGTGGAGAGTGGATGTGGGGGAGAGTAAGAAACTGCTGGGGGAGGCAGTCTTAGGGAATCCCACATTTTTCAGGGATTTACCTCCAGGAACCCTACCAGGTTCTCATAGTGAGGAGTTAAGAAAGATCTCTTGTGATTCTGAGAAGGAGAAAGGAAGAATAAACATTGTGAAATATTCCCTGAGCATTCTCTATAACAAAGGGATGCTCTCCAGAGAAAAGACTTTATCACAGCCTATCCCAACTGGGAAAAGGGTATTTCTACCATTACAACCTACAGTAGCCTATCTGTCTCAACGATTGTGGACAAATATGAGAACTACTTGTGAAGGTCACAGCCTAGGGACACAAGTCTACTAAAGGCTGATATTTAATCATAAGGCTGTTATAAATCTTTATAAAATAATTTTAAAATTCATAAGGAAAGACAAAAGACAGAATAACCTACAAAATACTGAAGAAAAAGAAATGGGAGGAGGAGGAAGAGAAGAAAGTTGGAGAACTCACACTTTTCAAGATTTACTATAGAACTATGGTAAACTAGACATAGTGTTGGTGAAACAATATCAATGAAACAGAATAGAGACCCCGGAAATAGACGCATACATAAGTAGTCAAAGTGATGTTTGACAGAGCAAAGTCCAATTAATAAAAAAATTACAACCACTTTAACAAATAGTAATGGAACAACTGTATATCCATGTGCAAAAACTGGAACCCAGGCACACACTGTACATCTTTCACAAAAATGAAATAAAAATGGATTATAGATCTAAATGTTAAATAGAAAACTATAAAACATTTAGAAGAAAACAAAGAAGAGAGTCTCAAGGACCTTAGGGTTGGTGATGAGTGTTTACATGTAATAGCAAAAGCACAATCTATAAGAAAAAAATTTGATAAGATGGACTTTATTAAAATTTCACATTCTGCTCTGTGAAAGTCATTGTTAACAGAATGAAAAGGAGCAACAGACTGGAAAACATTATTTGCAAAATCATATCTGATAAAGGACATGTATCCAAAATATAGAAAGAACTCTCAATAATCAACAATTTAAAAAAATGGGCAAAAAGTCTGAACAGACATCTCACCAAAGAAGATATGCAGATGGAAAATAAGCATAACTTTACATTAGGGAACTGCTAGTTCAAATAACAAGAAGACATCGCTTGACATTAGAATGACTAAGATCCACACACTCCCCCCTGCAAAAAAAAAAACAAAAAAAAAAACATAAAGCAAAACAAGAAAACCCTGACAATATCTACTGTTGAAGAGAATGAGGAACAATAGTAACTCATATTCTTTGCTGGTGAGACTACAAGATGGTAAAGCTGCTTTGCAAAATTGTTTGGGAATTTTTATAAAGTAAAATACAGTCTTAACTTACGATTTAGCAGTCATGCTCCTGGGTATCCATCCAACTTATGTGAAAACTTATGTCCACACAAAAACCTGCAAAAAAGTGTGAATGGATTCAGTCTAAAAAGACTACATACTTTATGCTCTCAATTGCAAGCCATTCTGAAGAAAGGAAAACTCTAAGAATGGTAAAAAAATAATAATCAGTTGTTCCCATGAGTTTGGGAGGAGGGGTTGCTATTGTATAGATGAAGTACAAATGATTCTTTTAGGTGAAACTTTTCTATATGATACATTAAGGGTTGATTCATAACACTGTGCATTTGCCAAAATCCATAGAACGTAGGACAAAGAGTGAACCTTAATGTATGCAAATTAAAAAAATCATTTAGAATGTCATGGGATCCTTGGATGGAATACAGAATGTGATAAAACAACCTAACTATATTACACATATATGAAGTAACCTCACTACAGGATGTGGGGAGAAAGGATGCTGACCTAAGTAACTTTGGAAATGAGTGGAGTCTTAAGACTAAAAGCAAAAGAAACTACATAAGCAGTATACTGAAGCTGATAAAATGGTTTACCATGAGGGGATAGGTTAGCAGTTGTGATACTGTCTTACATGTATAACGGAAATGAACATTTATGTAAATAAATGGTGGGAGCTAGATTCCTCACTGTTGGAGTGGGAGGTTACTAATAAACAAGAGGAGGCTAGAATGATCCATGTGGTAATGAATTTAAATTGAAGGTACCGGTATGAAGCCGTGTTTAACTTAATATAGATGTACATGTGTACAAATAGAAATATTTATAGATATATGTATATATACAGTTTACTATACACACATATAAGTCCATGTTCTCTCATTCTGAGAGGGTCTAGAAGCATCTCTACTAGAGTAGCAATAATCACATATAGCACCCAGAACTTGGTTTCAAATACCATTCTTCAATAAAAGAAACAAAGGCTCCTTGGAGAAGTTGCTGATTATAGCACAGGAAAGGAATTATACAAGGTGAGCTTACAGCTGCTTGTAGTAAGAAAATGTAAGACAGTGCTTAAAAAGAAAATCCCTCAATGGTGGTAGTATTTCAAAGGGAAACAGGAGCCAAATGAAGAGTTCCCAATAGCAAAAGCTGGAATAATTTGACAAAGTTGAATTGGATTATAAACCAAAGTATAAAATAAAAAACAGTGAGTCCATACTGATATAAATAAATCATTTAATGAATAAATAAATGGGAGAGAAGAGACGAATATCCCGTAGAGAAGAATTTCAAATAATTTATAGATACTCTGCCCTCAGGAGGTGGAACATACCTCCCCACACCTTAAATGTTAGCTGTACACAATGATTTCCTTCCAGAGAGAAGAGCATGAAAAAGCAGAGGAAAAGAAAAACTACAGTGGAAGTGCCTAACATACTACTTTAGCCAGGTGATCAAGGTTAACATCAATGGTAATAAATCATGTTGATATGTGCCCTTGTTATGTGATTAAAACATCATTTTCCCCTGTGATATTCCTCCTCCAAACTCATAGTCCCAGTCTAATCATGAGGAAAACATCAGACAAATCCTGATTGAAGGACATTCTATAAAATACCTGACCAAAACTTAAGGTCATCAAGAACAAGGAAAGTCTGAGAAACTTAACAAAAGGAGCTTACGGTGCATTATGAGTAAGTACAATGTGATACTCTAGATGAGATCCCAGAGAGTAAAAAAAAAAGGATACTAAGAAATAACTAAGGTAATATGAATAAAGTATGGACTTTAGTTACATCAATATAGTCTCATTAATTGTGACAAGCTTGCCATAGTAATATAAGATGTTAATAATAAGGGATATGGGGTGCGAAGTTTGTGAGAACTCTTTGGCAAATTTTCAATAAATCTAAAACTTCATAAAATTAAAAGTTTAAGAGTTTAGTGGATTAATACTAAAATCTTTATGATGCATGGTACGCAGTTAACAATACATACTATAAATTGTGATGATATGAGACAATCCACCTTAACCACGGTTATTTCCTTTAAAAATGAAATCTTCTATAATCTAGAAAATTCAGCCATGAAGTTAGGAGATAATCCTGGGGTTCTGGGATGTTACCCTTTAAAATCGAAACAGGTTTGTTGCATAAATTTAATTTATACCTGCCACCTTCACATTCCTCAGTCAACTAATCTCATATCACAGTAGAATCAAATGTTAAAGAGGACCCAAGTATTTTTTTCAATCATATCCTCTCAATTCTCGTGCTCATAAATTTTACACTAAATTGTCTTTATTTTTTGTAGTGTTATTTTTTTACCATCCCAAATTTGTACATTTTAAGTTGTACTCCAACATGCATTTATTCTATAGCTGTTATTCTTTCTTTCATTATTTACATGTAGATGTTTCCTTACTGTCTCTTACTTTCTTTTAATCTCAGTTTAAATACTAAATTTCTCATAAATTCATTGCTTTGTGATGTTTAC
This sequence comes from Hyperoodon ampullatus, assembly GCF_949752795.1. Classification (NCBI taxonomy): domain Eukaryota; kingdom Metazoa; phylum Chordata; class Mammalia; order Artiodactyla; family Ziphiidae; genus Hyperoodon; species Hyperoodon ampullatus. The sequence goes on along the minus strand of NC_136931.1, from coordinate 22,693,414 downwards.
ATTATTATTTGCATGCAGAAGAGTCTGGAACTTACACTGGCTAGTCTTGGCCAGTTTTTAAAACCTCAGATTTGATTTCAAACTGTCTTCCAGCCATCTTCACCTGGGTTTCCAATAAGTACTTCACATTTAACATACGACACTCATTGAGACAGCATCCTGTCCATTATCGATGGCATTTAACATGTGTATCCAAAATACACTCGTTGTCATGGATATGTCTTTCTGAACTCCTTGATTCTTTCCATCTTTCTCCTTATGTCTTTCCTCCTTATGTTTCTATTTCAGTTCCTGGACATAATCCTCAAGCCTCATTCTACTGCTTTGTTTTCATTCCATTGACTCCATTCACAGTTTTAACTTTCCTAAAAATTCTCTTTATAGCTTTGTTTTTCTACTTCAGAAATAAATGTCGCGATTGCCTTTGAAATGCTATCCCATGCTGTTGATTTTTGTGATATGTATCTCGCTTAAAAAAATATCTCAGAGGACAGTTACAAAGATTTAGAGATGAGAGGAATAAATGGTAAACTCCCTGCTTCATCCCTTATTCCAGAGAGGAGGTAGGTGATGAAAGAAAAGAAGAAGTTAAATATGATCTTTTACATAATTAGGTGGATGGTACATATTAAAAGAAATACAGAAGGTGAAGAAACAGATTTGGAGCAGGGAAAAATAATATATAATTTTGCACATCTTCCTCCCATGTGGCTAAATAGAGTCCAACACACAATGATATCTGCAAAGATACTGCAGATGTATAGGTTCTTATTTGGCGGTGTTTTCATTTTATTACTATGCTTATATAAATACATTACTAATATTATTTTATATAAAATATTATATAATGAATAAATACATGACTAAGTGGTCTCCAAAATGAAGCCATTTGTGTACAATTTCCAAAAAAATAAATTTACATTAGAAGCCTTCTTACTATGTGCATATATGACAATTGTGCTCAAAGCCTCCTAGATCCACAGCTACACAAAATTTTCTTTAGTTAACCTAACAGGCAATTGCCCACTTAATTTTCTTAATTTTCATTTGCTTTCTCCCCAGTCATTCTTATAGATCTCCATCTGTTATTTAGGCTCAGTGAGAGGGAGTAACAAAAAATTGCTGTTAAATAACCAGCTCTAGATCCCTATTTTTACTTTGGTTTCAATTCTCAGTAATCTTAAGAGTAAAACAATTACTCTATAAGTAAAAAGAACTTTATATTTTATTGGTTCTCCTTAAAAATCCAAATTCAATCTCTAACAAAAAAAGGTTCATTATATTTACTACAGAAATGACATATTAATCTAATCCATTTCCTCTACAAGTTGTCTTTGCCCAAGTTCAGGTTTTCTTCCTTTCACACTTGGGCATTTGGCCATGAGAAAGTATCTACCATGGTTCACTCACTTATTTTTCGTTGCCAGAGTCATGAAAGGGGGCTCAAATCAATGGATAGAAAGGCACCCTTTTACAAAGATATAAGACATTTTCATGAATTCAAAGAAATCCTAATAAAAATACCATAAAGATATTTCTCTAACAAATTTTTAAAGTCTATTTGGTAAAAACAAAATAGACAAATAGGCTATTGGGAGGCAGGACAAAAAGAAGGATAATGTAGAAGGAAGAGCTTCACCATATATATGTAATAAAACTATAAAACATACACTTGAGAACACACATATTTACACACATATATAATTTGGTCTTGGTACAGAAACAGAATTAGCTGTTAATGTGACATACTGAATTCAGAATATGATAATGCCAACATTTTTAAGTCAGCAAGAGAGGATGTGTTTTTTAATAAGTGCAACTGGAATAACTGGTTAGGATTTTAGGGAAAAGGCGGCAGTAGAATACATTTCAGTAAACATAAGATTGAAGGAAAATATTAAACCTTAAATGTCTAAGAAAATGTGATATATTTATATCAAAGTCTTACTTTGAAGAAAGACTTTTTAATAATGACAGAAAACAACAATGGTATATAATTTGATTTCATCACTATATAACACTTTCATTTGTCAAAAATACTATTTATCAAGGTAAAGAAATGAAAAAAAGCTGAGCTTTAAAAAAATAGGTAATGAGGTAATTAATATCTATGCACCTCCACATGCACATATACACATAGCAATAAATTTTAAGTCGATGAAAGGTGTGTGTGTGTGTGTGTGTGTGTGTGTGTGTGTGTGTATGTGTGAGATATTCTCATTTGGATATTTAGTTTACTACTCACTACTCTATCCAACTGATATTTCTTCCTCAAAACTATACCACTAATCTTGAGAATATCCCTATCAATTAATGGGAAGGAGAAGATACATTTCACATCTGTTGAGCTGACTTAAAAATGTCATTGAGAAATCCTCAGTAAATTTTTAAATTTAAAAACAAACCAGAAACGAGATTTAGGAAGCTTCTCTTGGAAAAATCTCTGACCTAATGTCTTAGTGTACTGATAATTCTAGAGTGAAGGACAATGAGGATGCATGAGAAAAATAGTAGCACCACACCTTAGACACAAACAAGAAAAATGTTAAAATGGCCCTCAGGGCTATTCAAAGAAGAATAAGAAGTCAAAATTTTAAGATACGATATATGCAAGAATACTAAAAAAACAAGAAGTTGGGGGATAGGAAAAGGAGAGAAAAACCAATGAGAGGCAGAGGAAAATGATGAATACATTTTTAATATTAAAGATTTTTAAATGACCAATGAAATTTTAATTTCAAAAATTAACCTGGACAGAAATTAAAATTTCAGAAAATACTTTTTGACACTTTTGAAAACTGTTGAGAATATGAAGTTTTTTATAATAGAGCATAAAATGAGATGCAAAAATAGGCAACCATATAGCAACAGGAAACTAGTAAGGTAAAAGAACTAGAATAGAGAAGAGAAAAATTCAAAAAAGTAGACATTAAAATGACATTAGAAACTGCTAAAAACAGTGTAAATAGAGCTCAAAATGGAGAAAATACATAGAAAAAAAGACTAAGAACAAGAAGTACTAAGCCCTCCTGCTTATTTCCAAATTCAAATACACCAGCTCCCTCTTTCTTTTTTTCCATTCAAGAAACACCATATCTAATAAATTCCACACAACTACTGAACAACGGTATTTCCAAATGCATTTTCTTTTCATAGGTCTTGCTTACCTCTCTTCAATGAGCTAGCTTCTGTTTACCTCAGATCTCAGATCGAATATTAGATCATCAGAGGAGTATTCCCTTACTGCCCTGTCTAGGTTGCATTCACCTGTTTTGTACCTCACACTCTTCTAATACCATGCACTTACCAGTTTAAAACAAACAAACAAAATATATATATATATATATACATATGTATACACACACACACACCCGTGTGTGTGTGTGTGGTGCTTGTTGTCACTGAGATTTTACATGCATTTATTTTATTATTTGATTAATATCTGCTCGTCTCTACTACATTATGTGTTACTTGCCATATATCTGCAATGTGTCAGGACAAAAGTAGGAGCTCTTTAAATTCTATTAAAAACTTTCACCTGGTAATGTATATATATATTATGGATCTCCTAGAGGGGCCTAATGTATGTATTTTCTGAATCTATTTGATACAGGAAATCTATTCTGTGTTCTTCTTTTGGTTACTTAGCCAAGTTCAGATATTTTCTATTATCTCTGATGCACACATGTGTGGGTTTGTGTTGTTTGTAAGTGCATCACTGTATGTGTTTTTCAGTAATCTCACAAACAAATGATGATTTAAAGTAGAAATATCACTGGCCTTGGAGTCCAACAGTAAGAGTAAGGGCCATTATTTTAATTCACATCTCTCATCATGTGCTTGGGCAGCAAACTCATCAGCCATCGTTATGATTAACACTTTTATTATTACTACAAGAAAACAACAGTAATATAAAAATCCTCCACTTATTGAATGCCTGGCATGAGTTGAGCTCTGTACTGAGCACTATGAATACAGGATTTATAAGCCCAATAGCAGCCTCCTTATTGCCTCCATATTACAATTGGTTAAAACACACCATCATAGATGTGAATAACAGCCTGGTCCACATATGAGTCAGGATTTGAACCAGGTTGGACAGAGTCAAAAGCCCTCTGTTTTTCACTGATCACTGCTGCCTCTCTGAACCTCTTTTCCCAGTGTAAAAAAGAGGTGAGAAAGCCTGCCAACAAGGTGTTTGTAAGGATTACATGTGATGCAAGAATGTAGCTATTCCAGGGTCTGGAACATAGTAGGGATTCAATAAACATCTTTTGAGGAACAAATTCTCAACTGAGGGGCATATCATTGAAGTGTTAACTATATGTATTTTTTGACCTTACCAGGTTGAAAACCCCTTAATGACAGGAATACTTAGAATTTCCAACAACATTCCAAATGGAATGGCAGAGAAGTCAATACTTGAAATCTGAGGCAGCAGTTACACAGTCCAGTTGTTCAACAAATATTCACCAAGCACTATGTGCAAGGCAATCTTTTAGACCCTGGAGAAATCAAAAGTTATCTACAACTCACGAAGAGAAAGACTATTTCAAGGTTCAAAAACAATGTTGTAAGGACTAAAAAGGTGGGAGATAAATGACATATTGGCTACATCAACTTAGGTTTTTTTTTAATAATATAACTGCCAAGCTATAATTTAAAACATTATTTTTAAAAGTCTCTTATCACATAATTGTTTTCCAAGAGAACAGTTATGTAAATACTATTTTTCAAATGGACTTCCACCTATTGTGTAGATAGTCTGACTATTATACTTAGCTTTGTCAGGTAAACAGATGGTATTTGTTCTTGCCTCATTTGCTTTCCTCAATAGTTATTCAATGAAAATAAATAATTCACCTAAGTTGTCACAGACTGAAATTCAGGATCTTTGCTCACTCCAGACATGAGTTTAAGTAGTAACAGTATAATTACTTGCTAATTGTTTTGTGATTACGTTTACCTTTAGCTGTCACAACTTTAAAAGGTACCCTAATTGTAACTCAAATAACAGCGTTCCTCCACCATGCTATCTTCAGCTTAACTGCAATGGAGAATAGAGGTATTTAATTGCTTTGAAACATGATCATCTCATTCTGGACATTAAAGAATTTTAAAGAGAATCAGTTATTAATGAGGAAAGCTCATGCTATTTGCTGTTGTCCAAAAGGGTTTTATCAGAAGACTCAAGTAATGTGTTACTGTAAAATGATGCTCTAAAATTACACATCTAATTGCAAGCTTGTTTTGATCTTTTCTTTGTATAAAGCCCGACTGGTGACTGAAATCTTTTTAGAGTAATGGTAATTGGGACAACATGGATCACTGACAAGCACAACTAATATTGTTTATAACTGTCAATACACCAATGCCTTCTTAATGAGACAATTTTTAGCCCGAGGGAGAAGGATTTAGTTAACCAAATGGAGGAACATAAACTGCCAAGTATTTTCTTAGCCTAATTTTTTTTTTTTTTTTTTTTTTTTTTTGCTTTACGCGGGCCTCTCACTGTTGTGGCCTCTCCCGCTGCGGAGCACAGGCTCCGGACGTGCAGGCTCAGCGGCCATGGCTCACGGGCCCAGCCGCTCCGCGGCACGTGGGATCCTCCCAGACCGGGGCACGAACCCGTGTCCCCTGCATTGGCAGGCGGACTCTCAACCACTGCGCCACCAGGGAAGCCCTCTTAGCCTAATTTATCTGACTCTCTCTCTCTTTTAATTTTAAGAAAAAGAGTTAGTAGATGGTTTATTCTGGTGGTTAGGCTGTTTATAAGCTATGTATATGCTTTAGTCCTATGCCCTGCTTAGTTGAGGTCATAGGTCCTGCTTGTCCCAGTCACAGAGATAACCCTGAACAGGAAAAAGGATACATTTGAAGTTATCCTCATCCCCCTGGTGGATATAAGACAGCTTTGGGGCCTGAAATGAAATTTTACTTCTCACAAATCACCATGTCTCACTCCTCCCCTTAGCTCTAGTTTCTTGTAGGGGAACCTGAGTTAGCTAGTCTTTTTGAAAGATCTCAGCTTTTTTAAACAGAAGGTGGGTGGGAGATTGGTCTATTTTGACACCAGTGTGTTAAAGAAGTAATGGTAACACCTCAGGCAAAGTTTCCGTGGCGGTAGCTGATATTAGCAATGAATGCTTGAGAAATGTGAATACAGGACTAAAATTTGAGACTGTATGACTATTTTGTTGCCTCTCTTTTCCAGGAGGTCCAACCTCCTCTGATACCACCTAGTGGTGTGTGTGTGTGTATGCCATATTTAGTGGTGTATATTATATAGGCTATGATTTATTACAGAAGGTGATAAGGCAATGAGTTGCATTAAGGTTATATACAGGGACTTTGGAGTCAAACAGCTGTAGGTTCATATAATCATAGACAATTACTTTTACCCTTTTGAAACTCAATTTCTGAAAATGTAACATTCAGAGAATAGAAGCACTAATGCATAGTGTTATTGTAACGACTGATTGGGATAATGTACGTAAAGTACTTAAAATAGTGCCTGCCACATAGAATGCACATTATTATAATATTATAATTAAACTTGTGCCATGCTCTGAATGCCTAGTGTCAAGACTATTATTCTTTAAGTTCTGAATCCTATTTTTGGTACATCTAAATCTTTTTGTTAAAATGTGAATAGATTTTACTACATTGTATACAATGTGTGTGTGTGTGTGTGTGTGTGTGTGTGTGTGAGTGTGTGATTTATTTAAAATGGTAAACTGCTCTGACTCCAGGTATTTCCATTTTCCACAAGTATTCACAGCGCCTGTAGTCTTTTTTTTTTTTTTTTTTTTTTAGTGGTACGCGGGCCTCTCACCGTTGTGGCCTCCCCCATTGCGGAGCACAGGCTCCGGACGCGCAGGCTCAGCAGCCTTGGCTCACGGGCCCAGCCGCTCCGCGGCATGTGGGATTTTCCCGGACAGGAGCACGAACCCGTGTCCCCTGCATCGGCAGGCGGACTCTTAACCACTGCGCCACCAGGGAAGCCCACCTGTAGTCTTTAAATTATGATTTTTGTTTCTCAGTCTTCTTCACAGATGAACAATTTCTAAACTTTATTTGCCAAAAAATGTTAATACTGGTGAACCTGCAGCTTTGTAATCTGATTATTATATATGTGAGGCAATATATTCTAAAATTCTAGTTCTTATCTAGCTTTGTAAATTAACTGCTTGATTAAGATAAAATTTATGTACCTAAAAGTCACCCATTGTATGTGTACATATACATAGTAAATTCATATTCAATAAATTTATACATAGCCAATATCCAGTTTTATGATAGTTCCATCACTCCAAAAAGTTACTTCACGTCTACTTGAAGGTCAGTCCCCACTCTCACCCCAACCTCAAGCAACTGATATGCTTTCTATCTCGATAGTTTTGCCTCTTCTGAAATTGCATATAAATAGAACCATATAGTAAGTAGTTTTTGTACCTTGATTTCTTTCATTTATCATGCTTTTGAGGTTTGTCCATGTTGTTGTGTATATCTATAGTTTTTCTTCCCTTTGAATTCCCAAATATATTACCTTGATGGATATACCTCATTTTGTTTATCCATTTAAGTATTGATGGATATTTGGATTATTTCCAATTTGAAGTTATATAAATAATGTTGCTACAAACGTTTTTTCCTCTACCTTTTTTCTGTGAATATATCTTTTGAAATATAACAAATTTAGCTCCTGTTTTCAGAGAAACATAAATGTGTACCTTGCCAGAAATACATGGATTCAGTGTCAAGTTTCACAGGCTCCTAGAACCCCAGAAGTCATCTATGGTTCCCTGGATCCCAGACTAAAAGCTCATTCCTAAGAACATGCAGATCATCACTTTAAGATACAGAGAAAGTTTCTTGTTTCCTTGTATAAAATTATAATTATACTGTGTTTTAAAGAAAAAGGAACAATTGGTTTCCAAAGAACTAAAGCCATTTATCAAGCTAATCATGATAAACCACACATAAGCAGAGTGGCCGGGGGATAAGAAAGAGCTGTAAGCTGCTGTGACATCTGCTATGTTGGCAATGTACAAACAGACAAGGCACTAGAAATCTATACTGTAGAAGGCACATAATGTGGTAAAACAGCAAGACGTGTCAGCATAATGACTTGACCTCAAGTCCTGAATCCTAAAAAAAGAGGAAGGAGTGACACACATCATCAACAATCAATGATCACTGTTTGAGTGCATGTCCATGATGTATGTGAACAGCTGTGAAGGAGACAATGAAGTGTCAAGTACGGTGCCTGCTCACAAGGAACTTGGAGTTCGCTGTTGCTCAAAAAGTACACAGGAAAACTCTTCTTACTGAGCTTTCAAGAAATAGTGTCTAAGTCCAATTTCAACATCACTGGAGTCATTTTAAATTTACTTCCTGTAAGATTTATGGAGCTGAGTTGCTTCTAAAAATATGACATAATTATGTGGATATGGTGCCTAACACAGATTAGGCATTTAATTCATTATGGCTGTTAGAACTTGTCCCATTCCATTATAATCCTGATGTAATAGCTGGGGAATCTAATGTATAAATAAATAACAGCAAATAATTGATTAATGTTATAGTGAAGGCATAAACAATGTGCTTTCCAAGCAGTTGTAATTCTGGCTGGGTAGGGTGGGATCAGATGAAGTACTGAAAGAGCAGCAAAGATGGACTGGGATTTGGAAGATAAGAAGAAGTTGACAGAGTGGATCAGCAGTAAAGATTAAACAAAGAATATGTAGGCAGAGGAAAAGCAAGTAAAAAGACATGGGCACATGGAAGTGTGTAAAATATTCAAGGAGCAGAGAGTTTTCAAATGCAGCTAGAACGGATGCAGAAAAACAAATAGGGTGGAGTTTAGGTCTGCCTGAAAAAGCAGGCAGAGGGGACAGTCCAGTGAGGCTGATCCCTGGTCATGCCCTAGATTATTGTTTTTTAGGGAGATGTTATGGTAGCCTATATTTGCATGATATTTCATGCTGCAGAAAACTTCTCATTTAAAATTATCTCATTTGCTTCTCAACACTACCTGGAGATGCAGGTGACAAAGGAATCTTTGGCCTCATTTTTAATCAGGAAACCTTTCCAGAGAGGTTAATTGATTTTCCTAACTCATACGGGCAGGTAGTTGTCTGATTTAAAGTTAGTACTACTAACTGTAAATGTAATGGTGCTTTTCAATTGCCCTTGGTTTTTGAAGTCAGCCTGAGTATTACTATGGAAAAAAAGGAAGATTTCAAACAATAGTGGTGATGATAACTATATTAATTCCCAAGATTATTGGTGTGTTTATTCTCTGGGTTATTTATTCTCAAATATATTAGACTTTATACTGTATTAGTCTCTATTCCAGGTTGAATAAATTACTTTTTGGCCTGAAATCAGAGTGGACTTCATGCCAGACACTTTACTAAACAATGAGAAAAAGAAGATGAGGCATCTTGAGCCTTTTTTCAGAAGCTTGCTGTCGGTTAGATGGTTCAGAATGACCATATTATTAAATAGGATTATTATGCAAATTGAATATATTTATTATACAACATTTCCCCAAACTTGAATTTGAATTGTTTCTCAACAATCAAGGGGTCATAGACAATCAAAACTACCAGTTAAAATCTTTCTCTCTCTCTCTCTCTCTCTCACACACACACACACAAACACACACAGTATTCTAAAGATCACTAAAACATAAATACATCATTTTTGCTACAAACGCTCCTCTGTAGCATCTCAAGGTATGTATCACATTGTAGTTGAGTAGCAATTACTATGGAAATGTGCAGTTCTAGTCTTTGTAGCACAGACATCTTTTTACCAGAAATGGCTAATGCTGCCTGATGGGCTGTTTCCTGTGAAAGCTGCCCCCTGCCTCCCTTCAATCTTTCCATACAGCTACACATGTTCTGGTGCATTTGTCAAACTGAAAGAAGTCGGGGCATATTGACAAAGAGAACTTATGTTGCTTTTTTTTTTTCTTCCAAAGGACAGAAGTCATTGAAACATTTATGAGGAAATAAGGAAATAAAATTATTTATAAACTAAAAAGTTTTTGCAAATTTAAGCAGCCACTTTTATTACTACTCTCAGTAATATTAGAACTCAGAGGAGGAAGAATTCCAAATTTCTTGAGTGCTCTTACAGTAGTTTATGTCATTGTATCATCCAATCATCATCTGAAGACAGGTTATATGAAAGGATGAAAATACCTTTTAAGGCATTTGACAACAATTTCATCTTCTAACATTCATGTAACTCTTCTTTTGGAACCAGGATAGTGCTAAGTGTTTAGAATATTGAATAATAAAGGGCTCCCTATTCTCAAGGTTTTCATCATGGAGGACAGTGTGGGGAGAGAAACAAATAAATGGGTAATTGCCTTAAAATATGTCAGATTATGGTAGAGTTATCGTTGGTTACTAAGACTACAGCCCTGCTGGATATTTAGGACAAATTCATGTAAATGGAGAAAGTCTGAACCTTTAAGAATCAGTTGGAATTAGAGACCTAGAAATTTTGAGCTGAAAAAAGAAATTTCCAGAGAGTGAATCAACTAGCAAAGAAATTGTTTTTTCCTCGGTTATGTTAAATGGCTGAGCAAAAGGTCCTCATAGATGGGACATAAGGAGTACTAAAGAGGAGGCTGCAAAAGGAGATTTTTTACAAGCTTATGCATTAGGAATTGTAATTCACCCAGTCATTCGATGCATTTTTCTTAAACTCCTTCTCCCCTAGTGGCTGGAAGCAGAGTGAGATTAAAATAGATATGGCCCACGCCTCCTCAGAGGATATGGAACTGTCTAGTGCAGGAGGCATGCAATTCAAATAAACACACTAATAAATATGTAATTAATGCCATTTTATAAGGTGCATGAAGACAATTTTAGAGAGACATGTAAGACTTTTAGTCTTCAGGTCTTATGGAGTCATCAAAGCATGGGAGAATAATGGTCAAATGTTCTTCCAGACTATGTTTTTTAACACCACAGATGATAAAGTGGAGTCATCAGAATTGGACTTGGTTCAAGCCCCCTTCACCTTAGCTAATCTTCAAAATCAGAGGGATGAAGAGACCCAAACAATTTTAGTAGAACTCTCAGAAGGAAATGCAATTGATGGTACACAAGGGACAAGTGAGAAGAAGGGATTTACTGAGCTTATACCAACACTGACAGAAGCAAAATGTATCCATGCCTTCCTTGCAAAAAGCCCAAGAGAGGACAGTGGAATGTTTAAAGTAGAATTCAACTCAGCTTTCTCCCTCAGAGCAGAGAAATACAAAACTACACCCTTGAATAACTAATGTATTTTACTAGATTTAGTTCAGTTTTAAACATAGACTAAAAAGCTCTCAACAAAGTTAGCATTTTTCCAATTTAATATTTAATTTAATATTTTCTCACCTGGGTGATAAGTGAGTCGTTTACAATACTTCTGAAGACCTACTCTTCATTTGCTTATCAAAGCATTCAATGAACAACTCCAATATATCAGGCACTGAAATAGGCATTTAGTAACAGTAGTGAAAAGGAGAGGAGTCCCTGTCCTTACCTGTTGGATACTGTCTAGTACAGAAGCCAGACATTGACTACATTGAGACAATGGTGATATAGGATTTCAGGTACTAAAGGATAAGGTAAGATAGAGGGAAAACACATTTCAGGTACTAAAGGATAAGGTAAGATAGAGGGAAAACACATATTCAGTGAAAGTTTTTATCAGGAAAAATAGAAAAGCTTGAAGCATCTGCAAAATTAAGCATAGGGTAGATATGCTGTCATGCAGAAGGGCAGGAATAGATTCAAACATTCTAATGTCTTCCATATCCAGGAGAAAAAGATCTTCCCCAATGGCCATAGAAAGAACAATGATCATCATTAGAAAGTTATTATTAGATCATTAGATTATCTAAAGATCATTATTAGAAAGGTGGCAGATCCACATCTATATAAGGAATAATCTTCTAATAATTAAAACCACCTGGTAATGAAGAAGTCTGAGTCTGGATGTAGAGGACTTGTTACTGGAAGCATTCACACTCAAGCTGGAAGAAGAATTCTTCAAAATGGGTTCTGAGTGTATAGATTCAAACAGACAGGGGACAGACAGTGCACATATATGAACTCAGATAGGTGAAAAGAATTAAGAAAGATGAACCAATTGGGGAAAACACACATTATATAAAGCATTCATTTTTATACTGTATTCATTCTACATTTATAAAGTGCTTATGCAGAAAGAAGAACAATTTTAAGGTTTTAGAAGACTTTAGTCTGGTGTACTGTCCCACCAGCAGGAGGTTAGTGACCCTTATTAGGTTATATGAAATGTGAAAAGCAGCTAAAATAGAGCATCAAAAGTCATATTTCCTTTACACCCTGATATCAAACAGTTTTATAATTCTCTGATAAAATTCCAGGATTCTGAGAAGTACATTGCTAAGCACAATTTCCTGAAGTCCTTCAAATTATACCTGTGTGTAACCACTGATGTGGATAAAAGGTCCCAGAATACTCACTAGTTGTGATGCCCCAAGTGTCCGAGCTCATTACTGAATCTTAGTTTCCCCATCTGCAATTCGTGAAACCGCTTTGTAGCAGAGAGAAATGGCCAAAGTCCTGAGAGTTAGCAGTCTTGCTGAATGAGCCAGAGCTCTGTCTGGGCACAGAGCAGGTGTGGGAAAGATAAGGCATTTTGTGTTTTTACCCCAGTGATCCATGCACTGTCATTGCCATCGTGCTCCTATTGTCAGATACCACTCTTGTGACTTCTCACCACCTTGCCCATATAATTTTCAGATAGGACTAGATAAGAACTTGCATGACCCCCCATCCCCTACTTGTTTAGATCATAAATGATCACCTGATACAAATTAGGTCAGTCATAATATCCAGACTCCCACTGACCACTTTGCTCTAGAACTGGAGATGGGCTGGGTGGATATCTCCCTTCCTTGGCCTGACTGGACACAGGAAAAAGAGACTAAAGTTATACTAATAAAGAATTGTCAGGGGCTGTGCTTTCCATCATATTAAAAAAGAAAAAAAAAACACCAAAACCTGCCATGTACAGAAAGATGCATAAAACTGCCCTGCAGACAGAAGCCAAGGCATAAAACTGAGAGCTCCCAAAATGCCAAGATCTCCACAACAGTTGCCCCAGTGGCCGAATGCCCCCCGCCCCCCGATATGGGTTGGTGGTTTTATGAGATTATTCAGTATCCTCTCCATGAAACTCCCTTTTTCATGTAAAGTCCCTAATTTTATTATCTATTTTACAAAGTCCTAATAAGCACATCGGTATTATCTTCCTCAGAATGTGCTTTTTGGTGAATAAAACAAAAAATGACATGGTTTTCTTTTTTCTTCTTCCTTTTTTTAATGGAGAACTCAAACCAAAAATAAAAATAGAATGTCCCCGATAACTACATGACATGCTGCAATTAGCTCATTTTAGTAGAAGCATTCTATTAACTGATATGTTTTGCCCATTCTCATTCCAGTCCCTGTGAAGCCACTGGCTGCACATGAGTCATCCACTCGGATGGCTCCTTAGGAGCTGAAGGACTAAAGTCTGTGTTTCTCTGAAGGTCACCACCTGGATGAGTGAGAGCCTTGGCAGGATACCTAAGAGATATGGAAAATATAATTAACAAAGAAATCCAGGACCTCGTGCCCTCATATTCCTTTTACCATGTGGACAATTGACACTTAGTAATACCTGGGCAGATGTTATGGGAACAGATGGCAAACTCAGGGGAAGTGTGGCATACTGGAGAGAGCAAGCACTTCAAAGAAAGAGAGACCAAGGTTCAAATCTTGACTTGGCCATTCTCATTTGAGCCAACGATTTAGTTTCTTTGAACCTAAACTACTAAGTATTAAGTATAGTCATTAATTGAATAATACATAATGCACCTTGACATTTAAGTGAGATTATGTATGGGAAGTGCCTTGCACACATAAAGATGTGATTAAAATGTTACTTAACTTCCCCACTGGATCCCTCTAAGACCACCTCTGGGACAGGCTAACCAGAAGATCAGACGAGATGCAAAGGAGGAAAGATATGAAGGAAAGGGTTATATAAACTCATTTTATCATTAGTCCCAAGTTATCTGGCTAAAAGCCCAGGCAAGGATAATTGCATTTCAAATGCATACATGTTCTCAGGTGTAGCTATTACCTTTTATCTTTCTGTTTGCAAGATAACTTTCCACAGGGTGTTTTAAGAATATATGACAGCTTTCCTGCAATACTTTCCTCACTCAAACTAGAGACTTATCCTCAAGCCACTTTAGGGCGGAAGAATGGACAATCAAATAAGTACCTGGTACCAATTATCCATTTTAATAACATAAGAAAATGGTACACTAGAGGGAAAGGATTAAGGATAATACTTACAAATCATATTTATTGAGCACTTACCATATGCCCATCACTTTACAAGCTATTTCTGTCAATATTATATTTTTAAAACCTTTCTAAGAAAAATACCTGGGGATTTCATCTTACATTTGTTATAAATGGCACATATGAGACATAGCAAGATTTTTAAAGGTCATCAGGAATTGTGATAGGCATAGGAAATAGAGACTTGAATAAAGCAGTGTTCTTGATGTCAAGAGGCCCAAAATAAAGAGTAAAAACATAATCATAAAATAATAATAGTAGCTGCTGCTTATTATGCAAATGAATGTCATAACCTATTAGGAATGTTTTTCATATTTCCCTGTTTTACTGAAGAATAAACAGAGAAGTAGAGAGTAGATTACACGGACCAACTCACTGTTTTAGAATCCTGTATGCATAAGTAATACCACTAGATATAAATACCATTTAGATATAAATATAGATATATGGCTACAATGCTAGGCATAGGTATACAATTAAGGATTTAAATATCCTATTCTGTGTTGTTAGTTCTTCAAGCCCTGATAATTCTCTGTTAGTTTCTTAATAAATATTTGCTGAATTCTCAATAGAATCTGAGAAAACTAAGACAAATAAAATCTTGACAAAGTTTCTGAAGAATTTACCCAAGAATGCTCATGAAGCAATCAAACTATTGGAATGAGGATACCTGGAAAAGTGCAAAGAATTACACTAAAGTCATAAAAAATGGCACAGGTCCATACTAATATCCTAAATTATACTAGAGCCTATATCTCTCAAAAATTTTACTTCTATCTTGTAGGTGGACTGTCCTTCTGGATTTGGTTTCTTTATGGGTTAAGCTAGATGATAGAGTTCTGTATTTGTTTCATATGTTGAAAAAATATTTTACAATGCATTATTTTATTTTGTGTTATTCCTCCATGATTGTTCTGTTAGCCAGTGATCTTGGGTTTTGCTGGCATTGTTGGAACTGTGGGGAATGGGATATACTCTCATTTAGTTTGGAGTAGCAGCTCCACAGAGCCT
The DNA here is from genome assembly GCF_949752795.1 of Hyperoodon ampullatus. Lineage (NCBI taxonomy): Eukaryota > Metazoa > Chordata > Mammalia > Artiodactyla > Ziphiidae > Hyperoodon > Hyperoodon ampullatus. Next base: position 22,677,986 of record NC_136931.1, on the reverse strand, counting down.
GCAGAGCCCTGATCCAAGTGAGGTTTTGCTGGACACATTTGGAGTGGTGATGGTGGAAGATGACAAGGGACAAGATTTTAAAGCAATCACCAAATATAGGTGGAATAAGAATAGTTAAAACAAAAAAATAATAGTGCTGAGATAGCTCATTTACCAATGTGAGGTAACTTTAGAATTAGCTATGTTGCCTACAAAATGGACATTTTTTTCTTCTCTCAAAGAGGGACTTGCTTATTGTCAATGTCAGAATTACCTGAGCTGTTGGTTAAAATACAGATTCAGAGGATTGGAGGCTATGAATTTGTAACATACGATAGATATCCATGTTAGTGAAATGTTTAGGAGATAAGGCAATCCCAATAGTTATTTCCTTTGTTTAATATTGTATTACAATTCCTAGCACACTACCTAGCACATTACAGATGAAGGAGGAAAGGAAGGAAGGAAAGAAGGAAGGGAGGCAGAGGAGGGAAGAGTGCAGAGGAGGGTTAGGGATGGGGAGAGGAGGGAAAGTGAGGGGAGTGGGAGAATCTGCCACATACCAAGAAGCCATATTCTTTTTGTCATTTTTTCTTTTTATATTTCAAGCTTGCAGGTTCAGTTTTTCAACTGGACACGTGTGTATGAGGATGGGTGTGTGTATCGGGGTGTACTGGAGAGGATGTGGGAAGGGATTCCTCTGATTAGATATAAATAATATATAGTTATTAATAATTAATAATAAAAGATAGGAGAAAATGATTCTCTATCCCACTTCAGCTTGCCTGTGTTTTAACATTTTCGTTTTGGTGTGGACAGTGGGAAATCATTTGGACCTTTACATTCAAGAGCCCAGGCCCAAGATGTTTGTGCCAAAGTCAAGCTTCCATAGCACCCTCTACATCCTCTTTTGTAAAATCCATCATGCTATTGATTATTTGTGTCATTTTAATATTTATTGCTATACCATTACATGAATAAGGACCTAGTAGATTACTTGGTGCTAGTATAGGCACTAGATAAATAAGTGTTATGTGTTTCTGGGAAAAACTAATGATTTAAGGATCACTCCTGTAAGGCAGTGACTTCATTTCTACTCTCTATTTTTGAATATTATTATCTTGTGCACCATTCATTCCTCCTTGAAGTTCAGAGTGAGCTAGAAGGACTATCATGACAGAATGTTTGTGGATTCAAATGTAGAAGGCATATGGTTCAACAAAGAAAGAAACAACTTCATGGGGAGAAAAATGAGAGATGAGTGGAAAGAATTAAAATATGCTCCAGGGTATTAAAAATAAAATTGAAAAATGAGATAATAAAGAAACTGGGGGAAACCTTACTTCCCAGACACTGCTTGAAAGTAGGTTTTTCAGTGGTTATTTTGGGTCTGCCTCTCCACTGGTGATACTTTTGCTATTGTTGCTTTTGTTACTGTTGGTTTTTTTTTGTTGTGTTGTTGAGGTAACTGTGGTAAAATTATGCTGTGGTTTTCCCTCTACAGTCCTCTCTCTTATATGGTGCTTCTTTATGCCTTATTTATTTATTTTTTTTGGCTAAGCATGTCTTGAATTCATACTTAGAACTACTTTGTGCTTTATGCCATCTTGCAGACGCTTCTGTTATCACATGGATACTGTATAATCTTTCTTGTAATTAGGATACAGTTAAATTTGCAGCTTGGTTTTACAGCCAATTGTTATCTAGGTTCTGTGTAATCTTGGCAACCTTATCATTGATGACTCAGGTTGTGCATTGGGAAGGACAGTGGTGCCAGAATTCCCCAAACATTCTCATACTAGTAAGAGGTTTCAAACTCAATACCAGTGTGCACACCAAAACACAATATTCACAGGAGAAAGGTTAAACCACAGCTGAGGTTGAGCCCCTTCCAGTTAGTACAATGGTGCTGCATTAGAGCACATGCCAGGATATCTTCTTGTGATTCTCCTGAAAACTGTGCCTTTTTAAAATTTTGACCTGAAGCAGATTTAAATAAAGTGAAGGTAGAAGAGGAGAAAACCAAAAGCAACGCAATAATAAGATCAATTCATATGTTGTAATCACAGGTTAAGAGAAGTGTGCTTTAATGGTGATGAGGAAAGGATTGGGATGTTCCAATACTGAGACAAAATTTAGCTGATACACTTTGTTATAAAGCAGAAACTAACACACCATTGTAAAGCAATTATACTCCAATAAAGATGTTAAAAATAAAATAAAATAAAAACTGCAATGAGGTACCAAAAAAAAAAAAATTAACGACATTGGCAGAATTCTATTCCTGTGAATTGACCTTCAGTATGATTTTATCTATTTAGTTTTTGGCCAAGCTTTCAATAAATTATTCATTTGTTCAACACAGATTTATATGTCACATTTCTTACTTGGCATCTCTGAGTGTGTGGACAAGAAGACTTAACATGGACAAATACTCTTCCTGACCCTTAATCCCTCTAACCCATTCCGAACCTCTCTTTTTTCAATCTTTCCCATCAAACAAAAGCTACTTGTTAGCTGTTCACCTGGATAATAAAGGATTTTCCTTTGCATCTTTTCTTTCCTTCATACCTCACATCCGAGATATCCACAAGTCCTTCCCACACCTCTATTACTATCTCCTGATTCCAAGATACTATACCCTCTCTTTTGGACCTTGAAGGCCTCCTAAATACCCTCTTGCATCCATTCTCATTACTACTATATTCCATTCTTCATGTAGCAAAAATAAGCTGCTTTTTTAAGAAATCATAATTCTCTTTTGCTTAAATTTTCAGTGTTTTTCCAGCAAACTAGAATAAAATCCAAATTCCTTTTCTTGGTTTGTATATATGGCCTCTGTCTACTTTTTCCCCTTAATATCATACCCCCTGCTTTTGCCATTACTCTTAAGCTATACTCACATTATTCTCTTTATTAAACATGTCAAGCTTAGTTTTAACCTAGGGCCTTTGCAACAGTCCTTCCCTTTGCTGGAATTCTCTATTTAAACTTGGCATGATTGAGCTCCCTTTAAAGATCCATGCTTAGATGTTACTTTTTAGAGAGATTCTCTTGGTTATTCAAATTAGAATAGCAACTTGGTAATCCTTGTTGCTTTACTTACTGCATAGCATATTTTTACACTAGTGAACAAAGAAGAAAATGACACATACTCATTTATTGCCAGTCTACCCTTTCTAGATTGTAACCTGGGAGTAGAAACTGAGTTTATCTTATTCCTGCTAAATTCATAGGATCTAGAATATTTCCTGTCATCTAATAGGGGTCATGAAATATATGTTGAAAAATATGTATTCAAGAGATATTTAATTGAGGGAAGCAGGAAAAACTTTCTCAAGAAACCAGTAGTGGCACTGGGGTCCAATAACTGAAGATAAGTTAACTAGAAAAAAGTTTGGGCATGGGAGAAGGTTGGTCATTTTCCTAGGCATCCAGGGGGAGATAACAGCATGTATAAAAAACACGAAGCAAAGGAGATGATCGTCCAGTTGGGGAACTAAATGAAGGACTGTGGGATGTGAACACAGAGAATGAGAAGAGAGAAGTTCTAGGTGAGAGCAAAGACATGGCTAGGGTACTGGGAGCTGGAGAAGAACTTGATGCTTACCTTGAAAGCATTAGCAATATGGGGATTACTGGCATCTGTCTTTACTACACAACTGGTTCTTGGGAAGCAAAGCATTTATATGAACATAAAATATCAATAAAAAAGTATGCAGAGTATAAGATGGTCATAATGTTTTCATAGAGATGGCAGCGAATTAATTATACTTGGAATTTTCAGGCAAGATTTAAGAGGGAAAATGATTCTCAGCTAATGGAGAAGGATGGACACATAGGAATGTATTTGTAAGAACAGGATGAGAGGGAGACATTCTAAGTGAGTAAAACAGTTTTCATGAAAGCGAAGTACAGTTTGGAATTGGTGGAGAATAAATTGTGAACAAGAGGTGCCAAAAGGTAACAGTGCAAGAACAACCAGTGTTGGATAAGGCAAGGTTTAGTGTTATTTGCTGAAGAATTTGGATCTTACCCTGGCCAATGTTTCTCAAATTCTTCCATTCAAATATTGCTAATAGAAGATAAGCTAGAATGCATATCCTCTGGGGTCTAGAGATACAGCCCAAAATGCCACCAATAAGGTCATTTGTTTTACACAATGTCCTACTTCAGCTTAAAAAGTGTGTGAATGTTATATTCCAAACATGATTAGTTGTTTTTATTATAAAAGTAAAGTGTCCAAATATTTGAAAAAATAAATCCTGAATCAATTCCTTATCCTATACTATGGATATCCTTGGCAGACCACTTTGTACCCCTAGTGTTTGGGCCCTCAAGTTAAAGCGACAGCTAACAAACAGCCTGCCATTGGGGGGCTTTAAACTATAAGAGTGGTGTGATCAACTTTGTGATTTAAAAAGATCACTCTAGCTGAGAATATGGAGGTTGAGTTACAGGAAAAAGTAAATAAGTACCCAATAAATATTTGTTGAATTGCTCTCTCACCAAATCCAAGTTTACACAATCATATTCAATCACATTTGTATGGCTTATCCAGGTTCAAATACTTCCTCTTGAGAAATAAACATAGGGTTTTGACCTAAGTCATCTGGGATCACAGTCTGTGCTAATCAAATGCACCATAGACTTGCTTATTTCTCCCTCTACAATCTCAGGCTGAGTAAAAAATGATTATCCACCACATCTTTGACCTAGTAAACAACAGGAGCTTATCACACCTAGAGTAAATGTTGTCTAATTAAGTCATTTCTTCAAGCATTCATTTGGCAATAGAGTTATGAAATTATTTTGAAAATGGGGACAATTTTTCCAATACGCAAGAATTTTCCTCGTGTGTAAGATCTCACCTAAGCTAAAGACCAAGACTCTGATAGCATTAGGCGTGACTACGGAAGGGAGATATCAGCTCAAAGAAGAACTGAATTTTTTCTTCCCTGATCTTATTGTCACCAACCCAAAGGCCTTGTCACTTGTAGCTTGTTTTTTTGTTTGTTTATTTTTGTTCTTGTTTTTGTTTTTTAACCTCAGGACTCTTCAAAGTGATTTCCTTGATGATCACTTAAAAAGAACTCTGCTGGATCTGAAGTGAGTTGCTGTTTTAGAAAAAACTGCTTGATGCAAGCCACCTGGAGTTGGATGGGGATAATCTTTCCCAGGTGGGGAAGAAGCAATGGGAGGCTCAAGCCTTAGAGGGGAGAGGTCTGGGATTATTTGAGGTGATCCTGGAGAGATTTGGAAGCATTTCTATTCTGCAGGAAGTATTGTGGATAGTGTGGTCTAGCTGACAGGACAGGTGGTATGAGGAGCTCTTTGTGGCTTCCCCAATCATTTTATGAAATACTGAGAAAAGAAGAGATAACTTGGACAGTGACAGGTAAGGAGACCAGACATTCTTAGAGCATCTTGAGAGAATCCACCCCTCCCCTTTTTCTCTATTAGGCTGGCAACTTAACACTTTGAGTGTGTTTTCCATTATATATAATGTATATTATAGTCCCTACTGTTCAGGAATGTTATAAGGTTATTCAAAAAAAAGTGCCTACTGTACAAGAACTTTTATGTGACCTAGATATTCTTAATGTTCCCCTAAAATTGAGTAAACTTTAGACACTATTCTTCCCTGACTATAGGCCCCTACCTCCATTTTCTTAGAGCTGTACTTTAGAAAACTTGCAGTTGTAAAGTCTTTCTCTTTGCCTGTGAGACGTAAATCTTCTTCCTAACTCTTGCCTGTTTTAAAACCCAGGAATGTCATTCTGAAGGACCTGGGAGTCATTTCTTGAAATGCAATCATCAAGAAAAGTAGTGTCCCTATCCCCCATCTCTCTATGGGAGGAAGGGGCCTAAATTTCACAAGTGACAATTAGTAAACACGGTTGACCTGAGCACATTGGCCAACCTCCCCTCCAACATCCTCCAGTACTTTTCCACTAGATCACCCCAGCCCTTGAAAACCCTTCACCTTTCATTTCAGCAGAGTAGTGTTCAGTTTCCCTTCCCTACTGAAAAAATCTTGAATGAAGTCTTCCTTACTTAACTGTATCTGGTGCAATTTTTCTTTGACAAATGCACATTCATTCCTTCTATTTCAAAAATGTTTACAGTTCTATGGAATGCTTCCTTTAATAGTGCTACTTGAAGGGTCCATGGATTTTTATTCATTCCTTAACTATGTACAAAGTTGCTGGCAATATTAAAGTAAAAGTATTAATCAGAATCAGACATAATGTCAGTAAAAGCAAAGTGGGTATTAGAGACATTTGGGCAGTTAGGCAGGTGGCAATTTCATGGGCAATATTTCCTATTGTTTATCTACTGTGAGTTTGTTCAGTGACAATGAATGTGAAATAACTGACTTAATACACACTAGTAGAAAAGAAAGGGAAGAACAAGCATTTTCATAATATTTGTGTGTGTGGAAGTGTAATGAATACAGCAGGGAGGACTAATATTTTCTCCTCTGAGTTCCAAAGGAAACAATTTGGAGACCACACTACTTATCACCAGTTAATATAGGATGTTTTGTGCACTAATTAAGGGTGGTAGAATAGGTAGGGGGTAAGGATGCTTCTTAGCATAATAAGGGCAAGGTTAAAGATGAGTAGTTTCTATGAAATTTAGCGCTATTAGAAGCTACATTGAATTACCATACAGACTCAGTAGAGGTTTGGGAAGAATATTATTTCACATTTTGGCAAGATATGATTTTAGATACTCTAGAGAATAAACTACTACAGCCTTGAATGGAAGCTCCCCTGCACAACATCCTTTCCTTGACACCTGGCATAGCCACTACCACTATCTATAGGAAAGCAATTTACCATTTAATCTTCCAGTAGCAAGGCCCAACTCCACACTTTTATTCGCAGAGTAGCAATAACTTGACAGCTCCAAACGACTCCATAAGCCTTTAATACTTCAGGCTTTGCAACTGTAAAGATATACGACAAGACTCAATCCTGATCACTTCTGTAGGTTGGATGAAATATTCTAGAAAGTGGATGGAAAAAGAATTTAGAAGAAGAGTTGTGTGGGAAATAAAGAATGGGTGAAATTAAGAAATAAGGGGATATCCTTGTCAGATATCATAAAAAGGTTCAGGACTGAATCAGGGGTATAACATAGGTTCCCTCTAAACAAAATCATAAAGGCAACCAGTTAAACACATTGCACATACCTGCCTAAATTTTACTGGGCGCAGAATATGTACATATGTTAGATAATGATACTATTAACATGAACCAGGAAAAGAGAGAACATCCTTCCTTAAGAATGAGTTAAGCTGATATTCTCAATTTTTCTACTACAAAAGGTAGTTGGCTACCTTTTTTTTAAAATTTTAACATCTTTATTGGAGTATAATTCCTTTACAGTGTTGTGTTAGTTTCTGCTGTACAACAAAGTGAATCAGCTCTACATATACATATATCCTCATATCTCCTCCCTCTTGCGTCTCCCTCCCACCCTCTAGGTGGTCACAAAGCACCGAGCTGATCTCCCTGTGCTATGTGGCTGCTTCCCACTAGCTACCAATTTTACATTTGGTAGTGTATATATGTCCATGCCACTCTCTCATTTCGTCCCAGCTTACCCTTTGCCCTCCACGTGTCCTCAACTCCATTCCCTACATCTGCGTCTTTATTCCTATCCTGCCCCTAGGTTCTTCAGGACCATTTTTTTTTTTTTAGATTCCATATGGTATTTCTTTTTCTCTTCCTGACTTACTGCACTATGCATGACAGACTCTAGGTCCATCCACCTCACTACAAATAACTCAATTTCATTTCTTTTTATGGCTGAGTAATATTCCATTGTATAGATGTGCCACATCTTCTTTATCCATTCATCTGTCGATGGACACTTAGGTTGCTTCCATGTCCTGGATATTGTAAATAGAGCTGCAATGAACATTGTGGTACATGACACTTTGAATAATGGTTTCCTCAGGGTATATGCCCAGTAGTGGGATTGCTGGGTCGTATGGTAGTTCTATTTTTAGTTTTTTAAGGAACCTCCATACTGTTCTCCATAGTGGCTGTATCAATTTACATTCCCACCAACAGAGCAAGAGGGTTCCCTTTTCTCCACACCCTCTCCAGCATTAACTGTTTGTAGATTTTTTGATGATGGCCATTCTGACTGGTGTGAGGTGATACCTCACTGTACTTTTGATTTGCATTTCTCTAATGGTTAGTGATGTTGAGCATCCTTTCACGTGTTTGTTGGCGATCTGTATATCTTCTTTGGAGAAATGTCTATTTAGGTCTTCTGCCCATTTTTGGATTGGGCTATTTGTTTTTTTGATATTGAGCTGCATGAGCTGCTTGTATATTTTGGAGATTCCCATTCCTATTCTTTTGTCTCTGTTTTTTCTTTTTTCTTTTGCCCTATCCAGGTATGTGGGGATTTTCTTGCCTTTTGGGAAGTCTGAGGTCTTCTGCCAGCATTCAGTATGTGTTCTGTAGGAGTTGTTCCACATGTAGATGTATTTTTGATGTATTTGTGGGGAGGAAGGTGATCTCCACGTCTTAATCCTCTGTCATATTGCAGGTCCCCCTAATACCTTTCATAGGAGGTAAAAATAAAAGGAGTCTACCACCAAAATTACATGAGTATCACATATAATTTTGGAGTTAATTAATTCATCACACTTTTGCCCATATTTGTTAAGCATCTGTTGTGTAGTATGCACTCTCCTTGGTTCCTGAGATACATCAGTGAAGACCCACAGTTTTTATCTTACTCTCATGGAGATTATAATCTAGTAACATGTATGGGATGGAGATGGATGGGAAGACAGATAATACATAAATTAACAAATAAATATAGAGAGTGTTCCCTGGGATTAGGTGCTAATGTTTTGGGAAAATGCAAGGTAGCCACAGTGGCTAGAGTAAATGAGTAAAGGAGAGAGTTGTAGAAGATAGGGTCAAAGTGTAGAGGGAGCCAGACCCTTAAAGGAAAGTATAAGGGTTTTTACTTTACCCAAATCAGACAGGAAGTTACTGGAAGGTTGTGCAATGGAAATAACTGATGTGTTTTTAAAAGCTCATTCTTGCTTTGGGATTGAAAACAGGCCACTGGGTGTTGAGGGAAAAAAAAGACAACTGAACTCCATTCGGAGGACAGAGAATATTATGAGAAGTGGTCAGATACCAAATAAAACTTGGCTGATATGATTTGGTGATGGATTAAATGTGAGGGGAATAGAAAGAGAGCAGTCAGGTATGACTTCAAGGGTTATGGCTGAGAAACAGAAAATTAAGTTATTATTAACTGAGAAGGGAGATTGGGGGAAGAGTTGATACGAAAAGATGAGAAAACAGGCATTCAGTTTTCAACAGGGGTAAGAAATTGGATACAATTATTTTGAGGTAAGTGAAGAGATCCCAACAGGTAAACATACAGATATCCATATACAGATAGTATTTAAAGTCATCATGCTGGATGAGATGAGATCATCACCCAATAGTAGGATGAAGTAGAGGATGTTTAAGATTTGAGGAAAGAGGAGTATGATATAGGAGATGGAAGAGCACATAGACTAGGGAAATAGAGTAGGACTGCCTGGCAGCACTGAAGCCTGGCTTGAGTTAAGCATGGTGGATTTAAAGTGAGACCATTCAGCATGGTTTTGTGAGCCTTGTCTCCCCCACAACATTTACATGAAGCTGCAAGAATGCAGAAGAACTGAACTAATGTTGGGACTTGGCAGAATACTATTCAAAAGAGGGAGAGAACTAATGGAGTTGATGGTTTAATGATAATGACTGACCATAGAATCTAAAGTTGGGAAGAAGTGAAGTGAGAATGTGAGGAGATGAGAAACAATTAAAGAGTAATAGTGTTAAAGTATTAAAAACCTAGGTGGGGCGAAGAATTATTGGAGTTGGTATATTTGAGGGACTGAATTAGAATGGTCAGAAGTTGAGGTGCTTGAAATTTCTGTTAAGGAGGGAATGTGTACTTTGGTCATATCAAAGTCAGAGTTATGAGCATGTAAGTCTTCAACCTATGTAAGGTTGAAGACTAGATTATAGGATAAGTGGAAAAACTGAGAGGCCAGGGTCTTGAAAGTATTATCTACATGGATATTAAAATCATTAAGAATTTTGAGTGCAGTTGTGTTGGGGATAGAGACAGTGAGCCAGGGGTTAACATCTTCAAGCAATGAAGAGGAATGATGAGTAACCTGAAGATGACTAACACAAAGGATTAGAGTATAGCTTGATATGATGACATGATGTTTAAGTTTGGGGGCTTTGAGGGAGGGCGTGGGATAATTGCTAGGAAGCAACCATAAAGTTCACTGAGAACTACCTCATCTCTCTGTCCAATAGTATAAGAGATGTGAAAGAGGTCATCAGGGAAGATCTTAAAAGGAAAGGGGAATGTTTGGAGGAGAAGTAGAAGATATAGAGAAGACCGATGAAGAAACGCCGTGGGTTTCTGAGGGGAGAATAAAAAGGTTTCAGGTAAAAAAAAAGAAAAAAAATAGACTGCAAGACAAGTTTTATCTGTTCCTAATAGAGGTAGAAACTGAAACTCTTAAGAAATTACTTGATCAAAATCATAAAACTTACACAATTTGAGACAGAATTTAAATATCACTATTAAAGCTCGAAAAGGGGCTTCCCTGGTGGCGCAGTGGTTCAGAGTCCACCTGCCGATGCAGGGGACACAGGTTCTTGCCCCGGTCTGGGAAGATCCCACATGCCGCGGAGTGGCTAGGCCCGTGAAGCCATGGCTGCTGAGCCTGCGCGTCCGGAGCCTGTGCTCCGCAACGGGAGAGGCCACAACAGTGAGAGGCCCGTGTACCGAAAACAAAAAAAGCTCGAGAAGTTCTAGAACCTTTTCCTATCATGTTTCAGAAACTATCTAATGCAGTTAGGGAAAAAGTCATTTTGGTGTGGGAATTAGCTCTAACCATGTAATACTCTCATTTCCCAAATTTATTTTGCATGACATGTCAGAAACTAGGACATGTCTTTACCATTTCTAAGATAATTCTGAAAATTATATTTTTTTGCCTAGCTTATATTGAATACTTGATTATCTTTATGGATCTGAAACATGGTACGTAATGAAAATGGACAGAAGTGGAACTCCTAGATTCAAATCCCAACTCCAGTTTTTTATTAGATATGAGATTTATATTAGTCAATTAAATCAATGACATTAATCAATTAACCTGAGTCTGTTCCCATGTTTGTGATATTGGAATAACAATACTACCCTGTGGTTATACTAAAATAGTGTTGAGGAGGGTTAGGAAAGGAAGTTCAATTCAATTTTTAAAAAATTCTACATTATAATAAAGAAATAATATAATTCATTATTAGTGGGGAAAATCTGTTTTTCCTTATTCTTCCAGAGACAGTAGAGGAGGGAGAAAAAGAGGAATGACATTTTAAAGCTGTTTCTAGATTTTCTGTACCTAGATTTGTGTCCTACCTTGCTGGATCTAGAATAGATTTTCTGTCCTTTAAAGCACACAATAATAAATGTTCAGCTATCCAAGGTAAGCCTAGGGATGAACAGGAAGTGGAGAGGCAATTTATACTACATAATAAAAGGAGGACTTGAGGTGTGGTGGAAAATGGGAAGTAGGAATCACTGAGAGAGAGACAGAGAGAGAGAGAAGAAGAAAAGCAGTATGGTGAAGACAATGGAGCTTTATGAATGGGAAATTATGAATGGGATTTTAGTAGTTTGCATTTCTCTAATGTAAAATGGCTCACATATGTCAAGCTTTTTATTAAAGTCAGCTGCAAACTCATGCCTTATTAGCAGGAAAATTAAACCAGTTGTTGGGGGAAGGACTAAATCATCTTTTCAAAGACATAAATTATTTAAAGAGAGAGTGCTTAAATTCAACCCCACCCTACCCTACTCTACATTACCCGTTCCCCTCCACCACTGCTGTAGTCTGAGATCCTGATTCTGGCTCTCCTCATTATACATATAGCCCTACCCTTAGAGAATTAACAGCTTCTTTGCATTTCAGGAGTCAGCTTAAAAACACCAAAACAGCTTTATGATGCAAGGCTATGATGCAAAATAATTTAATCTGATGTTTTCCTACTGAAAAAAAAAATGGATAAAAGCCTAAAGTTTTAATTGAAGTGAGAGTGGCTCAACTTGAATAAAGAAGTCATGCTCTGGAAAAATGGAAGGGGATGGGCTGTGACATTCCCATGAATGACAGGGGTCTTGGAACAAATAATAAGCACTGTCAAAGAAGAGAAGAGTGGATAATTTCATGGAAGGCTCTGAGGAGTCAGACATTAAAGATGGTGACCATGGAAGCAGTGGGTAATATTCTCTGAGGTTGTTAGCAGAGAAGACCTCTGTGAGGTATATATACATAACCCACCTGTAGAAGGAGTTGTGGACAGAGAGTTGTATAAAAACTAGGACTAGGCAGATACATTCCATTCAAAAGGATGGAAAGTAATCATTGAAGCCACCAAGACTGAATGCCAGAATCAACTCCATGTACCCCTGAACAGGTGCACCTTAGGAACACTGCATAATATAGCCAAAGAGAGAGGGAGCCCTGATAGTGGGCACAATTAGAATCAGGAAAAAACTGACAAGTGGGGTCTGATCCAGTTAAATTTGATGTTGAAAAGTAAACATGTCTGATATTTATGGAACTCAAGTGTCAATAACACAATGAAACAAGGTCATACAATTCATTTGTATATGGAAAGTTAAGTATCTTATTTTGGTATAAGATGGGGAAATAATTAACAAAAGTAGGTATACTTTTATAGCTTTATAGTAAAGACCACAGAATGTAGTGTGAGATTGCCTGAATTAGAGTCCAGATTTAGAGTTAGTATCTACCTCAAAGGGATTCTGCAAGCATTCAATGAGATCATGTAAAATAGTTCATCCTAGTTCTAGGCACATAGGAGGAACTCATTAAGTATTACCTTTATCAGTAATACCACTCTGAGTGATTTTGTTAAATTTGCCAACCACATACAATTTCTCACTATACAATAGAAATAAAACCATCCAAAGTTAGGAAAAGTATAACCTTATTATATTTGGGCCTATTAGCTGGAGATTGGTCTGAATTTATCTGGGGATAAACAAATCCCTCAGCTGGGCTTCTTCCCCCCTAATATAGGAGTTGCTTGGAAATATCTGGTGGTGTTGATCTTGATCACAGAATTGCCCTCACCAAACCATTTGTTCCTCTGATTAATAAATACACTATCTGTTTTTTAAAAAAACCTCAACCTTTTGTATGAACAAAGTTTAGAGATCTGCAACATTTAAACTAATTAGATTTTAACAGGAGGTCTTGGATTTGTAATGTTTCACAAGATTGACAGATGCTTCCTTACCGGCGACAGTTGTCTTCTGGGGCAATTAGTCAGCAACCAATTGAAGACTTTTAACACTAGCATTTTTCTTTCAGCTTTCAGTATCAGGAATTTAAAGCATGTTATGAGTGTGAATTAACTTGCACTTTCAGGAAAAAATGTGAAAGGGCTTCTGAGAAGTAGTAGAAGATGTGCATATTCAGCTGTTATATTGGTATTAGGCGTTTGCATAACCCCTTATTCTTAGACATATTAACCCATACTCCAAATTGGAATCACAGGGGTGAGATGCAAATTAAGAACAGTTACTTTATTAATGTTATAAAGTTGGTGAAATCAAGGGTGTGTTTCATGTAATGACTACTAATATAACTAGTAAGACTAACACTATTGGGGATACCGTTTTTCATGCCTCATATAGATTGTTTTTTACAAACAATAGCTCTGGCTCATGCTTTCATTCTGCAATTGAGGCATTATTATCCCCGTTTGGCACATGAGAGATTTAAAACTCACAGAGTCCAAATAACTTGCCTCAGGCACACATTTATGAAAAGTGTAGCCATGATTTGAATCCCAAACTTCCAATTCTGATGTACTTTCTACTACCCCCATCCTGAGTCACTTAATAGATTTGAATGAATGCTTTTACTGGTGATAGTTGGAACTGTCAGCGACTCAACAGGAAACAGATGCTATGCTCAAATGAGGACAATCTGAGGAAAGTTTATCTAAAAAGGGACAATATAGTGAAGTGCGGGTGGTAGGATAACCATTATGAATGTTGCAAAAACGCTGGGCTAGTAAGAGAAGAGCTGTTCCTATCCCTGGACCTGAAGGGGCAAGGGCAGTAAGTAGTTACTGAAATATAGAATTGTGTGAAAAAGGCCACCTTGAGAAAACCAATGGCTTTGAGCAGAGGACAGAGCAAGCCCAAGATGACCCTGCAAAAAGAAATCTGGGGACCTAAATACACTCACCCCAGTTTCCTTTCTCTCTCTCATCTCCTGCCAGGCCCCCTAATGTCCTAATCCAGCTCCAGAACCAGAGGCAGGGGAGTTCATTGATGTACTTCATAGAGGTCTTTGCAATAGGCAGCGGAGTAGAGAATGGAAAAATCAGATGTGAAGATAACAGACATGAGAGTGTTGTTTACACTGAGCTAAGTGTGACTAGAAGAGAGGCTGCCTGTTTCTAAAGTAGTTTTTTTTTTTTAAAGCATCTCTGATCTTCAGTCTCAAAACTCATTTTTGAAGATAATTTTTTTTTTTTTAGATTTTTTTGATGTGGGCCATTTTTAAAGTCTTTATTGAATTTGTTACAATATTGCTTCTCTTTTATGTTTTAGTTTTTTGGCTGCAAGGCATGTAGGATCTTAGCTCGCCGACCGGGGGTTGAACCCACACTCCCTGTATTAGAAGGCAAAGTCTTAACCACTGGACCGCCAAGGAAGTCCCTGAAGATAATTACTGATTAAATAATATGGTAGTTAAATAACAGACAATATAATTGTATGTGTGTGTGTATTAAGTATGTATATGTATATTTTTTTATTTTGTTTTTTGGAACTTCAGAACAGCCATCTGTCATAACAAGAATATTGCTTTCTCTCCACTTATGATTCAGTGTGGTGCCTTCTCTCTGCCAACAGCTATTCCCAGTAGTGAAACAATGGTCTGTTGCCTACCAAAGGCCAAGAACAGCCCTTGAAGCTGTTAGATATCAGTACCAGAGTTGAAGTTAGGATTGCGTTTGTGAAGGAACCAGGCATGGATGGGAGGGTCAGAAGCATGCAACTGGGACTGTAGCTTTACCTCAATACAATCCTCATGTAAAATTAAGAAAACAAATTTTAGAAACCAACTAATCAACAGATGATAATAATAGATTCCTCTGACATCTTCTTTATGTGTATTCTTATTTGTTGTATCTCTCAATCACTGAAGTATAAGCTTCAAGGGAGTAAGGACCTTGTTTGTCTCTTTAAAAGTGAGCCCTCTTTTTGGACTCCTCTAGGAATCCTCTAGGTGAATCCACTTAGAAGCGTGGATTCAATATAAGTACTCAATAAATATGTCAAATTGACCAAAGAATGAAAATTAGTCATCACTTGAACATTAGGGGAAAAACAAAGTATAGTCTGTTTGCAGAACTTCTTATATGATTTTAGTTATGAATGATACCTGAAAACCATAGAGAGATTTCCAATATTGGATGATATTTTAATTAAGTTCACATTACAAGAACAGTTTTTATTTTTTTATTTTTTGGCCATGCTGAGTGGCTTACGGGATCTCAGGTCCCCAACTAGGAATTGTACTGGGCCACGGCAGTGAAAGCCTGGAATCCTAACCACTAGGCTACCAGGGAACTCCCACAAGAACAGTTTTTTAATTCCCATTTCACAGACAAATCAACTGAATCTGAGAGAATTTAAGCAGTTCTCACAGGGTGATGTTGCATATAAGTGACCACAATCCAGTTGAAATCCAAACACAGTTCTACTGGCCAGAAAATAATATGCAATTTCTACTCTGACTGCGTGTAGCAGAGGTTTCCCAGGTGAGGTTGCTAATGAGCTTGGGTTTGAAAACTAAGAGTACACACCACTATAAGTGATAGCACATTCTAAGGCAAAAGAAAAGTGCCCAGAGACAAAGGTCCGTAACTACTGTTTAGTGATTCCACGGTTGATCAATTTCACTCAATTTGAACTGACTTTTAACCAACTTCAATAACCTCATAATTTTCCTGTTATTCTCCCCAAATGTTGTTGTCAGAGTGCCTATAATCTTTGCTCTGAGTCTTTTCTGTTGATTGGGAAGGAACAATACTGCAGGGCAATAAGAATTCCGCAAAGCTCCTGATTGTAGAATGGGAGCCCAGCACAAAGACTGCACACCCAAGGTCCCTGCCATCTTTCATACATTCCAAGTGTGAACCAAAGATCAACTTCTTGAAGGTCTAATCAATGTTTCCTGCTGCCAGAGTCATGTTAGCATAAACAACCCTGTTTTAAATGTCCTGTTTTTTGGGGAAATAACCCCTTTAAAATCTCATAATCTGACCACAGGCCACACTTTTTAGACTGAAGCTTAAAATAGTTCCAAACAAAGAAGAAAACATAGTGTAAGTTCTATTCAGAAACCATTGCCTCCACTGCCGCCACCGCCACCATTGCCGCCGCCACCCTATATGGTGCCTCCAACTCACTGTCTTTGGGTTCCAAATATGTTGCCCAGGATCTAAAAGGCTCATTCCAGTGAGTAACTAAGATTTAATATTAAAAGCATAAAGAGAATATCAAGGTTGTTGTTTCTTAAAAGTGAACTGACAGCTTATCTCAACCAAAAACATCTGAGCGCCCTATTAAATATGAATATCTCTGGGACCCACCCAGACTTAATAAATCTCTAGGATTGAATACTCGAATCTAAATTTTTAACAAGGTCCTCAGGTGATTCTTACATACATTAATGTTTTAAATCTAACTGCTCCTTGTATCCCATCTGCACTCTCTTGTGCAGTCCTGTGCTCTCAGGGAGCTCACTACCTCTAGAACTACCAAACCCATCCTTGTACAGCTTTTTCTATTAGGACATTTTTTTTGTACCAGCTGATAATGTGTTTTTCTGTAGCTGCCCACACATTAGGTCACAACAAAATCACTTCTGACAGTTTTATAATGAGCATAGAACTCAGCGTTCTGGAATATTTCTCTAAATTGTACAAAGCTGGGGAAATCTAGAAGAAATGCTATAAATGAGAGATCTTAAAAACAACAGAGATTCTCATTGACAGGAAATAGGGCTGCATTATTCTACAGGAGAGCCAAATGGAAGTAGAAATCTTATCGCTGGCTGGTTCCCCTTGCCAACAGATTCTCTTTCCTTTAGTCTGAACTTCAACATTATGAAAATCACAGAATTCTAAAAAATGTAAGTGGGTCCTATCAGCTCCTCACTTCTCTTTTCCCACTTGCCATTTAAAAAGTTCGTTGGCCATTAGATTATTGATGGTAAAGCTCCAGTGGTTCTGATTGCTATACTTCATTGCCTAGTGTCAAATTCTCATACAACCTCCTCTTCTGCACACCACAACATGATCTAGAATCTGCTAGAGTGAGTTCCTCAAATTTCTAGTCATATCAGTCTTTTCCTAACTCTGTACCAATGAAACAATTCCTCCCTTTAATTGAAAAAAAAAAGTTTTCTACTTCCTTTCCTCCTCCAACAACCATACCTGTCTGTTACAGACTGTACGTTTGTGTTTCCCCAAAAAATATATATGTTGAAATTCTAACCCCCAATGGGATAGTATTATGAGGTGGGATCTTTGGGAAATGATCAGGTCACAAGGGTGAAGCCCTCATGAACAGAATTAGTGCCCTTACAAAAGACACACCAGAGAGCTTTCTTACCCCTTCTACCATGTAAGGACACAGCAAGAAGGCTGTCTATGAACCAGGAAGCAGGTCTCTCCAGAGACTGAATCTGCTGGTACCTTGACCTTGGACTTCCCAGCCTCCACAATGATGCAAAGTAAATTTCTGTTATTTTCAAGCCACCCAATCAATGAAATTCTGTTATAGCAACCCAAATTGACTAAGACACTATCCACTTCACCTTCAAAATTTGTGCACTTTCCAAGGGCCAGCTGAAAAGTCTCTTCTTAGTGAAATCTTCCCTAAACATGTGTAATGATTCTATGTTTTAGCAAAATCTGTATTTGTATGATAGGCTGGACTCTTGCCAACTTCAGTAACAATGCTCATCATTTTCCTAGGTAATAACAACTATAGTTACAATTGCAATTCCTTCTTCTGAATATACTCCCCATAGGAAAGGGTGTTGATGGAATTGGTTAAGATGGCAGGATTGGGTGTCTTAGTTCCTGTGTTCACATACAGAGTTCATCATTGATGGCTGCATAAAATTGAGCAATTTTCTTAATCTCACTGTGCTTTGGTGTCCCCTATTCTACAGAGAAAGATAGTAAAAGAATCTACCTTGAATACTGGGTGATCTATGTATAATAAGTTTATACTTAGTATACTAATGTTTAAATACACTTATATTCAAGTATAAGTAAATAATGTGAGGTATAACCATTTGCCATCTGAGTAGTTCTTGGAACATTTAAGTTAAGCACTTGATTAATTCTAATCATTTGAAACATTAATAATGTTAATATTATTTCAACTTATTTTTTATTACTCCACTTCACAGACAAGAAACTGAGACTCAAAGAAAAAGGCTGTCTTGACCTATGTCTTATAAATAATAAAAGGTAGGTTCTATAACAGATACTTTAATATATGTGTAAATGTTCTTTATGTATGTACATTCCTCACCATGGATCTAGCACTGAGTTTATTTTCCACGTGAGAATCCTGGATATAACTTCCAAGCACCCGCAATTACCATCTCTGCCTAACCCTACAGAACTTCTCTGCCAAAAAGCTCAGATTTCATCATGCAAACTGTAAAATAGGTTAGGAATAAGTATAACATTCTGTCATCTGGCACCTAATTTAGGATATTAGTATATTAACAACACTAAATATTGTCTATTAGCCTGTTACTCTTTTATATTTTATTGCACTGAATCATCAGGAATATTACACTGTTAAAAGATGCCCTATAAATTGAATATGCTTCTCTTAAACTTATGACAGACCATGTTTTGATTAAATCATGATATGACAAAAATATAAGTAAGAAATGTACATATTTTTAGGTAATTAACAGTTGGAATTAGGGATGAATAGCACTTCCTCCCCCTTACCAGTTGGCTGGTGATTATAACTGGTATTTTTGTCCAGGCCAATTTTTGTCATCAGTCTTTCTTACAGAAACTAACAGCCACTTCATCTTTTCAGCTGCTGTAATTCATCCAATTTCATATAAGGACTAAAGAAAATGAAATTGAAATCAGAGAAGAAAAACACCACTTCCCAGAGTTTTGGGCCCCACTCACATTGATCAAATGGGTTGTAGTCAGATTATTTTCACAATAATTGATTAAGAGAGTTAAATAAATGTCTTTGCCTTCTCTTGCTATAGGAATTCTCCAAAATTTGTTGTTTTTGCTCATTCTCACATGCTCCCCCCTCCTTTTTCTTCTCAAATATGACAATGACAAAGCTACTCCTCACTTTTACATCCTTAAAAGCAAGGATCGGGCTTCCCTGGTGGCGCAGTGGTTGAGAGTCCGCCTGCCGATGCAGGGGACACGGGTTCATGCCCCGGTCCGGGAAGATCCCACGTGCCGCGGAGCGGCTGGGCCCGTGAGCCATGGCCGCTGAGCCTGCGCGTCCGGAGCCTGTGCTCCGCAATGGGAGAGGCCACAACAGTGAGAGGTCCGCGCACCACAAAAAAAAAAACAAAACCAAGGATCATATGACTGGTTCTAGAAGCTGCAGTATAGCCTGAAATTCTCTTTTCCCCAAGTCGGACAAGACAGACCTTTGGATTAATACTGGGATTATTATGATAACAATATTCATCCTCAGTCAAGTGGCAACTCTCAAAAGGACAGAAGACTCCATTCATAAGAATATTTATTCTTTCAGAAGCATATGCTTTATAAGGCACTGTGCTGAGCACTTAATGTATGGTCATCATGAATCCTGACAAAACCTTGCTAATTAGGTATTACTGTCCCCACTTCACAGAGGGGAAAACTGAGGATACGAGTGGGTAAGCTACTTCTCAGTTTCATACAGCAGGGACAAAGCAGAGCTAGGGATCAATCCTGGCTGAGCTTACTTGACTGAAAAACTTATGTTCTTTTACACTTTCTACCTATACTGGGTGCTATGCCAAGGATAAAAAAGCGAAACCTGCAGAATTAACAGTGAAGTTAGAATGAAGGCCGTGAGGGCCTGAACTAAGGGAGCAGCGACTGAAACACAAAACCTGAGATGGGTGAGACAGGAGCTTAAGAGTTGTTCACATTTATTTAATGCCTCTTGTGGACTATAGACTGTTTTATACACTATCCATCGTTAGTCCATGAGATATGGATTGAACCCACATTTGAATCCTAAGTTACCAGGAGCACGATGATTTATAAATAGCAAACAGCAAGTAGACACAGGAAGAAAAGTAGAATAATTTTTGTTTAGCCTTTCCTCAGTTAACTAAGATATGTTTACAAACTATGTGTCCAATTATAGGGGCTAAGGTCAGTGTAAAATTTTCAGGATGTTCCAATAAGTCATACAACAATAATTTAAAAGACACATAAAATTAATGTTAATTAAAAATCAAAGGAATAGGGACTTCCCTGGCAGTCCAGTGGTTAAGACTCTGTGCTCCCAATGCAGGGGGCCCAGGTTCAATCCCTGGTCAGGGAACAAGGTCCCGCATCCTGCAACTAAGAGGCCACATGCCTCAACTAAAGGTCCCACATGCCACAACTAAAGATCCTGCACGTGGCAATGAAGAACAAAGATCCTGCATGCTGCAACTAAGACCCGGCACAGCCAAATAAATAAATAAATATTTTTTAAAAATCAAAGGAATAAAAAACTCATATAATATAAACTGTTTTTTTTTCTGGTTGATCTAATATAAACTGTTTTGATTTAAATTTTAAATTGACCCACAAATAAAACTAAAGGCTGGTGCTAGTCTTTTATTTCACTTTACTTTAAAGTAAATAAATAAATGTTATTTTATTCTGTATGAAGGAGTAATGGGATCATGTATTATACTTTCTCTACAATTTTTCTGCATAGTTATATTACTTTTAACATGCAAGAGTAATTACTTTAAAGTAACTTAAAAATATTTACGTGTATTACTATGGTTTGTAATTACTGTAACTGAATTTATTCCTTAAATTTTAGGCCTGTAGCTGCTCTTGGTTCAAATCAGACTTCCGGAGAAAAGAGTTCACTGTGTATTATAGTTGGGCAGTTACAAACTCCCTGGGTTTCCTATGATAACTTGCCCCACAAGGTAACTCAGTCTGTCCACAAGGCCCAGCTCATCAAGAAGCCTGTACAACAAGGCCCCAAAGATGGAAGTCAGGGCTGCTGTGGATACTCCAGACTATCACATAGACCTTCCCCTTCTCTTATTTAAAGAGGCAGCAATATGGAACCCGTATGTGAATGTTGTCACATTCAATTGTTTTTATTTTTATTTTTAATTATCCAGGTGGCTCTACCTAATGAAACAAGCCCTTTTATTTATTTAATTTTCTTTATTAAAAAAAATTTTTTTTTTATTTTTTGGCTGCATTGGGTCTTAGTTGTGGCATGCGGGCTCTTTGTTGTGGCACAGGGCTTCTCTATAGTTGTGGCGTGCGGGTTTTCTCTCTCTAGTTGTGGCACGTGGGCTCCAGAGTGCTCAAGCTCAGTAGGTGTGGAGTGCAGGCTTAGCTGCCCCGTGGCACGTGGGATCTTAGTTCCCTGACCAGGGATCAAACCCACGTCCCCTGCATTGGAAGGTGGATTCTTTACCACTGGACCACGAGGGAAGTCCCACATTCAATTGTTTCTAATAAGCCCACGTGTGCTTTCATCTTAACACTGTGTAAAAACGTGTTACTTTGTGAAATCAAATTTAAAATTGAATCCACAATTTTGGGAAAAATCCCACCTGCCTAAAAAATACATAAACACTATAAAAGATTATATTCTCCATTTATAGACAACAGCATTGCACAGCTAACAAATCATGGGCTTTAGAGTTAGAGGAAGCTAGACAGGAAACCCAAGTGCATGAATTAGCAACTGGGTGTCTTAAATTTAGAGTGCTTCAGAAACAGGACTCTTGGATAAGTATTAAAGTACAAGTTGGTAATTTGGGAAATGATCACAGGGAACATCATAGGGTGAGGAAATGACATAGAAGAAGGAAGGAAATTGATTAAGGGAGCCTAAAGAAACAGGTTACTATTATAGGCAACTGGGGCTCAATCCCATTGGAAAAACCTGGGAAATAGTAGAGAAGGTGCCTTGGAGTTATCCCACCCAAAGAGGAAGGAAATTGAACTGTTATGCACCTTTCCCCTTGGTCATTGGTGACGAGCTGTTGAGAGGATATGTTAAGTTGTGCATGTGAATGCTACCTGGCACAAAGTCTGTGCTCTGCAGATATCTTCTTTCTTCACTCAAAATACAAGGTGTTGACTCTGTACATTTTTTGTAGGATGGAATCAGGGACATTCTTCCTTTTTCTTCTTTATTTTGCTCATCCTGGCCTAGTAAATTCCTAAAATCCTCTGAATGATGATATTAAAGACATCATTTCAAGATTTTCCTAAGTGGTACATAAACAATGAGTCTGTTTGTATTACTGTCAATAGGATTGCTTGTTTAAGATTATCTAGGGAAGTGAAATTGTTATAGTATCACAATTCTCCAAATTATTCCTAATGTTATCTAATCACTGTGATATTGGACAAATTGATTCCTGGCTTAGAGATACACATTTCTCATCTAAAACAAACAAGCAAACAAAAATGAGACTTTATTAGTGTCAACAACTATAAGTCCCCCTTCTTTCTAGGTTTGATGGCTGACATCACACTAAAAATTTAGTATCTTCAACATAGCACTCCAAGTTGATAGCAAAATGAAAGCTCTGAACCTACAGTGACCATTATTTCCATTCAATATTTAAATTACAACCGAGATTATCGTGGGATCTTTTTTTTTTTTTACATCTTTATTGGAGTATAATTGCTTTACAATGGTGTGTTAGTTTCTGCTTTATAACAAAGTGAATCAGTTATACATATACATATGTTCCCATATCTCTTCCCTCTTGTGTCTCCCTCCCTCCCAGCCTCCCTATCCCACCCCTCCTGGTGGTCATAAAGCACCGAGCTGATCTCCCTGTGCTATGTGGCTGTTTCCCACTAGCTATCTATTTTACATTTGGTAGTGTATATATGTCCATGTCTCTCTCT
Source organism: Hyperoodon ampullatus (assembly GCF_949752795.1). Taxonomy (NCBI): domain Eukaryota; kingdom Metazoa; phylum Chordata; class Mammalia; order Artiodactyla; family Ziphiidae; genus Hyperoodon; species Hyperoodon ampullatus. The sequence continues at coordinate 22,654,716 of NC_136931.1, read as the reverse complement.
CGCTTTGTCACAGCTTACCCTTCCTGCTCTTATAGTCTAAAGATCTGAGATTTTCTGTCTTATTTTAAGCCTGAGAATATCAAAATTGACCAATTCTTTGTTCAAATAAAATTCTACCTGAATTGCAACAGTATAAGGTCAGAAAAATAAAGCTGGTCCAGTCTAGCCAGGGATATAGGTCTGTAACTCTATGTTTAAGCATCTGAGGCACCCTACGTAGTGACCCTAAGGCACATTTGAAGAATCTGGAGCCCTAGAAATTTATTAAATTAGCCCTAATGAGTGCAGATGGCTGGACCTGCTCATAGCTAAGGTCACAAATAAAGCCAGGAGTGAGAGTGGGCATTGTGACTCCTGAATGACATTATTCCCAGGACTCAGGGTCCAGTGCATATAATTAGCTTGGACACAGCTCTCTGGTGAAGGAAGTCCCATAAATCTCTTTAGTGGGCTTTCAAAACACAAACCACTCTTGGTTAGAATTGCTTCAGCAGGATTTAGAGGCAGGAAATAGTACATTCCCTAACATTACTGTGAAGGTGGATTATTCCAGAAAGATATGTGCTCTCTTAGATATGTAATTTCATAGTATACAGCCTCCAAACACAGTATACTATAAAGACAGATCACCAAAGAGCACCCAGAAAAGCGGGAGGGAGGGCATTTCTGTCCTCTACATCCCTGGGTTCCACATCTGCAGATGTAACCAATCACAGATGGAAAATATTTTTTTAAAAATCCCAGAAAGTTCCAAAAAGCAGAACTTGAATTTGCCATCCACTGGCAAATATTTACATAGCATTTATGTTGTACTAGGTATTATAAGTAATCTAGAGATGATTTAAAGTATATGGAAGAATGAACATAGGTTATATGCAAATACTACATTTTATATAAGAGACTTGAGCATCTGTGTATTTTGGTATCTGCAGGGGTCCTAGATACCAAAGGACAACTGTATATTGAAAACAGAGAAAGTGAGGCTAAATAAATAAATAAATGATGTGAAATACAGTAAAAGGAGAAAAGGTCATTATTGTATTATGGCAACTATTACCAATGTCAAAGCTGTAATCAGAAAAATCCAATGTTAGATAACTATGCTATTAATTCTGATTTCAACAACATTTATCAATTTTGGTGATTACACTCCTTAACCCTGAAAAAGTAGTATAAATTTTTTTTGTCTATCCTAAAATTATTGGAAGGGGATTGATTTACAAAGATGGAATGATTCACGTATAGACAGTGTAAAACTGTTTGCATTATTTTCCCTTCTCCTGAATGGCAGCTTCACCTATATTTCAGTAAAGTCCTGATTAAAATCCAATGTTTTGTCAACAGAAGGCCAAGAACTTTTGTAATAGTGAGAGTTCATCAAGGTTAAAGCTCTTTTTTTGTTGGTGGGTTGATCTCTTTTTTTTTTTTTTTTTTTTTTTGCGGTACGCGGGCCTCTCAGTGCTGTGGCCTCTCCTGTTGCGGAGCACAGGCTCCGGATGCGCAGGCTCAGCGGCCATGGCTCATGGGCCCAGCCGCTCCGCGGCATGTGGGATCCTCCCGGACCGGGGAACGAACCCGCGTCCCCTGCATCAGGGGGCGGACTCCCAACCACTGCGCCACCAGGGAAGCCCCGGGTTGATCTCTTTTGATTTCCCACCAGTTTTATACAATTTAATGCCCTGTAATTATACAGAAAACATAAAACTTCGATTTTCCATATTTTTAAACATAAAGATTTCCATCGATTACCAATATTCAATACACTTTAGCACTACCAACTATTTTGAAATCTGAAATCTGCTGGTTGTTTTAATTTAGCTCATTTGAAATTGCAAATGCAATCCGTAAGAACATTTATCTGAATTAAGTTTCTTCTATTTCCCTCTGACTGTATCTTTATGGAGGTTTTTATAAATGACAGGAAAGTAGATGTCCAAATATGGGGATTTTTGAGAGCATTTACTGAATCGTCTCCATTTACGGACAATACCAATGAGGCTCAGAGAGGGCAAGAGATGTTCCCAAGGGTACACAGTACCCCTAGCTCTCAAATTTGTCTTTCCAGTCTCAACCTATAATCTTTCCATTTCATCTCACTATCTCTTTAAAACAATATATTGGAGGTAGTAGAAATTCTTGCAAATAATTTTTTTAGGCCTTCCCAAAGGATGCATATAGGAACAAGGGCATTTAGACATAGTGGGCTGACCTCTTGACTACAAAAACACTGTGGCATTTATTAATTATTAGTAGATTTTTAAAAAGTGCCATGGGCTTCCCTGGTGGCGCAGTGGTTGAGAGTCCGCCTGCCGATGCAGGGGACACAGGTTCGTGCCCCGGTCTGGGAAGAGCCCACATGCCGCGGAGCGGCTAAGCCCGTGAGCCATGGCCGCTGAGCCTGCGCGTCCGGAGCCTGTGCTCCGCAACAGGGGAAGCCACAACAGTGGGAGGCCCGCGTACCACAAAAATAAATAAATAAATAAATAGAAAGTGCCATGGTACACCTCCCTGAACCTAGAACATACATCCACGGAGAGGTTGGCATTTTTTTTAAGTTAATTAATTTATTTTTTTAACATCATTATTGGAGTATAATTGCTTTACAATGGTGTGTTAGTTTCTGCTCTATAACAAAGTGAATCAGCTATACATATATATATATCCGATATCTCTTCCCTCTGGCATCTCCCTCCCTCCCACCCTCCCTATCCCACCCCTCTAGGTGGTCACAAGAGAGGCTGGCTTTTGATTGTTTTTCTCTTTGATTATGTATGATGAGAAAATTAGTACTATCACTCTCACCCTCTCCACACCCCCCAAATATATATTATTCATTTATATGTATATTTTATATGTTTTACATATATATATAAAACATATTTCTTTATGTTATGGTCTTGATATTTCTCTTACATTGTTCCTTGGGGCAAGTTATTACTATTTCTCTGTGTCTGGTATTTATTCTTTATCTTGAAGAGTAAGGTACCTCTTTAAGTCAAACCAGCCACATTACTGTAGCTCCAAATCATAAACAGAAGACAAACCATCACCATGAAAAACTAGTGGGGAAAGCAAAAGAACTGTATCACATCAGCTGTGGAAGAAATCTCTTTTAGCCTCTTATTTTTCATGGAAGCAAATGGCAGTGGTGATTGATAAGGGACTGCTATCATACACCTATTTGAACAGGAGTAGAAGGACGTGGTGTTTATATCTGAGGCTTAGCCTTTCATCCTAACATGTCAATAGGACACATATGTGGCCCTATGGGTTTCACTGTAGCTCAAATCAGAGAGAAGCAGTGGGAAGCCCCACAGAATTTCACAGATGTTCTCAGGCTCTACACATAAGACTGGTAAAGTGAAGAATAGTACCTGGGCGCAGCTCAAGAGGTAAGCCCAGGTAAGCTCACCTTAATTAAGTCAGGTAATTACTAAGTTCTCCTTTATGGACTATTATTGTTGTTTTTCATTTTTAAAATCTAAATTAATATGTCATACTCCCCTGTACTATACTTCACTAGCTTATGAACAATGCCAAATGCCTTCATACTTATAGGGAAAGCTTGGGAATATTGTCACATGTATGTCACACTACCTTTAATCTTAGAAATCCCAAGGTTGTCTGGTTTGAAAAGAAACAAACAAAAACAAATGGTAGTCATGGGCAGGAAGATGGAAAAATGTTGCAGTTGAGACTAAATCACATTTTCAGATATCTCAGAGAAGGGAATGAGTTAAGCCATTAACAAAAATCACTTCACATATGGAAAAATTTACCAGTGAGGTATTGTCATCCTTCCACTTAACAAATGGAATAAGTAGGGCTTCGCAAGCTGAGTATCTTCCAAGCTCCCATAAACCAGTACGAGTGGGAAGTGTGATTCCTGAAAGCGTTCTTTCCACTGCATTGTGCTAATGGCCAGACTGGAATGAAATTGAAATGTCACATCTCCTCCATGACTCATAAGATGCCCAGTGCCATGATAGGTTGAGTTATTGTATGTGGCCAGAAAAGAATCTATAGCATGATAAACTATAAAAGGCAACTATTAAAAATGACCATATGTTCTCATTTTATAGATGAGGAAATGGAAACAGAGAAGGGGAAATGACTGCCAGTGGATCATTAATAGAATTTATTAAACTCAGTTCTGATTATACAGGTCTCCTCTTTAATATTATTCAATGACTTCCCATTGAATTTCAAGTAAAGTCCAAATTCCTCACCATTACTTAGGAGGCCCTTTGAGATTCTTTTCTGCCTCTTTTTCTGTGCAACAGTTATTAAGTCCTCCTTTGGATACCTTGCTATATCAATTATTATTTTTCTAGGACTAAGGTTTTTAAACATACAGCACATTCTGACTGAACTTATTTCCCTCCATCCTTCCTTACACAGTTCCTGTGCAACATCTTTTATAGTTCCAAGTTCACCTAAAATGTCCTTCCTAGGTTGAGCAGGATTTCCTGCCTAGGTTAGTTTCTAATATCACCTATACTATTTTTTTGCATTCATCAAAATCCAAATTAGATGATTATATTTTTAAAATTTATGTGTAATGTCTATATTGCCTTCTTTTTTTTTTTTTTTTTTTTTTTTTTTTTTGGCGGTACGCGGGCCTCTCACCGTCGTGGCCTCTCCCGTTGCGGAGCACAGGCTCCGGATGCGCAGGCTCAGCGGCCATGGCTCACAGGCCCAGCCGCTCCGCGGCATATGGGATCCTCCCAGACCGGGGCACGAACCCGCATCCCCTGCATCGGCAGGCGGACTCTCAACCACTGCGCCACCAGGGAGGCCCTATATTGCCTTCTTGACTATAAACTCCATTAGGAAATAGATTATAACAACATATTTTGAACGAATGAATGTTAAATTGAGACTACTAGGAGTGACAAAGATTTGAAAGGAAACTTCAATTCCTCATGGAATGCTTAAATTCTATCTGCATATGACTTCCCCAAATAGTTAACTCTTTTTTTTTTAACTCAGTATTATCTTTTACAATGCAGACTTTATTTTACAGCTACTTATCACAACTTTTCTACCTATGTTTCATTAATGTTGAAAAGTTCAAACACCTTTATAATATATCTGAGCCTAGAAATACTACAAGGGAAATATTTTTTTTTTAAATTTTTTTATTTTTTATTTTTTATTTTTTTATTTTTTTGCTTTATAACAAATTTAATCAGTTATACATATACATATGTTCCATTATCCCCTCCCTTTTGCGTCTCCCTCCCATCCTCCCTATCCCACCCCTCCAGGCGGTCACAAAGTACCGGGCTGATCTCCCTGTGCTATGCGGCTGCTTCCCACTAGCTATCTACCTTACGTTTGGTAGTGTATATATGTCCATGCCGCTCTTTCACTTTGTCACAGCTTACCCTTCCCCCTCCCCATATCCTCAAGTCCATTCTCTAGTAGGTCTGTGTCTTTATTCCTGTCTTACCCCTATGTTCTTCATGACATTTTTTTTCTTAAATTCCATATATATGTGTCAGCATACAGTATTTGTCTTTCTCTTTCTGACTTACTTCACTCTGTATGACAGACTCTAGGTCCATCCACCTCATTACAAATAGCTCAATTTCGTTTCTTTTTATGGCTGAGTAATATTCCATTGTATATATGTGCCACATCTTCTTTACCCATTCATCCGATGATGGACACTTAGGTTGTTTCCATCTCTGGGCTATTGTAAATAGGGCTGCTATGAACATTTTGGTACATGTCTCTTTTTGAATTATGGTTTTCTCAGGGTATATGCCCAGTAGTGGGATTGCTGGGTCATATGGTAGTTCTATTTGTAGTTTTTTAAGGAACCTCCATACCGTTCTCCATAGTGGCTGTACCAATTCACATTCCCACCAGCAGTGCAAGAGTGTTCCCTTTTTTCCACACCCTCTCCAGCATTTATTGTTTCTAGATTTTTTGATGATGGCCATTCTGACTGGTGTGAGATGATATCTCATTGTAGTTTTGATTTGCATTTCTCTAATGAGTAAAGATGTTGAGCATCCTTTCATGTGTTTGTTGGCAGTCTGTATATCTTCTTTGGAGAAATGTCTATTTAGATCTTCTGCCCATTTTTGGATTGGGCTGTTTGTTTTTTTGTTATTGAGCTGCATGAGCTGCTTATAAATTTTGGAGATTAATCCTTTGTCAGTTGCTTCATTTGCAAATATTTTCTCCCATTCTGAGGGTTGTCTTTTGGTCTTGTTTATGGTTTCCTTTGCTGTGAAAAAGCTTTTAAGTTTCATTAGGTCCCATGTGTTTAGTTTTGTCTTTATTTCCATTTCTCTAGGAGGTGGGTCAAAAAGGATCTTGCTGTGATTTATGTCATAGAGTGTTCTGCCTATGTTTTCCTCTAAGAGTTTGATAGTGTCTGGCCTTACATTTAGGTCTTTAATCCATTTTGAGCTTATTTTTGTGTATGGTGTTAGGGAGTGATCTAATCTCATACTTTTACATGTCCCTATCCAGTTTTCCCAGCACCACTTATTGAAGAGACTGTCCTTTCTCCACTGTACATTCCTGCCTCCTTTATCAAAGATAAGGTGACCATATGTCCGTGGGTTTATCTCTGGGCTTTCTATCCTGTTCCATTGATCTATCTTTCTGTTTTTGTGCCACTACCATACTGTCTTGATTACTGTAGCTTTGTAGTATAGTCTGAAGTCAGGGAGCCTGATTCCTCCAGCTCCATTTTTCGTTCTCAAGATTGCTTTGGCTATTCGGGGTCTTTTGTGTTTCCATACAAATTGTGAAATTTTTTGCTCTAGTTCTGTGAAAAATGCCAGTGGTAGTTTGATAGGGATTGCATTGAATCTGTAGATTGCTTTGGGTAGTAGAGTCATTTTCACAATGTTGATTCTTCCAATCCAAGAACATGGTACATCTCTCCATCTATTTGTATCATCTTTAATTTCTTTCATCTGTGTCTTATAATTTTCTGCATACAGGTCTTTTGTCTCCTTAGGTAGGTTTATTCCTAGATATTTTATTCTTTTTGTTGCAATGGTAAATGGGAGTGTTTCCTTGATTTCACTTTCAGATTTTTCATCATTAGTATATAGGAATGCCAGAGATTTCTGTGCATTAATTTTGTATCCTGCTACTTTACCAAATTCATTGATTAGCTCTAGTAGTTTTCTGGTAGCATCTTTAGGATTCTCTATGTATAGTATCATGTCATCTGAAAACAGTGACAGCTTTACTTCTTCTTTTCCGATTTGGATTCCTTTTATTTCCTTTTCTTCTCTGATTGCTGTGGCTAAAACTTCCAAAACTAGGTTGAATAAGAGTGGTGAGAGTGGGCAACCTTGTCTTGTTCCTGATCTTAGTGGAAATGGTTTCAGTTTTTCACCATTGAGGACGATGCTGGCTGTGGGTTTGTCATATATGGCCTTTATTATGTTGAGGAAAGTTCCCTCTATGCCTACTTTCTGCAGGGTTTTTATCATAAATGGGTGTTGAATTTTGTCGAAAGCTTTCTCTGCATCTATTGAGATGATCATATGGTTTTTCTCCTTCAATTTGTTAATATGGTGTATCACGTTGATTGATTTGCGTATATTGAAGAATCCTTGCATTCCTGGAATAAACCCCACTTGATCATGGTGTATGATCCTTTTAATGTGCTGTTGCATTCTGTTTGCTAGTATTTTGTTGAGGATTTTTGCATCTATGTTCATCAGTGATATTGGCCTGTAGTTTTCTTTCTTTGTGACATCCTTGTCTGGTTTTGGTATCAAGGTGATGGTGGCCTCGTAGAATGAGTTTGGGAGTGTTCCTCCCTCTGCTATATTTTGGAAGAGTTTGAGAGGATAGGTGTTAGCTCTTCTCTAAATGCTTCATAGAATTCGCCTGTGAAGCCATCTGGTCCTGGGCTTTTGTTTGTTGGAAGATTTTTTATCACAGTTTCAATTTCAGTGCTTGTGATTGGTCTATTCATATTTTCTATTTCTTCCTGATTCAGTCTTGGCAGGTTGTGCATTTCGAAGAATTTGTCCATTTCTTCCAGGTTGTCCATTTTATTGGCATAGAGTTGCTTATAGTAATCTCTCATAATCTTTTGTATTTCTGCAGTGTCAGCTGTTACTTCTCCTTTTTCATTTCTAATTCTATTGATTTGAGTCTTCTCCCTTTTTTTCTTGATGAGTCTGGCTAATGGTTTATCAATTTTGTTTATCTTCTCAAAGAACCAGCTTTTAGTTTCGTTGATCTTTGCTATCGTTTCCTTCATTTCTTTTTCATTTATTTCTGATCTGATTTTTATGATTTCTTTCCTTCTGCTAACTTTGGGATGTTTTTGTTCTTCTTTCTCTAATTGCTTTAGGTGCAAGGTTAGGTTGTTTATTCGAGATGTTTCCTGTTTCTTAAGATGGGATTGTATTGCTATAAACTTCCCTCTTAGAACTGCTTTTGCTGCATCCCATAGGTTTTGGGTCGTCGTGTCTCCATTGTCATTTGTTTCTAGGTATTTTTTAATTTCCTCTTTGATTTCTTCAGTGATCACTTCGTTATTAAGTAGTGTATTGTTTAGCCTCCATGTGTTTGTATTTTTTACAGCTCTTTTCCTGTAATTGATATCTCGTCTCATAGCATTGTGGTCGGAAAAGATACTTGATACAATTTCAATTTTCTTAAATTTACCAAGGCTTGATTTGTGACCCAAGATATGATCTATCCTGGAGAATGTTCCATGAGCACTTGAGAAAAATGTGTATTCTGTTGTTTTTGGATGGAATGTCCTATAAATATCAATTAAGTCCATCTTGTTTAATGTATCATTTAAAGCTTGTGTTTCCTTATTTATTTTCATTTTGGATGATCTGTCCATTGGTGAAAGTGGGGTGTTAAAGTCCCCTACTATGATTGTGTTACTGTCGATTTCTCCTTTTATGGCTGTTAGTATTTGCCTTATGTATTGAGGTGCTCCTCTGTTTGGTGCATAAATATTTACAATTGTTATATCTTCTTCTGGGATCGACCCCTTGATCATTATGTAGTGTCCTTCTTTGTCTCTTCTAGTAGTCTTTATTTTAAAGTCTATTTTGTCTGATATGAGAATTGCTACTCCAGCTTTCTTTTGGTTTCTATTTGCATGGAATATCTTTTTCCATCCCCTTACTTTCAGTCTGTATGTGTCTCTAGGTCTGAAGTGGGTCTCTTGTAGACAGCATATATATGGGTCTTGTTTTTGTATCCATTCAGCCAGTCTGTGTCTTTTGGTGGGAGCATTTAGTCCATTTACATTTAAGGTAATTATCGATATGTATGTTCCTATTCCCATTTTCTTAATTGTTTTGGGTTCGTTATTGTAGGTCTTTTCCTTCTGTTGTGTTTCTTGCCTAGAGAAGTTCCTTTAGCATTTGTTGTAAAGCTGGTTTGGTGGTGCTGAACTCTCTCAGCTTTTGCTTGTCTGTAAATGTTTTAATTTCTCCATCAAATCTGAATGAGATCCTTGCTGGGTAGAGTAGTCTTGGTTGCAGGTTTTTCTCCTTCATCACTTTAATTATGTCCTGCCACTCCCTTCTGGCTTGTAGAGTTTCTGCTGAGAGATCAGCTGTTATCCTGATGGGGATTCCCTTGTGTGTTACTTGTTGTTTTTGCCTTGCTGCTTTTAATATGATTTCTTTGTGTTTAATTTTTGACAGTTTGATTAATATGTGTCTTGGCGTATTTCTCCTTGGATTTATTCTGTATGGGACTCTCTGTGCCTCCTGGACTTGATTAACTATTTCCTTTCCCATATTAGGGAAGTTTTCAACTAGAATCTCTTCAAATATTTTCTCAGTCCCTTTCTTTTTCTCTTCTTCTTCTGGAACCCCTATAATTCGAATGTTGGTGCGTTTAATGTTGTCCCAGAGGTCTCTGAGACTGTCCTCTGTTCTTTTCATTCTTTTTTCTTCATTTTGCTCTGCAGAAGTTATTTCCACTATTTTATCTTCCACCTCACTTATCCGTTCTTCTGCCTCAGTTATTCTGCTATTGATCCCATCTAGAGTATGTTTTATTTCATTTATTGTGTTTTTAATCGATGCTTGATTCATCTTTAGTTCTTCTAGGTCCTTGTTAACTGTTTCTTGCATTTTGTCTATTCTATTTCCAAGATTTTGGATCTGGGAAATAGAATCTTGGATCATCTTTACCATCATTATTCTGAATTCTTTTTCAGGTAGACTGCCTATTACCTCTTCATCTGTTAGGTCTGGTGGGTTTTTATCTTGCTCCTTCTCCTGCTGTGTGTTTTTCTGTCTTCTCATTTTGCTTACGTTACTGTGTTTGGGGTCTCCTTTTTGCAGGCTGCAGGTTCGTTGTTCCCGTTGTTTTTGGTGTCTGTCCCCAGTGGCTAAGGTTGGTTTAGTGGGTTGTGTAGGCTTCCTGGTGGAGGGGACTAGTGCCTGTGTTCTGGTGGATGAGGCTGGATCTTGTCTTTCTGGTGGGCAGGTCCACCTCTGGTGGTGTGTTTTGGGGTGTCTGCGGACTTTTTATGATTTTAGGCCACCTCTCTGCTAATGGGTGGCGTTGTGTTCCTGTCTTGCTAGTTGTTTGGCATAGGGTGTCCAGCACTGTAGCTTGCTGCTCGTTGAGTGAAGCTGGGTGCTGGTGTTGAGATGGAGATCTCTGGAAGATTTTCGCCGTGTGATATTATGTGGAGCTGGGAGGTCTCTTGTGGACCAGTGTCCTGAGGTTGGCTCTCCCACCTCAGAGGCACAGCACTGACTCCTGGCTCCTCAATTTGGGATGATTTGTTGTCTATTCATGTATTCCACAGATGCAGGGTACATCAAGTTGATTATGGAGCTTTAATCCGCTGCTTCTGAGGCTGCTGGGAGAGGTCTCCCTTTCTCTTCTTTGTTCTCACAGCTCCTGGGTCTCAGCTTTGGATTTGGCCCCGCCTCTGCGTGTAGGTCGCCGGAGGGCGTCTGTTCTTCGCTCAGACAGGACAGGGTTAAAGGAGCAGCCTCTTCGGTGGCTCTGGCTCACTCAGGCCGGGCGGGAGGGAGGGGCACGGAGTGCGGGGCGAGCCTGCAGCGGCAGAGGTCGGCGTGACGTTGCACCAGCCCGAGGCGCGCCGTGCGTTCTCCCAGGGAAGCCGCCCCTGGATCCCGGGACCCCGGCAGTGGCGGGCTGCACAGGCTCCCGGAAGGGCGGTGTGGACAGTGATCTGCGCTCGCACACAGGCTTCTTGGCGGCGGCAGCAGCAGCCCCAGAGTCCCACGCCCGTCACTGGGCTCCGCGCTTTCAGTCGTGACTCGCGCCCGTCTGTGGAGCCCCTTTAAGCAGCGCTCTTAATCCCCTCTCCTCGTGCACCAGGAAACCAAGAGGGAAGAAAAAGTCTCTTGCCTCTTCGGCAGCTCCAGAGTTTTCCCGGACTCCCTTCTGGCTAGCTGTGGCACATTAGCCCCCTTCAGGCTGAGTTCTCGCCGCCAGCCCCAGTCCTCTCCCTGCGCTCTGACCGAAGCCCGAGCCTCAGCTTCCAGCGCCGCCCGCCCCGGCGGGCGAGCAGACAAGCCTCTCGGGCTGGTGAGTGCCGCTCGGCACCGCTCCTCTGTGCGGGAATCTCTCCGCTTTGCCCTACCCAGGTATGTGGGGAGTTTCTTGCCCTTTGGGAGGTCTGGGGTCTTCTGCCAGCGTTCAGTAGTTGTTCTGTAGGAGTTGTTCCACGTGTAGCTGTATTTCTGGTGTATCCGTGGGGAGGAAGGTGATCTCCGCGTCTTACCCTTCCGCCATCTTACCCGGAACTCAAGGGAAATTTTTTTAATATGAAAATAAACATTTACACAAAAATATTTAGTGGTGGTTAAATGAAATTTATTACTTATTATAAATCATTAAAATATCAAAAGACCCTCAACTTACAATACTGCATTAGATTTGTAATGGTACATGAAATACAATTAAAATAAATACAGAGATCTACAAAAATGGCCAGTGTAACAGAAAATTTCATAGATGAGGAAGGCCCAAACTTTAAAGTGATTTGTATCTTTGGAATGTGATCTCAAGTGAGCCCGACAGTCAATCAGACTAAACGTTGTCCTTCTTCTATGTCTTTATCTCTCTTCCTTTGGTTCAATGAGAACAATGAAAACCTCTAAGTCAAACCTAGCTTGTCCTTCTAATGCAACTATTTTTGTTTTTCTCATTTCAGTGGATCTCTGTCCTCCACTGCCTATAAAATAGGAGTCTCAATATATTCTTCTCCACCCAACCTTTCATTCACAGCATTCGTAAGACAGCAGCCTTATGTCTAGCAGAACAGTGTCATAGGATTTTATCGGTTGACCTTCACTTTCAGGATTTTACATCCAGAGAAAAATGTCAGTTGCTATCAAACATCTATCCAAAAGAATTCCATCTGCTTAAGAATTTTGCTTTACATGACTCTGCCATCTCAGGGGTCAGACCAGAAGATTTTTAATTAAAAAATGTTAAAAATAAAAATGTTTAAATTCCAACATTTTAAAATTATAATACACCTTAAATAATTCTATATTTATAATAGCAGTCTTTCCCTAAAGGAAATAACTTCTTCTTAACTTTGGAACCTTCCACTTGAAAACCACATTAAGTTATCCGTGTCTCAGTTCTCTGCAGAAGAATGCTGACCACTTCTCTTTTAAAAATAGAAGCACCCTGAATGTTACATGATAAGGCCAGGTAATCATGAAAAAGAGGAAGACTGATAAAAGCACGATTAATAAAATTAAGCACCAATTGGATAATTAAAATTCTTATTGTTAATCAAATTACATTTGTTGTGTGTGTACACTTATGTAAATGTGTGGGTGTGAGTGTGTTTTTATGTGTATGTGTTTCTTTTAATGACAGCCAAACCATCCACATTACCCTTTCTGTAAAGGAAAAATAAATGTTTTTAGCCCATGTAATGATTATCTCATCTCATCCTCCCAATAATCCTGTGAAGTATTTTCATAAGCATGAAATGAAGAAACTATGGTTCAGAGATATAAAAAGTGACCCAAGGTCACATGTCAAATGGGTGATTAAATTCAAATTTGAAAGCAGGATTATAGAAATGGGGAGTCTGTACTGTTTCCAGTCACCTCTGTGTCCTTTAAGCAGCAAAGAGCCATACATGTAGACATTCATATTCTCTTTCCTTGACACTTAATCCAATCAATTAAAAAAAACACCCCAGAGATCTATGCAGAATTTTCCAAAGGGTAATGTATTGATCTTCTAAACATGGAAAAAGTTAACAGACAATATGAAGAAAAAAATGGAGAGGTATATCTCATTATTTAAAGCTGAAAGTTTCCACGACAGTTATTTCCCAGAAATAAAGTGAATGAGCAAGCCATAATACCATTAACTAGTTTTATGTACTGTGTTCTGCACTGCATTACATTCCAAAGCTTAAAGTATCCCAAAGCTCAAGCCAAGCTTTAGCAAATGAAGAGTTACAGAAATCTTGATGCTGTTGCACCAAATAAAAACAATTTCAGGAACAATGTAGAAAAAAACCCAAAGAACAATGAAAGAAGAAGAAAAAAAAAGAAAACAAAGGAAGGAAGGAAAGGAAAAGGAAATGAACTGGAAAAACAAAGTCTTGTGTTCAAGAGTCTGATTTTACTGCTTGATTCTCAGGAAATGAAAGAGAAAAATATGGCTAGATTTCCTTTTATCATTTATCATTTCTAGCTAGTATAGATGGTTGGAACCAATGGAGGGAGTGATGACAAATAGCTGTCAGAAGGGATGATAACAACTGATAATGACTTCCAGACTCACATTTAGTAGAACTGAGAAAGTGTTATCATGTTGAACAATGGACAAATTTTAATATATCTGAAATATCTAGTAGGCACCTATTTGGAGGAACATTCTTGAAATACAGTCATCCTGGGTATTTTTTATCTTGTTTTCCTATTCAAAAATTAAGAAACTGGACAATGGGGGATTTGAAAATTACTATGCAATGCTTACTTATCTTATGAAAACCCTTAGAACTTCCTCAATGAAGCATACATACAGCTTCCCAGAATAGATACAGTGATCATTCTTCTTACTTATTCTTTTTCTGAACACACTGAGGGTTTTTTTTCCATATAACACCTTAACATTCATTATTTCATTCATCTGCATATTTATTGTGTGCTTACTGTATAGCAGATTCTGTTTTTATTCTAGGATTTTACTTGCAAATAAATAAAAAAAATTACTCTGGCTCAATCAATATTTTAGTGAGGAGACAAACAATAAACAAATAAATAAGGAAGATTATTTCAGGTATTCAAAAGTACTATGAAACAGATAACACAGAGTGAGTTAATACCAGGTAACTGGGAAAGAGGTGTCATTTGATAAAGTAGAGAAGATTCCAGTGACACAGTGACATTTGTGTGGGGGCCTGAATGACTCGAAGGAGGCATCTGATGAATTGGGTCCAGAGTTTTTCAGAAAGAGAGCAATGGACCCTCAAAAATATTGAGATGAAAAAGAGCATGGTTCATGTTCTCAGAACAGAAGGGAAGCTATTGTGGTTGAAATTTACTGAGCATGAAGGGTTAGGTTTGAGAGTAACTCATAGGTTAGATCCAGTAGGGATACGACACACTTATTTACTTCTGTGTAATCCACTCTGAATTCTCTGGATTCTTATCACCTAACTTTTATTCTGTGGATCTCAAAAGCAATGTATTTTATATTGATCTGAGCCATCAATATTCACTTGGAATAAGTCCTAGCATAAAATTGCCTAGTATTGTCAGGGGCATATCTATATGCATCCTTTTTCGCATGAGCATCTGTCAAGTGAAAATGTGCCAGGCACCATGCAGTTTCAAAAGCAGTATGGAGAAACTGAAATAGACTGAGACAGAAGTTAGAGACCTACTTTCTAACCCCTTTCTTCCACTGTCTCTGTGATTTTGGTCAAACTATCTAACTTCTCTTCACCCAAGTTTTCTCAGCTGTAAAATGGGGATAACACAGGTGAATCTGGCTGAACAGATCATTGTGTGAATATATGAAGGACCTTGAACAATAATAGGCTAGGCCCTGAGAAGGCAGACTTGGATAAAGGAGAATGCAGGAAAGGAAAGAGCCAGCAAGGAAATAATATATAGGACTGGGTTGCAAGAGCAGGAGTAAGCTGAGAATTTGTAGTCATGTCAAAAGAACACTGAGGGGGAACACTGCTATACCCTTGATAGGAGAATCTAAGAATGACCGGTGAGTAGCTATGATTTAGTTTGCTTCGTTGTTTTTGTTTTCTGTTTGTTTGCTTATTAATGAGACAAGGTTATCCTGTATTCTATCCTAGCATAGTACCTGATACATAATAAGCTTTAATAAATAAGTGTTTGTCAGATGAATAAACAGACACAAATGAACAGGTAGATGGGTACACCCACGTAGACAGTTAGCAAAGCCTTAGTGCGTGACGTAGTCATCCTCTCAAACCTTTCTGTGCTTAGGTATGCGGTAGAAATTGAGTGAGCCAGATTCATCCTATTGTCTAGGACCTAGAAGGTTCTTCCACAATATCGATTTGGCAGGGTCTCTGATGAAAACTAAAGAACATGTGGACACAGAGGGGGAAGGGGAGGGTGGGACGAATTGGGAGATTAGGTTTGACATAAATACACCACCATGTGTAAAACAGATAGCTAGTAGGAACCTGCTGTATAGCACAAGGAGCTCAGCTCGGTGCTCTGTGACGACCCAGATGGGTGGGATGAGGGAGGGCGGTGAGCAGGAGGTCCAAGGGAGGGGATATATGTATACATACAGCTGATTCACTTCCTTGTACAGCAGAAACTAACACAACATTGTAAAGCAATTATACTCCAATAGGGACTTCCCTGGTGGTCCAGCAGTTGAGACTCCGCCTTCCAATGCAGGGGGTGCAGGTTCGATCCCTGGTTGGGAAGCTAAGATCCCACATGCCTCCGGGCCAAAAGACCAAAACATAAAAAGCAGAAGCAAGGGCTTCCCTGGTGGTGCAGTGGTTGGGAATCTGCCTGCTAATGCAGGGGACACGGGTTCGAGCCCTGGTCTGGGAGGATCCCAAATGCCACGGAGCAACTAGGCCCGTGAGCCACAACTACTGAGCCTGCGCATCTGGAGCCTGTGCTCCGCAACGAGAGGTCGCAATAGTGAGAGGCCCGCGCACCGTGATGAAGAGTGGCCCCCGCTTGCCACAACTAGAGAAAGCCCTCGCACAGAAATGAAGACCCAACACAGCAAAAATAAATAAATTAATTAATAAAACTCCTACCCCCAACATCTTCTTTAAAAAAAAAAAAAGCAGAAGCAACACTGTAACAAAATTAATAAAGACTTTAAAAGTGGTCCACATCAAAAAAAAATCTTAAAAAAAATTATACTCCAGTTAAAAAAAAAATAAAGAACTATATAAGTAATTAATGTAATTACTGACTGAGCACAGCTCAGAAAATGGAAGTTCTCTTAGGTTAGAGTTTTTCATAGTGGGTTCCTGGATCACATGCTTCAAACAACCTCGGGAGTGTCTTCAAAAGCAAGTCACGGGGCTCCACATCTACCAGACTTATAAGAACTTCTTGGATTGGAGCTTAAAAATCTGTATTTTTTAAAAGTCCCTTAGTTGATTCATACGTTCCCCAAAGTTTAATAAGCTCTGTTTTAATGTCGTAACGGCATTTTCTTTTCCATTTAAGTTATATTTGTGGGGGATATAAAGTAAGGTATATTACTGACTTCATTGGGAAACAGAATTAGAGATATATGTATGGTTCTCAAATTATATCCAAGAGAATTATTTCGATAAAATAAAATGTGAGAGGTGGAAAAAAGCAGAGAAGCAATGCATGTATAAAGATGTAAGGCTTTTAAGATGACAGAAAATCTAATGCTAGTCAACTATGTGATGCATCTAGTTCAAAAGCTAATTAATCTTCAGCTACAGTAATAGAAATTGCATACTCATCAGAACTAGAACAGTGATAGCCCCATATTTGTCAGACTACCACAGGAATGCTATGTTCATTTTTAGGTGTTAACTTTTAAAAGAATATTAAACAAAATTAAATTGCCCAGGTTAAAAGACCATGTCCTAGGAGGAATAACCAAAGAAACTCAGAGTATTTGACTTAGATGAAAAAATATAGACCATTATGAAGTTCACCTTCAAATTACTGGAAGGCTGCCCAGAGAGAATAACTAGATTCTCTCTGGGGGAGGGAGTGAAGACGGGGTGAAAGCTGCAGGGTGATTATTTTGCTTCAATATAAAGATCTGTCTATTCTCTTGTCTGTTTAAAATGCTATACTTAGGCTTCTCTGGTGGCGCAGTGGTTGAGAATCTGCCTGCCAATGCAGGGACACGGGTTCAGGCCCTGGTCTGGGAAGATCCCACATGCCGTGGAGCAACTAAGCCCGTGAGCCACAACTACTGAGCTTGTGCGTCTGGAGCTTGTGCTCTGCAACAGGAGAGGCCGTGACAGTGAGAGGCCCACGCACCGTGATGAAGAGTGGCCCCCACTCGCCACAACTAGAGAAAGCCCTCGCACAGAAATGAAGACCCAACACAGCCAAAAATAAATAAATAAATAAATAAAAGGCTATACTTAAAGTATAGAAATATTATTTAAAATGTGGGAAAATGGTATACATAATTCTTTCCTCTAATATACATGTTCATAATGGCATAATCTCTTCTGATTTTGTCTATAAGCAGGCCTATGTAAAAATAGTTGTATCATGGTACATGCTCTTGCATGTCTTTTAACATTACATTCTGAGATTTTTATGTGGCTTTGTATTTATCATTTTGATGGCTGCACAATAGTCTACCAAGTGATATATACTAAAATAAGCCATTTTCCTGCTAGTAACTATGTATGTATGAAGAGCTCTAGACAACAAAAGGTAAAAGAATGAAATGGAGCACCTCAAAATAACAGAATCTCAAGGCTCAAGAAATAGTTTGAGGTCATTTCTACAGAAATCATGTTTCATAAAGAAGAGATTCTGAGTAGTAGGGAGAGCTACTTTAGGACCCTGATAAGTAGAAAAACCACTTCTGTCTCTTGGATCAGTGCTCTTTTTCCACCACCAGACTGGAAAGGACTGGTCTTTCTTCTTTGAAAGTACTCAAGTAGGTCACAGTGACAATTTTCAGGGACATCACAAAGGAGATTCGAAGTATCAAAGGGAAGACATGCAGTGCAACCATTAAGAGCCTTTCCAACAGAAAGATTATATGGCTTTGCATCATAAGGCCTAGTCCCAAGAAAGGAGAGATCACTATATCATAGAGTGGCCTCATAATATTCCTTGGAACAGATGACTGAACTGAACCAATAAAACTATAGAAAGTCCTCAGCTACAATGTGTGCTGAGCCGTACACATTGCTGTGGTATTCAAAATTGTGCATGCTTATGAATCTGGCACAAAGGTATTAAAATTGGGGTATTCTAAATGTCTAAATCTTCATTACCTCATTGAAGCCTTAAAATAAAGCTGTAGCTATTCCTGTGATTGTTCCCATTTTGCAAAGGTTAAAAAAAAAAAAAAGATAGGTAATCAGGATAGGCCACCAAAAATACAACCTGAGACAAATAAAAGTTCTCTGTATCTTCTGAATTTTCATCCTTCTGTCCAGTCATCTCAAGCAAACACATTTAGTATGAAAATAATCTTTCTAGAAAGACTTCAGAATGTAACAAATGAGAGTTTGAGGTATTTCCCTGGGGCTAACACCAGGTGTCTTGGTAGGCGTGGCATTATGCATGTCAGATGGATGTTTTTATACTGTGTTTTATTTTTTAATCCTATTTTTGTACAAGTCCCAAAAAATGAAGCTAATTAAATACAGTATTTCTACTTTATTTGCTGAAGATATCTATTGCCAGATTTGGTCAGCTATGTATGGCTGTCTATAATTTCTCACTTAAGAAGGTAATTTATTCATGACACTAGTTGATGATGAAGTGATTATTAAAGCTACATGGTGTGTCATTCCTTTCAGTTTCTGTATTATTTTACACTGAGTTTGGATCTGTATTTTCTGAATCTCTGTGCCAGGATAATTATATGGCCATATGTAAATCACCCCATCCCACCTCTCTGATTTTTGAATGAAAACCGGGGATGGAATTACTGTAGAACCATAACCATTTTATACTCTTCATAAAAGGATTTTCAGAGCTTAATATGAACTATAAGGTGAAGATTAATTTGAAAGAGCAGTTTTAGGACATGTTATCAGAAATTAACTTTAATGATAAGTTTGGAGGGTTTTAAACTTAAGCCAAATGAAATCTGCACTATTATGCATTTATTCTCTTTACTGACTTCTTGTTAGACACTCTGTGACTTGTCCTTTATTTTATGACAAGATACTTGAAAGGTTGATTTGTATGAGTCATAGACAATTATTATTAGGCACTATAAAAAGATAATAGATTTCGGAACTTCTTTTTTATTTTTTAAGTCTTAAAATACTACCATGAACTCTTGCACTATGGAATATAAAATAGGGTTTCTTAAGTGTCTGACTTTCAGCATCAACCTAAACTTCAAAAGTGTATCAAGGGCCTCCCTGGTGGCGCAGTGGTTGAGAGTCCGCCTGCCGATGCAGGGGATACGGGTTCGTGCCCCAGTCCGGGAGGATCCCATATGCCGTGGAGCGGCTGGGCCCGTGAGCCATGGCCGCTGAGCCTGCGCATCCGGAGCCTGTGCTCCACAATGGGAGAGGCCACAACAGTGAGAGGCCCGCGTACTGCAAAAAAAAAAAAAAAAAAAAAAAAGTGTATTAAAAATGAAACCCCATATTGACAAATTTAAGTCACTTTTTATAATGTATAGATTATTGCCCTTTTGTGTGATGAAGGAACTCAGGAATACAAATTGCCTGTTCATAGTCATAGCATGATTTTGGTCTTCAGGAAGGATTATCACCCAATGTGGTGCAGAAACAAAAATGTGGCTTTCAGGGGAGTAGCTAAATAATGGCATTGCCTTTGTTTCTATTGTTCAGGCCAAAAACCTAAGTATGATTCCTCTCTTTTCCTCATACCAACATCTAATCAGTTAGAAACTCTTGTGGATTCATGCTTCAAACCATATACAGAAGAGGATATCTTCCCATAACTTTCACAGCTACATCACGATCTAAGCCACCATAGTCTTTTGCCTGGAATACTAAATTGGTTTTCCTGGTTCCACCCTTGCCACTCTACAATATATCTTCCATTCAGTATATGGGGTGAATGTGAATAAAATAATGTCCCTTACCTGTTCAGAAACCTCCAGTGGGTTCTTATCACAGTCAAAATAAAATTAAAATTCCCTCCATAGCCTACCAAGTCAAGTATAATATCATTCCTAATTACCATTCCGACCATATCTCCCAAAACTCTCCTGTTCTTCTATTCAGCTCTAGCCATACTCATTGTATTTGCAGTTCTGGAAATACAAAGCTCATGTCTACATCAGGGCCTTTACACTTGCTATATCCTGTCTGGAACACTTCCTTGCCAGATATCTTTGCAAGTTAAACTCCCTTCTTTCAATCAGATATCCAGTGAAATGCTACCTTCTCCAAGCAGCTATCCCTTGGCAGCAAATCAAAAATAGCTCCCTTAAATTACCTTTATTATACTGTCTAGACCCTTTTCTCACTTTATCTTCATAGCATTTACCACTACATTAGATGTGTTCAGCATTATTCTCCCTCAGTATAAGCTCAATAAAGTATCTTTCCCCATAAGACCCAGAGGAGTGCTTGTCTGTCCATAGTGCATGCCAATTTAGTGAATGGTTGAATAGTTAATGAACAAATTGACAGTTTATATAAGTGTATGAAGTAGCAACATGGATCATTTTTTTCAAACCAACCAGACTTCCACATAACTGTGACTTCATTCCACTGGATCACTTTCTCTGGCTTAATTGGTTGAAGGCTCCTTTTACTCAAAATTTCCATGTACATTCTCTAACATCTGAAAGTTCTTGAACTAGTCAAACCCCCCCCCACCCAGTATGAACACCATTTTCTGAAGTGAAACAGACTGGTAAGGTCTAGAACACAGCTCTAATTCTCATGGGCTTATATGGTATGACAGAAGTCTCACATGAGTAAAACATACCCAGACAGAAACTTTTAAAGGAAAATACATAAAGTGGGAAAAATCATATTCATTTGTGATGAATCCCAATTTACAGCTTGTGCTGTTTAAAACACGGTACCATATTTCCTTCAATTACCAAAGCGACAAGTTACAATATGAACAAAAAGATCAAATCAGTATGGGCTCTAAGGATGAACCAACAGTACTACACTTGCCTTCTCATATAAATCATCATCATCATTGTCATTATCATCCTCCTCCTCATCATCATCATTATTCTCACTAATTACATAGCAAAATTCAGGCATTAAGTTTATTTCTTTAGAGAAAATAAGCCTCATTGATTCCTATGTAATCTCACATAGCCTCTAACTAAATTGCCTCCTATAGGTTGTCTATAATCTTTTCTTCAGTGCATCCAGTGGTCATTTTCTTGGTCCCCACCTCTGGAACCTTAGATAGTTAACCTTGCTTCTTATCATAACTATTACTCTTTTTGTTCTTTGACACTCGAGTGTCTTGAGGCCTCTGTCTCTCAATTCCTTGACCATTTTTCATGCTCTGTCCTTGTTATATTTACATGAGATTCCACCTGAATGGGAATCCAACAGGATTTTTTTTTTTTCTTTGCGGAGTTAAGTCCAGGCCTTGAACTCCATGATGACTGAGTTACCACTCTCTGAGTCTCTGAACAGTCAATCTATCTTCTCTTCCAAATTTCCCCTGTTACTTGTATTGGCATCAGTTCTCTGAACAGGATGCCTGTCAGTATGTACAGCCATGAATGCTTTAAGGCAGGGCCTAAAAGTTACTATGCAGAAACAAATACAGAGGTTGCATTAGATAAATGGTTTAATATTCATTGCCCTAATTATGAGCAAGCAAGAGACAAGCAAAAGGAAAAGGTCCAAGGAAACAGGCTAGAGGAGAAGAAAAATAATTGACTATTTGCATTGTTCCAAGTGATACTTTAAGTGTTTTAATTTTGTTTTCTTATTTCTGTTATAATACTAGAGATAATTATTACTATTTTCTATTTTCAGACCAAAAAATTGAGCCTCACTACCTGCAACTGAAAGCTATATGTTGTTAGGAGCATATCCAAGACTTCTGGATAATGATTTCAAGAAGAATAACTCTGAGCAGATCTGTCCCCATGAAGAAAGCGTCAAGATTTCCCAAAGTCTATACGTGTCGCACAGCCCCTGTTTGTCCCTCCAGACCCACTCTTTAACCCTCTCCCAGGGGCTCACTTGCCTTATTTACTGTTCCCTGTACTGCCAGTGGTGTCAGCGGAAGGGATGGTGGGTTGCCTTGTTAGTGCTGGCAGCAGTGAATGTTCTAGAGAACCTAGGCTTCCACCCTTGCCAGGCTCTGATGAGGCACCCTAACCTTACTGCTGGGAGTGGTTTCTTAGAAGCCATGTAGGCAGCAAGGACCTCATCCCCACCTGGTTTAAGGAGTGCACCCACTCACCATGGGGGAATGTCAGAGGAAGCCTAGTGGTGAATGGGTGTGTGCTTCCTTAAATCCAGGTGGAGATAAAAGTCTCAACTGCCCACATGGCTTTTCCAACACTACTCTGGCAGTGGGGTTTTGGTGTCTTGTTACAGTCTGGTAAGGGTGGAAGTCTAAGTTCCCCATTGGAAACCTTCTGGTGTGGACTGGGGTGGGCCACAGTTTTTCCTTGGTGTTTGGCTGAAGCAGAACATTATTGCCTAAACATTTTCTGTTTTGCTAAGCTACCCTTTTCCTGGTCCTTTGGCTAGAAGAAGAGGCTGTTATGGTGGCTTTTTAAAAATCTGTGCCCATTGGGATTTCTGGCTTGCTGGCTTCTTCTACTCCACGTTTAGGATATATGAGACAAAATGAAAACCAAGGAAACTCATCACTGTACTGTTCCTTGAGTCCCAAGGTCTGTAGCTAGTGTGCCTTCTTTCATCTTTTGGAGGCTCCTTATGCTTATTTTATATAAAATGTCCAGAATTATTAGTTACACTTAGCAAGAGGAAAAGGGAAATATATATCTACTCCATCTTCCTGGAAGCAGATGTCCCTGCCACATCAATTTAAATGAACTTTTAGGGATTTCCCTGGTGTTCTGGTGGCTAAGACGCCATGCCCCCAATGCAGGGGGCCCGGGTTCGATTCCTGGTCAGGGAACTAGATGTCACACACCGCAACTAAGGGTTTGCATGCCGCAACTAAAGATCCTGCACACCACAACTAAAAAGATCCTGCATACTGCAACGAAGATCCTGTGTGCCTCAACTGAGACCTGGCGCAGCCAAATAAATAAATAAACATTAAAAAAAATAAATAAATGA
This sequence comes from Hyperoodon ampullatus, assembly GCF_949752795.1. Taxonomy (NCBI): domain Eukaryota; kingdom Metazoa; phylum Chordata; class Mammalia; order Artiodactyla; family Ziphiidae; genus Hyperoodon; species Hyperoodon ampullatus. The sequence goes on along the minus strand of NC_136931.1, from coordinate 22,631,291 downwards.
TCTTTTATAAACCCTTCTTCAATTATCTGGTCTGTGTGAACCATCTGTTTTCTGCTAGAACCCTAACCAATATACCTTATTTATTTATACTGATATTTTCTCTTTTCTAAAGAATGACTTTCACTGCAAAAAAAAAAAGTGTCAGATTAATATTCCTATTTCTGATAAAAACCTAAGACAATAAATAATTTAAAAGTGACAAAACATTAACAATTTCCCCATATGTGCCATCATTTATTTCTGGTCTTTATAGCAATTTATAATAAAATCTTTAAAACAAGCTAAGCAAAATTACCTGTGCTTTTAACTGGATCCAGCTAGGAAAGTTCTAGCCTTAAAAACTATCCACCTCAGAATATGAGTGGGAAAGAACAAGGGTGCACAGCAATGTTATGATGACTGGGAACAAGAGGAGATGGAAACAAATTGAGCTTGAGAATTATCCCCCATTGCAAACAATGATTACCGTTGTCTCACCATTCAAAGCACACTATGACGATTTATTTCTCATCTTGAATTTTGTATTTTTGAGTGTACAAACCTGGTCTCTGTTTTTACATTGCCTAGACTAGTCCCGCACAAAGAGAAGGTGACTGGTAAAAGGTTTAGGTTGTATTCCCTACACACCCACATAACGACTTGTATACACAAGAAATTTCAAAAATGCTTGATGAAGGAAGATTGCATGGTATATTGTTTCTTGAAAGAAATATCTTTAGAGGAAAAAATGTATTTCCTTGCAAAAGCCTTAAATAGAGTCAATAAAAAAAATATTATATCACATTTTCAAGCATTGTCCAAGGATAATAAAGTAGATACGATACACATAAAGCCACATAATTAAAGTAACAGAATTAATGTCATCTTCTGGAAGAGTACACATTGTTTCTCTATCATTCTATCATATTTTGAAGCTTAATTTTTACTGGATTCCAGAGAATCTTTTTCTTCTGTGGCCAATGAAAAGCAGTCTTACTTATGTCCTTTTTGTGTGTGTGTGCATTATAAGATATAGCCTTATGAAATCAGGTTTCTGAATTACCAGTTAATAAAGGTCAATCATCCAGGAATTTGGTTGAACCTGATTTCATTAGGTATGATATGGTAATATAGGAGATGAAGGAAGCCCATCTTATTAAGATCAGCAATTTGAAAGCAAAAAATCATTTTGGGATAATAGCATGCAGAATTCTTCAAGCTACTGAAGTATACAGAAGATGACAAAATAAACCATGGTGCTCTAAATGGAGAATTCATCCTATGCAAGAAAGATGAATTTATGCTAATTGTTCATTTGGAGTGGATAAAATTTTCTTCTACTTTAGAAAGCACTGACCTCATCAGAGATTTGTGAAGTTGGAAGCTGAAGAAAGTGACTCTTATTTTTTTTTGTTTTTTTTTTTGTGGTACGTGGGCCTCTCACTGTTGTGGCCTCTCCCGTTGCGGAGCACAGGCTCCGGACGCGCAGGCTCAGCGGCCATGGCTCACGGGCCCAGTCGCTCCGCGGCATGTGGGATCTTCCCGGACCGGGGCACGAACCCGCGTCCCCTGCATCGGCAGGCGGACTCTCAACCACTGCGCCACCAGGGAAGCCCAGTGACTCTTATTTTTAAAGAGCAGAAAATAATAAGGAAAATAAATCAGGGCCCCAATATGCAAGAATCAGATGCTCCCATAAATATATTCTAATAAATATCAGGAACATATATAAAAGAATTCTGACTAAATACCAGTGGTCACACTCATAAATTGTTTTCATACATCATGTTAAGTATTTTAGTTCCAATATGTGTGTATTTTTTTAAATTGTAGATCTTCCATAAAAAACATAGAAAGCATAATCAAATTAAAAGCAGTATAGCCATGGATGAACTGAACTGAGGAGTACCAAGAATACAGGTTCCTTGCCAAAGGTTGAGAACATAATACGTCAGAATTCTAAATTGCATTCTCCATTATTTCAAACACTTTTCCATTATTGTGCAGGAGTAATAATACTGTTTACCCAAATGTTTAGGGGAAAATATATATATATGTAAGTCACTTTTGAAAAAGAAAAATTACACAATTTTATTTGTTAGACAGCCATCATGAAGGCAAGGTGCTGCCAAACAAGCACACGTGTGAAGGAATATGTGCAGATATGTTCAGTGGGATCCTCAACATGTTTACTAAATGGGCTCCCATCATGCCTAAAGGATGAAAGTATTAAAACATCTTTTATGCAAGAAACTGGTAGGTTACTTAATCCATTCCCCATCCATTTTACAGGTGAAAAAATTGACAGACTCACAGAAAAGTGTTTGTTTTTGCAAAAATAACATCAACACTTGTTTTTTGTTATTGCTTATGCTTTTCTTTTCACTCCATGACTTTTCCAAAAAAAAAAAAAAGACGTAAACTACAAATTATTTCTTGTAAACTTTCACAAGAAGGTGACAATCAAAAATTAAACTGCTTATTACCTAACTTCACCAGCCTGTCCTCTCACAGCTCCAAAGGAAGTTCACTTAAATTACAGACTCACAGTGTAGAGTCAGAGGGTCGGGAGGGATATATCTCTACATTTCTCGCCTCCTCATATGTATGCGCTGTCCTACCATCAAATCATAAGCAGAGTGAAATGGCAAGAAACGCATTATATAAGATTACACTTTAAAAAAATCTACTTCAAAACAGAATTTATGATGTTTGCACCATTGCTGGGCAAACAGAAATGTGGCATGTTTCTATAGGCATGGAAATGATTTAGTTGCTTAGTTCTTTTCCTATTGGCATGTATTAAGATGTTAAATTCCACAGGTGAGGGCATGAATGTGCATCGTAACAATACCCACCTCGTAGTCTCCCAGAGTTATACTCCTGCACTATGCTCCTGAAAATGGGATTCAGCTTTGTCCGGACATGAAAACATATATTAAAATTTTTCTGTGGAAAGGAAGGAAGAAAAAAAGGGAAGAAGGTAGAAAAAGGGAGGGACGAAGGGAGGGAAGAAAGAAGGAAGGAAGAAAAGAAAAGAAAAAATACCTTACAGATTGTTAAAAATCATGTGTTTTAAAAATTAGAAACACATTACCAGTGGAAATTATTAGACCACATTACTCCAAAATATGTTTGGATTCAAATATCAAATAAAATCTTTATAAATGTACTACATGTTTCATTCATGTACTGTATACATTATGCTCTAATGGTTATGCTAGTGTAACAGCATAGAGAAGAGTGTTCTATTATCTCCAACTTCACTAATTTTTTGAATTCTCTTTAAGAGAAAATAATGATTTGATGTGACTTACAGAGCAGTTAGGGTAGAGTAATCATTCTCAAAGTGTAGTCCCTAGACCACATTAGCTTTCCCTGGTAATCTGTTAGAAATGCCATCTTAGGCTTCCACCCTAGACCCTAGACATATGAATCAGAGTTCTGGGAGTGCAGCACAGGAATCTGTCTTTTAGCAAACCTCCAGGTGTTTTGGATGCATACTGGAACTTGAGGACACTTGTTTACAACCATATAGAACATTCTACTTTATAAAATTACTCTCTTAGATAGTTCCTTAAAATATGTGATGAGTATATGATATGGCAAGGATTTGTGTTTTTCTAAGCACAAAAAAAGAGAAAGAAAATCAATTCGAGACTGATCCCAATAATTTGCTTCCATGCATTGTTAATTTCTTTCAAGTGTCAAAGGTGAAACTCAAATAATTATAGTAAAAGAGCAGAAGGACCAAAGTTTTGCTTCATCATATACACTTGCCAACAGGTTTCCCTACTCCAGAAGGACAAAAGTCAGACAACCTCGTCACACAGGTAGAAATGGGCTTTTATTAATATAGTGTGTTTTCACTCTTATATTCCTATGTCTCCATTTGACAGCTGAAATTGCAAGTGTTTGTGCCTACTAAATGCCAGTAATGGTTAAAATGCAAATAGTTGAAAAAAAGCCAGCACTTTTACATGCTAGCAGTCACTGATAGTTTGAGAAAACAAGAAACAAGTGTGCCCCTTACCTTACACTACAGAAAAAAATTAACTTAAAATGGATTAAAGACTTAAACATAAGACTTGAAACCATAAAAGTATTAGAAGATAGTACATACGTTGTGACCACCTACAGGGGTGGGAGGGAGATGCAAGAGGGAGGGGATATGGGGATATATGTATATGTATAGCTGATTCACTTTGTTACACATCAGCAACTAACACAACAATGTAAAGCAATTATACTCCAATAAAGATGTTAAAAAAAAAGAAAGAAACGTATCCATCTACCTTTTGTAGTAGAAAAATTGAGAATATCAGATTAACTGATTCTTAAAAAAAAGAAAGAAAACATACAAAAAAAGCTCCTTGACGTTGGCTTTGTCAGCGACTTTTTTTGGATATAACACCAAAAGCTCAGGAAAGAAAGCAAAAATAAACAAGTGGGACTACACTGAAGCAAGAAGCTTCTGCACAGCAAAGGAAACCATCAACAAAATGAAAAAGTAACCTATGAACTGGAAGAGAATATTTGCAAACCACATATCTGATTAGAGTTAATATCCAAACTCTATAAGGAACTCATAAAACTCAGTAGCAAAAAACCCCCCAAACTACCTCATTTAAAAATAGGCAGGGACTTCCCTCGTGGCACAGTGGTTAAGACTCTGTGCTCCCGATACAGGGGACCCAGGTTCGATCCCTGGTCAGTGAAGTAGATCCTACATGCATGCTGAAACTAGGGAGCTGGCAAGCTGCAATGAAGGAGCCCTCAAACCACAACTAAGCATCCCGCCTGCCTCAACTAAGCAGCCCATGAGCCGCAACTAAGACCTGGTGTAACAAAATACATTAATTAAAATAAAATAAAATAATTTAAAAAAATAGGCAAAGGATCTGAATAGACACTTTTCCAAAGAAGACATACAAATGGCCAACAGGTGTCTGAAAAATTACTCACATCACTAATCCTCATGGGAATGAAAATCAGAACCACAGTGAGATATCACCTCACAGCTGTTAGGAAGGCTATTATGAGAAAAAAAAAAAAGAAAGAAAAGAAAAGAAAAAGAAAAAAGATGTTTTAGCAAAGATGTGGAGAAAAAAAGAACACTTATGAGTGTAAATTGGTACAGCCATTATAGTGTAAATTGGTACAGCCATTATATAGTAAATTGGTGGAGATTCCTCAAAAAACTAAAAATAGAACTAACATGATCCAGGAATCAATCTTCTGGTTATACACTCAAAGGGAATGAAACCAGCACCTCGAAGAGGTATTTACATTCCCACGTCCATTGTAGCATTAGTCACAATAGTCAAGATATAGAAACAACCTAAGTGTCTATCAACAAATGAATAGATAAAGAAATTGTGGAATATTACTCAGCCTTAAAAAAAAGAGTGAGATCCTGCCATTTTTGAGAACAGGATGGATGAACCTACAGGACATTATGCTATGTGAAATAAGTGAGACACAGAAAGAAAAAAACCTGCATCATCTCACTTACATGTGGAATGTAAAAAAGTCAAATACATAGAAGCAGAGAGTAGAAGGGTAGTTACCAGGGGCAAGGAAGTAGGAGAAATGGGAAGATGTTGGTCAAAGGGAACAATGTTGCAGTTATGTAGGTTGAATAAGTCTAGATATCTAATGCACAGCATGATGATTATAGTTAATAATACTGTATTGAATACTAGAAATTTGCTAAGAGTAGACATCATGTGCTTTCATTCATTACACACACAAAAAATGGAAACGGTGTGAGGAGATGCTACATTAATTAGCTTGACTATAATCATTTCACTATGTATATGAGTATCAAATCATCATGGTGTACACCTTAAATATACACAATTTTTATTTAAAAAAGAGTTGAGTGTGTCTTTGATAGGTGTATTTGAGATCATTCCCTTTTAACAGTAATAACCCTTGAGTGAATATTACATATGAAGACTGAAAACTTAAGCATTAAGAAATAATGTGGGGGAAGGGTAAGCTGTGACAAAGTGAGAGAGTGGCATGGACATATATACACCACCAAACATAAAATAGATAGCTAGTGGGAAGCAGCCACATAGCACAGGGAGATCAGCTAGGTGGTTTGTGACCACCTAGAGGGGTGGGATAGGGAGGGTGGGAGGGAGTGAGACGCAGGAGGGAAGAGATATGGGAACATATGTATATGTATAACTGATTCACTTTGTTATAAAGCAGAGACTAACACACCATTGTAAAGCAATTATACTTCAATAAAGATGTTAAAAATAAAATAAAAAATAAAATAAAATAAATGTTTTTGAAAATATTATTATTAAAAATTACACTGGTAAATTGGCACATTATCTAAGCAAATTCATCAGAAACTGTTCCACAGGTCCAACACTGGAAAGGAGGTATTTTCATTTTCGTTTGGTTTAATATCTTCTACATTAATTTATTCCAAATTGATGAGTTATTTGGGAAATAAACAGAAAAGCCAAGGTACATTTTCTAGTTTATCAATAATTGCAAGAAAGAAGTGGAAAATTTAATCACATAAGCAACTATTTTATGTTACCATATTAGCCTGAATTATTATTTTAATTGAAAGTACAATTGGCCATTAGAGAACTATATTTTGTGAACTTGGTGAATCACATTAGTTCTCTGAGCCTTGGCATTCTGTCTAAAATACAAGGAGATAAAACTAGATATTTAATTTCTATAAGTGATGAATTTCTACATTGAGGGATGCCCTCAATAATTATGGTGAATAATTTAGAAGCCCACAGTGGGGAAAGAAGATGGGACTGGACTGAGGGGGTCTCTACCCAAACCTTAACTCAAGTTAACAAGTTAATATGAATTTAATGGTTACCAATAGCCATTTCTATTTCTCCTGTCATTTTAATTTCTAAAGTTCTTTACTTTCTTGATACTGTTTCGGTTGTTAGGGATGTTTCTTCCAAATGGCATTATGCAAAGCCTGATCATACTTTATACTTGATAGATTTTGTTCATGGCTTGGAAACCAGAGTAGGTTGTTTTTTGTTGTTGGTGGTTTTTTTTTTTGTTTTTTGGGTTTTTTTCCCCCAAATTGAAGGCAAATAATAGTGTTCTGGGTTTATGTGTAGACTCTAATCAATTTGGTTTCCCATAAGAATAGACAGTGGAAATTAGCACAAGACAGATAAATTTCCCCTAAGAAAGATACATTAAAGAAAAAATTTAAGTATAAATGAATGATGTGTCACAACGTATCCCTCCTGAGATGTTTTTAAGAGTAAGTGCAGCATCAAAACACACAAGATAATTTTATGGTGAATATACATGCACTCATCACCTAGATTCTATAATTGTCATTTTACTATATTCCTTCTAACACTATTAATATTTCTATCTGTTTATAGATTGCTTTATTTATCCATCAAATAAATGCATTTTGGTGTAAATTTTTACAATAGGACACAAAATACTTCAGCATTCATGTTATTGACTAGTGTGTGACATTTATCTACTGTATTTTTTCCTTTTGAGGCAAACTTTACAAAACTGAGAACTTAAATGAACATTTGCTGACATTTGACAAATGCATACACCTATATCAAGTTATAGAACATTACCATCACTCAAGAAAATTCTCTCAATCTCTTCTATAAACCTCCAGGAACAGCCAGCATTCTGATTTTTTTCCACCATAGATTTATTTTTCCTTGCCCTAGAACTTCATATAAATTGAATCATACTTTACTTGCTCTGCATAAGCCTGCTTTCAGTCAGCATAATATTTTGAGATTCAACCATGTCGTTGTGTGCATCAGTAATGCATTCCCTTTGATCACTGATGGTATTTCACTATATCAATATAACATTTAAAAAAAAATCTATTCTTTACTGATGGATACTTAGGTAGTATTTCATTTAGGGCTAATATGGATAAAGTTGTTACATACATTTTTTATAGCCCTTTTTGTAACCAGTACTTTTATTTCTCTTGGGTGATACCTTGAATTGTCTTTACATAATGAGGTATATGCTTAATATTGATAAGTAATTGCCAGATAATCTTCAAAAGTGGCTGCACCACCGTAGATTTCCATCAATGATGTATGAGAGTTCTAGGAATACCACACTTCTGCCAACTTTTAGTAGCAATCAGTCTTTTTAATTTTAGCCATTTGAGTGGATGCATAGTGCTAACTCATTATGATGTTAATTTTCACTTTCCTGATAAATATGCTACTGTCTTTTTTTTTTTTTTTTTTTTAATTGCGGTACACCAGCCTCTCACTGTTGTGGCCTCTCCCGTTGCGGAGCACAGGCTCCGGACGCGCAGGCTCAGCGGCCATGGCTCACGGGACTAGCCGCTCCGCGGCATGTGGGATCTTCCCGGACCGGGGCTCGAACCCGTGTCCCCTGCATCGGCAGGCAGACTCTCAACCACTGCGCCACCAGGGAAGTCGCTACTGTCTTTTTAAATGTGCTTATTATTGGCTATCTGCATATCTTCCTTTTTGATGCATCTGTTCAAATATTTCCTCATTTTTTATTTGCCTTTTCATTATTGAATTACAGTTCTTCATATAGTTTGGACACAAGTCTTTTGTCCTTTTCCAAAAATATAAATTGTGAATATTTATCACCTGTGAATTATCTATTTTTCTTAACATTACATTTTAATGGGTTTCTTTTATGATGAAATTAGACATCATTTTTTCCCTTTATGGTAATTACTTTCTGTCCTTTAAAAGAAGTTTGACTACAAAATCCATGGACATATTCTCCTGTATTTTTTCAAAAGCTTTATGGGTTTAGTTTTTATGTTGAGGTCTATGATCCAGTTCAATTTAAGCTTGTGTATAATATGAGGTTAGAGGTCAAGTTTCCTTTTTTTCCCATATGAATATTCACTTGATTCAGCACCATTTGTTGAAAGGATCTATCCTTACCCATTGGATTACTATAAAGTAATCCAATTTCACTTGGTGAAAATTTAAATAATGGTGTAAGTTCGGGACTGTCTCTGGGATTTTGTTTTTATGTTTCAACTATGTATTGATCCTTATGCTAACATTATAGTTCAAAGATTACATTTGCTTTATCATAAATCTTGAAGTCAAGTAATGTAATTTCTCTAGCTCTGTTCCTCCTCTTCAAGTTTGCTTAGAATATACCATGCCCCTATACTTGCAAATAAATTTTAAAATAAGCTTGTAAATTTTTACAAAAAAAATTTTTTTTAAGTCTGTTGGGATTATGATCAGAATGTCACTGAATCTATAGATCATTTGGAAAAGATTGGCATATTAACAATATTATGTTTTTCAATCCATGACCATGGTATATCTCCCCATTTACTTTGCTTTTCTTTATTTTCACTCAGCACTTCTTTTTTTCAGTCTAGAAAGCTTCATATGCTCATTAAATTTATCCCTAATTTTTATAATACTTTAAGTAGAGATATTTATTCTTAATCATATTTTCCTATTGCTGCTACAATATAAAATACATTAATTTTATACATTAACTTGTAATTTAGGACCTTGCTAAATTTAATTATGAATTCTAATTTTTTGAATTTCTTAACATAGTCTACAGAAGCCATCATGTCAAAAGCAAAGAGAGATAATTTTACTTTTTCTTTACACATTTTTATATCATTAGATTTATTCTCCTACTTTATTTCAATCACTAAGGCCATCTTATACAATGCTGAATAGAAATGGCTATAAAATATGTAGGCTTTTGTGTCAAGCTTCTTTCACTTAGCATACTGTTTTCAAGGTTTACACATATTGTAGCATGTATTTGTATTTTATTACTTTCTATAGCTGAATAATATTCCATTATTGCATAAAGTACATTTTGTTTAACCATTCAACAATTTGGTTTGCTTCTAATTTTTAAAGTATTATGAATAATGCTGCTATGAACATCTACATACAAGTTTTGCATGGACCTATTTTTTTTCTTTCAATTTTCTTGGAGATACATGTATCTATATCTATATCTGAAAATACTGGGTCAGATCATAACTCTATGTTTAACTTTTGAAAATTTCCATACTATTTTCCAAAGTGGCTCTATCATTTTTCATCACCACCAGAAATGTCTGAAGGTTTCAATTTCTTCACATCCTCAGCAAAACTTTAATATTATCCATCTTTATTATTATTGCCATCTGAATGAATCAGTGAATGTAAAGTGTTATCTCATGGTTTTGATTTACATTTCCCTAATGTCTAATGGTGTTGAACATCTTTTCATGTGTTTATTGGTTATTTGTATATCTGCTTTGGAGAAATATCTACTCAAATCCTTTCACCAGTTTTTAATTCAGTTATTTATCCTTTTAGTGTTAAGTGGTAAGCATTCTTTATAAATTCTGGATAAAATTTCCTTATCTTCTATATGATTTGAAAATATTCTCTCTTTTTCTGTGGGTTGTACTGTATTTTTATTTTCACTTTTAGTGTTAGATGATACATATTTCTCTATTACTTTACTTAAAAAGATAATAGATTTTAATTTTTAGAGCAGGTTTAAGTTGACAGTAAAAATGAGCAGGAATTATATAGAGAGTTCTCATATACCCCCCCTTCCCCCACTGAACACAGTTTCCCATATTATTAACAGATTATATTTGTTACATTTGATGAACCAATATTGAAACATTATTTTTACTTAAAGTACATAGTTCACATTAGGGTTCACTTGGCATTGTGCAATTCTATGAATTTTAACAAATCCATAATATCATGGTATCTATCATTACAGTATCACAGTATCAGCCAAAGTAGTTTAACTGCCATAGATATCCTCTCTGCTCCACATATTTATCCCTCTCCCTTTCCTCCACCTCTGAACCACTGACAACCACTATCTTTTTTTACTGTCTCTATAGCTTTGCTTTTTTCATAATGTCATATAGTTCGAATCATACAGCATGTATCCTTTTCAGACTGGCTTCTTTCTCTAAGAAATATCTGTATATCTGTTAAGGCTCCTCCATGTCTTTTCATGTCTTGATGGTTCTTTCTTTTTTTCTCTGAATAACTTGATTACTTCCAAATTTTGGATTTTTTTGCGGTACGCGGGCCTCTCACTGTTGTGGCCTCTCCCGTTGTGGGGCACAGGCTCCGGATGCGCAGGCTCAATGGCCATGGCTCACGGGCCCAGCTGCTCTGCGGCATGTGGGATCTTCCCGGACCGGGGCACAAACCCGTGTCCCCTGCATCGGCAGGCAGACTCTCAACCACTGCGCCACCAGGGAAGCCCGAATGCAAGTTTTTGAATGTACATAAGTTTTCAACTTATTTGGGTAAATACCTAGGAGCGGGCCCATATGCTAAGATTATTTAGGTTTGTAAATGTGGGTGGTCTTTTTACCTTTTTAATAGTGTTCTTTGATGCACAAAAGTTTTCAATTTTTATGAAATTCAAGCTTTTTTTTTTCTTTTGTTGCTTGTACTTTTGGTGTCATATTGAAGAAATCATTATGTACTCCTATGTCATGAAGAGTTATGCCTCCTATATTTTCTTATAAGAGACTTAAAATCTTAGCTCTTACATTTAGGTCTTTGATTAAGCTGGGTGTAATTTTTGCATCAATAATTAGTTGGTCCAAAATTTGTCAGTGTAGGCTTTGTATCTGTGAATGTTATGTTGTGGAGACTACAGATCCTATTGTATTCCTCCAAAGAGGATTGTGTGATTTGTTTTGCTTGTTTAACAGGTAATTAGGGACTTCCCTGGTGGTGCAGTGGTTAAGAATCCGCCTGCCAATGAAGGGGACACAGGTTGAATCCATGGTCCAGAAAGATCCCACATACCGCAGAGCAACTAAGTCCATGAGCCACAACTACTGAGCCTGCGCTCTAGAGCCTGCAACACAAGCCACAACTACGGAGCCCACGTGCCACAACTGCTGAAGCCTGTGTGCCCTAGAGCCCGTGCTCCGCCACAAGAGAAGTCACTGCAATGAGAAGCCCACGCACCTCAATAAGAAGCCCATGCACCGCAACAAAGAGTAGCCCCCACTCGCCACAACTAGAGAACGCCTGTGTGCAGCAACAAAGACCCAACTCAGCCATAAATAAATAAATTTTATTTAAAAAAAAGAAAGGTAATTAATTTGGTTATATTAGAACTGCAAACAGTCTTGGGGGTCATTTTAAATATTACGTCACCTCCTTCATCTTTAGCTGTTCTGCTTGGCATCTACCTCTCATATGCAGGCTTCCAAGATCAGCCAGATATTTGATTGGAGTAGACACAAAATTTGTTCCCCCACCTGTAACTTGCTCCTTTCATGGATTCCCTTCCTCCAATTTCAGCTGTTATGGTTACTCAGGACTCTGTTCTCTAGGTTTTCAGGCCAAAAAAACAGGTGGTTTTCTCTTTCAGCCTCTCCATGCAGGACTTAAGTTCAGTCTTTCCCCAGGCTAAATCTCACTGAAAAACGAAACTCTCTCAATTACTTGCTATCCTAAGTGTCGAGTGCCCTCTGAAATGTGCCTATATGGTATTTGCTCCCAAGTACTGTCATTTGTTTTGGTATTTTTGTTCAGTTTATAGTTATTAACTGCAGAGTGTTGGTTTAGTAGGAGCTTCCTTGGCCATATCAAGGGCAGAATTTTCAAACACAAAGTTCAGTTCTTAATGAAGTTGGTTATTTTTAAACTCCTCAAACCAGTTCTGCCTTTTCTTGTTGGGTTTTATGGGCCTTAAATCTCTCTAGTCTTCAGTCTTGAGTTCAGTTTGTATTTAGGCTTATTTAAATTTCTCTAAAACATGTTCTTATATAAGCTTTCCTCCAAGTGATCCATCCATTGACACATTCATACTTTCATTAAAGAAGTTTATATTAAAGATAATATCTTCTTTCAGAATACACCTTTTGAGTCTTATTTAATGCAACTCAAAAGTATAGCTGTGGCTTTCTTCCTGACTTCAAATTTCTGAGAACCAAATTCTCTCTGCCACAATAGTAAATTAAAAGTAAAAGAGAATAAGACAATAATTTCTGTAATAAGAATTATTATTATTTGAGAGAGAGAGAGAAGTTTCTTTGTATTTCAAACGTTGATCTATCTTTGCTGTCCGAATTATTGTAACTTTTATTTTGCATCACATTTATATTTTGTTTTAAGTACCTAAAGGATTTATATTTCATTTTATGTGGCTTTCGCATCGACAACCCTGCCTCTCCACATACCACCAATTTAGAAACCATTCAAATATAGTGTCCAAATTTGATGATTGTCTAACTTAATTGCAGGTATTTAATTTAATGAGTCAACACAGGAATAGCTGTATATTCTTTAAGAAATGCCTGAATTAGCTGGAAGGAGACACTGCATAATGATATGCAGTCCATAACTGTGCAATGAAAGAACTTCTATCAGATTGCACTCTTGCTAGGAAACTGATCTTATCCCTTGACAAAACAGAGAAGAGAATTCCATTCTTTCAAATGGCCAGACTTAGAGAAAAACTGTTTCCTACGGCACTGAAATGAGAGCAGCAGCCTACATTTTGCAGAACAGAAGAAGGGTAGGTGTTCCTAGATAAAAAAAGTAGAAGAAAGGCTTTCCTTTTCACTGGGTGTGACACCATTGCAAAGATCTTTGTAAATTCAAACAAAAACAAACAAAGCTAAAGAAATAGTAGATGAAGCCTCTGCTTTTAAAGTCTGAAATTTAGAAATGAGAGGAAGACTGAGAGTCTTCTATACTTAGAAATAACAGATTCAGGGGGAAAAGGAAGGAAAACATGCTTGTAAAGTTCATTGCCTCTAGAGATTGGCTTTGGAACACATAAGGAATCTGTGCATACTACTGACTTCAGTGACTGAAGAAAGTGATCCAGACCATGAGAGAACAATTCAGTGAGCCATGCTTGCTATGAATTTCACAAACTTCTTTAATCAATTGTTGAAAGCTGGTATCAGAACCTTATATGATACATTATTTGCAATCGTTCTTCTGTGTATGTGCATGCACGGACATATAAGCTTTTCAAGTTTACTAATTAGTTAACCAAATATAGTTTGTATTTGAGATGTGAATTTGGTCTTTCTCAAAAAAAAAAAAAAGTGCTTGCTGATTTAGGACATCCTGAGGTTAAACACTAGTAAAGCTCAGTATCCCAAGTATGTTTCACATAATGCTATTTCCATGTGTGATACTTCATACACAGAAACGCACACACACCTTGCTGTGATAATTGATAATTATCTTTGATATGTGTTGTGTATTTTATTTTCATCTTAGAGTTTTGAAATGTTGAAGAACATAGGGAAAGCTCTGAGAACTCTGGCATCAAAGAAAGTTGTTAAAGTTTTCCTTTCTTTCCCTCCCTTCCTCCCTCCCTCCCTTTTTTCCTTCCTTCCTACCTTCCTTCTTCCCTCCCTCTCATTGTTTCTTTTATACCCCCTCTTCCTGCCCATATAACATTTATTAACACAGAAACAAACTCTGAGACACTTTTTAGGAGCATAGATACAAAAATACTGAAATAGACATAAGTCTAGCTGACTAATGCATCCATGACTCTACTGCCCAAAGATGATATAAGCCAAGTAAAGATCCAGTAATGATTGGCTTATTATTCCACAGACTCAAAGTCTGTATCTAAATAAACATATTTCTTGACAATTCCGGAGAAGCTAAAAAAGAATTTGAATATTCAATGTTCCCCTCAGATAATACAAATGGGGAAACTCCTTTATAAGGCAAAATAAATGTCCTCAAAAATCCTCTCCATTCATCTAGCTCTGCAAGTCCAATTCATGAACCAAGACAGTTGTCCTTAATCTTTTTAGCAGCACCCAGTCACACCCCATCTCTACCTGCTTCTGTAAACTTCCTGTACATCCTCCTAAAAACCTAATGCATTCTGAAAGTGTGTTCATTCCACTACTCTTTTTCACCTTTCCTAGATATACTTCTTTCTATACTCTTCCTGTAAATACATATCAAATTGCTTTTGGAAGTCTGTTACTGGATGTTGTACCCATTTCCATTTTTGATCCCTTCCACAGATATAAATAAGAATTCTTAGAGCCACTTGGCTGGGAGAGGAAAGGCAGTGAAGTGAGGTAAGTGTAGGCAGAAGCTTTGATAATTCGGATATTTTCTCCCAATTCAAACAAGCTTTAAACTTCTTTCTTTTAACACTTGCTGAATTATGACTTAGGATGTTGTTTCAGTTAGTGTTAGATTACATAAAGCATGTAAGTTCTTTTTAAAAGAAAAATAGCTGTAAGAGAGAAATTAAAAGAATCCAAATAAATAGTGTTATAGATCTAATTGTGAAAGGTAAACTCCTCTCCAAAGTAAGGAAACATGCATATCAGCCATATGAAACAAACATTAGCTAAGCATCACCTTCAGAGAGAACAGATTGCATTGAATATCTTAGACCCAATAAACCCTTATGGATTTGGTACTGAGTACACATTTCTTCAACAAGTGATTTCATGCTGGTGGTCACAAGTTCCAAACCACAGGCCACTCTGATTTTCAATTGATTTGATTCTCAAACAATGGTTGAAAGTCAAGAACTAATGAGGTTAAGGTTGCCTTTATTGGAAACTGTGAATTTCCTCTGAACTCTTTTATAATAAATCCTTATTGTTCCAGGATGAAAATATCTTTTGATTACATCTGATTGTGATGTATTTTAGGTTTCAGAAGTCAAACAATATTGCTTCCAAAGTTTTTGAGAGCATGTGAATCTTTTCTATCTGATCATGAATTCATGCAATGATATCTTTTACTACTTTATTAAAAAAGCTCACTGAGGGTGTGTGTGCATGTATGTAAACAAACCCATGTCCTTCCTTGTCTGTCTACTTTAAAATATAGTTAGTTTCATTGCCTTGTGCCACTTGATTTCACAGGAGTTCCCATTGGTGTAGGTCTTTGTATTAGGCAGTGTCACAGGGCTACATGTAATCTATATTATCAAAACTTGGCCCATCCTTACATATCTTCTTCCTCCCTTGCTAAGTCTCAGTGCAATTCCAAATTAAGAATTAAAAAGCTCTTGAGAGTGATGGTACTTCAAGAAAGTTACATTTATAGTGATGCTATAAAAAATAACTCTATTCATTTTTGGAGACACGTTTAAAAATTGTTTCTTTATTGTGGAAACATAAAAATTGAAATCACAAATTACTAGTACCATGTGAAATTATCTGCCAGAAATATCTCACATTGTGTCCACTCATCTCTAATATTCACTCTGCTTCTCATGATCCTTATGGGCCTCTAGTGACTATCAAGATTGTATAAGAGAAGAAAGGTCATAAAAGAATGAGGTTGCTATGTTGTTTTGGGGGGGCAGGGGACCATAAACTAGTAAGGTATCCTAAACTGAAGATCATTCTTTGTGAGAAATAAAATGTATGCAAATAAAATACGTAAATCCATATTTTAAGCGGCAGTATATCACATTTTTTATTACACCAGGTATTTTTTCCTATTTGCCATATATATATATATATATATATATATATATATAAAACATATTTATTAGAGTATAACTGCTTTACAATGTTGTATTAGTTTCTGCTCTATAACAAAGTGAACCAGCTATATGCTTACGAATATCCCCATATCCCCTCCCTCTTGCGTCTCCCTCCCACCCTCCCTATCCCACCCCTCTAGGTGTTCGCAAAGCACCAAGCTGATCTCCCTGTGCTAGCAGCTGCTTCCCACTAGCTATCTATTTTACATTTGGTAGTATATGTATGTCAGTGTTACTCTCTCACTTCATCCCACCTTATCCTTACCCCTCCCTATGTCCTCAAGTCCATTCTCTACGTCTGTGTCTTTATTTCTGCCCTGCCCCTAGGTTCATCAGAACCATTATTTTTTTTTTTTAGATTCCATATATATCTCTTAGCATACGGTATTAGTTTTTCTCTTTCTGACTTACTTCAGTCTGTAGGACAGACTCTAGGTCCATCCACCTCACTACAAATAACTCAATTTCATTTCTTTTTATGGCCGAGTAATATTCCATTGTATATATGTGCCACATCTTCTTTATCCATTCATCTGTTGATGGACACTTAGGTTGCTTCCATGTCCTGGCTATTGTAAATAGAGCTGCAATGAACATTGTGGTACATGACTCTTTTTGAATTATGGTTTTCTCAGGGTATATGCCCAGTAGTGGGATTGCTGGGTCATATCATAGTTCTATTTTTAGTTTTTTAAGGAGCCTCCATACTGTTCTCCACAGTGGCTGTATCAATTTACATTCCCACCAACAGTGCAAGAGGGGTTCCCTTTTCTCCACACCTTCTCCAGCATTTATCATTTGTAGATTTTTTGATGGTGTGAGGTGATACCTCATTGTAGTTTTGATTTGCATTTCTCTAATGATTAGTGATGTTGAGCATCTTTTCATGTGTTTGTTGTATGCCAGGTTTGAAGCCAATGTGTCTGGCTTAAAAAACCTACAATGCCTCTTACTAGGCATGTGACCTTAGGCAATTTATGGATCCTGTCTGCACCTGAGATTCTTTGTTGGTGACATGAAGATAAAATGAAGGTCAGTTTTGTTTTGGGGGGTTTTTTGTGAGGATGAAAGGAATACAAATATGTTAACAACACTATAAATACTGCCCGAACCATAAGAGGCACAAAGTGTTAGCTATTGTTGTCATTGTTATTATTACTAATGTAAGATTTTTTTGTATTCTATATTCTATTATGGAGTTTTTATAAGTTAAAAAAATCACCACATACACCAAAAATCCCTCATGAAACACAGGAGTAATCTTTGTGTAGATGTGAAAAAATCTACTGTTCATGGACATTGACTGACCTCCAAACTTTTGCTCTTTCCTCTCCCTTATAACCTAGATGATATAAATAATTCAGAATCAATAAAATACATTAAATTTCACATGTTAAAATAGCCCTTAATCCTCTTTAATCTTTAACCATCCTCTGAATCCATTTTTGCCAAATTTTTTCACAATTGTATGTGTTGAATCACATTTTATCATTTAAATTTCCACTAAATCTTGACCTTCAATATGTGCATAACATTTACCTTTGAATAGAAAATTACAGAGACATCTGGAAGGATAAAACAGTAATATTCACTCAAAAGTACAAATTATGTACTATATAACATATCTTGGAAGAACTAAAATTGCTAAAAGCTACATATTTAATAATGTATGACCTGAATACTTTTGGAGCAAATTTAATGTGTTCAAATAAGCATTGTTTCAAAGAGTACTTTGGAAAAGAAATGTAAACTGACATCCCCTTTTGTGACTTATTTTCTTACTCAGTAGAACTTTACTTTTAAAAAGGAACATGAAAAAGATCCACTTAGTAGGTCACTATTATTAGAAAAAAATGCAAATGAACAACTAAACTTCATTGCACAAATCAAGCTGCCTACTCTCCTGGGCATTATTCAGTGCTTGGTTTAATATTTTCCTAACATTTTAAGAGTTTTTCCAATTAAATATTAATACTCTTCTCAAAGAGAAAGAGATTTATTATCCTAAGGAGATTGTAGAAGGGAGGGATAGTGATTTCTGTCAGCAGTTAGAATGAGGAACTGAAGAGAAAGGTTCATTAAGGAAAACATGCTGAACCTACTTTCTCTAATACACCAAGAAGTCACATGTAGAAGTTCATGTTTACCTATATGGCAGAATTAAATAAAAAGACAATATGGTTTCCAAATGATTGACTATACTGGGCCAGAGAGTCCCACCCATAATACCAAGCCACTCTACAGTCATGGAGGCATTATAACATCTAAATGTTCCATTTATATATATATAAATATATAAAAAATATATATAATATATATAAAAAAATATATAATATATATACATATATGTATACATATATATAATATGTATAAATATATTATATATATATTAAGCAAACATACAAACACACAAAAAAATACAGATTTATTGGGCATCTGTGCATCTCAACTTGCCCAAGTATATAGAGTTGTCACATGAGAAGCCTACTAACTTTGCCTTAATGCCTACTGTGTTAGATCCCATCGTCCAGCCCCAGGGGACCAGAAGTGGAAAGATTCTTGAAGCTACAAAAAGAATAGTACTGATGGACTGACAAATCTCAGCTAAATCTTTTTTGTGGATGTGACATCAGTTGAAATGAGCTGCTTTGACCAAGGTCATGCTCCCTTCCTGAGGGCACCCTCCATCAATCTACTGGTCCATTTGGGGTATAAAGTCCTGGCCCCTTTGCCCTGATTTAAGACATCTCTGATAATCTATTGCAGCTCCAGGGTGCCCTGTTAAAAATGGCAGAAAAATGCTGTGACTACATTGCAGTGCAACATCTCCCTCTGTTCAACTCTTCATTATTTATTTCTTCAACAGTGTTAATCCTGAGAACATTCCCCAAGGAATTTATTGCATTACAGTATCCACCTAAGAGTGGGCTTCTTAGAGAACCCAGTGTTTGATATGTACCATTCCTATTGCCTAACTCTGTGACTTTGAACATGAGGCTCTTATTTTAAACAGCTGTAACTTTTCTCTGCCCATCCTGTCTTGCATACCTCTCTGTAACTGGCACTCACTATGGCTTCATCAAGTATCTCAAGTTGAGCTGCTTTGTGGCTTACAGTTTATGGAAAGATAGGATAGGCTACTCTGCATAACAAAGAATCCCCAAATCTCTGTGGATTAAGAGTGTAAAATTTAATTGCACAATTACACATTTTTTTTTCAGAATGTTCTCTTATCACTCTCCTAAAACTGTTCATTCAGGTATCTAGGCTACCTCCATCTTTTAATTATGTAATCTGTACTGCAGAGCTTCCAAAGTTGCTGAGACAGAGGAAGCAAAGAGATGCAGAGGCAAGATTCCTCCAAAGCATCTGTGTTCCAAACTGACTTGCACTATTTCTGCTTACAGTGCGTAAACAAGAACTGGTTACACAGCCCCAACTCAACTGCATGGGAAGTTAGAAAATGCACATGGATAACAGGTGAGCTATAAGCAAGTATAAAAATCTCTATCCAGCAGCTACACAATTTCCTCCAGCCCCACTGCCCAGGTAAAGTTAGGATCTGCCACTCAGTCACATACTTATGAGGCACCCCCAGTACCACCTCCAAATAGGTAGATTTTTCTTATTTTTTTCTTTCTATGATAAACACTTCATATTTTAAACAAATAAAAAATAAACACTTCATATTTTTAAATAAATATAATCAATTATATCTCTGAACTTCAACATCCTCATCTGTCAAATAGTAAAATATAAGCCTGGTCAATCAGCCAGTACTTTGACTGACAGATAAAAAACTTTCCATAAAAATTAGTCTTCATTATTTTAGTTAGAATTCCTACCCTTTTTATATAGGGACATGTTTATTTTTCTCTTATTTATTATTGTTAATACTCCAACCTGGATAAAGATGTCAGAGGGCAACCATTGACAAAATACACAGAATGAAACTCAAAACATGATTTGGAAAGAAATAACTTATAAACATATGCATCAGGTTTTTGGCAATCTTTCTTTCATATGAAAGGCTATTTGTAAGGAATATAGCCTAAGTTTTCCAAGGAGCCTACCTAGTTGGGTGGGGCGGGGGGGTGGGGTGGTGACTTTCCAAGTAAATCTGTCCTGAAGGTTAGTCTATAACTTTTGCCAGTCTTGATTCTCCACCTAAGTCCACTACTGGTTCTGTCACTCATGAGCAGTATAATTTAGGCCAAGTTTCTTGACATCTTAGGGCATCTGTTTTCTCATTTGTTAATATTCCACAAAACAACCAAAGTTACTAACACATAATAACCACACAAAGGCAAGTTCCTGGATAAAGACCTGCCCTCTGCCATAATCAGCCTTCTCCAATCTAAATTCACTAAACTCTCAATCTGATAGCTGAGTCATTTAGTAATTTTTAGAATTGTAAATCATACTGATAGGATTATTATATCTACTAATACTCATATTCAAAGGATTAATATACTCCACACACAAAGATTAGTATATTTCTTCCTCAAATTTGAAATGTAGTGAACAAATAAGCAATTGTTCAGATCGCTACTAAACTGTTTGTCAAGCATCCTTCTTGGTCAAACCATCTTGGGTTGCACAAAGTTAACCCTGTAATCCCCATAGTATGTTTCTTCTTTTTCTCTCCATATGCTGGATCAACCCATAGGATTAGATTTCTGCCAGATTTGCTATTATTTCCCTTCCTATTTTGTAACATTCCTCTTTGTAACTAAAGCCAGCCCTATACTTTCTCCAAAAGGCTAACATCCTTGTCATCAATTTTCTCTACAGGAAACCAGAACCATAATCCTGCCTGGTTCTAAGATATCTGGTTAAACTCCCACAGTGCTGGTCTTAATCTTAACTTATGACCTGTTTTATTAGTGTCTCCCATTTCTGGTAGAAAACAGGCACATTGTTCCCCTCCAGATTGTCCAATGCTCATCAGAGATACATGCCCATTGGGCATACCATTATTACTTTAAATTTAACTCATCCGAAAATAAATTAGTAATTATTTCCTCCATACTTGTCATTTTTTTGTCCCAGGGCACAGTTCCACCATGCAATGATCTATCCAATGCAGAGATCTGGGGTATTTTCCCTCAGCCCATATATACTCCACCATAAAACTACTAATCTCTCAAGTTAAATATCTTTCAAATGCTCTTTCTTTCTAGCTGAATTTAGTCTCTTGGCCCAGATCACTGTACTCTGTCAACTACATCCTTTTACAATCATGTATCTGATTACCTGGCTCCAGTCTCTATGTAGCCCTAACCTCATCCACTGGGCATAGTATACCCAATCTGAGCCTTAAATTTCTGATCATATGATTCCCTTTTCAATAGCTTCCTATGATGCAGAGGATAAAGTCTACTCTTCTTAACACAGCTTACATTGTCTTCCATGGTACTGAATTAGTTTACAAATCAAGTAACCTTATGGTTTTCTCTCCCACTGATTTTCTAGCCACACTGTACTAATTTGTTTTCTAAAACATGACCTGTTCTCTCTCAACTGAAAGCCTTTGCAAACTTTCTCCTTTTCTCCTCCCTCATCTTTGGTTGACTCTTGGCTGTCCTTCTAGTGTCTAAAAATTTTACTTTTTTATTTCTCCCCTAAGGACTAGGATATTTGGTCCTGCTATAAATTTCTAGGGCACTCTGTCCTTTCATTTTGATAAGCTTTATTATATTTTATTATTAATCCTCGTTCAATTTTCTATCTTTCCTTCTTGTCTGAAAGTTGTAGGATGGCAGACGTTACGCTTGTCACACTTGCTACTAAATTCCCAGAAAATAACATGGTAACAGTATTTCCTATTGAATGAATGAATGCCACAAATACATAGTTCATGCCCCCTCATGGAAACAGCTCACTTCCACATGGACAGTTACCAAAAACTCTTGAACCACACAGTAGAAAACAGTATTGCATAAATGTGAAAATATGGACCTTAGGGTTAGCACTTATTTAAATACTGGCTTTATCACTTACAAACTTTTTGACCATAGGCAAATCATTTAAGTTCTTTCTTCTCCATCTGAAAAAAGCAGGTTTGAAAAATTACCTCACTGAATTGTTGTGAGCATTAAATTAAGATAATGTATGTAAAGACATTACTCCAGTGCCTGGCATAGAGCAAACGATTGTTATATGTCAGCAATTATTATTATTTTGGGAAGAGGTTGTAATATGTTATCAATTGAGAAGGGGGTGAAAAATAAACTTCCTCCATTTCATCCAAAAATGCTTATAAAATTCTGTAGTCATTTCTTTTTTGTTTTCCATTGTCTTAATCAATTATAGGAACGATTAAATTATAGTTTCCAGTCAAGGTAACTTATCTTTGTGCATTTAAAATTCCATTTAAATTAAGTTTGTTTGAGCAGTGAGGAAGGAAGTGACAGTCTTTCTTGCTGTTGACAGAACCTGACGTGTGGCATGCCTGATTCATCAACTACAAACAGCACTAACTTATTTGTATGGTTCACACTGAAAAAATTTTATGTTTAAGGTCCTGCAGACTCTGAATGACTTTCAAGGTTTCCAGGGACTTTCAAGGGCTCCAGGGATTTTCAAGGTCTAGGATCAATTCAGAAACAAACAAATAAACATATATATATGATTTGTAGTAATATATATGTGTGGTTTGTAGTAACCACCAGATTGGTAAATTTGTGCATGGTATCAGCTATTCTGGATTCACAGGTATAATTATTACCCCAAAGGGGTCTTTCCCAGTTTGCTAAAATACACTTAATGATCTAAATTTGTATTTACTTTTTGCCATTTTTCCTATTTCTCTTGTCACCATCTTAGTCCAATATAAGAATAATTCTTTCCTGGATATCTGCATTATCCATCTCCCTTACCTCCCTGCACTTCTACTCCCCCACCACACTCCACCTGCCCTATCAATTACTTTTTTTTTTTTTTTTTTTTTTTTTGTGGTACGCGGGCCTCTCACTGCCCTGGCCTCTCCCGCTGCGGAGCACAGGCTCCGGACGCACAGGCTCAGCAGCCATGGCTCATGGGCCCAGCCGCTCCACGGCATGTGGGATCCTCCCGGACCGGGGCACGAACCCGCATCCCCTGCATCGGCAGGCGGACTCTCAACCACTGCGCCACCAGGGAAGCCCTCAATTACCTATTTAAAATTCAAATCCCAGTATTCCAGTCCCATGCACAAAACCATTCACTGACTTTCCACTGCTCTTTAGATAAAGCTTCAACTTCTTAACATGGTCTATTAATCCTTTCATTATCCCTCAGTACTCCTCGTACTTCAGTTTTGTCAACCCACTTGATAGGGATAATTCTACTAGG
Source organism: Hyperoodon ampullatus (assembly GCF_949752795.1). Lineage (NCBI taxonomy): Eukaryota > Metazoa > Chordata > Mammalia > Artiodactyla > Ziphiidae > Hyperoodon > Hyperoodon ampullatus. The sequence goes on along the minus strand of NC_136931.1, from coordinate 22,607,456 downwards.
GGATTGTAAGTAAAGAAAAAGTATGGGAGACCCCTGTAAGTTAATGATCACTCTAGAAAGCAGGTTTGCTTAACCAAAAAACCAAGCAGGCTTGCTTAGCAAGAAAACCATGTAACAGAAGCATGAGACATGCCCCAAAACAATAGAACAATGGTGGCATGAGACCCACATCCTGCTCAGTGAGCTCAGCAAGTTTATGACCCCTAAGACACGCTCTTTGCACACATAAAAAACAATAATTTCCACAGTGTCATGATAGTCCTGGCCTGACCATGTGGGGACAAGAAACCCAACCTGGAGAAGGAGCTCATGGAATCTTGACGTCTACTCAAGAATGAGGAAGACGGTGGTCTCTTCCTCCTCCCCACTTTTCCTTTGATTATAAAACTGTAGCCCACTAAGTTCTCAGGGCACAGCAAGCACCCTCTCACCCACTGGCTTGTAAGTCTCACAAGCGTCCTATTCTAATCACTTCTTATCTATCGCTTTGCCTCTGGCTGAATTCTTTCTGTGCTGAGACATAAAGGACCAGACTGAAGCTCCTTGGAACCCCGCCCCCCCCCCAAACGACACCTAGCATTTTCACACTCATCCATGTCTTTTAGTTCTGATAACATGCATAAGATCTCTTAGCTGCCTCACAAGCTTTATCCAACACCTTTCTCCAATACACTTCTTTGTACTTTACAATCCACCTTTGCCTATTTAACTTCTCCCCATCTTTCGGACTCCAGATAAAATATTGCTTTCTTAAGGGAGCCTTCTCCAAATCCTCATTTTATGTCCAATTCTTTTATATATTCTCATAGAACAACATACTTTTACTTCACCATACTTATCTTAGTGATTATACACTGACTTATATACTTATCACTTAGAATGTAAACTGCCAAGAATGCAGGGATGTGTTTTTCATTATGTTCTCACCTTCTACCCAGCACCTGTAATATAGACTAAAATAATTTTGAAAAGGATATAAATGTAAGCATTAAAGGGAAGTATAATTTGTCACCCCCAATATGCCTCTTTGGCATAAAGATTATTTTAGGTTGATTATTTTTAAGGAAGAGAAGACACTGGATAAGCAAACTCTGAAAACCAAGTAGAAGTTACCCTTTTGTAAGAGACATTTACATTATTAGGGAAACCTCCATTTGTAGGTGTCTCCCTCTCTGTACCAGGAAGAGAAGGATGACTAAATCTCAAAAAACTCTTATGAATGGAAAAAGCAGAGACTTAAATCTGCATACCAGCCATACCCTCCTTTACTGTATTTTGCTTGAAAATCTCCCATAAGTGGTTTCCCACGCCCAACCTCTTTTATCTTTAACTGGAGATGGTATTTAAGGTGATGGCTTGGGCCATTTCAGAAAGCTACTGAGTTTTCCTGGGTATCTCCCATGCATCCAGGAGGTTTATGTGTTATTATGATTCTGTTTCTTTTTCTTTTTTTATTTTTATTTTTATTTTTTTTATTAGTTTCTGCTTTATAACAAAGTGAATCAGTCATACATATACATCTGTTCCCACATCCCTTCCCTCATGCATCTCCCTCCCTCCCACCCTCCCCATCCCACCCCTCCAGGCGGTCACAAAGCACCGAGCTGATCTCCCTGTGCTCTGCGGCTGCTTCCCACTATCTATCTACCTTACGTTTGGTAGTGTATATATGTCCATGCCTCTCTTTCCCTTTGTCACAGCTTACCCTTCCCCCTCCCCATATCCTCAAGTCCATTCTCAAGTAGGTCTGTGTCTTTATTCCCGTTTTACCCCTAGGTTCTTCATGGCATTTTTTTTTTTTTAATTCCATATATATGTGTTAGCATACGGTATTTGTCTTTCTCTTTCTGACTTACTTCACTCTGTATGACAGACTCTAGGTCTATCCACCTCATTACAAATAGCTCAGTTTCGTTTCTTTTTATGGCTGAGTAATATTCCATTGTATATATGTGCCACATCTTCTTTATCCATTCATCCGATGATGGACACTTAGGTTGTTTCCAGCTCCGGGCTATTGTGAATAGAGCTGCAATGAACATTTTGGTACATGTCTCTTTTTGAATTATGGTTTTCTCAGGGTATATGCCTAGTAGTGGGATTGCTGGGTCATATGGTAGTTCTATTTTTAGTTTTTTAAGGAACCTCCATACTGTTCTCCATAGTGGCTGTACCAATTCACATTCCCACCAGCAGTGCAAGAGTGTTCCCTTTTCTCCACACCCTCTCCAGCATTTATTGTTTCTAGATTTCTTGATGATGGCCATTCTGACTGGTGTGAGATGATATCTCATTGTAGTTTTGATTTGCATTTCTCTAATGATTAATGATGTTGAGCATTCTTTCATGTGTTTGTTGGCAGTCTGTATATCTTCTTTGGAGAAATGCCTATTTAAGTCTTCTGCCCATTTTTGGATTGGGTTGTTTGTTTTTTTGCTATTGAGCTGCATGAGCTGTTTATAAATTTTGGAGATTGATCCTTTGTCAGTTGCTTCATTTGCAAATATTTTCTCCCATTCTGAGGGTTGTCTTTTGGTCTTGTTTATGGTTTCCTTTGCTGTGCAAAAGCTTTGAAGTTTCATTAGGTCCCATTTGTTTATCTTTGTTTTTATTTCCATTTCTCTAGGAGGTGGGTCCAAAAGGATCTTGCTGTGATTTATGTCATAGACTGTTCTACCTATGTTTTCCTCTAAGAGTTTGATAGTTTCTGGCCTTACATTTAGGTCTTTAATCCATTTTGAGCTTATTTTTGTGTATGGTGTTAGGGAATGATCTAATCTCATACTTTTACATGTCCCTGTCCAGTTTTCCCAGCACCACTTATTGAAGAGGCTGTCCTTTCTCCACTGTACATTCCTGCCTCCTTTATCAAAGATAAGTTGGCCATATGTGCGTGGGTTTATCTCTGGGCTTTCTATCCTGATCCACTGATCTATCTTTCTGTTTTTATGCCAGTACCACACTGTCTTAATTACTGTAGCTTTGTAGTATAGTCTGAAGCCAGGGAGCCTGATTCCTCCAGCTCCGTTTTTCGTTCTCAAGATTGCTTTGGCTATTCGGGGTCTTTTGTTTTTCCAAACAAATTTTGAAATTTTTTGTTCTAGTTCTGTGAAAAATGCCAGTGGTAGTTTGATAGGGATTGCATTGAATCTGTAGATTGCTTTGGGTAGTAGAGTCATTTTCACAATATTGATTCTTCCAATCCAGGAGCATGGTATATCTCTCCATCTATTTGTATCATCTTTAATTTCTTTCATCAGTGTCTTATAATTTTCTGCATACAGGTCTTTTGTCTCCTTAGGTAGGTTTATTCCTAGATATTTTATTCTTTTTGTTGCAATGGTAAATGGGAGTGTTTTCTTGATTTCATTTTCAGATTTTTCATCATTAGTGTACAGGAATGCCAGAGATTTCTGTGCATTAATTTTGTATCCTGCTACTTTACCAAATTCATTGATTAGCTCTAGTAGTTTTTCGGTAGCATCTTTAGGATTCTCTATGTATAGTATCATGTCATCTGCAAACAGTGACAGCTTTACTTCTTCTTTTCCGATTTGGATTCCTTTTATTTCCTTTTCTTCTCTGATTGCTGTGGCTAAAACTTCCAAAACTATGTTGAATAAGAGTGGTGAGAGTGGGCAGCCTTGTCTTGTTCCTGATCTTAGTGGAAATGGTTTCAGTTTTTCACCATTGAGGACAATGGTGGCTGTGGGTTTGTCATATATGGCCTTTATTATGTTGAGGAAAGTTCCCTCTATGCCTACTTTCTGCAGGGTTTTTATCATAAATGGGTGTTGAATTTTGTCGAAAGCTTTCTCTGCATCTATTGAGATGATCATATGGTTTTTCTCCTTCAACTTGTTAATATGGTGTATCACATTGATTGATTTGCGTATATTGAAGAATCCTTGCATTCCTGGAATAAACCCCACTTGATCATGGTGTATGATCCTTTTAATGTGCTGTTGCATTCTGTTTGCTAGTATTTTGTTGAGGATTTTTGCATCTATGTTCATCAGTGATATTGGCCTGTAGTTTTCTTTCTTTGTGACATCCTTGCCTGGTTTTGGTATCAAGGTGATGGTGGCCTCGTAGAATGAGTTTGGGAGTGTTCCTTCCTCTGATATTGTTTGGAAGAGTTTGAGAAGGATGGGTGTTAGCTCTTCTCTAAGTGTTTGATAGAATTCGCCTGTGAAGCCATCTGGTCCTGGGCTTTTGTTTGATGGAAGATTTTTAATCACAGTTTCAATTTCAGTGCTTGTGATTGGTCTATTCATATTTTCTATTTCTTCCTGAGTCAGTCTTGGTAGGTTGTGCATTTCTAAGAATTTGTCCATTTCTTCCAGGTTGTCCATTTTATTGGCATAGAGTTGCTTATAGTAATCTCTCATGATCTTTTGTATTTCTGCAGTGTCAGTTGTTACTTCTCCTTTTTCATTTCTAATTCTACTGATTTGAGTCTTCTCCCTTCTTTTCTTGATGAGTCTGGCTAATGGTTTGTCAATTTTGTTTATCTTCTCAAAGAACCAGCTTTTAGTTTCGTTGATCTTTGCTATCGTTTCCTTCATTTCTTTTTCATTTATTTCTGATCTGATTTTTATGATTTCTTTCCTTCTGCTAACTTTGGGATGTTTTTGTTCTTCTTTCTCTAATTGCTTTAGGTGCAGGGTTAGGTTGTTTATTCGAGATGTTTCCTGTTTCTTAAGGTGGGATTGTATTGCTATAAACTTCCCTCTTAGAACTGCTTTTGCTGCGTCCCATAGGTTTTGGGTCGTCGTGTCTCCATTGTCATTTGTTTCTAGGTATTTTTTAATTTCCTCTTTGATTTCTTCAGTGATCACTTCGTTATTGAGTAGTGTATCGTTTAGCCTCCATGTGTTTGTATTTTTTACAGCTCTTTTCCTGTAATTGATGTCTAGTCTCATAGCATTGTGGTCGGAAAAGATACTTGATACAATTTCAATTTTCTTAAATTTACCAAGGCTTGATTTGTGACCCAAGATATGATCTATCCTGGAGAATGTTCCATGAGCACTTGAGAAAAATGTGTATTCTGTTGTTTTTGGATGGAATGTCCTATAAATATCAACTAAGTCCATCTTGTTTAATGTATCATTTAAAGCTTGTGTTTCCTTATTTATTTTCATTTTGGATGATCTGTCCATTGGTGAAAGTGGGGTGTTAAAGTCCCCTACTATGATTGTGTTACTGTCGATTTCCCCTTTTATGGCTGTTAGTATTTGCCTTATGTATTGAGGTGCTCCTATGTTGGGTGCATAAATATTTACAATTGTTATATCTTCTTCTTGGATCGATCCCTTTATCGTTATGTAGTGTCCTTCTTTGTCTCTTCTAATAGTCTTTATTTTAAAGTCTATTTTGTCTGATATAAGAATTGCTACTCCAGCTTTCTTTTGATTTCCATTTGCATGGAATATCTTTTTCCATCCCCTTACTTTCAATCTGTATGTGTCTCTAGGTCTGAAGTGGGTCTCTTGTAGACAGCATATATATGGGTCTTGTTTTTGTATCCATTCAGCCACTCTGTGTCTTTTGGTGGGAGCATTTAGTCCATTTACATTTAAGGTAATTATTGATATGTATGTTCCTATTCCCATTTCCTTAATTGCTTTGGGTTCGTTATTGTAGGTATAGTCCTTCTGTTGTGTTTCTTGCCTAGAGAAGTTCCTTTAGCATTTGTTGTAAAGCTGGTTTGGTGGTGCTAAACTCTCTCAGCTTTTGCTTGTCTGTAAAGGTTTTAATTTCTCCATCAAATCTGAATGAGATCCTTGCTGGGTAGAGTAATCTTGGTTGCAGGTTTCTCTCCTTCATCACTTTAATTATGTCCTGCCACTCCCTTCTGGCTTGTAGAGTTTCTGCTGAGAGATCAGCTGTTAACCTGATGGGGATTCCCTTGTGTGTTATTTGTTGTTTTTCCCTTGCTGCTTTTAATATGATTTCTTTGTGTTTAATTTTTGACAGTTTGATTAATATGTGTCTTGGCGTATTTCTTCTTGGATTTATTCTGTATGGGACTCTCTGTGCCTCCTGGACTTGATTAACTATTTCCTTTCCCATATTAGGGAAGTTTTCAACTAGAATCTCTTCAAATATTTTCTCAGTCCCTTTCTTTTTCTCTTCTTCTTCTGGAACCCCTATAATTCGAATGTTGGTGCGTTTAATGTTGTCCCAGAGGTCTCTGAGACTGTCCTCTGTTCTTTTCATTCTTTTTTCTTCATTTTGCTCTGCAGAAGTTATTTCCACTATTTTATCTTCCACCTCACTTATCCGTTCTTCTGCCTCAGTTATTCTGCTATTGATCCCATCTAGAGTATTTTTCATTTCATTTATTGTGTTTTTAATTGATGCTTGATTCATCTTTAGTTCTTCTAGGTCCTTGTTAACTGTTTCTTGCATATTGTCTATTCTGTTTCCAAGATTTTGGATCTGGGAAATAGAATCTTGGATCAGCTTTACTATCATTATTCTGAATTCTTTTTCAGGTAGACTGCCTATTACCTCTTCATTTGTTAGGTCTGGTAGGTTTTTATCTTGCTCCTTCACCTGCTGTGTGTTTTTCTGCTTTCTCATTTTGCTTATGTTACTGTGTTTGGGGTCTCCTTTTTGCAGGCTGCAGATTCGTAGTTCCCGTTGTTTTTGGTGTCTGTCCCCCGTGGCTAAGGTTGTTTCAGTAGGTTGTGTAGGCTTCCTGGTGGGGGGGACTAATGCCTGTGTTCTGGTGGTTGAGGCTCGATCTTGTCTTTCTGGTGGACAGGTCCACGTCTGGTGGTGTGTTTTGGGGTGCCTGTGGCCTTATTATGTTTTTAGGTAGCCTCTCTGCTAATGGGTGGGGTTGTGTTCCTGCCTTGCTAGTTGCTTGGCATAGGGTGACCAGCACTGTAGCTTGCTGGTCGTTGACTGAAGCTGGGTGCTGGTGTTGAGATGGAGATCCCTGGGAGATTTTCGCTGCTTGATATTATGTGGAGCTGGGAGGTCTCTTGTGGACCCGTGTCCTGAAGTTGGCTCTCCCACTTCAGAGGCACAGCACTGACTCCTGGCTGCAGCACCAAGAGCCTTTCATCCACCCGGCTCAGAATAACAGTGAGAAAAAGTAGAAAGAAATAATTAGTAGAAGAAAGAAAGAGAGATTGAAAGAAAGGAAGAAGGGAAGAAAGGAAGGAAGGAAGGAAGGAAGAAAGGAGGGAGGGAGGGAGGAAGGATGGAAAGAAAGAAGGAAAGAAAGGAGGGAGGGAGGGAGGAATGAAAGCAAAAGGAAGAGTGAATGGAAGAAGGGAGGGAGGGAGGGAGGAAGGAAAGAAAGAAAGAAAGACAGGAGGGAGGGAGGAAGGAAAGAAAAAGAAAGTGGAAAGAAGAAGGGTGGGAGGGAGGGAGGGATGGAGGAAAGAAAAAGAAAGAAGGAAAGGAGGAGCGGAGGGAGGGAGGGAGGAAGGGAAGGGAGGAAAAAAAGAAAGAGCAGGTAAAGTAAAATAGAATAAAGTATGAAATATAGTAGCGTTATTAAAATTAAAAAGTAATTATTGAAAAAAAACACGGACCGATAGAACCCTGGGACATATGGTGGAAGCAAAGCTATACAGAGAGAATCTTACACAGAAGATTACACATACACATTCACAAAAAGAGAGCAGGGGGAAAAATCAAAAATCTTGCTCTCCAAGTCCACCTCCTCGATTTGGGATAATTCGTTGTAAAAAGAGGAAAAGGGCGAAAAGTCTGAAATCTTGCTAAGTCCACCTCCTTAATTTGAGATAATTCGTTGTAAAAAGAGGAAAAAAAGGGGGGAAAGTCTTAAATCTTGTCCTCAAAGTCCACTTCCTCAATTTGGGATGATTCGCTGTCCATTCATGCACTCCACAGACGCAGGGCACATCAAATGGACCGTGGAGCTTTAATCCACTGCCTCCGAGGCTGCACAGAGAGATTTCCCTGTCTCTGCTCTCACAACTCCCGGGTCTCAGCCTTGGACCTGGCCCCGCCTCTGCGCGTAGGTCGCCGGAGGGCGTCCGTTCTTCGCTCAGACAGGACGGGTTTAAAGGAGCCGCTGATTCGGGGGCTCTGGCTCACTCAGGCAGAGGGGAGGGAGGGGAATGCCCTCTCCTCGCGCACCAGGCAACAAAAGGGAAAAAAGTCTCTTGCCTCTCCGGTAGCTCCAGACCCTTTCCCCGGACTCCCTCCGGGCTAGCACTAACCCCTTCAGGGTCTCTTCCTGCCGCCAGCCCCAGTCCTCTCCCTGCGCTCCGACTGAAAGCCGATACCCGAGCCTCAGCTCCCAGCCCCGCCCGCCCTGGCGGCCGAGCAGACAAGCCTCTCGGGCTGGTGTGTGCCTGAGGGCACCGATCCTCTGTGCCAAAATCTCTCTGCTTTGCCCTCCACACCCCTGTTGCTGTGCTCTCCTCCGCTACTCCGAAGCTTTCCCCCTCCGCCACCTGCAGTCTCCGCCCTCGAAGGGGCTTGTAGTGTGTAGAAACCTTCCCTCCTTCACGGCTCCCTCCCACTGGTGCAGGTCCCGTCCATATCCTATTGTCTCTGTTTATTCTTTTTTTCTTTTGACCTACCCAGGTATGTGGGGAGTTTCTTGCCTTTTGGGGGGTCTGAGGTCTTCTGTCAGCGTTCAGTAGGTGTTCTGTTGGAGTTGTTCCACGTGTAGATGAATTTCTGATGTATCTGTGGGGAGGAAGGTGATCTCCGCGTCTTACTCTTCCGCCATCTTCCTCCGGCTCCCTGTTTTTCTTCTATTATTATTTCATTATATTTTTATTATAGGGAGGTCTCAGCCAAGAAACTAGAAGGGTAGAGGGAAAACTATTTTTCCTTTCCCACAGCATCATGAAATCTAACTTGTGATGTAATGGGAATTTAGAGAAAATGAATACCAATACTAATCCTAATAGCTATCACTCATTGAAAAGGTTGGGAAGGAAGAAATTGTCGCCTACCCTTCTAGATTCTTTTGCATAGCCTAAGAATTAAATTGACATGAGACAGATTAACAAGAGAAAATCAAATTTTAATAACAGGTACACATGGGAGAGACCCAGAAAAACTGAATAACTCACCAAAAAGGGCCAAAGCCCTCACCTTAAGCACCATCCTCAGCCAAAGACAAAAGAAGATGCTGAGGATGGGAAGAATCAGTTATGGGAGGTTACCAGGAAAATCACAGTAAACAAGTGTGATTGTGATGCAGATTAAAGTCATTGCCCTCTCTACTGATAATGATTTCTAGAGATTTGGTTATCCTCCTCTTCTAGGTACAGATAGGGAGACATCCTTACAAATGGAGATTTCCCTTAAAAATGTAAATGTTTCTTAGAAAAAGGTAATTCCTACCTGTGTTTAGAATTTTTCCCATGGCTGCTGTTTCTTAGAAAATAACCACCTTAAAATAATATTCCAAAGAGACACATTTTAGGGTGGCAAATTTTGCTCCCCTATAAAAGCCTCCAATATCTACATTGAGTACTAAGTGAACCCAGAGATTGAGTCAAGTTTAATAAACCCAGAAGTCTCATTTATGATTATATCTGAGATAGACTATAATATAATCACAATGGATAGTTATGATGAAACAGTAGAAACAATGATAAATGATGACACAGAAGTCTGCCCACGGTGGGCAGGATTTATAGACCTAGATTCGAGATGCATTAGTGGCTCGAATTTTTATACTAATCAGTCTTTGGAGGAATTGACTGCGGTAAAAGCCACATTTATTGAGCCAGTTCTACTGGATGTTGAAGAAAGGAGGGGACAGCTGGAAAGCAGGGATAATTTCAAGAGATCCAAGAAACATCTGAGATCATGGGTGTGACTATCTCCAGTGATTCATAATGGGATGACTGATTCTTGGATTTGGAAGTTAACTTACTTTAAAACTAAATATATTATATGATTTATTTATCACTTGCTTCATTTATATGCAGTTTGGTTCAGGAAAGGACATAGGAGATTAATACTGAGAAAAGACTCACTGTCTGATATGGAAAAGACAGAGTAGCACCAGCTACAATGTTTTAGACACTGTATGGAGGACTATATATATACTTATGTATATAATTACATGTATGTGTACATATATATATATATATATATATATATATATATATATATATATATAAATGCTCCTGACATTATTAGTCTCCAATGCACTCTTTTTCAATTTAATTATGGGCAAATAGAATTTCATAAAAAAATATTTAAGTAAGTCTTTCTCTAACTCCAAGGCTATAGTGTTTCTACTCTACATCAGGCTAAACTGTAAGAGAAAAAAAATTAATAAGACAAAAATTTTAATCTCTCTCTTTCTGTCTCCCTAGCCCTCATTCTAACTCTTACTCGTTCTGACTATAAATGATATTGATAGATATAGATATCAATATAGACATAAATATGTCTATATAATGTTGGCTTATCATTAATTTTCTCTATTGTCTATTTTTCTTCTTTATAACTCAGTGTTACTAGTCAATAATGAAATTAAATCCCTTCTCATTTTACTCTAGGCCCATGATTGGACATTAAATATGAAGATTATCCATTTGGAGTTCAATATGATTCTGATGCTGTCTAATGGTATAATATTTCCTGGTGCCACTTTTACGTTCTGAGACTTGTAGATGTAAAGTATCTGACATCCACATATAACTTAAAGGTACTAAACTGCCATTTAAGTAAAGTACATAAGGTAATGCTATAATTTTGATCCCTTAGAAATAACTTTCATTTTTAGGCACAGTCAGATTTAGACAGTATACAAAATTAACTAATGAAAACAAACATAAGAATTCAAGAACACGTATGTGACGATGAGCTACATACACCAAGAAATAAAGACATAAATATCCACTGTTCATTTGTTGCATGACCAGAGTAATATATAATAAAGGAGATGATGAGATAGAGGGCAAATGGGATAAATGTTAATTCCTGCATTATATTTAAAATTATATATTAAGAATTGTACATTAAAAAATTGGTATGTGCATCTGGTTGAGGGAGATTATTGTGGAACTCTTGGAGAGAGAGATCTTACTGTTGTTACAGAAAAGAATAAAAGGTAGAGCAAATATTGAATTCATGAAAATAACATAATTCCCATAGTGCTGGACATGGGACCCCATTCTTCTTTATGACAACCAAACAGATTTCAGCTGGTAGGCAGAGGCTATTTCTGTGAATTACTTATTAAGAGAAATATAACTAAGTGAAAGCACATTCAGGTTAAAATGATAACAATTGTAAATAAAGCAGAAATCAGAAACCCATGAATCTTCACCCTGGAAAAGAGATGGAAGGTAATAAAATTTCCTCACCTTAGGTATTTTTAAGGTCATTATACAGAATAAAGCTCCAAATGGATACGATGTTGGATATATTACTCAATGTTAGAAATACTATTAATCAGCATAAGCTACATGCCAGGTTTGGCTTAATAAAAACAAGACTCTTACTACCATAGTTACCCAAAAATAGAGGAAGCCTCTCCGCAGTGTTTCAAAATGAAGTACCAAAGCTCAGACTGAATTATCAATTGAAAGATTGTAAAAACAGAAATGACATTTTGATGAATAGCTTGAACAAATGAATAAATGAATAAAGAATAGCTATTTTTTTCCTATCAAAATAAAATTTACAGAATTCAAGTATGTTTCAAAACCATGCTTTGAACACCACAGGCATAGTACCTGATTTTATTAATTTCAAAATCAAGTGTAAAAATATATACATTAATGAATTATTACTAGTGGGATTTCAAATCTGTGGCTCAACAACTGAATGTCCCTCTATCTATAAAGTCATCATTTCCCAACATTTAAGTTACATTTACCCCAAACTTTCATTTATGTGAAAAGACCTTTGATGTCATTAAGAGGAAATGGTACACCATTTACTTGGAAATAATTAGCAAAGGAGAAGTTAAAGTTGGACCTGGAAAATTAAGTAAACAGGAAAACAGACTTAGAGCAAATATATTTGCAATACAGTTTGAGGGGGAAAAAAAGACCCTCCAAATTGTCCTCTTGTCTCAGTCTGGAGGAAGAAGACTGAGATGTGTGTGAACAATGCTAACAGCATGGGCTTATGAAAAGTTATCCATAAGCCATAAGCAAGATAAATAAGGCTAGGATACTTGATTGCTGGAAAAGAGGTAAAAATTGTGTATGATCTCTCAATCTATCTATGTGTGTAAATGTATTAGTATAGTTATTACACTGAATTTGGAAGTTTTATGTTGTTAACAACTATAGATTTCTGGCAAACCTAAAAGGCACACTTTTTCAACATTTGCTGGATGCTGCATTCTCCTTCAGTATAGAAACAAACATTTCAGCAAGCAAAACCAAGACATATTATTTAAACATTTCAAAGAAACATTGTCCCCACACATTAATAAATAACTAATCTTGACTTTACTTGAAGCCTGTGTCTCATACTCTAGTTGCCTGGAGGTCTACATAACCCTATAATTTACCAAGGTAGAGCTACACTAGCAAGGAATTGATATTTGTTGTTGCTGTTTTTTCCCCTTGTATGATAAGGATGTTTTGTTGGACGTTGGCTAAAATCAAGATTGTTCTTACTTGATGAAACAGATTATTTTCAGATCTAGACTAGCGTGGGTGAAAGAAAGTAGAGTCAGTGTTGGGGGAAGAAGAAAGCTTCCCTCTACCCTCCTAGGTTCTTCTGACTGGTCTAAGAATTCAGTTGACATGAAACAGAGTAACAGGGGAAAATAAAATTTAATTTCATACATACAGTAACCCTATACCCATGAAAGGGTCAGAGACCCTACATACATGTGAAGTTCAGAGACAGAAAGGTAAAATGAGGTCTATATGCCATTTTGAGCTAAGGAATGGGGCAGGGGCCTGGGGCTGCCAGGGACAGGAGGGTCATTCAAAAGATGATAAGAAGAACAGATGTTTGGTAATTAGATGTTTGCCCTGCCAAATAGATGAGGCCACTTAAATGAAATGTATCTCTGGTAATAACACTTATCTGGGAAAAATCCTCTATTTAAATTCTTCTAGGTAGTTAAGAGAGGGGCAGTAGTTTCTTTTGAACCTGCAAGTCCACTGCCTTTACCTCAAATAATCCTCTTGAAAAAGTGACATTTTGGGGAGTCTCATTCTGAAATCCTCTATCAGTGTACAAATAGATTTGGGTCAACATTCTGATTCCAGCATTTACTTTTTACTTGCAACCTTGAGCATGTTATTGTCTCCCAGCTTTATTCCATCTACTAATAAAATTCAAATAATACCTCCTCCACTGAGGTGTTCTGAGAACTTAGGCACAAATTATGATGCCTGATAGAAGAAAATACTAAGTGAATATTTTTTCCACACTAAGGAAATGCTGTATATAGAGTAAAACATTCCTAAATATATTCATTAATCTCTGAAATTGCCTGAAAGTGTTCTCTAAGGTACACAGGTTTGCTGTGAGTTGTTTTTATTAATATTTATTTTACTCACTTTGATTATAATCAGATAAACTATATAAACATATCCTGAGTGCAGTGAATGAACACTATGTGACTGAAGGCTGCCGCTAGAATTCAGCCTGTATTTGCATTTGGATTTATGATCAAATTCATACCAATAGTACTATTTGGTTAATGCACAAAGAACAGAAGTCAACTTTATGTGTAAGTGATGCAATTATGCCAAGTAAAGCCAGGACCAGAGCACAGTGAGCTGAACGAAAGAAGTTTCTTCAGTATTTCAAACGAGAAAATGTCAAGAAGCACTAAGTCTTGACATGGCACACACAGTAATATATTCTATGCAAATTCAAAGAACCTTTTTCTTAGCAGTTGGTGTTATTTTCACATGCTGAGCAATAATTCAGTTCCTGCAAATGATAATCTTATTGGACACATGAGGTCTTTTTATTGTTTCAGCATGTTATGTGTGATTTTTGATTTTGTAATTTTATAATTTTATATAAGCTAAAAGTTTAAGGAATTTATAACCAGTTTATGTGTGTGCATATTTTAATCATATGGAAATAATGATAGACCGTGATTATTTTTCCTTTGATAAAGGTTTACAGTTTGAGAAGTATTACTGTCATAGGAAAAAAAGGGAGCTACTGTTCTAGAATTTAGAGTCCAGGATTAAGTATCAATCCCTCCAGTTTCTGTGAAATTTTCAGCATTAGCTTAAGCTCACTGAACTTCAATTTGCTTCCAGATAAAATAAAGATAATTAAATTCATCCTGCCTACTTTACAAGGTGTTTCAAAGAATTAAATGAAATCAAAGATGTTAGATTGCCTTGTAATCTGTAAAGCACTGTACTAATGTAAGGGATTATTCATTTCATCATTATTAATAAACACCTGAACTCCCTACACCACAACATCATGTAAGGCATCTTCAGAGGAAAATATCTAACGCTTTAGAATGAAAATCAGTTAATGAATTCATTGTTCCCTTTTAGAATTGGAATGGTTTATCTTGCACAAAATCCACTTTTTCTGCCACAAACAAAAGTCTTCATTTTGGGTTTTTTTTCCAGAAACTGCAGTTTGAAGAGACAGTTTGGTTATAGACAGAAGATTGAGTTCTGCTGGGGACCTTGAGAGAGTTACTTAATATCTCTCTAATTTTTTTTTTTTTTTTTTTTTGCAGTACGTGGGCCTCTCACTGTTGTGGCCTCTCCCGTTGCGGAGCACAGGCTCCAGACGCGCAGCCTCAGCGGCCATAGCTCACGGGCCCAGCCGCTCTTTGGCATGTGGGATCTTCCCGGACCGGGACACAAACCCGTGTCCCCTGCATCGGCAGGCGGACTCTCAACCACTGCGCCACCAGGGAAGCCCCTCTCTGATTTTTAATTATATCACATGTAGGATACAGCCTGCCCCTTTAGCATCTGTACAAAGCTGATAAAAAATAGTATCCACATAATCATTAATATAAAATATCTATAATTTATATGCTCCAAAAGTAGAGAACATATATTTAATAAAATACTAAACAAAAAGCTAGATATACAAACAGCTTCTATAGGAAGTGACACCATATTTTAATTTTTTATCTATATTTATGCCTACCCATTTCATAAAGAATTTTTGGCTGTTACATAAAAATATACATCAGGATAAAATTCAAATAAAAGCAGAAATAAGGTATCACATTTAAGGAAAAAATAAAGAGATACAAGTCTTATCATATAGTATTTCCCAGTTGCTTCAAACATATAATTCCCATGTTAACATTTTAATAATGATCTGACCAGTGAATATATTATATATGCACTAATGGGCATTTAACTCTAATAACTTTTATATGATAAATATGAATATGTTTTATACATATGTGTGTATGTGTGTGTGCATGTTTGTGTGTAGGTTTTTTTCCCTCATCATTGACCAAAATATATAAATTATGTTTGAGCTTTTTATGATATGAACTTTTACAATGCTTTCCAAAAGGGTTATGTATATATTAATTTATTCAAATAACAATTAATCATTAAGCATTATTTCTCCCCAGTCACTCTTTCAAGGGCTCAATGAATTTACAATGCCATCTACAGCATACATATTTGCTTATTTTGATGCCACCTAGCTTCTATTAGAAATTCATTAAATTCATTAAAAATTCATTAACTCTCAGGTTAAAGAATAAGTTTCTCATTTCTGTTTTAGTATTCTGTTTTGTTAGTTGATATGCATTGTTCTTGTCTTTATAGTGAGAATAAAAGTTGCTTGAGAGCAGAGTATATTTCTTCTTTAGAATTTTCAGTAACTCAGCACAATGTTTGCCAAACTGCAGGTAGGTGCCAAAGACACATTTGCTATTAAGCAACAACTCAAAAAACAAAAAACAAAAACAAACACTCAAAAATGAAAGGAGGTTGAGAGCTGGGAAAAATGGTTTTAAAGAGGGTGTCTGAGTTTACAATCATGAGTAGACAAGACCTAAATATTTGCAAAGATAAATAAAATAAGAATTTAATAGGAACACTTGTAACAGGCCATTTAGACTGGGGCTCTAGTTTTTCATTTGTGCCTCCCATTTTGCCCTCCATACCCAGAGTTGTACCCTTTGATGCTAGCCAGTATTCTGTCTCTGTAGCATACAGAGAAGAGATGGAGTCAATATTATTATAATCATTTTTATATGTGTGTTATCCACTCATGCATTGTTTCATTTAATTATAACTCATATTAGGTAGACAACATCCCCATTTTACAAATAAAGTTAATAATGCTAAGAGCGGTTAAGCTAGCCACAACTTCAGAAGAAAAGTAAACAGATCTGAGTCTGGTGGTATCTTAATTTGACATCCATCCTTCTGCTAATCAATCCACTTCCCTTCCATACAGGCATGTCTTTTGGAATTATGAGCACTATTCTGGCAAACCCAGATAATCTGGGTATTGTTAGGAAATGCTCTATGAGTATTCTTGGCACCTTTATTTCCCTGAACAATATTTCACCAGGATTTAAATTCTGGGCACTCCCTCCCTGACTGACAAGTTGGTCTAGTCTCTAAAACAAGGCCATTTTTCCAGATTTCCGTTCTTTCTGATCTTGAATTTCTCCATGTTGAAAATTGTTGAAATCACAGATTACTCCAGCCTTTAGCTGCACTATCATAACATTATCATCATTTTAAGATGAAGGAGTTAGGGAAGACTTCAGACAAAAAGTTGGATTTTAGCTGAACTTTGTGGATTGAGTTGGAGCTGAACTGGAGAAAGGAATGATATAGTGTACTTTTGGAAAAATCATTCCCATATGAAACCTTTGTGTTTGAAACCTGAACAATGTATTCAAGTAAAATTCTATTCCGTTTGGCTAGAGAAGTTTATTTAGAAAATACCAAAAGCCCATAAGTACTAAAACTAATAATAAATGTCTAGTCTAGAACTTTACAGTGTGTATGTCTCATTTTCTGTGAGTGAGATCATTGAATCCTCAACTATTACTTTAATGTAGTTAGGGAAGTTTTAATTATACTGACTTTACACACAGGAAAAAAAATAACATCTCAGTCATAAAGTTTAAATTTGCATGACTAAAATATAAGAACTTGTTCGAGTGTCTAAAAATATAAGCATAGTTTTATCTGCTCCATTTCACTGACTGTTTGACTTTGTGTGTATGTGTATGTGTGTGTGTGTGTGTGTGTGTGTATGTACGTGTGTTTGTAGAAGGAAATTCACTATTCTATCCATATTCTGACTAGGCCCCTAAGTAATTATTTGTGTGTTCCTACTATTCTAGCCAGTGTGTCATGGTAGAATGTTAAATATCACAAGTTTCCCCCTGATTTTGTATATATTGTGGACTCTAGTAATTATATTCTAGAGAAGAAAAGGAAAATAGAGCTATTTAAATAAAATCCTCAAACAAAAGTCATAAGGAAGATGACATGTAATTCAGCTCCATATAATGTGATAAATCATATAAAAATGAAATGTGGGGTCGTTTTATGACACATGATTAAGCATGTTAAGCTGAAGACTATGTTGTGATTTTAGTCCCAACATTATAAGTGTCTCAGTATTGAGTCAGCATGATGATTGAATCATTTTGTGTAGACTGCTTAAATCACCCAAGAAGGAAAATTATCTAAACCTGAAATAAGGGGGATGTGTGTGAGTATGGCTGGGGGCAGGATGGGGGTAGGTGAGCTGGTGCAGGCCTCTGAACAATTGCTGTGACATGCCAGGAGTGATATTTCTTGCAACTCGTCATCATAAATATTCAAGAAATTTTGGCTATATTTCTTATTTATTGGATATTGATACTCTAACCTAAATTTGCATATTAATTTTGAAGATAATGTGGTGATATGAGTAGATTAGCTACAATGTCATTGTGTGATTTGACTTACATGCCCCCACATTCAACAATAATTTTGTAGCTTTACTAGCCTCATATTTCACTGGTTACTCCAGTAAAATTACTGAAACTGATGAAACTTCCCAGAATGTGCAGACCCCCATGTGAAAACCATTGTGCTGATCTGTTGAGTTGGCTGGCCTAGGATACATTAATCTTCTAGTGTCAACAGCTCTGTTCCTGCCTTGGAGAATTGCCTCTCTTCCCCATTTGCTTAACGTCTTTGTGGGAAAGGTGATCAAAATGCCTAGAACTTCCTTGGTTAAACTTGTACATATGACTCATGACTGGAAAATCTGATTCTTCCTCCTGGAAATGTGAATCTTGAGCAGAAAAAGCGACATATCTATTGAAGCTGCTTTGCCCCAGGTGATCCAAATAAGACTACCTCAGATGATCTCACCCTAAATCCCCAAGCTGTCCTGACTCCTGACTCCTGTCCTTTCCCAGATCTGATTCTTCAACTTTGCTTTGATTTTTTGACCTTTCCCATAAATAATGTTAAATTTATTTTCTTTATTTTCCTTTCCTTTTTATGCTTGTCTTTTTTTCCCCTTCCTTTCCTTTTCTTTTTTCTTGAATCAGCCATGGTGTCCATTGCTAGCAAATGAACAAACAAACAAAAAACAGAAAAGGAAAACACACACACAAAAACAAAACTAAACGCTTCATATATACAGCTAATGTGGTTGAGAAGCCTTATGATTGGACTTCATATTTTTATACCACATACCGTATAGCCCAATCTGAGTTCAGAGGCTTTATTCCAACTATTGACCCCTCATACTAATTGTGGAGAGAGGTGTGGGGCCTTGCAATGCTAGGAAAAAGAAAAAATACTTCCTTAGATGTAACTGCATATGCCTCCCTTCCCTTTCAATATAAAGTGACCACCTCAGGTCACCACTTCTGACTTAAGATGGCTATCCAAGTGCCCCTTTAATGGCACTCCAACTTGAAGAAACGTCAACAATCTGAAGAAGTCTGTATTAAAGTTGTTCTTTTTCTAGCCAACATTATTCAAAGATCTTCCATAAACCTACGATATGAAGTCTATGGTTTATTTTCAGGTCTCAACTGAGGGTCATGTTTACTTAGGAAAGGAATTTTACAATGAAGTCCAAGATTAAAAATCAGATTTATGTGAAGATTGGCTAGATCTGCATTCTATAATATGCAGTGAGCAAAAAAAGGGTAATGATTGGGTAATGACTGGGATTACACCAAGATTAAAAATAATTAAAAAGGACTGATACTTATTGTCATATTTTATGCTGCTGTAACCCCATTCAATTAGTGATTATCATGTACATGATTCTTATACCTTTAGTAGGTGCATTTCACTGGTGAGTAAACCTAGCTTTTTATGACTAAAACCACCTCCTCAGGAATACACCATTGTAGGTACAGTTGGCATTCAGAAGATCACCTAACTCTAGGGCACACACTCTTCATCACATTTTGTTTTTGCTGTGCCTCGGGGATTGAACCTGGGACCATGGCAGTGAAAGCACTGAGTCTTAACCACTGGACCACCAGGGAATTCCCATCATGGGTTTAGTCTGCCTTCTGGATGAGTTATAAGAGTGAGAACTGGAACAAAAAAGAAATGGGTCAATGCCTGGGAGTAGTTGTAGAGGCAGGCAGAAGCAGAGGCTGCATGGAATAGGCAAAGTTAGAAATTTACATATGTTCCTGGAGATATATATGTGTATGTGTGAAGATGGAGGGGTGAGGTGGGTGTAAGTGTGAAGATTTTATATAAAATATTAAAGTGGAAATAAAAAACAAGCAACATGAGTCAGGGAGAGAGAGAGAGACAAGGAACAAAGAGGGAGAGACAGAGAAAGAGAAAGCACTACGGTCAGTAAAGCAAATGCTTATTTCCCAAAGTCATACAAGATATGGGCCAACTACCGAGGTTTTTCTTGGATCTACCATTTACCTGAACTCAGTCTTGGCATATCTCCTTTTCTTTCCCTTTCTTCTTTGATAAGGAAGATAGGCTGCCTTTGACAGTTTAAACATATTCATCCTATTATATGTTAAATTCCGAGCATCACTGAACACCCTGCTGTGAAAATGCTCTGCAATACAGACTTGCAATCTTCTAGAACCATGATGTTTATCTAAATTGTCTGAATCTCCTGTCAAGTTCAACAGACTAAAGAGGAGAGAATACAATCTTTTTGAGTGTTTTAATAGATTCTTAAAGAAGGTACCAAATTCTTATTTATTTATTTAATAATTTGAATGCTCTGTGATCCATTTAGGGAGAACCAATGCTGCTTGATTTTGCAGTGTTGAAAATGTATGGGTAGCTCGGCAATTCATCCTTCTTCTTTCTTACCAACTGTTATTCCCGTGGAATATGGACCAGGTAATAAAGAGAAGGGAGCCAGTGCTGTGGGTTGGAAACAGCGTTGAACTGACAGTCAGTAGACCAGGATTCTCTTCCTGATTCTGCTGCTAACCAATGGAATGATCTGGAGCATTCTCATGCTTGTGTATAAACTGAGGAGGTTGGACTATATAACAGATGATCTCTAAAATACAGTCCATTCTAGATCAATGAATACATTATCTTAAAAATAAATTCTGTTTTTTTGAATTTTTAAAAAAATAAAATACACAGCTCTCTGTACCCATATCTATTTAATGACCCACCAATAGAAGTAATAAGATTATTTTTGTAAGCATTTAGAATGTCAATATTTTTTTCAAATAAAAGTTATTTCAAAATGTCATAAATGATGTGTTCAGTTTTCACAAAACTCTGGGTCTTCCCTCTCAATGGCAGTGACATTGCTCGTGGACAGTGTTATTAGAACAGCACATTTAGGCTGAAAAAACAAGTCCCTTGGTACTATCTTTCACATATGGATTTTAATACCTAATATTTAGAAAACTTGACTCAGGGATTTCAAGTTCAATGTGTCAGTTTATTTAATATTTTCAAACGGTCCTTTGGAAAACTTCCTGATAGGCAGTAGCATTTTACTCAAGGTTGTTTGTTTGTTTGTTTTTTAGGAAAATCTAATGTGTATTTTAGTAAAATATAATAATATGCATTCCTCTATGCACCATTTAATTTCTTTCACAAGATTTCAGGTGTTGTCTAAGTTTGTCATCAAAGACCTTGAAAAGAAATGAGACGTCTATGTGAATATATAGAAAGTGTTAGATAATATAAAGTTACAGAGGACCTGAGCAAGGGACACAACGTAAACTAGATTCAAGACGGACACAGAGGGGCTTCCCTCTGGGTGCAGTGGTTAAGAAATCCACCTGCCAATGCAGGGGACATGGGTTTGAGCCCTGGTCTGGGAAGATCCCACATGCCTCGGAGCAACTAAGCCTGTGTGCCGCAACTACTGAGCCTGTGCTCTAGAGCCTGCGAGCCAAAACTACTGAGCCTGAGAGCCACAACTACCGAAGCTCATGCGCCTAGAGCCCATGCTTTGCAACAATAAAGGCCACCGCAATGAGAAGCCTGCGCTCTGCAATGAAGAGTAGCCCCTGCTCGCCGCAACTAGAGAAAGCCCACTCGCAGCAATGAAGACCCAACACAGCCAAAAATAAAAATAAATAAAATAAATAAATTTATATATATATAAAAAAAAGACAGACACAGATAAGACAACATTTTTAGGGAGGATTTTCAACAGTCTTTTAAGCAATGCTAAGGGATTTTTTGTTTGTTTTTTATTTTTTTAATTTTTTTGTAATAAAATAGAACATTTCTCCATTGCATATTGGCCTCAATTATAGCATTCCTTTTATTGCAGTAAAATCATTCATATAAAAGTCTCTTCCTCCAGTAGATTTTAAGGTCTTAGCTTTGAACTCTGGGCCTTGAAAAATGCCACTTCATAAGTAGGTGTTTGAAAGTTCCTACTCTACTTTTGGTACTCATCTTAAATGTCACTATCTCAAGGAAGACTTCCCTGATTTCCCCAGGGTAAGCCAGGCCCTTTTATCATATATACTTATAGGCCCAGATGCTTTCCTTTTATTTAGCACTTTGTAATTGCATATTTATTCGTGCTTTTTTCTCCTCTAGGCTGTAAGCTCCAGGGAGATAGGAACTTTATTTGGTGGGCTTTTGTTTCAATCCCCTGAACTCAGCCCTGACACTGACTCATAGTAGGTATATGAGGGGCGAGCAGAATATGCCCCCCCACCCCCGCCAAATGTGCCACTTTAACATGTGGATTATTTTGAGCTGGAGGCAATCAAGTCCCAGCAGACATAAGAAAAACTTTTACCTCTCCCTTAGCTGCCTAAAAGAATTTAGATAGGGAACCAGGCCCAGAAAGAGAGCTATTACTAGAGATAACTTTTTATCTGAAGGACTTACCTACATGGCAGGACAAACATCTGCTCTTCTTATCATCCTGTGAATTGCCTCCTCTTTGAAGTCCCAGGCCGCTATCCCATTCCTGCTCAAGATGGCAGATAGTCCTCTCAACTGCCTGCCTGTAGGTCTCATATTCTGGGGGGTTTCTCATACATAAAAAATTAGATTTGTTTTTCTCCATAATTAAATTATGCCAATTTAATTATCAGGCCAGCCAAAGGACCTAGAATCATCGAAGGAAAATTTTGTACCCCTACATATATGTGAAATATTTCTTGAAAGAATGAAGGAATGAGTAAATCAAAAGTACTAGAATCAGGCTAGCATCTGCACATGTATTAAATGTGGGTTTAAAATCATAGCATTGAATTCAGCAGGATATATTTTAAAACTTTTACAGTTTCCCAAACATCACTGAAGATTCTATTCTGCACTTCCCCTCCTATTTCATGAAAGTGTTTGTATTTATTTGTAATACATCTGATCAGAGAAGAAAATCTACACAAGTAAATCTTCCTTTTATTTTTTTAAATTTTTGCTTTGCTGCTTCCTCTGGAAATGAAAGGTTTCTAATGCTCTTTAACAACATACAAAATAGTAACTCTAATGCATGACTGCTAGCTTAAGATTCCTAGTTAATGATACAGGACAAGGCAGACTTGTGACAGCAGTAGCTAAGTACAGGTGATACATAAACACTAGCAACTCATCAAGCTAAAGAAAATCCATTTTAACTTAACCATTTTTTCCACTGAATGTTAAATGCAATGGCTTCTTCAAATGAGAGTAACTCACAGCTGGGATCTATCTGTCTAGCAATCTTGCAGCTTAAGTCTTTATGAAGAAAAATATTTGAGGAAATTTAAAATAATAAAATGAAGTATATCACTATAAATGATTGTATTATGCCAAATGACAATGTAAACCTTCGGTGAAGGTGCATGTGTGGTGGATAAAACTTCCTTTAAGTGGTATTTTAAAATTTACTCCCATCTAAGTCTGATTAACATATTTTAAAAACTGACCCCCAAGGCCATTTCGCTAATAATTCTTTATCCAATAGATCTTGTTTGAGAATTCCCTTGAAAGGACGGAAAGATGTCAGATGAATTAAGTGAAAGGAGCAAATGTAGATTAAGTGTGATGTACATTCTGAGCCTGACCTTTTAATTTCACTAAATATTATTTTCCATCTTCATGATCACATTACATTGAAATGCTGGAACTTCAATTTCCTCTACTATTTCATTTATTAAAACCTTTGTCTCCTCTGAGCTCTTAAGGAGATGTTATTAAATCACATTGAATTCGCCTTTTGCAATTTACATATGTTGAAGAAATAAAAGCCTTTTCAAGAGTACCAATGGGGGCCTGAGAGGCCTCAAAGGAGTGTTAAGACCTTGAATTTAATGTGAACTGCCTCAAACACAAAACACAAATCCTCCCTGTGGAATACTAATGGCTATTGTATACAGTTACATTTTCTTGTGATTTTTTTACAGTCAAGGAGCAGCCTGTGTATAAAAGAGCCTTTGTGCTGGTGATTGGGAAATGCAACTCCAGCTCAAAGGCAAAAAGGCAGCTTTCCATAGGTCATCATTACATAGTCAAATTTACACTGGAATAATTAGGGGAAGCTTTGAAAGACTGAAAAGCAATAATATTAAAAGCGCAATTCATGGATTGTGCATCACACGCCTTGGGTTGAGAATCAGATTTCTATGAAGATTTATTCAGAGGGCATTTTAAATAGCTAAAATATAGCTATGAGTTTAGTCTTTTACATGTAACACTGGGTTAATTCTAAGTGTTTTTTTGTTTGTTTGTTTCTCAAAGCCACAGTTTTATTTTATTTTCTGGAAACATATGCCTGGTTTTAAATATCAACAGGATTCATGCAAGAGCTAAAAAGTTTAGAGGATGCTGAATTCCTAAAATGATCTCTGTCCTGCACTCATAGTAGATCTTTCTTATATAATTTACATGGCATTGGATAGTCCAAGAGGGTTTTGAACGTGACAGAAAGCCAATGATATGCTAAGACATTTGTGCTAAGATTTTCTTTGGAGTCACTTGGGGGCTTAGGAAAACACAGAAGTTCATAAAAGTAACAATAAAGGATGCACCATAGAACAAACTAGCCCTTACATCCTTCTTCTTAAACCTGACTGCACAACTGTATTGTTTCAGGAGTTTAAAAAAATAGGGATGCCTGAGACCTGCCCTAGATACATTGAATTGTAGCCTCTAGTATTACACTGTCCAATACAGCAGCCACTCCTACATGGTGCTACTGAGCACTTGAAAGATGGCTGATCTGAATGGAGATGTGTTGTGAGTGAGAAATACACACTGAATTTTCCAATATTAACTACGAAATCAACAAGCATACTGACACAGACTCTCTCCTTGACCAGACTTTAGACAGGCTCTACTGCGCCTTCCTTTCAAATAGGCCTCATCCTTGGGCCTCATCCTTCCCCTGACAAATCCAGTTTAGTAAATATCCTGCTAGGTTAGTTTATTGAGAATCCCCCACCCTTAATTTTTTATTAAGTTTCTCACCCTTTATGTCTAAGTTCTTGGCCTGCCTTTAGTAAGAATACTGGTAGGCCAGTTTAGCAGGAACCCTCCTCCTCTTTCATATCTCCGCTTAGTAATTTTCCATCTATGACCTCCTCATTCTTCTCTTTGGCTATAAATTCCCAGTTTTCTTTGTTGTATTTGGAGTTGAAGTCAGTCTCTCTCTCCTATTGCAAAAGTCTTGAATGACATCTGTCTTATATTAGACCAGATGCACTTAATTGATATTTATAGAACATTCCACCCAAAAGCAGCAGGATAAACTTTCTTCTCAAGTGCACATGGAACATTCTCCAGGATAGGTCACATCTTGGGTCACAAATCAAGGCTTGGTAAATTTAAGAAAATTGAAATCATATTAAGCATCTTTTCAGACCACAACGCTATAAGATCAGAAATAAATTACAGGGAAAAACTGTAAAAAACACAAACACGTGGAGGCTAAACAATATGTTACTAAACAACCAATGGATCACTGAAGAAAACAAAGAGGAAATCAAAAAATACTAGAGACAAATGACAACACATGACAATCCAAAACCTATGGGACACAGCAAAATCAGTTCTAAGAAGGAAGTTTACAGCAATACAATCTTACCTCAGGAAACAAGAAAAATCTAAAATAAGCAACCTAACCTTACACCTAAAGCAAAGACAGAAAGAAGAACAAACAAAACTCAAACTTAGTAGGAGGAAAGAAATCATAAATATCAGAGCAGAAGTAAATTAAAAAAAGATGAAGAAAACAATAGAAAAGATCAATGAAACTCAAAGCTGGTTCTTTGAGAAGATAAACAAAGTTGATAAACCTTTAGCAAGACTCATCAAGAAAAAAGGAGAGGGCTCAAATCAATAAAATTAGAAATGAAAAAGGAGAAGTTACAATGGACACCATGGAAATAGAAGGGATCATAAGAGACTACTATGAACTATACGCCAATAAAATAGACAACCTAGAAGAAATGGACCAATTCTTAGAAAGGTATAACCTTCCAAGACTGAAGCAGGAAGAAATAGAAAATATGAACAGACCAATCACCTGTATAAAAATTGAAACTGTGATGAAAAAACTTCCAACAAACAGAAGTCCAGGACCAGATGGCTTTACAGGCAAACTCTATCAAACATTTAGAGAAGAGTTAATACCTATCCTTCTGAAATTCTTCCAAAAAGTTGCAGAGAAAAGAACACTCCCAAGCTCATTGTATGAGGCCACCATCACCCTGATAGCAAACCAGACAAAGGAAAAAAAAAGCAAATTACAGGCCAATATCACTGATGAACATAGACACAGAAATCCTCAACAAAATACTAGCAAACAGAATCCAACAATACATTAAAGGAATCATACACCACAATGAAGTGGGATTCATCCCAGGGATGCAAGGATTCTTCAATATATGCAAATCAATGTGATACACCACATTAACAAACTGAAGAATAAAAACCATAAGATCATCTCAATAGATGCAGAAAAAGCTTTCGACAAAACTCAACACCCATTTATGATAAAAACTCTCCAGAAAGTGGGCATAGAGGGAATTTACCTCAGCACAATAAAGGCCACATATGACAAACCCACAGCTAACATCATTCTCAACAGTGAAAATCTGAAAGCATTTCCTCTAAGATCAGGAACAAGACAAGGATGTTCACTCTCGCCACTATGTCTTTTAAAGAATTTATTTATTTATTTATTGGCTGCTTTGGGTCTTCGTTGCTGTGCACGGGGTTTCTCTAGTTGTGGCAATAGGGGGCTACTCTTCACTGTGGTGCACAGGTTTCTCATTGTGGTGGCTTCTGTTGTTGCAGAGCACAGGCTTTAGGCACACGGGCTTCAGTAGTTGTGGCATGTGGGCACAGTAGTTGTGGCTTGCGGACTCTAGAGTGCAGGCTCAGTAGTTGTGGCGCACGGGCTTAGTTGCTCCGCGGCACGTGGGATCTTCCCGGACCAGGGCTCGAACCCATGTCTGCTGCCTTGGCAGGCAGATTTAACCACTGTGCCACCAGGGAAGCCCCCACTCTCATCATTCAACATAGTTTTGGAAGTCCTAGCCATGGTAATCAGAGAAGAAAAAGAAATAAAAGGAATCGAAATTGGAAAAGAAGAAGTAAAACTGTCACTGTTTGCAGATGACATGATACTATACATAGACAATCCTAAAGATGCTACCAGAAAACTACTAGAGTTCATCAATGAATTTGGTAAAGTTGCAGGAAACAAAATTAATATACAGAAGTCTCTTGCATTCCTATAAACTAACAACAAAAGATCAGGAAGAGAAATTAAGAAAACAGTCCCATTAACCATTGCATCAAAAAGAGTAAAATACATAGAAATAAACCAACCTAAGGAGGCAAAAGACCTGTACTCAGAAAACTGTAAGATGCTGATGGAAGTAATCAAAGACGACACTAAAGATGGAGGGATATACCATTTTGTTAGACTGGAAGAATCAATATTTTCAAAATGACTATACTACCCAAAAGAATCTACATATTCAATGCAATCCCTATCAAATTACCAAAGGCAGTTCTCACAGAATTAGAACAAAAAAATTTTTACAATTTGTATGGAAACACAAAAGACCCCAAATAGCCAAAGCAATCTTGAGAAAGAAAAAATGAGGAATTAGGCTTTCTGACTTCTGACTATACTACAAAGCTACAGTAATCAAAACAGTCGTACGGTACTGGCATAGAAACGGAAATATAGATCAATGGAACAGGATAGAAAGTCCCGAAATAAACCCACGCACCTATGGCCACCTAATCTATGACAAAGGAGGAAAGAATATACAATGGAGAAAAGAGAGTCTCTTCAGTAAGTGGTGCTGGAAAAACAGGACAGCTACATGTTAAAGAATGAAAAGCTAAATGTAAAGGAATGAAATTAGAATGCTCTCTAATACCATACACAAAAATAAACTCAAAATGCATTAAAGACCTAAATGTAAGGCTGGATACTATAAAACTCTTAGAGGAAAAAACAGGCAAAAGTACTCTGTGACGTAAATCACAGCAATATCTTTTCCAAGCTGTCTCTTACGGTAATAATAAAAAAAAAAACCTAAACAAATGGGACATAATTAAACTTAAAAGCTTTTGCACAGCAAAGGAAACCGTAAACAAAAGTAAAAGACAGCCCACAGAATGGGAGAAAATATTTATGAATGATGCGGCCAAGAAGGGATTAATTTCCAAAATATACAAACAACTCATGCAGCTCAATATAAAAAAAAAATTAAAAAGCCTAATCAAAATATGGGCAGAAGACCTAAATAGACATTTCTCCAAAGAAGACATACAGATGGCCAAAAAGCACATGAAAAGATGCTCAACATTGTTAATTATTAGAGAAATGCAAACCAAAACTACAATGAGGTATCACCTCACACTGGTCAGAATGGCCATCATCAAAAAAATCTACAAACAATAAATGCTAGAGAGGGTGTGGAGAAAAGGGAACCCTCCTACACTGTTGGTGGGAATGTAATTAGTACAACCACTATGGAGAACAGTATGGAGGTTCCTTAAAAAGCTAAATATAGAACTACCATATGATCCAGGAATCCCACTCCTGGGCATATATCTGGAGAAAACCATAATTCGAAAAGATACATGTACCCCAATGTTCAATGCAGCACTATTTGCAATAGCCAAGACATGGAAGCAACCTAAATGTCCATCGACAGAGGAATGGATAAAGAAGATGTTGTACATATATACAATGAAATATTACTCAGCCATAAAAAAGAACGAAATAATGCCATTTGCAGCAACATGGTTGGACCTAGAGATTATCACACTAAGTGAAGTAAGTCAGAGAAAGACAAATATCATATGGTATCGCTTATATGTGGAAACTAAAAAATTGTTACAAATGAACTTATTTACAAAACAGAAATAGAGTCACAAATGTATAAACAAACTTATGGTTAGAAAAGGTGAAGGGGGGCAGGGATAAATGAGGATAAAGGGATTAACATATATACACTACTGTATATAATATAGTAGACTAATAGGAGCCTACTGTATAGCACAGGGAATTCTACTCAATATTCTATAATAACCTATATGGGAAAACAATATAAAAAAGAATGGATATATGTATACGTATAACTGATTCGCTTTGCTATACAGCTGAAAATAACACATTATAAATCAACTATTCTCCAATAAAAAGAAAAGATGGCACCTGTCTTGTCATCTTTAACAACTGTCTGGTGAATAATTTGTCTTCAGCAATACAGAAGAATATGAAATATATCAATAATTTTATGTGGATTACACGTTGAAATGCTACTTAAAATATATTGGGTCAAATTAAATATTTTTTAAAATTAATTTTACCTGCTTCTTTTTACTTTTCCAAGGTGGCTATGAGAAACTTTTAATTACATATTTTATTTGCAACCTTTTTATTAGATAGCAGTATTCTAGGGATATAACCAAGGTGTCAGTAATTTGGAAAACATTCCAGGTGATTAAATGTGAAGCCAGAATTGTGACCCTTAACCTTTAAACAAACTAACACAGGAAAAAAGGGACAACACATATATTATACAAATATTTTATAGATCTTACTGAGTGGCAGGCACAATCATGTGAGCTTTACACTTATTAACCTAGCATAGCCATACTATATATTATTATTATCTCCATTTTATGCATGATAAAATGAGGTACAGAAAGACAGAGTGCCTTGTCTGATGAGCTAGTAAAAAGAAGGGTTCAGAGTCTGAAGTCAGGTAACGTGACCCAAGAGTTCATGTTTTCCACTATTAATCCCTATTACTGCAAATGTTTAAGCAAAGATTATATTCGTTTAATTTTGTTCTTGAAATAGCAACATTAATAAAACCATTATGAAGTATCATACATTTAATGCTTTTATATACCAGCAATTTTCATAGGCATGTTACAGGCTTGTTTGACAACCCTCAGATAAATGTATGTAAGTGGTGTTGTCTGTATTTTACCAATTAGGAGACAGATGCTCAGATAAATCAAACTTGCCCCAAAGTCACATGAGACTTGACCTCATGCAAGTCTCCTATAAGAGCTGGCTTAGTAGTCCTGTTTCCCAATTTTCTGTCCTCCTTAGCATTATAGCAAATGAACTTTACTTTCAGTAGACTCTTGCTTTATGTGTACTTGAGGTAAAATATATTTTTTCATCTGATTTAGATCATATGACTCATTGATGAGGGGTTATTGAGTAAGCTTGTTCAGAAAATCTTTGCCATGGTGCTAAGTCGAGTGTGACTCTGGGCTAGGAACATGGGAAAAGGTGTTGGAATGTCAAATACAGAGATCATTCTCTAAGAGATCAGTTATTAAGGTATCCTTGACAATATCACAATACCATCCTCAAATAATTAGGATGCTGTCTTAATTCTTTAAAAGGAAAATAGTATTATATTCCTGAAATTTGAACTCAGAATTAGGGGAATATTCCACTATTTCTCACCCCTCCCCCACCACACACTTTATCATTATTCCAAATGTTGCAGAAGTATTGAGGACAGAAACAAGATTACACATAGATGGTAGTAGTCATTTGTAGAGTATCATTTTAAGAATATCATGAGATGTTGACATCTTTAAAATACATTTTAGGCTACAGTACATTCAGTAAGAACCAAGATTCATTATTCTGGTGGAGATCGAGAGGTTTGTTGTTTGCTTTTGTTTTTAAATACAGGCATACCTCTGAGATATTTCAAGTTTTGTTCCAGATGACCACAATAAAGCAAATATTGCAATAAAAGGAGTCACAGGATTTTTGTTTGCTTGTTTTCCAGTCCATACAAAAGTTACATTTACACTATGTTGTAGTCTATTATGTGCACAATAGCATTATGTCCTGAAAAACTAAAGTAAATACCTCAATTAAAAATACTTCATTGCTTAACCTAAATGTCCATTGATAGATGAATGGATAAAGATGTGTCACATATATACAATGGAATGTTACTCAGCCATAAAAAGGAATGAAACTGAGTTATTTGTAGTGAGGTGGATGGACCTAGAGTCTGTCATACAGAGTGAAGTAAGTCAGAAAGAGAAAAACAAATGCCATATGCTAACGCATAATATATGGAATTGAGAAAAATGGTACTGATGAACCTAGTGGAAGGGCAGGAATAAAGACGCAGATGTAGAGAATGGACTCGAGGACACAGCGTGGGAAGGGGAGGCTGGGACGAAGTGAGAGAGTAGCACTGACATATATACACTATCAAATGTAAAATAGATAGCTAGTGGAAAGCTGCTGCATAGTACATGGAGGTCAGCTCAATGCTTTGTGACAATCTCAAGAGGTGGGATAGGGAGGGTGGGAGGGAGTCTCAAGAGGGAGGGAATATGGGGATATATGTATACATATAGCTGATTCACTTTGTTGTACAGGAGAAACTAACACAACATTGTAAAGCAATTATACTCCAATAAAGATGTAAAAGAAAAATAAAAAATAATTTTTTAAATGTAGGAATAAAACAGTAAAAAATAAAATACTTCATTGCTAAAAAATGCTAACTATCATCTGAGCCTTCAGGCACATAACCTTTTGGCTGGTGGAGGGTTTGAAATATCACGAGAATCATTTCAGAATTATGACAGAGACACAGAGTGAGCAAATGCTGTCAGAAAAATGGCAACCATATACTTGCTCAACAAGGCGTTGCCACAAACCTTCAATTTGTAAAAACAAAAATGTAATATCTGTGAAGCTCAATAAAATGAGATCTGCCTGCAAAGCTCTGCTCTGCTTTGTCCTCAGTGCTCTGTTTTATTGCCCTATCAGTGATGCCCACAGCATTCACATATCAGTGTCCCTAGATGTCCCTGTTTGCAGGCTCAGCTATAGGAGTGAACAATACAAGCATAAGACCATGTGCTGGAATTAAAGATGCATCAGGTTTGGCACCAGAAAACCATTATTTATTGACTTCTGAATGACCTGGAGAATGTAATTCAACATATATATACTTTAAGTTTTTCATCTGAGAAATAAAGAAATATATGCTGATTTTTCTATTTGTAGGAATTAAGCCAGATTTGTATAAAAATAACTGAGAATGGTGCCAAAGTCAGAGTACCTATTTATATAAGATTGGAAATTTCATTTGCCCCTTTCTTTCCTTCAATCCCCATGAGAAAGGATGCACTTTAAGAAATCCATAAGCCACTCACACAAATAAACACACGAGTATTTATGTGAGCCTGTGCACAAACACATGCACACACACACTTTAGTTAGTTGAGAATTTCCCTGATGTGCCCTGGACCAACATGAATCAATAATACCCTACAGCATTCCCATGGGGACAATTCCAACATTCACAATATGACCTAAATCCCCACCTCCCTTTCCATATGTCTTCTCCACACTCTGGACACAAGTGATCCATATTCTGAGTTCCTGAGTGAAGACCAAATCACACTCACTTCTAACTGTGCACCGTTCCTAGCTCCACCAGATCATCCCAAACAAAGCATGGTTCCCACCCCTAAAAAATAGTCCTGTGGCAAAAATTTTTACCCAAGACCATTCAGAATGTAGACTGAAGCCTACATTCTTTTGTGCATCTCACTTTTCTTTTGTATCTAAATTCCCTTTGTACAGATTCAATGAAATCCTTATGAAACTACCAATGGCATTCTTCACAGAATTAGAACAAAAAACTTTACAGTTCGTATGGAAACACAAAAGACCCCGAATAGCCAAAACAATCTTGAGAAAGAAAAATGGAGCTGGAGGAATCAGGCACCCCGACTTACTTCAAACAATACTACAAAGCTACAGTAATCAAGACAGTATGGTACTGACACAAAACCAGAAATATAGATCAATGGAACAGGATAGAAAGCCCAGAGATAAACCCATACACATATGGTCACCTAATTTACAACAAAGGAGGCAAGAACATACAATGGAGAAAAGACAGTCTCTTCAATAAGTGGTGCTGGGAAAACTGGACAGCTACATGTAAAATTAGAACACTATCTAACACCATACACAAAAATAAACTGCAAATGGATTAAAGACCTAAATGTAAGACCAGACACTATAAAACTCTTAGAGAAAAATATTGGAAAAACACTCTTTGACATAAACCACAGTAAGATCTTTTTTGACCCACCTCCTAGAGTAATGAAAATAAAAAAAAAAAAACAAAAACAAATGGGACCTAATTAAACTTAAAAGCTTTTGCACAGCGAAGTAAACCATAAACAATATGAAAAGACAACCCTCAGAATGGGAGAAAATATTTGCAAACGAAACAACGGACAAAAGGATTAATCTCCAAAATATACAAACAGCTCATGGAGCTCAATATCAAAAAAACAAGCAATCCAATTAAAAAATGGGCAGAAGATCTAAATAGACATTTCACCAAAGAAGACATACAGACGGCCAAGAGGCACATGAAAAGATGTTCAACGTCACTAATTATTAGAGAAATAGAAATCAAAACTACAGTGAGTATCACCTCACGCCAGTCAGAATGGCCATTATCAAAAAATCTAGAAAAAATAAATGCTGGAAAGGATGTGGTGAAAAGGGAACCCTCCTGCAATGTTGGTGGGAATGTAAATTGATACAGCCACTATGGAGAACAGTATGGAATTTCCTTAAAAAACTAAAAATAGAAATACCGTATGACACAGCAATCCCACTACGGGGCATATACCCTGAGAAAACCATAATTCAAAAAGAGACATGTAGGAGCCGGAGGAAGATGGCGGAAGAGTAAGACGCGGAGATCACCTTCCTCCCCACAGATACATCAGAAATTCATCTACACGTGGAACAACTCCAACAGAACACCTACTGAACGCTGACAGAAGACCTCAGACCCCCCAAAAGGCAAGAAACTCCCCACATACCTGGGTAGGTCAAAAGAAAAAAAGAATAAACAGAGACAATAGGATATGGACGGGACCTGCACCAGTGGGAGGGAGCCGTGAAGGAGGGAAGGTTTCTACACACTACAAGCCCCTTCGAGGGCGGAGACTGCAGGTGGCGGAGGGGGAAAGCTTCGGAGTAGCGGAGGAGAGCACAGCAACAGGGGTGTGGAGGGCAAAGCAGAGAGATTTTGGCACAGAGGATCGGTGCCCTCAGGCACACACCAGCCCGAGAGGCTTGTCTGCTCGGCCGCCAGGGCGGGCGGGGCTGGGAGCTGAGGCTCGGGTATCGGCTTTCAGTCGGAGCGCAGGGAGAGGACTGGGGCTGGCGGCAGGAAGAGACCCTGAAGGGGTTAGTGCTAGCCCGGAGGGAGTCCGGGGAAAGGGTCTGGAGCTACCGGAGAGGCAAGAGACTTTTTTCCCTTTTGTTGCCTGGTGCGCGAGGAGAGGGCATTCCCCTCCCTCCCCTCTGCCTGAGTGAGCCAGAGCCCCCGAATCAGCGGCTCCTTTAAACCCGTCCTGTCTGAGCGAAGAACGGACGCCCTCCGGCGACCTACGCGCAGAGGCGGGGCCAGGTCCAAGGCTGAGACCCGGGAGTTGTGAGAGCAGAGACAGG
This sequence comes from Hyperoodon ampullatus, assembly GCF_949752795.1. Lineage (NCBI taxonomy): Eukaryota > Metazoa > Chordata > Mammalia > Artiodactyla > Ziphiidae > Hyperoodon > Hyperoodon ampullatus. Next base: position 22,573,097 of record NC_136931.1, on the reverse strand, counting down.
GAAATCTCTCTGTGCAGCCTCGGAGGCAGTGGATTAAAGCTCCACGGTCCATTTGATGTGCCCTGCGTCTGTGGAGTGCATGAATGGACAGCGAATCATCCCAAATTGAGGAAGTGGACTTTGAGGACAAGATTTAAGACTTTCCCCCCTTTTTTTCCTCTTTTTACAACGAATTATCTCAAATTAAGGAGGTGGACTTAGCAAGATTTCAGACTTTTCGCCCTTTTCCTCTTTTTACAACGAATTATCCCAAATCGAGGAGGTGGACTTGGAGAGCAAGATTTTTGATTTTTCCCCCTGCTCTCTTTTTGTGAATGTGTATGTGTAATCTTCTGTGTAAGATTCTCTCTGTATAGCTTTGCTTCCACCATATGTCCCAGGGTTCTATCGGTCCGTGTTTTTTTTCAATAATTACTTTTTAATTTTAATAACGCTACTATATTTCATACTTTATTCTATTTTACTTTACCTGCTCTTTCTTTTTTTCCTCCCTTCCCTTCCTCCCTCCCTCCCTCCGCTCCTCCTTTCCTTCTTTCTTTTTCTTTCCTCCATCCCTCCCTCCCTCCCACCCTTCTTCTTTCCACTTTCTTTTTCTTTCCTTCCTCCCTCCCTCCTGTCTTTCTTTCTTTCTTTCCTTCCTCCCTCCCTCCCTCCCTTCTTCCATTCACTCTTCCTTTTGCTTTCATTCCTCCCTCCCTCCCTCCTTTCTTTCCTTCTTTCTTTCCATCCTTCCTCCCTCCCTCCCTCCTTTCTTCCTTCCTTCCTTCCTTCCTTTCTTCCCTTCTTCCTTTCTTTCAATCTCTCTTTCTTTCTTCTACTAATTATTTCTTTCTACTTTTTCTCACTGTTATTCTGAGCCGGGTGGATGAAAGGCTCTTGGTGCTGCAGCCAGGAGTCAGTGCTGTGCCTCTGAAGTGGGAGAGCCAACTTCAGGACACGGGTCCACAAGAGACCTCCCAGCTCCACATAATATCAAGCAGCGAAAATCTCCCAGGGATCTCCATCTCAACACCAGCACCCAGCTTCAGTCAACGACCAGCAAGCTACAGTGCTGGTCACCCTATGCCAAGCAACTAGCAAGGCAGGAACACAACCCCACCCATTAGCAGAGAGGATACCTAAAAACATAATAAGGCCACAGGCACCCCAAAACACACCACCAGACGTGGACCTGTCCACCAGAAAGACAAGATCGAGCCTCAACCACCAGAACACAGGCATTAGTCCCCCCCACCAGGAAGCCTACACAACCTACTGAAACAACCTTAGCCACGGGGGACAGACACCAAAAACAACGGGAACTACGAATCTGCAGCCTGCAAAAAGGAGACCCCAAACACAGTAACATAAGCAAAATGAGAAAGCAGAAAAACACACAGCAGGTGAAGGAGCAAGATAAAAACCTACCAGACCTAACAAATGAAGAGGTAATAGGCAGTCTACCTGAAAAAGAATTCAGAATAATGATAGTAAAGCTGATCCAAGATTCTATTTCCCAGATCCAAAATCTTGGAAACAGAATAGACAATATGCAAGAAACAGTTAACAAGGACCTAGAAGAACTAAAGATGAATCAAGCATCAATTAAAAACACAATAAATGAAATGAAAAATACTCTAGATGGGATCAATAGCAGAATAACTGAGGCAGAAGAACGGATAAGTGAGGTGGAAGATAAAATAGTGGAAATAACTTCTGCAGAGCAAAATAAAGAAAAAAGAATGAAAAGAACAGAGGACAGTCTCAGAGACCTCTGGGACAACATTAAACGCACCAACATTCGAATTATAGGGGTTCCAGAAGAAGAAGAGAAAAAGAAAGGGACTGAGAAAATATTTGAAGAGATTCTAGTTGAAAACTTCCCTAATATGGGAAAGGAAATAGTTAATCAAGTCCAGGAGGCACAGAGAGTCCCATACAGAATAAATCCAAGAAGAAATACGCCAAGACACATATTAATCAAACTGTCAAAAATTAAACACAAAGAAATCATATTAAAAGCAGCAAGGGAAAAACAACAAATAACACACAAGGGAATCCCCATCAGGTTAACAGCTGATCTCTCAGCAGAAACTCTACAAGCCAGAAGGGAGTGGCAGGACATAATTAAAGTGATGAAGGAGAGAAACCTGCAACCAAGATTACTCTACCCAGCAAGGATCTCATTCAGATTTGATGGAGAAATTAAAACCTTTACAGACAAGCAAAAGCTGAGAGAGTTTAGCACCACCAAACCAGCTTTACAACAAATGCTAAAGGAACTTCTCTAGGCAAGAAACACAACAGAAGGACTATACCTACAATAACGAACCCAAAGCAATTAAGGAAATGGGAATAGGAACATACATATCAATAATTACCTTAAATGTAAATGGACTAAATGCTCCCACCAAAAGACACAGAGTGGCTGAATGGATACAAAAACAAGACCCATATATATGCTGTCTACAAGAGACCCACTTCAGACCTAGAGACACATACAGATTGAAAGTAAGGGGATGGAAAAAGATATTCCATGCAAATGGAAATCAAAAGAAAGCTGGAGTAGCAATTCTTATATCAGACAAAATAGACTTTAAAATAAAGACTATTAGAAGAGACAAAGAAGGACACTACATAACGATAAAGGGATCGATCCAAGAAGAAGATATAACAATTGTAAATATTTATGCACCCAACATAGGAGCACCTCAATACATAAGGCAAATACTAACAGCCATAAAAGGGGAAATCGACAGTAACACAATCATAGTAGGGGACTTTAACACCCCACTTTCACCAATGGACAGATCATCCAAAATGAAAATAAATAAGGAAACACAAGCTTTAAATGATACATTAAACAAGATGGACTTAGTTGATATTTATAGGACATTCCATCCAAAAACAACAGAATACACATTTTTCTCAAGTGCTCATGGAACATTCTCCAGGATAGATCATATCTTGGGTCACAAATCAAGCCTTGGTAAATTTAAGAAAATTGAAATTGTATCAAGTATCTTTTCCGACCACAATGCTATGAGACTAGACATCAATTACAGGAAAAGAGCTGTAAAAAATACAAACACATGGAGGCTAAACGATACACTACTCAATAACGAAGTGATCACTGAAGAAATCAAAGAGGAAATTAAAAAATACCTAGAAACAAATGACAATGGAGACACGACGACCCAAAACCTATGGGACGCAGCAAAAGCAGTTCTAAGAGGGAAGTTTATAGCAATACAATCCCACCTTAAGAAACAGGAAACATCTCGAATAAACAACCTAACCCTGCACCTAAAGCAATTAGAGAAAGAAGAACAAAAACATCCCAAAGTTAGCAGAAGGAAAGAAATCATAAAAATCAGATCAGAAATAAATGAAAAAGAAATGAAGGAAACGATAGCAAAGATCAACGAAACTAAAAGCTGGTTCTTTGAGAAGATAAACAAAATTGACAAACCATTAGCCAGACTCATCAAGAAAAGAAGGGAGAAGACTCAAATCAGTAGAATTAGAAATGAAAAAGGAGAAGTAACAACTGACACTGCAGAAATACAAAAGATCATGAGAGATTACTATAAGCAACTCTATGCCAATAAAATGGACAACCTGGAAGAAATGGACAAATTCTTAGAAATGCACAACCTACCAAGACTGACTCAGGAAGAAATAGAAAATATGAATAGACCAATCACAAGCACTGAAATTGAAACTGTGATTAAAAATCTTCCATCAAACAAAAGCCCAGGACCAGATGGCTTCACAGGCGAATTCTATCAAACACTTAGAGAAGAGCTAACACCCATCCTTCTCAAACTCTTCCAAACAATATCAGAGGAAGGAACACTCCCAAACTCATTCTACGAGGCCACCATCACCTTGATACCAAAACCAGGCAAGGATGTCACAAAGAAAGAAAACTACAGGCCAATATCACTGATGAACATAGATGCAAAAATCCTCAACAAAATACTAGCAAACAGAATGCAACAGCACATTAAAAGGATCATACACCATGATCAAGTGGGGTTTATTCCAGGAATGCAAGGATTCTTCAATATACGCAAATCAATCAATGTGATACACCATATTAACAAGTTGAAGGAGAAAAACCATATGATCATCTCAATAGATGC